>NC_044993.1:67348095-67957023 GCF_008728515.1 Papio anubis
AAGTGTCAGACAGCTAACTACAAAAGCTAACATGTTGGGAAGGTGAAATTTAGATGGTATTTGGCCTATTTATTTTCCTAATTGTATGTGTTGGTTTTATTATAAATTATTGTTTTATTTTGAGAGAGGGTCTTGCTCTGTCACCCACTGCAGTGGTTTGATCACATCTCACGGTAGCCTTGACCTCCTGGGCTTAAGCAATACTCCCACCTCAACTTCCCAAGTAGCTGGGACTACAGGTGCACACCACTGTGCCCAGCTAGTTTGTGTGTGTGTGTATACTGTATATATATACACACACATATATATACATATATACACACACACATACGTGTATATATACACACACGTACACACACACACACACACACACACACATATATATATATAAATTCACCCACAAATTCTCTAGGAAGCTTGTTAAAATGCAGAGTCCTGACTTCCACTCTCAGGGACTGTTAGTCAGTATGTCTGGAAGGCAGCGGCCTCAGGTACATTAAAAAATGTACAGCCATTTTTGGCGATTACGAAAAAGTCAAGAAACAACAGGTGCTGGCAAGGCTGTGGAGAAATAGGAATACTTTCACACTGCTAATAGGAATGTAAATTCGCTCAGCCATTGTGGAAGACAGTGGTTTTTGACGTAGAAGATGAAACATTACAGAGAATGTATCACCTACCAAAGCCTTCCCAGTAAAGGGGCTGAGTTAAGGTTTTAGGTCAAGCTCATAAGCTGTCTCCAAGTTTGTATATGTTCTATTTCAGTACGCTGCCAACTCCAGAAATGAGGACGTTTGTGGACAAATAGCATTTTAAAAGCCAAATGAAGATGTAAGGCATGTTAAGTATGTTCTCCCATTCTATGATCGCTCATTAGCAGGTGAATTATTATTGTCTGCGGGCTTTGCTGTAGCCAGTGCTACATGTGCATGTGTTTATATATTTTTATATATATGCACATGTGCATGTGTTTATATATTTTTGTATATATGCACACAATGTGCATGTGTTTATATATGTTATATATATGCACATGTGCATGTGTTTATATATTTTTATATATATGCACACAATGTACATGTGTTTATATATTTTTGTATATATGCATATACACACTATATATATATATGTATTTATATATATATATAATTTTATTTTACTTTTTTTGGTAAAGATGAGGTTTTGCCATGTCACCCAGGCTGGTCTCAAATTCTGGGCTCAAGTAACCTACCTGCCTCAGCTTCCCAAAGTGCTGAGATTACAGGCTTGTGCCACCAAGCCCAGACTTGTTTACTTTTTACAAAGTCATCTATTCACTCAGTTACATCAATCTCAAGCACCAATTAATTGGTAAGAAAGAAAGAATTATAAAATCTTGGAATCACATATTCCTATTGAACCGTAGAATATTACAGCCCTGAGAATTATATGTGTGCGTACAAGTATATATGCTTAATAAAATGTTTTGATATGCACAAAAGAACATGTTATACAATGGGTTTTGTATACCCAGTACCCATATTCAACAGTAATGAAGAGCTTGCTACCATTGCTTTAACTTGCTATTTACCTATTCATTTATTTTCTAAAGTATTTTAAGCAACTCCAGAGTTCCTATCATTTAACCTCTCCTTTATAATCCAATTGTGCCACTAGAAATTATGGACACTTTCTTATAGAACGAGAATGCACAGCTACTCAGGAGGCTGAGATGGGAAGATCACTGGAGTCCAAGAGTTCAAGTCCTGCTTGGGCAACAAAGCAAGGACCCCATTTCTTAAAAAGTTAAATAGAAAAATAAGAAAATGCTATTATCATGTGTAACAGTATCAACAATAAGATAGAGGTTTTTTCCAAAATAGCCATTTTGATGGCTTTGATAGACATGGTGTGCCTATCACAGCTCCCTGTCCACACTTTTTCTTTTTCTTCCCAGTAGGAATTGCTGGGTTAATCACAGTAATTCTCAAAAGCTGGCCTGCCAAGGTGAGAGGACTATGCCAACAGTAAAGGGAGTGGAGAGCAGCAGATGGGGTATAGGAAGGAACCAAAAAGGGATCTTGGTGCTTCAAAGGCAAACCTTCAAAGTCCCCGGAAGACCAAAGGTAGCTACATAAAAGGACCACATTTAGCTGCAGAACCCCCAAGGCTGGAGAAGAAAAGGAGATCAGACAGAAGAAGCCACAAACAAACCTCACTGAAGAGCCCCCTCACCCCAGAGCTGAGACACATCACAAAGTGTGGGATCAGAACTCTACAGAAGCAACTCGAGGCAAATGGGGTCACGGGGACATCTGTCTATGTCTATAAAGTACTCACACAGCAGGACGAGAGATAACAAAGGCAGCCAGTGATCCAGATATTAACCCTAATATTAAGGCCATCCTGATGTCCAGCAATCACAGTCCAGATGTCCTTACCCATGGGAAAGGAGGGGATGGGGGTAGGGTCCTCACTGTTCACACCACAGTCAGCCTGGTGGTGCGTAACCCCCTGGCTGCACACAGCAGCTGCCCAGGGAGCTCTCTCAAGTTCCAATGTTCAGAGCCTACCCCAAGAGGCTCAGAATCATGTGGTCTGGAGTAGGGCTAAGGCATGCATGCTTTCTAAAGCTGTCCAGATCCTTCCAATGTGTCTGAGGGCTCTGATCTAAGGCAAAAGCAAGGTTCTTAAATCAACAGTCCATTTGATAACACAAACAGATTTTTGTTTTGTGCAGGAGATGGTGGCCTTCATGTTAAATTTTAAGAAACGGATTCCTTTAAATCCTTTAGTTGTGCACATTGAGCTATTTCATACAAGACTCCAATTGCCAGGCTCTCTTGAAATAATCAGAAGCTCTGGCAATGTGGGCTGCATTTTCCCAGGGTCAGTCTCCCCTTTAGACCACTGACTTGTGCCATATACTTGCCCCTGAGACAAGTGAGTTGGGTCAATCTTGTCCCTAAGGCATGCTGCCATTCAGATCTTTCTGTGGTCTCTCTTTAGATCACGCAAAGAATAATTCAGCTAAGACCACAACAGTGATTAGTTTCCACTTGCAAATTTTATTTTTTTGCTACTAGGATGAAGAATAGACAACGATAGTAAATACTTACTGAAATAAATAAAATTGGGAAACTTCTTTTTCCTCGGGTGGATTGATGATTTAAACAAGGGTGAGAAGAGCACTGGCTCAAGTCAAGATTCCCAATCTCCAGCTCTAGTTTTGTTACTGACAGGATTTTGGGCAAGAATCTTAAGCACTCCAGGCCTCAGTAATTTCATTTGCACGTGATGGGCTGGGGGTGGCATGAGCTTCCATTGTCTTTTTGTTCTTGAGTTCTACATTTTTATAGGTGCTAAATGACAGCAAGAGGAATGCCCAGAAGGGATAAAGCAGCAAGTGGAACAAAAAAATTGCACTTCCAGCTCGTCTTGAGTCTGGACATGGTTCACAGATGAACATATGAGCTGTTCATGCATCAGTGAGTACCTGGCCACCTTGGAGATGAGCCAAACAGAACTGGAGCCAGGAGGAGGCTTTCCCAGGAGTCCCTGCCTGGCCTCCCAGCAGCACACACAACCCTGTGCTGCAGGTGGCCTTTCTGTAAGAACATCACGATATCTTGGAGGTCAGCTGTTGGGGATTCAGCACAGACTGATCCTCTCCTTCTAGCTGGAGTCATGAGATTCACCTGCCTTCCCTTCTTGCTCTAGAGAGAGCATCCTGTACTCAGACAAATAAACAGTTTGCTGTTTTCCTTATAAACAGCTTATGACAAAAAGTACAGGCAACAAAAGGGGAAAAATAATAAATCGGACTTTATCAAAATTAAAAACTTTTGCATCTCAAAAGACACTATTAAAAGGGTGAAAAGGCAACCCACAGAATGGGAGAGAATATTTGCCAATCACCTATCTTATCAGGGATGAATACCGAGAATATATACAGGACTCCTAAAATTCAACAATAGCAACAACAACTAACAAATTAAAAAATGGGCAAAAGATTTCAACAGACATTTCTCCAAAGAATACAGACAAATGGTCAATAAACAACTTAGGGAATACATAAATAATGGAGGGAAAGGAGAGAAATGGGATGCCTTTCTTCTCCTGCCAAGCTGCTTCTAGGTACTTCATTCCTCGATCCCCTGTCCTACCTGGCAAGAGAGAAGAGTTGTGTATCTGAATGGTTCGAATTAATGATTTGACCCCATTACCACCAGCTGAGGTCACTGTGCTTTAAAATGCATAAACTGTGACTCTAACCCCTCCCTCTCTTTAACATCCTCTTCAAGCTGTAACCCCTCTCTTTAACGTTGTCTTCAATTCCATGGGGGCAGAACTGGTTGACTGAGCAAGGTCCTGTTTGCTTGGGTTAAACTCAGCTATATCTTTTCTCCTTCCTTGCCCTTGTCCAAATATACCTGGGAGAATGACTTAAGATGAAGTCTCTCCTACAGATCTGGTCTCTTCTAAGTTCTTTTTAATACGTACATCGGAGAGTTCCTAAGTGAGCTAGTCCCAAGGATTGGAATGGGGATACGATGGAGGAACAGTGATCCTTTTACAGGCTTTAACCAGAGCTAACTCCAAGCACAGGGCACTTGCAGAACTATGAGTAGAACGGTCCAGCATCCTTATGCCGGTATAGCTTCTTGTATGTAGAGTTCCCTTAACATTTCTGTAAGAGAAGAAGTAAATGGCAAACACTGACTTTAGGACTCTCCTGGAGTCTCGCCATAATACCAACCAAAGCACCGAAACTCTCACCTTCATCTTCATTAAATATAAGCAAGTAGACAAGAAACTCTAATGAAAGTTCATGAGAGAGGGGAGCGTGTAAGAAGCTTAAATACTAGAACCATATCTTTCTAATTATAGCCCCCGTTGGAATTATCTGCTGGCTCAATTCGTCATTCAGCAAAAAAGACTCTTCCATTTCATGCCTTAAAAAAAACAAGTCCTAGGTTGGATATCTAATTCCTTTCTATTCTTCAGTTTAAAGCACAAAGGCTTTAGAATTGGGCTAAAGGGGTTACTTAAATCCCTAAGCTGTTGCTACGCTATAATTTCTGGTCTGACACAAAAAGTTTTCAAACACTGTTTTTCCCTTTCATTCCTCTACCTTCTATGTCCTTTCTCAGGGAGTAACTGCAGCTCTGACTATAATCACATTTAAGAGGCTATATTTTCTCACACTTTTCTGACTCAGAGTATCACCTGAGGGACTTTGTTTAGTCATATTAGAGGCTTTTGCAGAGATCTAATTCCCCAGTTATAATTCACAAGGGCAGCATTTACGTTCCTCTTAAGGGGTTTTTTTCTTTCTCTTTCTTTCTTACGTTGACTATGTCCTTGATCCACATAAAAGGATATAATCTTGCTTGTTACTTATATTGTCTGTCTGTGAGGACAAATGTTTCATAACGGGGCTGTTTCCTAAATGATAAATCTATAAACTTGTAATTCTATCAGGCCGAGATATTTAGGTGGATTCAGATGTGTCCCGTCCACTGTTTCAGCACTGATTTCCCCAGAAATGATGACAGGTTTGTAAGTAATATTAACTGTCTTTTGTAGTAAATTACATCTTATAATCGCCACAGCGTTCGTCTCTGGCCAGAGCAGTTATCAGCTGAAGCAAATAAAGGGTTTGGAGACTCTGCTATCTGGTTCCTTTCAGAATGCCAGAAGTCCTCTATAAACACGAGTGTGCAGAATGAGAGGTCATCTTTTGAAAGCTATAATAAAACATGATTGTAATGGAACATGTGACAGGCTGCTTAGCAGAGCAGCCTCCTGACAGTGGCTCAGCTGGAGCTCGATGCTGGGCAGGAAGGGAATGGGGGAGGAGAGAGAACCAGGTAGGGGAGGACTGAGAACAAAAGCTCCGGGATTCTGTCTGGTGGATTTTGTGTTCATCAGCACCACCATTAATTTCACGGAAAAATGCGTCTCTGAGATGACAAAAAGTAATAATAATCTGAGTCTGTGTCCCACTAAACTGGGTGATGGGTCCTCTCAGGGAAGTGAGAAAAATGAGCTTCAAAAACCCATGAATGCCTCCCTAACCCTTTTTCCTCTACGTGTTCTGGTCCCAGCAATGCCACCCGGATGCCCTCTGCCGTTACCTGGGCTTTGGGAAGAAGACAGCAATAGGACAACCTGTTGCATACACTTACTGTGAGTTATGGACTGCGTTCAATGCTTTGTTGATTGTGGGTTAACACTTTGTACCACTGACAGAACATTTACTATGTGTTGGGTGCTGTTCTAGTTGCCTAACAAGTGTTAGCTCATTTAATGCTCACAGCTCTCCAAGCTAAGTGCTCTCATTAATTACCTTTCAGAAATACAGAACTTAAGGTTGCGTTAAGTTAAATGCACCTGCTCAAGATGGCGTAACTAGGTGGTGAGCACTGGGATGGGAACCAGAGTAGTGGAGACGTCTGGCTCCACAGCAGCAGTTCTGAACCACTCCGCCATATGGCTGCTGAATAGTATTACTGTCACTAGTAAAGGAATGAAAACACTAGCCCTATTTACAAAGGGGAAAATCAAGTTTTTGCAAGTAAGAAGTGGTAGGAGTTTTGTTACTGGCTTCAGAACTGAAGTTCCTAACCACTAGATTATCTCACTTATTAGTGTTTAAACCTTTTCGATGTGTCACTTAGTATTTTTTTGTTTTAAGGTTCCTTGTTATTCTTAGTTAAGCAAAGTATTCTGAGACGGATGGTGTATGTTCCCAGAGTACTTTAACTCCCAAGCAAGAGACTTATTACCTAGGTCACAATTTCCCCAACACATGCAACCATTAGAGGACCCCTGGCTGATTACAAATTTAAAATGGATTCAGAAATGTGGTTTTGCTTTATTGAAGTTAGGCAAAGCCCCAAGAACAGCGCAGTCATCGGTACCCACGTTCTGGATAATGATTTGCAACACGTCTGTGGATGAGAACAGTAGAGACATGGGGGTGAGAAGAGAAACATTTGTTACAGGTACGTGGATAACGCCAAATGACCATGTCAGATTATTTGGAACATACTGACTGGTATTTATTTTAATCTGAAACCATTCATCTTCTCACCTCCCAGAGAAAACCTTTATTCACATTCTGAGACAGATCTTGTCAATATTCACCCTACATACTATAAATTTTTAATAAATATCATACTTTATGGTTTTGTTCTTGGCTTTATGTCTTTATGAAATTTTTCATTTGACACTATATGTGTGTGTGTGTGTGTGTATATATATATATACATATATATATATATATATATTTTTTTTTGAGATGGAGTCTTGCTCTGTCACCAGGCTGGAGTGAAGTGGCACGATCTTGGCACACTGCAACTTCTGCCTCCCGGATTCAAGCGATTCTCCTGCCTCAGCCTCCTGAGTAGCTGGGATTACAGGTGCGTGCCACCATGCCTAGCTAATTGTTGTATTTTTAGTAGAGACGGGGTTTCACCAGGTTGGTCAGGCTGGTCTCGAACTCCCGACCTCGTGATTTGCCTGCCTCAGCCTCCCAAAGTGCTGGGATTACAGACGTGAGCCACCACGCCCTACCAGCCACTACATATTCTTAAAAATCATCTTGAATGGTCACATACTGTTTATCATAAGTATAGATCGTAAACTACAAGTCCTTTTTTATTGAACTTTTAAGGTGTTTCTCATGTTTCTCCATTATACTTAATATTGGACTAATCATCTTTGTATATATCTGTCTGACCTCCTCTTTATTTTCTACAGACTGACTAATAGGATTACTGGGAGATGACAAGAACATTAGTTTCATAATACTAGATGCAGTTTTACTTTGTACTGGCCAATCAATTCACATCTACCTAAACATCTACTAATAGGAGAGGAGCTAAATAAATCAGGTCCATACATAATATAAAATAACATGCAGCCTTTTAAAACAGTGGATAAGAAGTTTAGATCCTGACAAGAAAGGATGTCTTAATTATATAATGGAATGAAAAATAGGCAAGTTAGAAACTATGTGGTGTCTGATCACATTTAAAAAACCCTACATATTTTTGAATGCATGTTCTGCATATAGGAAACAGATGTGTGTGTGTGGAGACATGGATGTGGATACATTGGTGTACGTACAGGTGCATCTATAAGGTTGCCTTCTGACACAAGTACCAGAAAACCAAACCTGACCGAAGTGACTGTAACCATAAAGATATTCATTTTGTCTTAAATAAGAATTCCAGAATAAAGGGCAGCCCTGGACTTTCTGAGCAATTCCATGATGTTCCTTCCACTTTTCTATTTCACCCTCTTTAGCCCAATAGAGGTTTGTTCTGAGGATTCTCACTTCATGGTGTCAAGATGGCCATGGCAGCTCCAAGCATCAACACCACACCCAAAGGCAAGGCACAGGTAACCATGAGTGCAGCAGAAGGTGGCTGCTTATGTGGCTTTTTCCTTTTAAACTGGAAGAAAGTGCTGGCCACTTTCCCTGTGGACTTCTTTCTGATGCTTCAGCAGCCAGAACTGGGTCCCTGTTTTTTGTTTTGTTTTGTTTTTTGAGATGGAGTCTTGCTCTCAACCCAGGCTGGAGTGCAATGGTGCTATCTCAGCTCACTGCAATCTTCCACCTCCTGGGTTCAAGTGATTCTCCTGCCTCAGCCTCCTGAGTAGCTGGGATTACAAGCGCATTCCACCATGTACAGCTAATTTTTGTAGTTTTAGTAGAGACAGGGTTTCACCATGTTGGTCAGGCTGGTCTCAAACTCCTGATCTTGTGGATCCGCCCACCTCGGCCTCCCAAAGTGCTGGGATTACCGGTGTGAGCCACTGCACCCGGCTGGGTCCCTGGTTTTAAGGGAGGCTAGGATATTGAAGATCTGGCTTATCTAGATGGATAATGGAGACATAGAAAGGAAAAGGAGAGTCAGATGGCTTTAGGGTATAAAACTGACACACATTACTGCAAACAAAGCTAGGTGAATATGCACCCAACTACTTCTCCACCTCCTTGGATGCTGGAGATGAGATATGAAGATAAGAGAATTGTGCTTAGTAATTTATAAAATGTGCTAGGTTTCATTTTATACAGTGGATGTCAAGTCCTTTTGTAATTTATCCAGAAAAGGAACACAACACAGCAACTCTAGTTGCAGTCAGGGTGACAAACAGCCACTGTAGGGGGCAAGAAAATCAAACCTTTACCAAGTTGATAAGAAAGCTTTCCGATAAGTTTCCCTCGTGAGAGCTCATTCATTCAGAAAAAGCTGTGCTGGTGGCAGAAACCAGGGGCGGCCTGGGTTTAACTTAATGCTGTGTTTATGTATGAATGTATCAAGGGTGTCTATATTTACATCTTTAGCTATTTCTCTATCTTGATATATCACTATATAAACTATCAGCTGTTCTCAATTGTAAATGACTTATCCACCAGGGTACATTTGTGCATTGTGTGTGGCTCTGCATGCATGTATATCCAAGAAGGCAGAAGGGCTTTGCTCAGAGCCCAGCTAAGACATACAATTCAAAAGACTCAATACAATCAGCTGTAATTAAAACTATTATCTAAGTCACATATATACAACATATGAACAAGCCTACTGAAAATCAAGTTATTTTCCAGTTCAGCCTTTTATTTTGAAGTTCCATTCTCATTAACAGTTACCCATCTCTTGTCCCAGAATCGAGGCTGATGCAGAAAGTAAAAATGGCAGGAAGACAGGAGTGGGACCCCTCCTTTTGCAGTTAATGTTTTTCTAGTAGGAAAATTAATACACCTTCATATATTTATATTCTACAGGTAAACAACTGCAATGACGCACCCCAAGGTCAAAGTCAGTATGAAGTGCCTAGTCAATTCATTGAGAAAAGAATAGGATTTTCAATGAATGGTGCTGGGATAACTGGATATCCACATGCAAAGATATAAATGTAAACCCTTATTTCACCACATGCAAAAGTTAACTCAAAATGAATCATAGGCCTAAACATTAGAGCTAATACTAATACAACTCCTAGGAAAAAAAAAAAAACCATAGGAGTAAATCTTTGTCACCTTGGGGTGAAAAACAGATTCTAAAAAGTGACACCAAAAGAATAATAAAAAATAGAAAAATTGGACTGTATCCTTTTTTAAATTGTGCTGCTAAAATCTCATATAAGAATTAAAAAGGCAATCCACAGAATGAAACAGAATATTTTAAAATCACATATGTGATTTTAAAGTTTTTATTCAGAGTATAGAACTCCTATATACAACTTAAAAATAAAAAAGTTCCATTAAAACCCTTACATAAAACAATTTAAAAAGTTTCCAATAATAAAACTCAATAAAAAGACAAATAGCCCTATTTTAAAAGTTGACAAAGTATTTTTTAATAGGCATTTGTCCAAAGAAAATACAACAAATGCCCAATAAGCACATTAAAAAGATGCTTAATGCCAGTAATCACTAGGGAAATGCAAGTCAAATCCACAATGAGCTGTACTTCACACCTATTAGAATGGCTATTGTCCAAGAGAAATAATAACAAACACTGGTGAGGATGTGGAGAAAACGGGAAGCCAGAGACATTGCTGGTGGGAATGTAAAATGGTGCGCCCACGTTGGAAGACAGTTTGGAAGTTCCTCAAAATGTTAAACATAGAGTCCATATGACCCAGAAAGTCCACTTCTAGGTATATATCCAAGAGAAATAAAAAATAAAAGTATGCAGAAAAACTTGTACATTGATGTTCATAGAAGCCTTGTTTCTAATAGCTGAAAAGTGGGAACAATCTAAGTATTTGTCAACCAATGAAAGAACAAACGCAACACGGTATATATATATAAGGGAATATTATTTGGCTACAAAACATGAATTAAATTGACACATGGTACAACATTGATGGCCTTTGAAAACATTATGTTTAGTAAAGAAGCCAGATGCAAAAGTCCACATATTATATGATTCAATTTATATGACATTCCAGAATAGGTAAATCTATAGAGACACAGCAGAAGGCTGACTGCGAAGGGCTACAGGGTGGGGTAAGGGTGCACAGGGTGTGAGTACTAATGGGGACAAGGTGTCTTTCTGGAGCAATAAAAATATGCTAAATTTAGAATGTGTTGATGGTGTGTTGATGTTTGCCCAACTCTGTGACTATATTAAAAACCACTGAAGGCCAGGTGCGGTGGCTCATGCCTGTAATCCCAGCACTTTGGGAGGCCGAGGCGGGTGGATAACGAGGTCAGAAGATCAAGACTAGCCTGGCCAACATGGTGAAACCTTGTCTCTACTATAAATACAAAAATGAGTCAGGTGTGGTGGCACGCGTCTGTAGTCCCAGCTACTCGGGTGGCTGAGGCAGGAGAATCACTTGAACCCAGGAGGTGGAGGTTGCAGTGAGCTGAGATTGCGCCACTGCACTCCAGCCTGGGTGACCGAACAACAGTCTGTCTCAAAATAAAACAAACAAAAACAAACAAACAAACAAACACGAAAAAACAAACAAAAAACCAAAACACTGAAGTGTACACTTCAAATACGTGAATTTTGTGGCATATGCATACCATATAGTATGTGAACCTCAATAAA
This sequence comes from Papio anubis, assembly GCF_008728515.1. Taxonomy (NCBI): domain Eukaryota; kingdom Metazoa; phylum Chordata; class Mammalia; order Primates; family Cercopithecidae; genus Papio; species Papio anubis. Next base: position 67,359,654 of record NC_044993.1, read on the forward strand.
ACATTAAAAAAAAAAAGTACAAAGAATGAGTGTGTTGGGTTCTGAACATACTTATTTAGTGGTCCTAGCCCTTTGGTATTGGCCCAAGCAATTTAAATAATAAACTAGTTGCCCACAATTGAAAAACAGGAGCTTTTGCATTAAAAACCTAGATTCTTGACTTATCCTGGAAAATCAGAGCCAGTGATTCCTACATGTCAACAATCTGTGAGAGCTGGGCAGCCTCTTCATCTGTTGCCGAGTTTGCCACAGACCCCACCACCCGCTTTTGTATCTCAACCTAAAATTGAAAGTCAGCCACCATTTATAATCGCACAGACATTCTCGTTTTCCCCATAACATTGGTAAGGATAGGTTAAATATGGGATCTTGTCTGCCTTCCAGGGTCATGGGAAGAATGGCTGTCTGGCTCTTTTAAATCTGAACTTTATGTTTCCTCCTTCCTTTAGTAGCCACCAACATTTAGCATTATTGGCTGGAGGCACCTTCCTGGGCACTTCACGCTCTCGCTAGACAAAGGATTTCCCCCCATATATTCTTGCTAAGCTCCTGTCATTCCTTATGAATTGCTTCTCCACTTCAACTTGATGAGGACACATTTTGTGGATACAGATGAACTCAAGCATCCTCAAACAGTGTGATGTTCCCTGGGTAGTTAATAAATATTCAGTCCAAGCTGTAACATTGGGAGGAGGGAGGCTGGAAACTTCCACGTGCATGACTAATCCTAAACACCAACTTGAACAAAAGCAGTGGGGTGGGGTGGAGTCTACAATGACAGTAAATCGCTAGGCAATGAGAGACAAGCACTTGAAACATCTTTCCTAAATTTCCATCATTCAGAGATCACCTTCCCAATACTGCCATCTCTATAGTCCTCATTTAAAATCTGACATATGCTAATGCCACCTGCCTTTCTGCTATCCAATTACGCCTCCTCTCTGTTCCAGTGCTACTGAATGCCATGCCTCTGTAAAATAAAGAAAAAGTAAAACATTACTTCTTTCAAACAATTCACCTTTTTATTGGCATACATTAAATTGTGAAAAATAAATGAAAAGGGCACTCACATTACCAGCATAATTTGAAAACCAGGAATGCAATCAAGAAGAGAAGGAACCTATAAAAACAAATAGGACCAAAGCAAAGCCACAATCCTTGATTCTACATGGATCCCATTGTCAGCCTGGGGCTCAACTCTCCCTCTAGTACAGGGAAAACTAGCAAATGTCATCAAAAAGAAGCAATCACCAAACTGAATATTTCCTCTTGAGGCATCAGGAAACTCTTAGGAAAAAGGATAGGCAGATCATTTTTTTTTTCTCTGTGATTCTGCATGATTTTAACCCTTTCTTTTAGTGCCTGAATTGATTATAACAACACCTGGTACACTTACATCCTGTACTGAGCAATACATTTTAGGGAATACATGAGACCCAGCAGAGCAGAGAGAGATGGGTACATGGAAGAGGGTGATCTCCACTCCCTTTTTTATTTTTTGAGACAGAGTTTCACTCCTGTTGCCCAGGCTGGAATGCAATGGTGCGATTTTGGCCAATTGCATCCTCCACCTCCCAAGCTGAAGTGATTCTCCTGCCTCAGCATTCCAAGTATCTGGGAGTACAAGTACCTGCCACTGCACCCAGCTAATTTTTGTATTTTTAGTAGAGACGGGGTTTTACAACATTGGCCAGGCTGGTCTAGAACTCCTGACCTCAGGTGATCCACTCGCCTCGGCCTCCCAAAGTGCTGGGATTACAGGCATAAGCCACCATGCCCAGTCGATGATCTCCACTCTCTCTGCATAATCACATGCTCAAAAACCCCTGAGAAAGAACAGCCAATCAGCAGGTTGACTTGGTGAATAGAACTGGAATCTAGTATTTTAATGTCCAGGGAACATTTGCCTTCTACAGAATATCCCCTGTTTCATCTGCCAGTGGAGCTCTCTGTGCACATCTGCACACAGGTGGGTACACACACACACACACACACACACACGACCTTTCTCAGGGGACTGTGAGCTTCAGAACTAAACAGATAGCAAATTCCATCACTTAGTTGCAGAACTTCAGTTTCCCCATATGTATAACTTTTCAAGGCAAAGAAAGCCATTACATGGTGGAGCCAGTATTTGGACTTACGTAGTCTGACTCCAAAGTCTCTCATCAATTCACTATCCTAACCTAAATGTACAAATGCGTGGTCTATTTTACCACTGGTCATTTCTTAGGACTGTACAATTCTTGCCATGTAAAATGCACTCATCCATATGACACCATTGTTTCTGTATTACGAAACAAAATATTCTTCCTAATGGAGCGCCCATCCACAGACCCTTTGTAGATAGCTAAGAGAAGGTAGAAGAAACATATAAAAGGAGATAATATCCACCATGGAGGAAGCTTATCATTAATATGTATGCAATGTCCATCTTACTGCCTCGTACCACACAAAAGAAAGTCTAATGTCTGGTAGTTATTATTCTTTCAATTTTCCTAAATTGAAATATTGCAGAGACGTTAAAGGAGGGACAGAAAGAAAAGAAGTTGGAGAGACGCATGTGAAATTTTAACTGACTCAGTCGTCCTACCCTGACATTGGAGCATGTGTCTAAAGTCTCCAAATCTCCAATTTCACACCCATGAAAGTCTGAAACTGTTAAGTTTTATATTTACAACTATACGATTAAATAATAGAATGCTTAGGAAGGCATACAGCCCAGAGTAGACACCCAGCAAATATTACTTAACATCTCTGTCTTCTGTGAAGCCAGTTCCAAATACAAAACTCCAGTTCACAAAACAAATGCATTTTCTCAAGTCCTTTCCCAAATTCTTTGAAAAGGGTTCATGTAAAAGATGCTAATCTTGTTTTAAAAAGTGAGGTTAGTGCATTTAAAATGCATCTCCTTCTTCATTTATAAACGCAGACTCTGCTTTCTGGGCAACTTTCCAATCAAATATAATAGTACAAATTAGATAGAAATTAAACTGTAGAAAAAGCAGAAGGTACTAGAGTTGCCCCGTGTCACAACAGCTAAGACTAAGACAGAGAGCTACTGATGAAAAGCAGTTTCTATCATCTGACAAAAACGACTGGGTCACTCCCAGCGCATAAATGGTCTCCTCTCCCAACCCTACCAGGAACTCAGGCAGGGGTCACCCTGCTGTTCTTTTTAGAAAGGACTCTGTATAATATGTATAACACAAAGGTTTTTATTTTTCCTTTTTTTTGAGAGACAAAGAGTCTCACTAGGACACCCAGCCTGGAGTGCAGTAGTACAATCTCAGCTCACTGCAACCTCCGCCTCCCAAGTTCAAGTCATTCTCATGCCTCAGCCTCCTAAGTAGCTGGGACTACAGGCATGCACCACTACACCAGCTAATTTTTTAAAAATATATATTTTTAGTAGAGGTGGGGTTTCCCATGTTGGCCAGGCTGGACATGAACTCCTGGCTTTAAGTGATCTGCCCTCCTCGGCCTCCCAAAGCGCTAGGATTACAGGTATGAGCTGCCACGCCTGACCAGGTTTTTCAATTATGAATGTATTTATTGTATAATATATAGTGTGCCAATTCTTAGACAAAGAAATCTGAGAATAATCATAGCACTTAATATTTCACATAGGCTATCCTGCCCAGCTCACAATTATGCTTGTCCACATCTTGCAAGTACCAAAACCAAGTTCAGAGAGGTTGTGTAACTTCCCAAGGTGTAGTCCAGCATGGGGACCCATGCATTGTGACTCCAAAGTCTCTCATCTTACCCACTATACTAACCTAAATGTGCAAATTCATGGTCTACTTTTGCCACAGGTCATTCCTTAGAACTGTATAATTCTTGGTATGTCAAACGCACTTGCCAATATAACATAGCTGTCCCTGTATTATGAACAAAAAAAAATTCTCCCTAATTCTCAAACACCCATCCCAACACCCTCCAGGGACAGCTAAGAGAAAGTTGAGGAAATGTACGACCATCAATATGTACCCTCCTCCCATTTTCTAGAAAGATTCCTAGTATGCATGTAAATATCCTCCGAATGCAGGGATGAAGAGGCCTCCAGCTAGGCACCATAAAGCCAATTTAGCTTCTTAAGCTGAGAACTGCTTTGTGAAATAATCCTGTAGAACTCTCACTAAATGAGTTACAAACTAGTCGCATGGGGCTTTCATTGAATTCACTCCCGAAAGCTATAAAGGACAATTGTCTCTGAACCAGGTACATCAAATACAGGCCTGCTACTGTGTAAAAGCATGGAATTCTATACCACCTACACACACAAAGAAAATTAGCTTTTGATTGAAAGGAAGCACTATTGAAAAACCCCAGGGAGGTGGGGGAGAAACAACAAAAATGAGTGGCACCTACAGGCAAATCCAATGGTTGAGGCCATTTGGCTAAGGACTTTCTTAGTCTGAAAGGGGGAGAAAAGTACAATTTCTGAGGATCATGAAAGATAATCGAATGGAATCAAAGAAAAGTAGTAGCTCTTGAAATTCTAAACAAGGAGAATTTAAATATGCCATGTGAACATAAAAGTTCCCCACACTCCATTCTGAGTATTTAATGCTGGAAAAATGGTGATGCATGCAAAACACTATCATTCTTCTCTCAGTTGTCACTATTTCAGTTATCTTTTCCCTTTCCTTTATCTTTTTGACCGTAAGATCCCCAACCAAGCCTTAGAGCTACTTCTTGACCTTTCAGAAGAGGAGTAACTCGAAATTGTGGTCATTATTGATTCTTTTCTTCAAGCCCACGATGTAGCTACAGGTGGAGTTGAAACTGCCTTTGTAAAAATTATAACTGAGAAAATCGAAACAGTGAAAGAGATATATGACCTAACTGACTCCATCTTGCTGCTAACCTCCAAGCTCTCCTTGTTCATTTCTGGGCACAGGCTGAACTAACTTTGGAAGGAATCTAGTTGACAGTTGAATGTTGAAACAAAGATGAGAACAGCCCTTTCCCAAAACAAGCCCCTTTTATGCCTGGGAACTAGACTGCCTTTGCAAGACTAGCAAACTAGCCACATGATTAGAAATTATGGTTTAGGAGTCATGCAGCTAGGAGCTGCAAGATTTCGAACCTCCCCAGATTGCTCCTGGGATAACATCACTACTGTAAAACCGAAGATGAGTGGTCGAGATATTTTGCAGACTCTGCACTTCATGGATCAGCAGGCACCACCCACATCAATCAACTGGCTCATCTGGTCTTGTGGACCCCACCCAGGAGCTGACTCATCTCCAACCTGACCAGTCAGCACTCCTACTTTCTGACCCCCTAACCACCAAATAATCCTTAAAAACCCCAATTCCTGGGTTTTCAGGAAGATTAATTTGAGTAATAACACTCTGGTCTCCCATACAACTGGCTCTGGGTGAATTAAACCTATTTTCTGTTGCAATTCCCCTGTCTTGATAAATCAGCTCTGTCTAGGCAGCAGGCAAGGAGAGCCCATCAGGTGGTTACAGAGTTCTGTTATTTTTGCCAAATAGTTTCAAAATAGTTTCTTTTCTGGCAGTGGTATTCTAACTGGGTGCCATGGTTCTACTAAAGTGGGTACAGCCAATATTTAGGGTTTTTTAAAAATGTAGATGGAATGTTAAAATTAGAAAAGCACCATTTCACTATCAGTGTAATAACCCATTCTGAAAATGTTCCTCAATGATGAAAGAATGATGGAATAAAGGATAGTTAGGTAGTATCAAAGTATAGACCCATAAGTTATTTCTTACGTGCAAGACTACTTTATCCTGGGGAAATCTGTCAGTTACCCAGTCACCAACTTTACTGCCACACATCATGGGAGAAACTGCCATCAAATGCCCCCAGCTAAGGAGGCAGTGAGACTGCTGTCAGCACGGCCTGGGGAGCACTCTCTACAAAATGTTGAAGTTGAATTAAACGATGAGGAAATCATCAAGTAAGTCCTGATTTTCAGATGTTCTACAAGAAAATAGTCCAAGACTAATTTTTTAAGTCAACATCACAGAAGACCAAAAAATGCAGGGAGGAAGGTGCATTTCTCATTTTTTGCTTTTCAGACTCCACTCTGTTGCCCAGACTGGAGGGCAGTGGCATGATCTCGCCTCACTGCAACCTCCGCCTCCTAGATTCAAGTGACTCTCCAGCTTCGGCCTCCCGAGTAGCTGAGATTAAGGCTGTGCACCAATACACCTGGCTAATTTTTGTATTTTTAGTGGACGAGAGGTTTCGTCATGTTGGCCAGGCTGGCCTCGAACTCCTGACCTCAGGCGATCCACCTGCCTTGGCCTCCCAAACTGCTGGGATTACAGGCGGGACCCATCGCGCCCGGCCAAGGGTACTTTTCTAGATCAACAGCTGTGAAAGAAATAAGGACAACTAAATGCAATGCAAGTTCCAGTTAGTATCTAGATGAAAAAAAAAATAAGAATTGTTTTGTGGTTGTGTAGCAAAACTGCCTTTTTTTTTTTTTTTTCTGTTTTTTTCCGAGACAGAGTCTTGCTCTGCACCCAGGCTGGAGTACACTGGCACAATCTCAGCTCACTGCAACCTCCGCCTCCCAGGCTCAAGCAATTCTCCTGCCTCAGCCTCCTGAGTAGCTGGGATTATAGGCTTGTGCCACCATGCCTGGCTAATTTTTGTATTTTTAGTAGAGATGGGGTTTCACCATGTTGGCCAGGCTGGTCTCGAACTCCCGACCTCAGATAATCCGCACACCTCAGCCTCCCAAAGTATTGGGATTACAGGCGTGAGCCACTGTGCCCGGCCAAAACTACCTTGTTTTTAAGAGAAGCATGTTGACGCCTTCAGGCATGAGTTGTTCATGGTGTCTGCAACGTTCAAATAGTCCAACATATATGGGAAGACAGGGAGTAGAAAGAGAAAGTAAATGTCACAAAATGTTAATCGTTGGTGAAACTAGGCAAAAGTTATATAGGTTTTCACTGTGTGTTTTAATTTTTCTACAAGTTTATATGTAAAAAGAGGGTTGAGGAGAGTTCTTTCTTCGAAAAATCATCTCTCCGTTTTTTACACTAAAAACCTGTACCCTAGTAGATTTTTACTCTCTTTTACTTGTCTGTCATGGCTCTGGCTTCCTCTAACATTAGGATGCATTAAAGAAAGCCAAGCACACAACTGGGAGTGGTGGCTCACGCCTGTAATCCCAGCAATTGCGGAGGCTGAGGCGGGTGGATCACTTGAGGTCAGGAGTTCAAGACCAGCCTGGCCAACAAGGTGAAAACCTGTCTCCACTAAAAATACGAAAATTAGCCAGGCATGGTGGTGCGCACCTGTAATCCCAGCAACTCAGGAGACGGAGGCAGGATAATTGCTGGAACCTGGCAGGTGATGTTTGCAGCGAGCTGGGATGGCACCAACGCACTGTAACCTGGGCGACAGAGTGAGACTCTGTCTCAAAAAAAAAAAAAAAAAAAGCCAAACTCAGAAAAATACTATATTCTCTCATTTGTATGTGAAATCTTAAAGAAATGAACCCATAAATGCAGAGAACAGAATGGGGGTTACCAGTGCAGAGAGAGGGGAGGTGGAGAGACATTAGTCAAAGGATACAAATATTCAGTTAGGGAAGAGGAATAAATTCAAGAGACCTTTTGTACATCATGCAGACTACAGTTAATAATAAGGTACTGTATACTAGGAAATTGCTAAAGGAATAGATTTTAAGTGTTCTCAACACACACACACACACAGACACACACAATAATAGGGGAAGTAATGCATGTATTAATTTAACCCATTTAAACCCAATTTAAGCATTCCACCATATATATATAAAATATATATACACATATACAAATATATTTCAAAACTTCACATTTTACATAATATACAATTTTTAGTGTCAACTTTTTAATGTTAAAGACTCAATTGAAGAAACCTTTTCCCTTTCTCCTATAATCAGTTCATATAGTAATAGTGCAGTTAATACAAAACCCTGTTTCTTAGGATGGGTGAGCAACTGAGATCTGGCCAGGACTTATCCTGAACCACTGAAGAGAATGTTTTCTTTGCCATCAGGCTCCTGAGCTGGGATGATGTAAGCGTATCCCTGCTGGAAGCCATCTTGCCACTGTAAGGGAACAACCTGAAAATACACGGCATACAGAAGAGTGTGTAATCTGGGAAGAAGTATTCCTGGCAACATCATCTGATCATCTTGATTCAACTTTGCCCCAGACCAGCTCTATATACATAGATGTTTCAGGCACATGAGAAAATCTTTTTTTTTTTCCTTAAACCCATTCAAGTTGGGCATATGTCACCTGCCACTGAAAAGATCTCTGATTAAGAGAAGAAAAGAAAGTCACAAATGGGTGATGCACAAAATTAAGACCCACTGGAGATGGATTACTACTGGGTCCATTTATGCTGCTGGTTTTGCTCATTTTGTAGGCATCTTAGGAATGACAGTTTCTTCTGTCGTCTATGCACAATACGGAATACTCTGAGGTTGCAAGATGGGTAGTTCAAAGAAATTGTTGGCTTTGACATCTATCTATCTGAGCAAATTGGGATTTTCTCGATACTCTGTAGTCTGAATGTATAAACAACTGCTTACGGCTGCCATCCAGACCTCTTGATTCTAAATGTCTGAATTAATCATAACAAACATTACTGCTGATGATGGATTTATAAGTAAATGGGATGCATTTCAAATTAACCATAACTTTACTATTAAATTAAATACAGCTAGTACTTGTTTTACACATTGCAGTATATATTAATTCACTTATTGGGGAACATGTATTCTACTGTTTTAAAAGTTTAAAACTGTTGTTTAAAGGTATCTGGACACACGTTAATTAAAATACAGAAATAATTGTGTATGATCTCTACTACATGATACTTCTACAATACTCGTGCATACCTATTTTACAGAATTACCTTAAAATTATCCATTTTAATGCACAGACCCTTACATAAATTGTCAGAGCAGGAGACAAAGAAAAAAAAAACGAAATTAGTTTTGCTGTGATGACCAGCAAGGGTACACCTGTTTTTGCCCCCTTTGAACTGCAGTGAACAGGTGCATGATTACGGTTATCATTCCGAGCATTCACCATTGCTTACTGCATTATTCTTAAACAGAAAGAGTCTGTGTCTTTGATCTAACCAGCAGCACAGCACTATCACAAGACTGGAAGAGCCCCATGCAGCCCACTGCAGGGAATTAAACAGATCTCAAAGTCACAGAGGCAAGGACCTTGCAAAACGTCAAGATGAAAAATGGCACTTGAAACATGTCTTTTGAATGTGACATGGGGGATCTACGGTTCTATTCAGAAGGGACTGAGAATACAAGTCAACCTTAGAATTAAAATTGAAAACAGAGTCAAAGTAAAAGGCAAGAAGAGATGACTCCAAAGTTTTTGAGACTATAACAGCACCTCCTCACACCATACATGTGTGCAATGACAATGCGTCATGGCAGCCCCGCAAATGTACCTCTTCTTTCACACATATATGATGATAAAGGTGTCCTCTTCTCTAAGACAGGAAAGATGATAGTTATCTATTAAGGAATCGTTTTGGAAAAATAGCCTGGAGGACATTAGGATTCCTGGCACTGCCTTGGAATAACTTTTTTCTTTGCATGAGGCTGCCAGAGATTAAAATGCTAACCATTGTGTATTATCAAAGTGCACAGAGACACCAAGCTCTCTGTGTCTCAGAGAAGAAGTGATGCCTACAAAGTCCTGACCAGGTGTCTCTCTGCCTGGGAATCTGCTTGCCTGCAGTTTTGGTTGAACATTCTTATGCCTGATTCCCCTTTATCTTAAGTAAGGCAAAGGGAAGTTGTCACTGGTTTTCAACACCAGTGAAGTCCCTAATCTCTGCTCCAGGAAGACAGAACATGACCAGACATCCTGATTTTTTGTTGAAACAATAGCTCGGCATGAGACATCGGCTGGAGGCTGCTGGCAAAACCATCTAACTTAATCCAAATCCTTCAGTGATTGGTGCCAGGCTGGTCCTGCCTTGGTGGGTGGCAATTCCCATCTTCTAGCTGAGTGTGGAAGGACTGGGGGTAGCTAGAGGTCATTCAGGGGTGCTGTATTTTAAAAGAAAACACAGGCCGGGCATGGTGGTTCCCATCTGTAATCCCAGAATTTTGGGAGGCCAAGGCAGGTGGATCATTTGAGGTCACGAGTTTGAGACCAGCCTGGTCAACATGGCAAAACCCCATCTCCGCTAATAATACAAAAAATTAGCTGGGTGTAGTGGGGCAGGCCTGTAATCCCAGCAACTGGGGAGGCTAAGGCAAGAGAATTGCTGGAACCCAGGAGGCAGAGGTTGCAGTGTGCTGAGATTGCGCCACTGCACTCTAGGCTGGGTGACAGAGTAAGACCATGTCTTAAAATAAAAAAATAGGAAAAGAAAACACAGCTTTTCTGCTGCTCTCTGCTCCTCCAGTTCCTAACTCACTGAGCTCCAAATAATGAAAGTGTGGTTTGATCACACTCAGAGTACTAACCTTTGATGAGCCCTAAAACTTCACCTACAAGACTTCCCTTTGGTTTACTGAGAAAATAGATGTAATTAAACCAGGTACAATGCTTACCACACAACAGGAACCCAAAATACATTAGGAGATTCTGACTTCGCTACGTTTCTTTCTGAATGGTATTTCAATATTTGCAGTTGACTTTATTTTTGTTAAAAGAATCTTCTACTCTGGAATCCTACATTTCTGAGTTTCTTTTTTTTTAATGTTGTTGTTGTTGTTGTTATTGTTTATTTGTCTTTCAGCTTTCTCATCTACCAAACTGCAACGATGAGGATACAATCATCTTTCTTTACAAACCAGTGCAGCCAAACTGATTAGCCTTTAACATTTTCCAATCCTATTATTTGTAGATTTCCCTACTTTTCAATGAGTAAATAAAACAAGCTGGGAATGAAACATTTATTTTGGCATCACACCAACCTAATTAAACTGCAGTTTCATTAGGCTGCAGCAGGCTGCTGAAAAATAATGTAATTGACCTATTAAAAGTTACTACTTCAGTTCAGTTTTCTGAGCCACAAGAAATTGCACTGTGATTTAAAATACCTAGTTACCTTGACAAAACCAGCCAGAGAGCAAAGAACTAAGAGTTACTGAGAATGGAGAGAATCCAATTAAAAAGGAGACAGGTAAAAAGATGCTCTCCCCAATCCCAATTACTTGGAGGAAAGCAATAAAATGTAAAATGGAAGCTAATAAAGTTCTAGTTATTTCCTCCATTGACTAAGCACTGTTCATACACGGGGCTAGCATGAGATGCTCCCCTAAAACTTAACATTGCAGTTGTGTAAGGAGCAGACATTTGTTGATTGGCTGGTATCATTCTTCTTGTTTGGCATCAGCAGGCCCATTGCTCTGCATGCAACCCACCCATTTCCCACTCTCAGACCAGGTGTCTCAGGCAAAGGTAGTTCCCAGTCCTGAAGTTGCACATGTGTTCCAAGCTGGTCAATCAGTGCCATGTGCCCCAGACCACAGTGATTTATTTATTCTAGGACCCATGAGAACTACTCTTGGGACTTCTGCTGAAGCAACCAAGAAATGAGATCTCTATCTTCCAGCTGGTTTTCTGAGTGGAGAATGCTGGCTCTGATACTATTCATCCTCTTCCTTGTGGGGAGAATTTACCTGAGAATGGAGTGAACACTAAAGAGAAGAGTGAGAGGGAGAGACACCTAGCAAGAGACAAGAGAGGAGAGGAGAGAAGAGAAGAGTGAAGAAGAGAGAGGTCCAGAATTAATAGATTCAAGGAAAGGAGAAAAGAGGAGAGGAGGGGAGAAAAATTGCAAATAATATTAATAACAATTGAACTGTACCTTAGAAAAACAGCTGGAACTGTAGCTCAGTTCAGTTTCTGTTGAAATGAACTCTAACAGTTCACAAAGGGGTGGGGAGGGGAGGGGAAGCCAGGAATGGGGAAAGAAGGGAAAGAGAAAGGAAGAAAAGGAAGGGGAGGAAAGAAGAGAAAGAAAGGAAGGAGCGGACAGGAAAGGAAGAAGATGAGAAATGAAGAAGTGAGAAGAGATAAATGGTGGAGGGAAAGAGAAAGGAGAGAAAAAAAGACTAAATCCTGATTTTATTTGACCTCTTGGATTGATGATGTCATCATTTAAGTGTTTTAAATGAATTTAACCTTTGATTGGGGAGGTCCAGAATTAATAGATTCAAAGATGTTTTATGCACCTGACTCCATATGCAGTGTTAGGGCCTTTGATGTCCAAGGGCATCTAAAAATTGAAAAAAAAAATTATTGGTGCTAACATTTCAAGGAGTAAAGACAAAATTAATAACTGTTTAATTGTATTTCTCCAAAATGCAACATTATGTCAGCATCATTAATTGTTACATTTAGTGTTCATAAACATTTTATTATGTTGGAAAATAAGTTGTACATTATTTTTCTCTCATCAGAATTTTGAAGTTTAGGCAATGATTACTGAGAAATAGTAGCTAATCATAAATTCAATGAGCTATTAAGAGTTCATTCACTTCAATAGCAAAGTGATAAAAATTCTTTGGAAATTTTTACTATCACAAAATTGTGTTTTATATCTAAAAGGGGTACATTTTAATATGGCTTATATCAGCTTTCTCAGCCTCGATGCTATTGCCATTTTGAACCAAATAATTCTTTGGTGGGCAGGGAGCTGGTCTGTGTCTTGTTGGATGTGTAGCAGCCCAGCACCCCTGGCTTTTCCCACTAGATGCTGGTAGCATCCCTTCAATTGCAACAACCAAAGATTACCTATATCCTTTGGGGAGCAAAAATGCCCTGATTTGATCATGGTTGGTTTATATGAATGCCTAGGGCGAAAGAAAACCTTGACATGTCTCTGATTGTGTTGGACATGTAATCTCAGGGGCATCCTTGAGGGACGTAACACCAAAGCTAAGAATCTGGGCGTGGTGGCGGCGCCTGTAGTCCCAGCTACTCGGGAGGCTGAGGCAGGAGAATGGCGTAAACCCGGGAGGCGGAGCTTGCAGTGAGCCGAGATCACGCCACTGCACTCCAGCCTGGGCGACTGAGCGAGACTCCGCCTCAAAAAAAAAAAAAAAAAAAAAAAAAAAAGCTAAGAATCTGGGACACACATCCAATTTTCACAAAGTTTGAGCGTCCCCAGTAAAACCTGCCTCTAGTTCCAGATGACCTCCATAAACACAGCTGTGAGTCCGTCATTAAGGAGCTAAGCAGGACCCAAGAGGGAGGCCTCCTTAGCAGCTTGGGGATCAATAGATCACCTGTTTCTGAGAAGGTCATGTAGTATTTTCATAGAAAGGCAACGTGACTGAAATGAGATCCATCTCTGCCTTCTGCCCAGGAAGGGGCCATCCCCAGTCAGCACTCACCTACGGTTTGCTTCACCTTAGCTAGACCATCAGAGCTCAGGGTAGAGGTCTGCATGGAAAAGAGCGAGGCTTATTCCCCAAAACAACAGCCAATACAGCTGGGGGAAGGAACCCCATACCATCTGCCAAGAGCCAAGTGAACACAATAAAGGACCCTAAAAGACTCAAATAAATAACCACCGTTTCTAATGAAAAGGAAGGCAACATTTCCAATGTTGGGTTCGTGCTTCACAGGGATCATCAGAAAAGCAAAGAGACAGAACCCTGCGCGGGAGATAAATTCTAAAGTCGCCAGACTTTGCAACTCACCAAAGGGGAAGCTTCCCCGGGTCTTTGGAAATCCTACTTGAGGAGGCTTCATTAGGGATGGGCATGGTGTAGGAACTCATTAGACTCTGGTTGGCCCACGTGGACCTACCTGGCCCTTATAGTACATAGGGATAACTCAACAGGCACAGCATGGAAAAAAGGAGAATGGAAAAGAAAATGAAGTGGGAGAAATATTTACAGCATTCTTCTAAAATCACATTGTTTTTCACATTTTTCATTCAAAGCAAAATATATTCTTCATCAATGCTTCAGAAGCTTGCCTTTGCAATTATGATTTTGGAAAAAAAAAAGGGTCAAAAAAAAAAAAAGGCCCAAATGAGATATCCAGGGGGCTGTGGCAATGCTTACTTTGTCTTTCTGGAAAAATTGAGCTCCATTTAGGCATCAGTTAAGACTTGACATGTTTTGAGGGTCTCAGTCTTTGGGGATAAAATCTGACCCTGAATCTAAACTCTGGTGCTTTATCAGCTGTGTGGGGTCAGGGAACTTACCTCTCTGAGCCTCAACTGGTCTCATCTGTAGAAAGGTAAGGAGAATAATGATGCCTACCTTGCAGGTTTATGTCTCAGTTTACATATCCCGCAAAAGAATCTAACCAAGATTGGTCCCTTGATACAATTATTATTATGCATCCCCCCTGTGACATTTCTGGTTTTGCAGAATTGAGCAAACGTGTTTTTGCTTTTTCATTATTTGTATGTTTATGAAGAGGACCATAAGGGATTATGTCTTAGGGAGTTTTTAATCTTGTCTGGTGTTTATTATTGTGGCTTTGCATATCAGTGTAGCTTAATGATCAACTAGCTCTTCACTGACCACATAATTAGGAAGTAGTGCTCCTCTCCAGATAATTGGCAAATGTGTGTTATGACTCCAGCTTACCTGGAAATAGTTCTCAGCAAATTGAGGTGAATAAAAATTTGCGATGGAAAAAGTCAAAGAACATAAACCCTTAAAAGACAAACAGGTCTGGCCGGGCGCGATGGCTGACACCTGTAATCCCAGCACTTTGGGAGGCTGAGGTGGGCAGATTATGAGGTCAGGAGTCTGAGACCAGCCTGGCTGACATGGTGAAACCCCGTCTCTACTACAAACACAAAAATTAGCTGGGTGCGGTGGTGGGCACCTGTAATCCCAGCTACTCGGGAGGCTGAGGCAGAAGAATCACTTGAACTCGGGAGGCGGAGGTTGCAGTGGGCTGAGATCACACCACTGGACTCCAGCCTGGGTGACAGAGCGAGACTCTGTCTCAGAAAAGAAAAAAGAAAAAAAGAAGATGAACAGGTCCATGAACCCATACATAGAATACGTATACTACTTTAAAAAGGACAGAGGGCTGGGTGCAGTGGCTCACACCTATAATCCCAGCACTTTAGGAAGCTGATATGATAGGACAGCTTGAGGCCAGGAGTTTGAGACCACCCTGGGCAACATAGTGAGACCCTGTCTCTACAAATAAATTTAAAAATTAGCCAGCTCTATTAGTCTGTTCCCACGCTGCTACTAAAGATATACCTGAGACTTAGTGTTTATAAAGCAAAGAGGTATAATTGACTCACAGTTCAGCACGGCTTGGGAAACCTCTGAAAACTTACAATCATGGCAGAAGGGGAAGCAAACAGGCTCTTCTTCACATGGCAGCAGCAAGGACAAGTGCAGAGCAGAGGAGGAAAAGCCCCTTATAAAACCATCAGGTTTTGTGAGAACTCACTAGCCATTCCCATGATTCAATTACCTTCCACCAGGTCCCTCCCATGACATATGGGGGATTACGGGAACTACAATTCAAGATGAGATTTGGGTGGAGACACAAAGCCAAACCGTATCACCCGGTGTTGTGGTGTATGCATATAGTCCCAGCTACTCAGGAGGCCAAGGTGGGACGACTGCTTGAGCCCAGTAGGTCAAGCCTACAGTGAGCAATGACTGCACCACTACTCTCTAGAATGAGTAACACAGCAAGACCTTTTCTCAAAAACAAAAACAAAAACAGAACTAAGCATGAACAGTATGGCATAAAACATTAACATTTATCTAGGTAGAGCCAAAACAGAAGAAAACATAACACCATTTAGGTAGCCTCATCTTTGAGCAAATATTTTTAAAAATTATTTTTATTGTCATATTTTCATACGTTTTTGGAAAACAGGTGGTGTTTAGTTACATGAATAAGTGCTTTAGTGGTGATTTCCGACGTTTTGGTGCACCCATCACCAGAGCCGTAATTTGTACACTGCATCCAATTGGTAGTCTTTTATCCCTCACCCCACTCCCACCCTTTCCCCCAAGGCCCCAAAGTCCAATGTATCATTCTTATGCCTTGAGAAAAGATTATTTTTTAGCAACCAGGAAATATATCTTAAAAATCTATATTATATTTAATAAATATATTTTTATCTATTTTGCTTTGATCCTACTAAAACTTGGGAGAACTGACTTGAAATAAATGGAAAATATTCTGTTTCTCCTTCACTCTCTGTTTCTCTTTCTCTGGGGTTCTCTCTTCCTCTCTATATTTTTCTCTCTTTCTTTCTTCCTATATCCCTCTGCTTCTCCCATGCTCCCACAAACACACACACACCACACCAGTATCCACAGCAGACATCCCCATTGGGCACAATGTTTGGAGTTCAGGACGGAATGCTCATGCTGAGTAAAATGCAGAACACAGCTTCATTTTACTGTGGATTTTTATTTATTTCTCCCAAATACTCAGAGAAGCAGATCAATGTTCAATCAGCTACCCAGCCAAGGACATACGGACGAGAACACCGTCTATCCATAAGGTCATGAATCATAACACATTTTTACCCACTGCGGTGTCCTGGGGACATTGCTTCGCTAACTTTCCACTATCCTGCTCTCAACCTCTTACACGATAATCCATGTTAGGCCAGGATTTTTATGCCCCTGAGAAAAGTGTTTTGTGATGACTTGCGAAAGTTTTCTTACATTCCTCTATCCCTATGTAAGACATAAGGTAATGATATGTAAAGTGCTATTTGATGTCTAGTACTAGTTAGAATGCAGGTAACTGGTCATTTAACTTGTCTGTTTCCAACTTTGAACTGCAAAATGCTCGAGGACTAAGTTATTATCTTATTTTTTGTTATAACACAGAAATGTAATTTTAGAAATGGCTCTTCAATGAAATAAGCGCTGTTGGGTGGCACTCTTCATCACAAAACCTGTGCTTTCCTAACTGGATGACCTTGTCCAAGTGACTGAAGCTCTCTGAATCCCAGCCTTCTCATTTGTACTACATGGCAGTAAAAAATTTTTGCCTCTTTTGTTTAATAAAGAAAATATTCTTCCATATAGTTCCTCCTGCTTCACTATCTGGTTTATTATTTTCCTAAGCACATAGTAGGGATAATGGAGGGAAAAGGAGGCCACGTGACTGGTTCTGGCCAATGGGATTTGGTGGAAGTAGGGTGTGTCACTTCCTTGCCAAAGCACTTGACTACCACTGTGAGACATCCAGGTGGACTTCCCCTGGGACCATGTGGAACTATTTATTGATATGGTGGGTTCCTAACAGTAAAACCACTGGGAATGATGAGCCAATACATGCAGAAGAGCTTCTCTGGAGAGTGTCCCAGAACCTCAGTGAATTCTCACGAGCAAGAAATAAACCTTTGTTGTGTTATACCACTGAGATTTCAGAGCTATTTGTTACCACAGCACAACTTGGTGTTCCCTGACTGATACAAACTAGAGAGTTGGAAGGAAAATGAAAGAAGACAGCACATAAAAAGTTTTAAGCACTGGGATTGGTACTTACGTTTAGTGAGCTCTTACTGACAAATACTAAGGATTATTGCTCCAAAATCTAAATCTTTGCTTTCAGTTGAAATTCCACTGATACCACTTCAGATGAAAATATGCAGTGTTCCATTAGTATGATGTTAGGCAATGCTAAATGCTATTACAGACAGATGACAGTGCTGGATGCTATTACCCTCCAGATGACTGTGGCTAGTCTAGTCATGGCAGGGAAGAGTGGGGAGTTTCTTGATCCATACAGTCATTCAGGGACCCAGGTAGAAGATGACAACTCAGTTTCTAACATGTAGCAATTTATGTCAAGTGCGTATTCATCAGAGGATGGGGAGGGGGGAAAAGAAGTTTGGAGCATCCCAGAGACAGCCTTTGGGGGCCAGTCCTGAAAGAGGCACTTCTCCCCACATGTCACTGGGCAGATTTCAGTCACATGTCACTGCTTAGATAACAGGTGGGCTGGAAATTTATATCTAGATGGACGGTTCTTTTTTTTTTTTTTCAGACGGAGTCTGCTTTGTCACCCAGGCTGGAGTGCAGTGGAGCAATCTCGGCTCACTGCAAGCTCCGCCTCCCGGGTTAACACCGTTCTCCTGCCTCAGCCTCCCGAGTAGCTGGGACTACAGGCGCCTGCCATCACGCCCGGCTAATTTTTTTGTGTTTTTAGTAGAGACAGGGTTTCACCGTGTTAGCCAGGATGGTCTTGATCTCCTGACCTCGTGATTCGCCCACCTCGGCCTCCCAAAGTGCTGGGATTACAGGCGTGAGCCACCGTGCCCGGCCGATGGATGGTTCTTTATTGGTTATTTATCTTTGTGGGGACGAGGAACATAAATTATTAGCAGATGGCCAGTGACTCTGGCACTGTGTCCTTTAGTATTTTCAGAAAGCAATTTCCCAATAGCTGTGAAATCTTTGCCTTGGCTTAGCACCCTTCCCCAGGATTGTGGGAACTTCCTTTTATCTAGCATAAATCTCTAATGTTACAGTAAAAAATTATTGCCTCTTTTGTTTTAGTAGATAAAATATCCTTCTATATAGTTTGAGTTCAGTCACCACCTCCCTCACCGTGCCAACAAAAATAGGAACAACCCCCCGTTAGCTGTTATTTCCTCCCAGTTTGAGTTCTAAGAAGGTTCATAGGACTCAGTAAAAACATACGTAAGAATTAAAATAGAAGGGTGAGCCACACCATTTCAATGTCCTCAAGTTTTTAAGACCCTTAGGAGAATGAACAGTTCAGAGTATACCAGGTCTTTGAATAATATTTTGTTACAACATTGATAAGAAAAAAATTTGATTGCCAGCTGCGCCCACTGTGTGGAGTTGGCATGTTCTCCCCATGTCTGCGTAGGTTTTCTCCGGGTACTCTGGTTTCCTCCCACAACCCAAAGATGTGCATGTTTGGGGAACTGGTGTGTCTACATCGTCTCAGCCTGACTGAGTGTGGGTGTGAGCACATCCTGACCAGGGTGGTCCCTGCCTTGTGCCTTGAGACGCTACGATAGGCTCCAGCCACTCGAAAGCCTGAACTGGGATAAGCGGGTTGCAAAATGAAAGAATGAATACTCATGACTGTCAAATAAAAACGGATAAAGTAGATGCTAATCATAAAAAATGCACAAAAATAAACAATGCGGTATGAAGGTGCCCAGTCTGCCATGCTAGTCATTGTTTTTGAACTTTGTGATGGGGGGAGGTGCTCCTGACAATTTTTGCTTTGCAAAAATAAAAAATTAGTTTTTGATGTAACATACCATGCCTACCACCACCATCACTCACTGACTCATCAAAAACTGGGTAAATTATCTTGCTTGTTTTTTATTAATCTTTATTTATGTTTATTTTTATTGAGATGGGGTCTCGCTCTGTCACCTAGGCTAGAGTGCAGTGGTGCGATCTTGGCTCACTGCAACCTCCACCTCCTGGGTTCAACTGATTCTCTTGCTTCAGCCTCCCGAGTAGCTGGGATTACAGGCATCTGCCACCACAACCAGCTAATTTTTGCACTTTTAGTAGACACAGGGTTTCACCATGTTGATCAGGCTGCTCTCAAATTCCTGACCTCAGGTGATCTGCCCACCTTGGCCTCCCAAAGTGCTGGGATTACAGGCATGAGCCACCGTGCCCAGCCCTTTATTAATCTTTTTAAAATGTATGCATGGTTCACATGTGTTTTCATGTTTAATTTTAGAAGTGTTTTGGGTCTTTATTTAGAAGATCAGTGATGTTTTTATGACCAGAAATGTGCTGCAGGAACTTACCTCTCATTTATATCAATTAGCTTATGGTAAAATGTATTCTGTTACACGTCATTTTGCTTAAAGTCACAGTTTCCAACAATCTATCGACTGTGTTGAGAGGACTTAGTGTCCATTTAAATTTGAAGAAAATATAAATATACAAGGACCAAACAACATGCATATGCTTAATCAAGCACATCATTGCCTTTAGATGCTCGGATGTAATTATCTTTATCAGAGTTATGATATGACACAGAAAAAAAAAATGACTTACAGGCATAAAATGAGGCTGTGTCTTTTTCTAAAGGCAGATTTTAAAAAACATGTCGAAATCTGCCCTGTCGCCTTGTGCGGAGACCACAGGCCATGTCTCAAAGCAACTACACAATGGCATTCCTGGTTGCTGGGTTTGTTTTTTTTTTTTGAGATGGAGTCTCGCTCTGTCGCCCAGGCTGGAGTGCAGTGGTGTGATCTCCGCTCCCTGCAAGCTCCGCCTCCTAGGTTCACACCGTTCTCCTGCCTCAGCCTCCTGAGTAGCTGGGACTACAGGTGCCCGCCACCACGACTGGCTAATTTTTTGTATTTTTAGTAGAGACAGGGTTTCACCGTGTTAACCAGGATGGTCTTGATCGCCTGACCTTGTGATCCGCCCACCTCGGCCTCCCAAAGTGCTGGGATTACAGGCATGAGCCATCATGCCCGGCCCCTGGTTGCTGGTTCTTAATAGAAGATATGGACAGAAAGCCTTGCTACACTGAGATCTGCCCCCTCCAGCCCAGGAATGTTTTCATTGCTCCTCACAGCGTTCTCAGCTAGTGAAAAAATGACGCACAGGCAGAGAGCTTTTATCATGTTGCCACGGGGAGACCCAGGTAGAGCTGGCATGAAAGAAACAGCTGACATGAACAATGTGTTATCTCAGTTAAGCCACATGCTGGAGCCCACTTTACAGATGAGAAAACCGAGGCCTAGAGAAGTTAAGCGACTTACCCACGATCCCACCAGCAATATATCGCGAGGCCAGAATGGAAATCTGTATTTTCTCGAGTGTGCGGCTCAAGCGTTTCCCGCTCACTGCTTGAATGAAGAGTTCAAACATTCTTGAAAGGGGAACAGCGTTCGCAGAGTGAGAGAGGAATTGTCGGGGTGACAATGAAGCTGGCTGCGTCCACGCCCATGGAGGTTGTCTGTTAGAAGCAACCTAACCTAAGCGAGGGGACACCCTGGAGGGAGGCCAGTGCGGCTTGTCTGTCTTCCTCGAACTGTCCTCCAAGACGCACCTATCACATCCAGGCTGGAAAACAGGACAGTTGCCGGAGTGTCACTGTGAGGCCAGCGGGTGTCACTGCCTCACCACGGTGCTCAGAGGGAGCCTGCGGTGAACAGCAGCCGGCAACACTCAGGCTCCCAGCTCTCCCGCAGCCCGGCTTCACGCCCATGCCTTCTCTACCAAGTATCCCTTTCAGGAGGCGCATCGCCCCTGAGTAGGACCACAGCCCTGCGCTCATGACCACTGTCATCAGCCTTGTTTTCCAGAGTTTTTCTACCTCTCCAGAAACACCACTTCCTTTTAAAATCACACTATATGTACAATCAAAATAAGATGGATGGGGAGATGCAGGAGGATCAGAGATTTGCACTCATAGTAAATGAGACTGAATTTTTAAAGCCCTTTCTGAGTGGCAGCAGGCTCCCTGATTATGATCTGAGTGAATGGCAGACTCTCTCCAGCAGTTTTCTTACTCAAGAGACAGGCCAGGCAGGGTAAGGTAACATCTGTAAAGAAATTTCTTAGAGCTGAGAGAGAGACAATCTGGGGCAGGAGAAAGCCTTTCTCTGTTTCTCACTCTCTAGAGGAGGGTATGGTGTCCTCCGGCAGACTTTGGCGTGTTTGTGGCAGTCACGGCAACCCCAGCATGACCCACGTCTGTTGGCTGATTTAACATTGTCTACTGAAAGGGTGCTGTTTCCCTTCACATAGAAATGATGGTAAAGTCTCTGGTAGTGGCGAAACCCTATCTCTACAAAAAGTACAAAAATCTGCAGTGCCCGTGGCCTAGGGTGTGAGGGAGCAGATCAAGGAGAAATTGAAACACCATCCTATCTCAGTCTGTAGGAGAGTTGAGTGTTGATTCAGTTGAGTCATTTCTTAATAGAGTGATCCCTGACAAGACTTGAGTTCAAGGTCCCTGAGGGAAGGTATTTGTTTTGTTCACTGCTAAGTTCCCAGCACACACACAAGAGTGCTGGGAACAAAGTAGACACTTAGTAACTATTTACTGATGACCAGGCATGCTGGATCACGCCTGTAATCCCAACACTTTGGGAGGCCAAGGCAGGTGGATCACTTGAGGTCAGGAGTTCGAGGCCACCATGGCCAACATGGTGAAACCCCATTTCTACTAAAAAATACAAAAACTTAGCCAGGTGCATGTCTCACACCTGTAATTCTAGCTACTCAGGAGGTTGAGGCACGAGAATCGCTTGAGCCCGGGAGGCAGAGGTTGCAGTGAGCTAAGATAGTGCCACTGTACCTTAGCCTGGGTGACAGAGTAAGACCCTGTCTCAAAAAAAAAAAAAAAAAAAAAAAAAGTAAAAAAAAAAAAATTGAATGAACAGCCATGGAAGAGAAGGCAGGAAGATGTTAAAACACAGCTGTCCACCTGGGGAAGAGTCAGCAATCTCGCCTGGCTATGCTATGGTTCACGCTAAATAATGGAAGGGATTTTAATGAGTTTATATATATTTGTACACACACACTGAATATAGTGTCTCTTAGATAAGAGCCCAACAAAGGTTAGCCATTCTTTTCATGTGCATAGTTTTGATCCTGTAAGTAGATTTAAAACTTTCTTCAACCTTTAACGTTTTAAAAGCAGCACATACTCATTAAGAAAACATGCAAAATTCGTAACTAGATCTCTGACAAGTTGGGAGTGTCATGGGTTTATTCTCTATGTCCTATAGAATTTGATACAGATTTGTCACTTAAAAATATACATTATGAAATCAAATATAGGCAAAAATATTTAAATAAATATACCTCCACTATGGGATATCAAGTAACATTTTAAAAAGAATGAGATGAGAATGAGATTATGTTCTAATAAATAAAGAGCCCCCAGAATGCTTGCTAAGTGTATATTTGCAGAAAAATCCACTTTTTACTATTTCATGTATATTAGAACTAAACTGTATGCTTATATAGGCAATGTAAAGGCTATATAAGCCTTTACTTATATAAAATATGAAAGGCTATAAATGTGAAAGGCTATCACCAAATTGTTAACACACGCAAGGAGTAGACCTGTATACAAAATGATGATGATAATCATAATTGTAATAAAAGTAATTACTCAAATGTTACCAACAGTTGTAAAAACTAAGAAAAGAAAAATCATCCTCAATCAGGCCACTCATGATAATGACTCATGTTTTTACATATGCTTTTCTATAAATAAATTCATTCAAAGAATATTTACTGAGTGACTGCAGCGGGCCCAGAACTCTGCTGGTGCATTCTTCTTTCTTCTCTGTAATAAATATTTCCTGACGGAGCCCTTTGCTCTATTCCATGAATCTCAGGAGGCATGCCTTCAGCAGACTCAAGAGAACCCCAAGATTCTCTGTAATGAGCTGATTATGGGTAAGGATTTCTAGGAAACAGGCAAGCAATAGGTCCTTGATGTTCTCCATCAAATCCTCTCCTCTCTCCCCGGCTACTCCAGCACACGTACCCCCTTGCCTCTTACTTCACCTAAGTAGAAAAACTCAAATCAGGAAAGAAAGTGCATTTGAAGCATACACAACTTAAAAATCACTGTGAGCACTGAGTCTCTGCCATAGATCACAGTCGCCTGATATCGATTCCTGAAAGGAATGGTCTCCCAGGGTTAGGCTGTGCCCTTCCCTCTGGAAGGATGCCCGCCCTCACCCCCTGCAGCTTCCTTGCTCCTCCCACCGGATTCCAGTCCTGCTGCGGTTCACAGGCCCTCAGCCCTGGGAGCAGCAGCTCACATTATCAAGGGGAAGAGCCTCTGACAATTTTCGAAGAAGCCTTTGGGAAATAGACCCCTTTTGTTTGTAGTTATCAAAACAAATTATGCGCTACATGCTTGAAATGATGTTGACTCCAAGAGGTTCTCCCTGGGGACCTGTGAACTTGCAAATGTGAATCCCGGTCCTTTGTAGTAGAAAGGCCAATCCACAGTGCCTGCTCATCTCAATAGGACCTTCTCCTTAACAGTTCCATGGGAGTCTATATTTAGGACACAATAACGCTATTTTGAAAACAGGGTACTCAGAGCCTCTGATTAATGAGCAATATAACCGTTATTCAATCAAGGGCCCTGCAAGATTTCAAATTTCTCTTCCTTCTCCTCACCCCACCCTTAACTGAGGCACCCATCAAGGATGGTATTTCAAAGTTAATTGAGTCTTTAAAAGTAAAATAGTTATAATAATCGAGGAAAAATTATTAGCTATTTCCACACTTAAACAAATGCCACATGGCACATAAATTCCGCCATCTGCTATAACTTTTCCTGAGTAGGAAGTTGGCAGATATTGCAAAATCATCTACATATGACTGATAATTTTTAGCCAACTCTAAATAAAAAGGTGCTTTGTCTTCATGTGCTGTTTAAAAGAGCTAGAGATACAGATAAATAAAACATTCTCCTGTTTATTTTTCCAATTTAGCTGACATATATAAATTATATTTTATATGCGTATGTATGTGTATATATAGAGAGACATAAAGTTGATCTTTTATATCTTCTGAGCCTTATCAGAGTGTATTAACTCAGTATTAAGCTGAGTCAATAATGCTATACTTTTCTATCTTTCCTCTAAAAAATACTCGATTTTACTTACTTTGGCCTGTTCTAGGAGGGGACCTGGAGCAAAATCCTTTGCTTATGCAGGGTACGTGGAGAGGTAAAACAATGAAAACACTGATTTTCAAAACAAAAGAGTATTTTACAGTGAAGGGGGAGCAATACACAATGGGTATAATTTGTACAAACTGAAAATACAAATCCATGGTCAATGAAATCGTGTCCTTGTAGAACAATTGAAGTTTCCTAATATATAACGAAATTAGTGTAGTCAGATTTCATTTAAACACATGGCTCTGCAGTCCATTATTTAAACAGCACTGTCAGTCATGAAAGAATTCTTCAAGCGCATGACAACAAAATGCTATCAATACTGAAGGTCGTCCTCTAAATCAGAAGAGAATGCACGGGTTTCCTAACGACTTCTTCTCAAACAAATTACCGGCAGGCTGCACCAAAATGAATTTTATTATTGAGGACAAGTGAATTGTACAGTACTTATAGCAAACACATTAGGGGATTAAAATTGATTGAAGGAGATTGGATTTGAAAAGATATAAATAGGGAAGACATGAAAAATCTGCTTAAAGAGAACTTATCAAAACAGCCATGGAATTCAGCCACTGGCCAACCACTCGGGAAGGTATACTTGGGTTTTCCCTAGAGAACAAAGGGAAAATGCTAAATTCTGGATGGTAGGTAAGCTGTTATTGTGAAGGTACTCACAGGATGGGTTCCCACAGAAAACCACCCATGGATATGAAACCTCTGCAACAGAAAAGTATATTTCTCCACGTGGCAAGAATTTAACCCAGTTGCAGTTCATAGCTTGCCAGAAATTGTTTGGACCGACTTCGTCTCAGAGGTCTGTCTAGGACACTTCCATCTATTGAAGGATAAGCTATGGAAAGCAACAGTCACTTTGGCATTGATTAGCTATGTGATAATCCAAAGAATAAAAGTCAACACTTCCTAAGTGCTCTATGTCTGGCAAACATTCCTCTATGAGCATCACATGAAGTAACTTACTGAATCCTCACAACTCCATGAGGTAGATACTATTAGGATCCCATTCTACAGCAATGAGATGAAAACTCATTCAACTCTATGAGATTAAAAAAAAAAAGTTTGTTGTTTTGAGATGCTAACTTTGGGAGTAATTTGTTACACAGTATTAGACAACAAATATGGAGTATTAGGTAACTAATACATCGCTTCCACAATACTGGAAGCAGAAAAGCTTCAAAACATCCTCAGTTTACATAGCTATCAAGCGGCAGAGGCAGTATTCAAAGTTGGGCTGCTGGCACCAGAATCTGCATTCGTAATTATTATATTATCCAAGAGTTATCTCTAATCCCAGTACTGTGGGAGGCTGAGGCAGGCAGATCATTTAAGGTCGGGAGTTTGAGACCAGCCTGGCCAATGTGGTGAAATCCCACCTCTACTAAAAATACAAAAATCACCTGGGCATAATGGCAGGTGCCTGTAATCCCAGCTACTTGGGTGGGGGCTGAGGCAGGAGAATGGGTTGAACCCAAGAGGCAGAGGTTGCAGTGACCCGAGATCGCACCACTGCACTCCAGCCTGGGTGTCAGGGCAAGACTCCATCTCAAAAAATAATTAAAAAAAGAGTTATACGCACACTGGTAGTCAAAGTTTCCCCCCAGCTGGCCCCTGAAATGGAAGAAGACATTGGGAAATTATTTACTGGTATACAGAGTTACATGTTCCATCCAGGGCTCTCTTCTGAGAATTGGAACAAGATCCATGAGAATCAGCTCCCACAACGGCCCTGAGATAATCTCCATCTTCCAGTATTCGTGCCTTTGTGCCATCTCCTCCCACACTGTACCAGAGTTCCAATGGAACATGGCAGAAGTGATGGTATGTCACTCTGAGGTTGGGTTATAAAAAACTGCGGCTTCCATCTTAGCATCTCTTCCCTTTTTCCCCCTTTTCTCTCTCCACTTTCTCTGTCTCATAACTCACTTTGGTGGAGAGCCATCCACCATGTCTCCAGGACACTCCAGCAGCCTGTAAAGAGGCCCATGTGGTGAAGAACTGAGGCCTGCCAACATCCATATGAGTGAGTCTAAAGGCAGTACCTCCAACTGTCACTAACTGCTTCCCTAGCTGATGGGCTGAACCACCACCTCACAAGGAAACCAGAGCGAGAGCCACTCCCAGATTCCTGAACCTCAGAAACTCTATGAGATGAAAAAGAAACACTTGTTGTTTTGAAAGGCTAACGTTGGGAGTAATTTGTTACACGGTATTAGATAACTAGTACATGCCGTTACCCGTAAAGCTGAGCGGTCAAAGACCTTAAATAGTGGACCATTTCAGGCCAGAAGTTCAAGGCTAGCCTGGCCAACATAGTAAGACCCCATCTCTACAAAGATTTTAAATAATTAGCCTGGTGTGGTAACGTGCACCTGTAGTCCCAGCTACTTGGGAGGCTGAGGTGGGAGGATTGCTTGAGCCTGGGAGTTCAAGGCTCCAGCAAACTGTGATCTTACCACTCACTCCAGCCTCGGTGACAGAGTGAGACCCTGTCTCTAAAAAGAAATTTTAAAAATATTGTTAAAACAGTGGGGTTTGTCCATAAAGCCCTAAATGCTTAATTTGTTGCTTTGTATGGAGCAAGTCAATAATGTGGCCCTGAGAGAGGGAAAAAAAGCACAGTATGTAAATAGGTAACCATCCATTGAAATTTCAGAACATCTACTGGGTGCCAGGCACTGTTGTAGTGCTGGGATGTGGCACTGACACTAAAGAGACAAGGTCCTTTCCTTTGTTCTCGAGCGGACAGAGACTGAAAACAAGCAGATGCATAAGAAACACAATGAAATAGTAATAAGGGCTATGAAGGTGACAGAGCAGAGAACCAGGGTGACTGTCTCTGTGGCTGGAGCAGCTAAGAAAGGCCTCTCTCATGAGAGAGATTTGAGAAGAGTCCTGAATCATAAGAATTGCCAGCCAAGAGGAGATTTAGGGACAGAAAGACCAAACGAACCCGGGCTATTCAGTAGCTGAATAATCTTCAGCACACAGAGTAATACCCGTGCATCAGTTTCCCCATCTCTGTGTTCGGGGCAATAATAATTTGCCTCAGAGGATAAAGGGGATGAAATAAGATAGCGTATCTGAATGAAATTTGGAGATTAGGAAGCTGCTCCTCATCATTCTCCACTTAAAACAGTGTGATTGCTTGGTACTGCTTTGAAATTGCCAAGACCGGGTCAACATTATCCCCAAACCAAAGGCTATGCAGGGAAATTTGGACAGCCTGCTGATTTAATAGAGTATCAGTCTCACGGGAAACTAACTCAGTTATGGAACAGTATGACCATTAATTTCAATGATTTGACTGTGTAATATAATGTTTCAATCCTAGAACACAATTTAAGCTGGGACAGGTAGTCATTAGTTAACTTAGAGTCTGCAAATTCATCTCCAACATGTCAATTTTTTGTGGTCTATGTTCAAAGACTTGCCAAAAAAGATATGGGGAAAATATTTCAAAGTCCATGAAATCTAGCATCTCAATATCAAATAGTGCCTCGACTGCTACTGCAGATAAAAATGCTGATAGAAAATTTTATTAAAACAGTAAGCAAAGGGTAAGCATGCTTGTCAAACACAGATCCTGTTTCTCATATAGATGAGAGTGCCAGGAACAGTAAAGATGAAAAGTGGGATGGAATACTGATTTAGCCTGCAGAGAAGACAGAGTTGAGAAGTGTGCGTAAAGAGGTCAAAATGAATACATATCAGTAATACCTTCTAAAGATAATAAGAAATGAAATAAAGTAGTATTTCAGCAAACAAAGGTCTCAACAAATGCTCAAGGGATAAGCAGCCCATGGTTTGAAACTGGATATTCATTGCACATTAATAAAAGTCTCTGTTGATTAAGAGGGCCAACATTTCAAACTAGGCTAAGAAGAGAAGGAAAAAAAAAATCAAATGGAGGTCCCTGTGTCTAGCCACAAAATTCCTAAAAGTTACATAGATGAGAATGAAAATACTATGGCTACGCATCTTAAAGGTACTGCTTCTGACAGGATCACACTTGGAATCGAGGTGCAGTTAGGCACAGCTGTGCCCCACGATGCCGTGAGACTGGCCTGTGGCTCCTTTTCTCATGGTGGTGGTTGCTTTCCACCAAATAATTCTGTTTTTTCCTTCAGAACAAAGGAGGTGATTGTGCCTCCTTGCCTTCTTGAACTTAGGCATAGCTGAATGTCTTGTTTTGGCTAATGAAATGTGAACAGCGGTGACATACCTCACTTTGGGATAACACCTTTAAGCACCCGTGTGCAATTAACTGTGTTTGTTCTCCATCCTGGTAATTGCAGAAAAGGTGTAACCTGTGACCCTGCATGAAAAAGAAATAGAGCAGCACTCCCAGCCAGCCCAGGATGGACAGAGAGAAATATGTGAGACAAAAACAAAAACGAAAACAAAACAAAGCACATTGGTTCTTTTAAGCCATGGATGTTGGGGGTTGTGCGTTACTACAGTATAACCTGCCTTACCATGGTTGATACCCTCACATGGCTGCTAATCCGTCCAGCCCTCTTTTTCATCAGGTGAGCTTATAGCACAAATTAAAGAAAAAGTCATTTGACATTTGGGGGCCTAGGGCTATTTGTACCATGTCTTTTCTATAATGAGTCGTGTTTTGTTATCACTGTAGTTTACCTTCCCTGTTGCAAATGCTTTAATTTTTTTTTTTTTTTTTTTTTGAGACAGAGTCTTCGCACCCAGGCTCGAGTGCCATGGTGCAATCTTTGCTCACTGCAACCTCCGCTTCCTGGGTTCAAGCAATTCTCCTCCCTCAGTCTCCTCAGGATTACAGGTGCATGCCAGCACGTCCGGCTAATTTTTGTATTTTTAGTACAAATGGGGTTTCACCACATTGGCCAAGCTGGTCTTGAACTCCTGACCTCAAGTGATCCTCCTACCTTAGCCTCTCAAAGTGCTGGGATTATAGACATGAGTCACTGCGCCCAGCCACAAATGCTTTAATTTAAAAAATATTTAAATAAGGACTGAATAGGTTCAAGGGGTACAATGTGATGATTTCTGTCTGCATTGTGTCATGATTACCACAATCAAATTAATTAACACATCCATCACCACCCACGCTGGGGAACAAGATCCTCAGAACCTGTTCATCTTTTTACTGAAATTTTGTATCTTTAGACCAATGGCTCTCCATTTCCCCTACCCCCAACCCCTGCCAACCACCTTTCTACTCTGCTTCCAAGAGTTCAGCTTTTTAGGTTCCACATATAAGTGAGATCATGCAGTATTTGTCTTTCTGTGCCTGGCTTATTTCACTTAGCACAGTGTCCTCCAGGTTTATCCATGGTTTTTGAGACAGAGTCTCGCTCTGTTGCCCAGGCTGGAGTGCAGTGGTGCAATCTCAGCTCACTGTAAGCTCTGCCTCCCGGGTTCACGCCGTTTATCCATGTTTTCACAAACACAGTATTTCCTTCTTTCTATAGCTGAATAATATTCAATTGTGTGCACTGCAGCCCAGCCAATACTGCCACACATTTTCATGAAAAACAATAGAGCATGTTCCATATATACATGATTCTCTGGAGTTTCTGCACCATCCCATTCATTCCTTCACAATGAGGGTAAGTGAGGCAATCACGGTTTTTATCCTCATCAAGCTTACACACTTCCGTGGAAAACAGAAAATTCAAGAGTCTAGAACAATCCACAGTGGATGCTAGAAGAACATCCAGAAGTGATTGTGAGGTTAAGGTTGGTGGAGGTGAAGGGTGGCTAGAAATGCCTTGTTGGGAAGAAGAAGAAACAACATGGGTGCTATAGTTTACATGTCGGTCCCCTCCAAATCTCATGTTGAAGACTGACCCCCACTGTGGGAGGTGGACCTAACATGAGGCCTTTGGGTCATGGGGGTGCATCTCTCATGAATAGATTCATCCTTTTCCCGGAAGTGGGATGAGTGGTCTCACTCTATTAGTTCCCAAGAGAGATGGTTTTTAAAAAGAGCCTGGCACCTCCCCTCCCTTCTTCTCTTGTCGTGTGATCTCTGCACACACCAGCTCCCCTTCACCTCCCACCATGAGGGCAGGCAGCCTAAAGCCCTCGCCAGCAGCAAATGCTGGTGCCATGCTTCCTGTACCATCTGCAGAACCATGAGATAAATAAGCCTTTTTTCTTTATAAAGTATCTAGCCTCAGGGATTCCTTTATAGCAACACCAATAGATTAAGATAATGGGCAAAGACGAGGGGAAACAGTGTTCCAGGCAGGGGTTTTAAGACCCGGAGGTGAGAGAGAGCAAGGCACTCAGGGTCACTGAATGTAGCCATGTGTGGTTGTATTGTGGGTGGAGTAGGGAATAAAGAGCCTGTAAAGAAGGCAGGGGCTGCTTCCTGAAAGGCTTTGAAAAATCATGTTATACACGTGGGACTGTATCCCAAGGGTAACACAGAGCTGTTGTAGGTGGGCTGAGATGGTTAGGTTTCTTTCTTAAAGAGCATTTTAGCTGCACTAAAGGAGGATCTTAGAAGGGATTCTAAACCAAGGAGACAGGGAAGCCAGTTACCAGGATACTGTAGCAAAAGGTGGTGGTGGCCTGTGTGAGATGCTAGACGTGGAGACAGAAAGAAGATCATGGAAGAAGACTGAAGGAAAAATAAGGACTGGAATGTACATTCTGAAGACCGTTTTGGAGAAGTGTGATTTCGATGTGCTCCTGCCTGCAGTGGGGTTACCGTTTTGGTGATAATAATTGTAGATTCTCCACTCTATGTTAAAACCTAGGTAATCATTCCCTGAGAGTTCTTTTACATAAACATAGGATTCCAGCTGTGCTGAAACACAGGACTAGGTTCTGTATTAGAGCAATGATTCCCTTTAGGGTTGTGTTTATTCCAAAAAGACTTATTTGCATACTCCATCTGATCTAAACTCCCCTGGTAAGGAGGAGCATTATTGATGGAAACCACGGTCATGTGACTTCTGTATAGTATGCAGAGTTTTTGGACTAGTTCCCAGAAATGTACATTACACTCGTATTAGTCTGTTTTCACACTGCTATGAAGAACTTTTCTGAGCCTGGATAATTTATAAAGAAAAGAGGTTCAATTGACTCTCACTTCCACATAGCTGGGGAGGCCTCAGAAAACTTACAATCATGGGAGAAGGCAAAACAGTCACCTCTTCACAAGGCAGCAGAAGAGAAGTGAGCGTGTGGAGGAAGTAAACACTTGTTCAACACTTATAAAACCATCAAATGTCATGAGAACTCATTCACTATCACAAGAGCATGGGGGAAACTACCTCCATGATCCAATCACCTCCCACTAGGTCCCTCCCTCGACATGTGGAGATTATGGGGATTCTAATTCAAGATGAGATTTGGGTGGGGACACACAGCCAAACCATATCAACACTTAAATGCATCTAAGTCCTACCTACCATTTGTTTTTTGATAATCTACACACACACACACACACACACACACACACATATATATATATATATATATATTTTGAGAAAGGATCTCACTGTCTGGATTGCAGTGACCCAGACTGGATTGCAGTGGCTTGGTCTCAGCTCCCTGCAACCTCCCCCTCCCAAGCCCTACTGATCCCTCCACCTCAGCCCCCTTGAGTAGCTGCTACTACCAGCGTGTGCCACCATGCTTGGCTGCTTTTTCTATTTTTGTAGAGATGAGGTTTTGCCATGTTGCTGATAATGGTCGTGAACCCCTGAACTCAAACAATCTGCCCACCTTGGCCTCACAAAGTGCTGAAATTACAGGCGTGAGCCACCACACCCAGCCGTCTTTTGATCTATTTACCCAACTTCTGACAATGGTATTTTCCTTGGGAGACAAGGTAGAGTAGATATTAGGGACTCTGGGCTCTAGGGATGCACTGAATTTTTTGACTTACATCTTAATAACTTATACACATCCAATCTAGGCGGGAATCCCAGCTTCTCATCTGATAAATGAGGGTAATAATACGATTGACTTAAATGGATTGCTATGAAATAATGATGTGAAATGCTTAGAGTAGTGCCTGGCCCATAGTAAGCTCCCAGTAAATGTTCATAAAGAATAATGTCAACAGACAATGCTTCCAAATCTCACGCGTGTTGCACAGGATGCTAAAATTTTCTTGGAAGTCACGCAGTGCCATGGACTAGAATTAATTCAGAGAGACAGGGTCACAAAGGAGGACAACACAGGAACCACCTGAGTATTCATTTTGCACCAGCAATTGCACTTGGGCCTGGGGAAATAGCACTTGGAAGCAGTGGGTATACTCCATGGCCCCCTGCCCCTGCAGCATCTGAGTCTAATTGTGCAAATGACATTGAACACATGATAAAACATGCTGGTAAAGCTTCACGGAAGGTACATCACACAGAAGGATATACCCAGGAAAGGGCTGTGGGACTCACCCTATGGCTCTCTGCCCAACTGCGCAAAAAAAAAAAGAATCAAGGCCTGCAGTTGCTTACACAGACTCAAAATATAGCAGCTTTCTCAATTAGAAAGAAAAAAAAAGCAACTTGTGCAGAATATGAACCTCCAAGGAGTTTTAAAGGGCATTTCATAAATCACTGTTTCACATGGTTCCAAGTAAGAGACTCGGATTCATGGTTGCTTTCTCATTTGTCAACTGAAAGTATTTATTAAAACACGCAAGATGTTTAGAAACTTGCATAACCACTTATAACCTATTAGTGAAATATCCAATTACACGCCTGGTGTCTTCATTTACTTCTAAACCAAATATTTGGAGACCTGGACTGAGTCACCCTTGCTAATCCTGCTACATATACCTCCTGTATCCCAGCAGAGCTGAATTTCCACAGTAGTTATAGACAACAGTTGATGAAGCCTATTAAATACTCAATGTGTGCTCTGAAGAGTGACACACAGTTTATGGGTACTATTTCACTCACAAGAATGTTATAAAGTGAACACTAATGTTGCCTTATCTGTACAATTAGTGTTCTGTGCAATTCGTGTACAGATAAGGCAATCTCTAATTGTACAGATAAGGTAATACGGTCTTAAAGTGGTTAAATCAGATACGAGTTCCGAGGGCTGGCACCCAGGTCATCTCACTCCAGAGCCACAAACTCTTGACTACAATGTTACTTATCCATGAACTATCTTGAACTGTGGAGTCTAATTCTCTACCCATACAGCCAACATCAGTAGAAATGCAGCTGAACATCAGTTATAGAAATTAGTAATATCTCACTGAAAACTCCATGTCTTAAAGCACCAAGATGGCCTCATAATCATCTCTACACAATTTGTTCCTGTATAACATATCTAGATGACTGATGCGAACATGGTTAGCTTTTGCTTGACTTACCCAGGCCAGAGTGATACATACTCATTAGGCAAAGTGCTGCCAATACTGTCATGAAATTATTCACCAGAATCCGACTTGTGGATTCTTCCAAGATCATGATATTAGCAACTAAAAAACCAGCCCCTATGGCATGTTCAGAAATCTGTCCACTAATCACTTATAAATCCATATGATGTTACCAATAATTAAATTACACTATTTAAAAATTCATCCTGGTGTCATTAGCAATCTTCCCAGAAACTGGCACAAAAGAAAAAACAAAAAGAGAAAATAAGATACAATGAAAGAAAGGAGAAGAATTGCAGGAACAGATTCTGCAACGGAATTGAATTTTCCTCCTAAAATTGGTTTGTTCTACATGACAACCCCTCGCCCTTCTAAAAATCGCACATCTTCCTTTACACTGTGTTCATATTCAAAACAACATTACACCCATATCCATAAGTCAGTACGACAGACTAACAACAGGGAAGGTTTCCTCAGAACTGTTACAGCGTATTGGTTAAATACATATTCGGTACACATTCTAATTTTGAAAAACACGTTATTTACTTACTAGACTGTAACAGTTCTACTGAATGGTTACAGACTACCAGGTAAATATGTATTATGGAATGCATGCATACTAATTCTGAAACCATGGATCCTTTACCCAGCAGACTGTAACATTCTGGTCTGCTGTGGACAGCCCCTGCCCCCATGAATCATTTCCCTAGCGGACAACAGGGAACCTTTCCAGTCATTTGCTTGGGCGTGAAGCATATTCATTTTAAGGAGGGAAGCCTTCCAGACTAGTATCCAATTTCTTTCTGTTAGAAATATCAAAGTTCATAGACTGCAAATTAAAACAGGACTAATGAAAAACAGCTGCACATAGCAACAATTAGGTAGATAATTCAACTTAAGCCTCCGGTTGGAGGGCACGTTTGAAGTCATCTTTAAGTGGATGGATACAAGTTGAAATTTGCACATTGACTATCTACAGCACATGCCTCTGAGGGATGAATGCCAACTAGCATCATCTTGATGTGGCCTGCATTCATTTTATCCTTTCACATTGAATATTTATTGGACAGCAACATGCCAAGCACTAGGCTTGATCTTGGAGATTCAGTGAAGAGCAAGACAGATAGTACTCCAGCCCTCTTAGAGCCTACAGTCTATGGGAGAGACAGACATCAACCATATAATCGCACAAGTAAGTACATGGCTATAAACTGCATTAAGCACCCGCAAAATCAATTTTCAATGCAGAAGTTCAAATCATTCATTTGAAATGTAAGTCCAAGACCCTATTTTACTCGAGTAAAATCCAAAGGCCCTGAATGTCTACAAGTCATATGTGGCTTGCACCTCCTCCTCACCTTGCTTCTTCCCTCAACTCATTCGCTACTATTTTCTGTTCCACTCCCTCTGGCCCTTCTATTGTCCCTTGAACAGAGGACTACTCTCAAGGCTTCCATCTTTTGCTTTGACTATTTTCACTGCCTGGAATGTTCTTTTTCCAAATTCCAGGCAGCTGGCTCTGTGCCGAAATGTGACCTTCACAGTGAGACCCACCCCGGCCCACTCCTCCTCATTTAAAATTGCTATGGATTCTTCCACCCCCGCTCTCCTGCCCTCCTCATCCTTTTCTGTCTCAGTTTTCTTTTTTTCCATAGCACTGCTCATGTTCTAACACAATTTGCTCAGGTATCATGCACACTTTTCACTGTTTTTCTCCCCAACTAGAATATTGACTTCATGAGGGGTTGACTTCCCCCCCGCCAATACCTGGCAAAGAAATTGATTACCATGCATGGGGAGAATAACAGAGTGATGATTACACCATCACACAATGTGATACAGAAGGTTATATATCCTCCTTCTTAGGGGAAAGGGACATGGGAAATCATGGATCATTTTAGCATAGGTAGTAAGTGATTTTTATGGGAACTCAATGGGCTTGAAGAACAATGGCCTGTGACAAAAGTCTGTTCATGTGTGTTGGAAGACATCAGTCTTTCTTCCTGCAATATGGGCTCAATTAATGATAACTCAGGGAAGGAACCAGAGGTTCTTGTTTTCTTCTTTGGTGGGTCGAGACTTCAGGCAGATAAAGGAGCTTCAGGGAACAACTTCAGTTTGTCATCTTTACACCAACAAGTTGCAAATGCAGGAAGAGCGCCTGGCACGTAGTAGGTGTTCAATATATGGATATAGAGAGATACAGATATATAGACACACACAGATTAATAGAGGGATATATATACACACAGATATATATGTATGTGCATATTTGTGTGTGTGGGTATATATTCACATGCGTGTGTGTATACATGTGTATATGTGTGTGTGTGTATATATATATACACCCACCTGTCCCATTTTCCAGTGTCCTTCCAACATGACAGGTGACTCAAGTCATACAGTTCAAAAAAGTTCCCATTTCCTGAACAGAAAATTCATGTTTTCTCAAAAAATGCAAAATTCAGGATAAACTCTTCTCCTCTGTCTAGAGGAGAAGATGGCACTGAGATGATCTCAGCAGTGATACCAGCAGCTGTGTGTGGATCTGTATCTATATATGTATATACACGTGTGTGTGTATATATACACACATATACACACATACATATACATGTTCTTCATACATGTGAGAGAAACAGACTGACAGAATAAATATACCCCTGTTTGGGTGTTTTGTTTAATTAACTACTTTTGGTTATAAGGCACAACTTATCTAGACACTGACATGACATGTGACTGTGTGTGTGTGTGTGTGTATATATATAAAAATATATAATATACATAATTATACATTATAAATATTTATAATATACTATATTTTTATATATTTATATATTATAATTATTTATATATTATAATTATATATTATATATAATTATTTATATATTATAATTATATATTATATATAATTGTTTATATATAATATATTATAATTATATATTTTATATAATTATTTATATATAATATATTATAATTATATATTTTATATATATAAATATATATATACCCATACATATAGTTTCTCTCACACACACACACATATATGTATATATAAACTGGAGGAAAAGTACAAGGAACTATGAGACCAAATATGGACATATTCTCATCTATCTTAGATAGTTGGAGTTGCATTAGGGGTGGGAATTCCACGAAAGACTTTCCGGGGGAAGTGGCATTCTTGAGCTGAGATTGAAAGGAGAAGTAAAAGCTAACTCTGCAAAGGTTGTGGTGAGGCGGGAGGGGCCCATTCCAGACAGAGGGAGCAGAATGCTCACAACATCCCATCAGAAGGAGCTGGGTATGTTTGGGGGAATAAAAGATGGTCAGCAAGGCTGCAAGGCAAGAGCTAGTGGGCTGGAGGATTTAAGACACGGGGTTGGGAGAGCACGTTCATCATCTTAACTGAAACATACTCTTCACCTGTGTGAGAGTGGGATGGACTGAGGGAATGAATAAGCACCTGTTTGGGTGTTTTGTTCTGTTTAATTAGCCATCTTTGGTTATAAGGCACAATTTATCTAGACATTGACATGACAGCTGCCATGTCCCCAGGACAAAAGCCAAAAGCCCCATGTGTCAATTTGTAGGGAAAACTTTTGAAAGTCATGACAAAGTTCTACATCAGGCGGCTGATTCTCCAATGCCCTTCCAACATGACAGGTGACTCAAGTCATACAGCTCAAAAAGCTTCCCATTTCCTGTCAGGAAATCCATGTTTTCTAAAAAAAAAAAAAAAAAAAAAAACAAATAAATAAAAATAAAAAATGCATAGTTCAGAATAAACTTTTCTCCTCTTTCTAAAAGAGAAGATGGCACTGAGCTGATCTCAGCAGGGGTGCCAGCAGCAGCGGCAGTAGCAGCGGCTGTGGCAGCGGCAACATGCTCTGTAAGGCTTCTTTCTTATTCTCGATTTGCAAAATGCTTTCTCTGATTGCCTCTGACAATAGGAGGTGGGGACGAGCCACATAAAGTCATTTCACCCATCACTAACCCAACACACCTGCACATTACCCTCCAGCTCTATCACACTCCTCCCAGGCTTCTGGGCAACAGTCAGTTTTTGAAAGACTTATAAAGCACTGATTTGGAGTACATAATAACTTAATATCAATTTAAGTGACTAATATTTAGAGCCTTAAAAAAGAGCCTAATTTATGAAAAATATATCTCCATTTTCCTAGAAAATGTTTCACAGTGACAGCAACGTATCCCACGAGCAAAAATGAGGTTGTTGCAAGAAAGAATTTAATTAAGATGAGTTGGGCACACCATAAGCAGTATATAGCTGAAGAAGCATCGGTGAAGTACTTAACACACCAAAGGGGAGAATACGCAATATTAAAATGACCAATAAATTAGCCTACAAATCCATTTAGCTCTACATTTGTCCTGCACCACCAAATAAAACATTGCCTTGAAATGGAACCGTCTGAGATTTTTCACAGCAAATCAATTTATACTGAAGAAGGAAAATGCTTATGCAACTCCTGGGCTGCAGTTTGCAATGAGATACTCGGTAGAAAGGAGCATTTTCCCCTTCTCCATTTCATCAGAGATAGAATGGGAATTAATCAGCAATACTTAACTACCCTTTCAACAGAACTTCGGCAGCACCCACAGAAACACTTCATTTCTTTCAACATTTCTGAACAACAGACAGCCGCCAACTTTTAGTAATTCCATATATTACTGCAGACTGTGAAAAAGGACGTTAAATCACAAGACGGATGACAATGTAATAAATTAGAGAAATTGTGGCTGTTACTGTGAAATCTTCCTGTCCCAGTCTAGTTCACATCTCCATTTCTTGATGTAATACGATTTGAGTATAATTATTGGCAATTATTTTCAAAGCATTCATAAGATTGTCCCCCACTGTGAAAGCAAGATTCTGCTTTATATCCTCTTTTTAATCTTAATTCACGGCTGTCATGCATCACCCACAAAAGAAGGGCATGGTGATTCCAAAATGTCTGTTTTGCCACATTGTCCTTTCCCACTTTTTTATATTGTATAAAATTGCATATTATTATATAATTATTATATATTTATAGGAATTACAATTATATTATAATTATATAATTATGTATTATATAATTGTATATTATATAATAATTATATTATTATATAATTATAATAATTATATTATTATATAATTATAATAATTATATTATTATATAATTATAATGTATATTAAATTATATAATATTAATACATATTATATATTAAGCCAAAAGCCCCATGTGTCAATTTGTACGGAAAACTTTTGAAAGTCATGACAAAGTTCTACATCAGGTGGCTGATTCTCCAATGTCCTTCCAACATGACAGGTGACTCAAGTCATACAGTTCAAAAACTTTCCCATTTCCTATCAGGAAATCCATGTTCTCTTAAAAAAAAATTATAACATATAATAATATACAATTATATAATACATAATTATATAATAATACATTATATAATATATAATACATAATTATATAATTATAATATATATTAGATTATATAATACATATTATATATAATTATAAAATAACATTATATAATATATAATAAAATAACATATTATATAACATATATTATAAATATTTAATACATGGCTCGGCAATGGACAACATAAACATCAGCGCTGGGATCATCCAGTTAAGTGAAATCCCCTCTACTCCTCCTCAGAAGACAGTCACCAGTCTTGCCATGGTAGCAAAGAAGGATCAAAATATAACACCTGCATTCACATGAGTCCCTTCGGGTCTAAGTCATAAGAAATTTACTATTAATTTATTTTCTGCCACTTTTTCTTTTAAATGCAACTTTCTAGGGAAGATCACCACAATGCATCTAATTCTCTGTATCATGTCGTTATAACAAAACAATTTGGCCATGGCACTGTGGCATCATCTCAATACATGCCATCCTATCTCAAGCTCTATATTAATCTAAAATGCAATCGGGAAAATGACAAGAATGTCTCCTAATGGAACACCCAGTGAATGGCTGATTTGCCTTTCATTGTCTGTGGACCTTATTGCGCTGTGGACTTCCTGGGAACAAATGAGACCTCAGAGGCGACATGTTTTCATTTTATCACATTTATTTAAGATGACCGAGGACAGTACCCAATATTTATTCACCACATTCAACATTTGCCATCATCAGAATAAAAGCAGAGCCGGCACAGTTTGAACAACATCTGGTAATTCCAAAGAGATAGTGTCACTTGAAGAACAAATGAACCTTTAGTTAATAAAATCTCCCCCTGACTGACAAAGATGGCTTTTCGTACACATGCAGGATCCGTGATAAGTAGATAGAGAGACGGTGATAAAGAACACCCAATTCCTACAGCGGGAAGTCAATGCCGCCCACGTTTAAATAAAGACAGGGTTTATTACTGGTCTTTTATGAATCATGATAAATTAAATGTTCTGAGTTCTGGAGGGATAAAAGATTTAAATTATAATTCCGAAGGCTACGGGAGTTTCGCTAGTCTCAAAATGCCCTCATGCCTCAAAGTAAGACTAATATTACAAAGGACAAAAAAAAAATGTAGTTGGTTCCAATAAAGAACCCCTTTCATCCAATAATGCCAGATTAGAGTCGATCATCCTATATTCCGAATGCCTATGATCCCCATCCCTTATGCAGCCAATATTTAATGATAATTGACTAATAACCAGACACTGTGCTAGTCACATGCATTTAATAGTGAGAAAATGTAATGCAACTACACACAAGTGTCTAAACAGAGACAAACACACAATGGATCGAATGGTATCCTTTAATACATGAAGAACTAGACTTCTGACTACTGTATGGTCAAAAGTCATATTTCATCAAGTTTTTTCATTACCATACCACTGGAATTGATGGGTTTTATAACTACTGATCACGCCCCATGGATAGGATTTGGGTGAAAGGAAATTAATTAAAGAGAAGGCCTTTATATACTTGGATCTCAGCTAATACGGAATGCAGGGAACATTCTCTGGTCTAGGACTCCTGTTAAAAGAGTATTTATGGTAGAAACGCAGACAGTACTGGACATAAAAAGTATAAGGCATAGGAATGGAGGCACCCACTTATCCTCCTTCCCTGTGTTGCCATGTGCAAGAATTTTTCTAGCATAATATTCTGGGCCTCTCCCCAGCTTCTCATTCCACCATGCGTAAGAAGGAATGGTTTATCAAGTTGGTTACTTTGGGGAAAGAACCTGGATGTACTCAGGCTAGTCACTTACCCTATGTCAAATTCTCCAGCTGGCAGAAAAAGTGTACTCTGGGCTGCTTTCTCAGCCACAGCACTCATGAGTGAGAGAGAAAGCAAGAGAGCAAGACAGTGAGAGACAGAGAGAGAGAGAGAGAGAGAGAGAGAGAGAGAGAGACTGTGTGTGTGTGTCTGTCTGCATGTGTGTCTGCGTATGTGTGTCTGTGTGTATTGGAGGCCAGGGGACGGACTGAAGGTTTCCACACTTTCAGTGACTGATGGGCAAGTCTGCACAAATCAGGAGAGTACAAGGAAGCCCATTTGGCCATACCTATAAAGTTGGGTTTATTTAATAAGTGGAAACCTTTTTGTTTTCTTGTTTAGAAAAACAGTTTTATTGAGATAGAGTTCATAAACCATAAAATTCACCAATTCAGGGTACGCAATTCAGTAGCTTTTAGTATATTCACACAGTGGTGCCATTCTCACCACAATTTAATTTTAGAAAATTTTTTATTACCCCGGGAGGA
This sequence comes from Papio anubis, assembly GCF_008728515.1. Taxonomy (NCBI): domain Eukaryota; kingdom Metazoa; phylum Chordata; class Mammalia; order Primates; family Cercopithecidae; genus Papio; species Papio anubis. The sequence continues at coordinate 67,401,356 of NC_044993.1, forward strand.
AAGCCTTGTGCACATTTGCAGTCCACGCTCCATCCCTAGGCAATGACTAATCTACTTCGCATCTCTATAGACTTGCCTATTCCCAACACGTCACGGGGATGGGATCAGAACCTTAAAAACATTAGACTAAATGAAAAAAGATTGTTTATTTCCTTTTGCCTTCCTGCCCAGCTTCTTTCTCAGTTGGTTCCTACTCAGTAGGGAAATAAAGGGATGCTATTTCTTAAACCCCTAGAGTTACCACATATCTAAGATGGTTTCTTGTGCCCCATTTTGCCAATTTCTAATTACTTCTTTAACACTTTGCTACTTTCATCTTGCACGGATATTAAACTGTTAAGGTTAGCACTTATTTTATCCATTCATTCATCCATTCATACTTTCAAAACATATTTATTCATCCCTAATCTGTCTGCCAGACCCTGGGGTTTCCAAAATGAATAAACCCCAGTACCTGCCCTCTGGAACTCACACTTAATTTGTTGGGAATGATTTAGGTACAAAGTTGTGTAAAATCTATAAAACTGACTCCCGGGAAGGTAAGTCCAAGGACTCTTGTCAATTCATGATGAGATTTGGCACCATCCACGGGTTGCTGTCTCCATGAAATTCCTTCTACCCTTTAGGAAACTGTCCCTCCCTGGTTCACCCACCACCTCTCCTATCACTTTTTGCTGTCCTTCTCTCCTCCATTCTTCTAACCATTCATAGAAGTGGCCCTTCCTTAAAACAAATCCTCTTTTCTTCCTTTTCTATCATCCTGTCCTGGGAGACATTGTCCATTCCCACCGCATCTACTCTTACCTCCATGTCAACCTGTGAGTAGCACAAAGGTGAGTAAGATGTGGTTAGATAGACTTAGTAACAGTTGGATGTTGGATGGTACGTTTGAGGTACATGTACTTGTTTGGAGTGGTGTAGGTGGCACCAATTTCCACCAAGTATTTCCATGTTTCCCTTGCCAATGATCGATTAGCTAACTTACCTCAAAAAGACCATTATTCTCCATTCTGTCCATCCTTGATAAACGTTCCCTGAGTAGTCCTATACACTCCACACATGATCCCCAGCATTTGCTGCCTACGCCTGCACTTCACGATCTTTTTTTTCAACCCAAAAGCTGCTGTCTGCTCTAAATCGGTGGTGACTTCATGGAAACTCTTGATTTATAGTGATGACCCTTCTTGCCTGTTCACATCTCAAATCCATAGAGTGAGAAGAGCCGCAGAACTATTTATTCAGACAGATAAAATCCTCCCTATTTAACAGAACTGACTTCCATGACCAGTGGGCACATCCTGTTACCTAGGGACACTTCCATGGGATTACACACTGAGACTCTGGCTATAACAGGAAGTTGCTGCCACTGAAGTATCAAAACACATAATAATAAAACCAGCCCTCAGAGAACTTGCAGGGGGTAGCTGATGTTTTTTAATTTTTTAAATTTTTAATTAGAAAAGATTGTAACATAGATACCAGGAATATGTAATCTAATAATATACTATACATTTTGTTATATTATGTATAACACAAAACAGAATATACTACCGGACATACTCTATACTATATATTTATAATATATATCTTACACATAATACATTGATACAGACTACATATAATTTTATGTGTGTGTATATATATGTGTGTGTGTGTATATTTTCTACATACTTTTTGGTATAAATGTACACATGTGCATGTGTATATCACATAATTACACATTTCTGCAACAAAGGGAATATAACAATTTTGTATCTGTTTCCCTTTTCCAAGGATGCCAAAATTCAGAAGGTAAAAGAATGACGAATCAAACCTCAAAATTCCTCAAGCATTCTTGTTCATCATTGTCATCGATGCACACAACACTGGGATAATGGACAACATTTATTCAGCAATTACCATACACCAGGCAAACATCTGAATACTTCGTAGGTAGTATCTCCTTCAATCTTCACCACAAATCCAGGAACTGGGCATTATTATTCCATTTTGCAGATTACATTACTAAGTTTTAGAGAACTATAGAGACTAGCCCAAGGTCTCACAGCAATTCCACCCAGAGTCTGTCAGACCCCAAAACTGGGCTCTGATTCGCCAGTCTGATTGGTTTCCTGATATTAGTTATTCTCTTTCCTCTTAAAGAAAAAGGGCTGCCCTACTTCAAATACTTTCATTATTACTCTATTCAATGGTCTAATTCAACTTAAAGGAGGACTTTCAAAGGTATGGATATTTACAAGATGTGTTCTATCTTTTTTAAATGTGGGCATAGCTTAGCCACACACAAGAACATTATTGTCCCAGCAAGAAGCAGTAAGTCATGAAGTGACTGCTTAAGCATAACCTGTTACCAAGCAAAGGTGGGAGGCACGGAAATTCATCCTTTTCTCTCTTGCTGAACTGATAGATGTTCTGAATTGACTGGTAATGGGATATGACTGGAAGATGAGAGGCAAATCCTTCTGAACTCCAAATGACTCTCAGAAATTTAAAAAGCAGACTGGATCCTGAAGGACACTGAGCTGAAGGCTTTTCCCACTCTGAAATGACCAAGGCACTGAGCGAGAAGAACCATCTTGGCAGAATGTGAGATGTAATTGTCATGATAATCACAGTAGCTTTGATGTCCTGGTTGGAAAAGGACCATCTCAGCTGTCCACAACTGCTGCCTTATTATCAATCATCAAAAATGGATACATTATTCATTTTGGCTCTAATCTATTAATAGTCTTATCTGTAGCTGTATGAGCTACACATTCCCAGGCAAGCTTTTACAGAATTCCATATTTTAAGTGTTCTTAACATCAAGTACCTCCTCTTCAGATCAATTATGTCATAATTTACATTTTAAATGTTATCATTTGATGAATGTATGTGCTACCAGCCTGCAGGCTTCATGAGCCAGTAGCTACATGTAATAGCTGTCATTTGCTAAATGGTTACTTATGTTAGACAGTGTAAAATCATTAGAGCCTTTAGTCTTCACAATAGCTCTGTGAAGTAGCTCTTTATTCCCATTTTACAGGCAGGAAAATTGAGGCATAGAGTTGTTAAATAACTACTCTGAGATCTCACTGGTAGTAAGAGGCAGCCCCTAATTGGACCATCCCAGTAGCAAAGCTCCAACCATGAGGGCAGCAGTCACATATGTATTTACTCATTACATGTGTCCAACACATAGCAGATGCTACATAATATTTGCTGAATTAATGAGAAACTGTTTATCCTGAGTTGGGCTAGATCTATATAGACATACGGGGAAGCCCCTTGCTTTGTGTTATTCTTGGAAGTTGAGCTCTGTAACCCAAAACTCAGAGCCATTATCACATAAAATGGGTCCAGGTGTGGCAAAATTCCTAGGGCCCCTAAGAGAAACAAAATCCATATCCGCCTCTGCAGTCAGCTGACTGTTCTTTGCTCCTCCAAACTATCAATAGCCACACTCATATTCCCATAAGTGAACACAGCCATACCCAACTGATAACTTGAGTTGCCCAAGTATTCACACCCTCCTTTAATCTTGTCTGGGAAGAACTCACCAGAATTAAATATCTATTTAGTGCCAGGCATTGTTCTAACGAATGTGAAGTACTGAAGCAAGAATCACAAAACAGTACTCTGTTTCTCAAGAAAGACATGAATTCTCAGAAACTAAAACCGAAGTAGGTACATTCTAAGTATTTTAAGAAGAATAACAATTTCAATGGGGATGCAGAAGAAGAAACTGATTTTGGCTCATGCTGGAAAAAGCTCGTGAAGAAGCAAAGAATTAGAAGTGTACCATGAAGGCTGGGCATAGTGGCTCATGCCTGTAATCTCAGCACTTTGGGAGGCCAAGACAGGTGGATCACTTGAGGTCAGGAATTCAAGACCAGCTTGGTCAACATGGTGAAACCCCATCTCTACTGAAAATACAAAAATTAGCCAGGCATGGTGGCAGGCGCCTATAATCCCAGCACTTTTGGAGGCCTAGGTGGACAGATTGCTTGAGGCCACAAATTGGAGACCAGCCTGGCCAACGTGGTGAAGCCTTGTCTCTACTGAAAATATAAAAATTAGCCAGGCCTGGTGGCACACGCCTGCAGACCCAGTTATTAGGGAAGCTGAGGCAAGAGAACTGTTGAACCTGGGAGGCGGAGGTTGCAGTGAGCTGACATCACGCCACTGCACTCCAGTGTGTGCTTGTGTTTCCTTCTGTTTTCGGATCGACCTAAAATCTTTTACTTTGGAGAACCACCCTTGCCCCATTCTACATCTGCCTATTTCATTTAGTTAGAGCTGTATTCCCCTCATTCTTACCTTACTCTGTGAGTCATGAGGCTCGAAATCAGCCACTCAGAAAACTCCACCCCTATCGTCTACAGACTTGCTCAGAAGTAGGCACAGGACTCAAATTAGCCAATCAGAACCTTCCCTAGAATTTTCCACAGTATCTTCAAGAGGATGCTTTCCTCCTCCCTCCTCCCCTCCTCCTCCCCCTTCCACTCCTCCTCTTCCCTCCTCCCTTTTTTTTGGAGAAAGAGTCTTGCTCTGTTGCCCAGGCTGGAATGCAGTGGCATGATCTCAGCTCACTGCAACCTCCAACTCCCAGGTTCAAGTGAATCTCCTGCCTCAGCCTCTTGAGTAGCTGGGATTACAGGTGCCGCCACCATGCTCAGCTAATTTTTGTACTTTTAGTACAGATGGGGTTTCGCCGTGTTGGCCAGGCTGGTCTCAAACTCCCGACCTCAAGTGATCTGCCCACCTAGGCCTCCCAAAGTGCTAGGATTACAGGCACGAACCACTGCACCCAGCCGAGGATGCTAACTTCTCAGAGACTACATGTGGAAGAAACCTGCCAATGCCTGGTACCAAAAGAGGAAGCAGATCTGAGAGAATCAGAGTTCTTGTGACATCAGCCATGCCTGAAGTCTACCCTTTGTGCTTCCCAGTTCTATAATCTAATTCTCTTTTTCCTTGAGCTTATTTGAAACTTTATTCATGTTTCATTTGTATCTTTCTCATCCCTGTGACTCCCTGGAGAGCTTACTTGAAACTCAAAAAAATTTCTTTTTTCACTTGGAACTGAAGGAATTCTGAAGAAATCAATGTGTAAACATCCTTGTAACTTTGTACATTGTAATTCTATGCTGGCTGTGGCTTCCCTTCTCATAACAAAACCCAGAAAGCCCGAAGAGACACTACAGACCCCCAACAATTTGATATTGAGACCCCCGCCTTTGGAATTCTCATTTCTATTCTTTTAAGCATCACACTGTTTTCTAAACTGCCAAAATGATTCAAATGATCTCGGACACCATAGCTTGTTTGACAGTTGCTGACATCTAGCCAAACAAAACAAAAGTTTACAAGACTGATGGAGATTATAAATAAAGGATTGCAATATCCAAGACTCACAATATTCAAGGCTTGTCAGTAAAGTGACATGTTTAACTGGATTAAATGTAACCCAGCCTTCACTATGTGAAATATGTATATCTTTTAAAGAATTGAAGTTAATAGTAGATCCTGCAATTCGTACCACAATGAACAGTGTGAGCTTGTCAATAGGAAAATAGATAATAAGGGCTATGATTAAAGGACTTTCAGTGTACATGTCTTCTCATAGGTCTTCTCTACGTTTCCCAGCTAAGGGTCTGTCATAGCCTCGCTGGCAGTCTGCGGTTTAATCAGCATCCTAACTGTGAGAAACGATGGGAATTAAATACCATTCCTTTCCAGAGTTCAAAGAAGTCACATTTGAAGGCCGAGGTTTAGATGCAAATACGAAAGAGATTTTGAGGGGAAAGAAAAATCACACATGGCCAGGAAGCACCCCTTGTCTAAACAAAATGTATCCCAGAGTAGATTTTCTCTCATCTCTGCTTTAGAAAGATCAGCTATCTCGTTTGAAACCTCGAAAAGCGATCACATTTACTATATTTCTAGAAGTCTGTAAGTCATGACTGTTTCTTCCTTTTCCCCTCCCTCAGGAGAGAGAGAAAAAAAGGTGTTATTCTGCCTGCCTTCCAGGAAGATTTCACGAATATCTCAATAACAACAACAAAAAAAAGAAAAAAATAACCACAATTTGTCTGTTCTGTTATCAGCAATTAAAGATACTTTATCTAGTTACTATGGAAGATGGCACCATTCGACAATCATCTCTGACAAACTGATCATTATCAGTAATTTATTACCAGTTTCTTAGTTAATTATCCTCAGGAAGGAGAGCAAAAATCATTTGTATAGAAAATAAGTAGTCATTAACAACAGTGGAATTTGTTGGGAATGTGATTATAAATCACCAGCCGGGACTGGTAATGATTCCTAGGAAGAAAGAGGAGGAAGAAAACACAGACACTATATCCAACTTTAGGGAACTATTCTATTCTGGGGAAAGAGCATTTTATAATAAACTTTTTTCCCACCAATTAAAATGAAGAATGGCTTGCCTCTTAGTAAAAGAGTGCCAGACACTTTATTCTCAATGCAGTAGAGTTGGGCAGGGGAAGAACACATTTCTGCTTCAGCAGGCAGAGCTCGTAATAATACACGCGCTCAGGCACTTTAAAATTCTGCCTCTCCTGGCTAAGCTCACTTTGAGCCAAGAAAAAGGGCCCCACTTCACTCTTTGAAAGTTAATTGAATCTATGGACCACGCTTTGACTTAAAGGTTTGAAAACTGTCTGGTCCACAAACCAAGCGTGGACTTAGGAGGCATGATCTGTATTTGAACTTGTCATTGCCAATTGCAAGCTCAGAATCTTTGGGCCTATTATGGAGCCTGTGATCCCATTTGTGAAAATGGAATAGGATATGTATCTGCTAGGGGTTAAGCCATGTCCCCTCAAAAAGACAGATAAACCTTTAACCAGGATATCTATCCACTAGGGGTTAAGCCATGTCCCCTCAAAAAGACAGATAAACCCTTAACCTCAGGTACCTGGTAATGTGACCTTGTTTGCAAACAGAATCTACAGAAAGGAATCAAATTAAGATGAGGTCAGTAGGGTGGACCTGTCCTTATAAGGAGAAATGTGGACACAAAGACAGACATAGACAGAAGGAAGATGATGTGAAAACACCCAGGGAGAATGCCACATGACAATGGAAGCAGACAGAGGTGCTATGGAGCTGCCAATCACAATATGCCAGAGATTGCTATCACACTAAGAGTCAAAAGAAGCAAGGCAGAATTCCCCTAAAGGTTTCAGAGGGAGCATGACTCAGCTGACACCTTGACTTTGGGCTCCTTGGCCCAGATGGTGAGGCAATAAATTTCTGTCATTTTTAGCCACCCAGTTTGTGATACTAACTAATACACTATCTTACAAGGTCTTTGTGCAGATTAGGCAAGGAAGGGCTTAGAATGTACTTGGGAGAAAGTCTGACAGGTGATACGAGTGACATGAAAATGCTTGCTCAAGAGCTTCATAAATGATGACCCTACCTAGACAAACAATACGTTTTTAGACCAAGCTTGTCCAACCAATGGCCCACAGGTCACGTGTGACCCAGGATGCCTTTGAATGTAGCTTAACACAAATTCATACGCTTTCTTAAAACATTATGATATTTTTCTGTGATTTCTTAAATAGTTCATCAGCTATTGTTAGTGTTCGTGTATTTTACTTAGAATCCAAGACAATTCTTCTTCTTCCAGTGTGGCCCAGAGAAGCCAAAAGATTGGATATCCCTGTTTTAGACAACAGTACACAGAGAGTGTCTGCCATGTGCAATACTCAAGTTGAAAGAGCTTTAGGCTTGGCATCAGACACTTGGGATTCAGACCTTATTCTTCCATTTCCAAGTTTTCACCATAGTCGGCTTTGGACTACTCTTCTATAGCTTTGAGGCCGTCCAGTATATGCCTTCCTCACAAAGCCGCACGAGCCTGAAGTTGGAAAATGCACATTATATAAGCCCTGTGTAGTCTGAAGCACCTTTTATTCAGCAATGCCACTAAGATGGGTTCTGGGGACACCATGGTGAGTAACTTAACAAGCACCATGCCAATGAATCTGCAATTAGTTCAGTGAGATCTTTGGGGGTGGCGAGCAGTTATTGGAGGGGTTGGGAATTGCCTGTCTGCAGAATCTAAACTGAGATGTGACACAAGAATGGGCCTTGCCAAGTGACCATGACCCGAGGCACCCTCTGGCAGAAGGAGAGGCACATGTCTCCAAGGCTGGAACAGAAATGACACAGAGGACAGTGTGTTGAAAGCCCTAGGAATAATGACCTGGAGAGAAAGAGAGAGAGAGGGGTGGGAGAGGAAGGCAAGAGGCCAGATGAAATGGGGATTACAGGCCAAGTTATCCATTTTTATTTTACATTTGGGTTTTTATTCAAGGCTGGGAGGGGGGAAAGATGGGGAAAGGTAACCTGATTTGAATATTAAAAGGATCAACCTATCACAAAAAGATTGGATCTGAAGGCAAGGAAAAGAGGGAGACCAGTTAGGAGGCTTGCAGTCCAGACGCAGGTAGTTTCGATTAAAGTGGCAATAATGGCGCTAGGGAAAAAGTGCGCAGATTTTTAGATATCATTTGGAGGAAAGCCATTATTATTACTTTTATCTCTTAATTTAATTCAACTCAATCCTATTGGAATGCCTTCTGTCACTTCCCTGACAGATGGTCAGCCTATAAAAAAAAGATTCATTAGTTTAAACTGAATAACCTATGCTTAATCACCCTTTCCCTCATCCTCTATATGAAAATAAACTCTTAACTAATAATCATAAAAAGCAGACAAGTGCAAACAATGGTCCTGGGCAAAGGTAACGGATTCCAAGTTGGATTAAGCCCCATCATAATATCGTTGGTAGTGGGTGCCCTTCGCTGACTAATCTACGTGCTCAGCATCATTTAATTTTCACAATATCTTTGAGAGAGGAGTGTTATCTCCATGTGACAAAGAAGAAAACTGAAGTTTGAAAAGACAAACTTATATAGAGACCCACAGTTAGTATGGGGTGGATACGCAGTAAGTAAAACTGAAGGTATGATTCTCAAATCCATCACATCTCTTATATGGACCCATGAAGTTAATGAAAAGAGCATTTGAATCAATAAGATCAATGCTAAGAGAAAACAATATGAAGAGTTGCGTATACTCAATCACGAAGAGATCAGAGTTGAATTCGCATGAACAATTTCCTATGAGGTCTATGAAACAGAAAATTACAGTGCCTCCCGGAACATCCGTTCTCCCAAGCTGGACAGCAAAGCCAAGAACTAATTTAGGTACAAATGTTTGCCAGGTGTTCCTCAGATTGGAAGAGGGGAAAAGCGGCTTTTCTACCACTGGTGACACTTCTGCTATGGTCTAGATACGCTTGATTTGAATCCATTCAAGTTCTGAGGTTCATTTCTTGCAACCACACCTGTGGCGGCCCAGAAGTACCTCTTTTTCTGCCAAGTGTGGTCCAAGTACCACCAAATGAATGCCTGTTCAACAGGGCCTGTTGCCCCCGGAATGAGCACCGTGGAAGTTACTGGGTTGAATGTACTGGTGCTGGGGATGCAAAGACAGGTAAGATATTCTCCCATCTCCAGCAGCTCATGGGCCAGATGGCACACGAGAGGGACCCAGCAGAGCACCTCAGGTACTTTTTAATATTTGACAAACAAAAGAAATCAGAGACAAGGTGCTTTCAACATCTCTCCTCTTTATACCTTTCTTAGATTTAAAAGCAAAATGCCCTTATAATTCTCATCCTCCAAATGCCAAGATGGCCTTTCTGTCTTGTGTTATCCTTCCTGGGTTCTTCTTCTTTTCTTCTTCTTCTTCCTTTGTTTTCATGCAGGTGTATCTGGAAAGATGCAGCTTCTTCCCCCAGGGTAGACTCTGTGGTGACACTTCAGAAAACTTGTCTTACAAAGGTTTGGAAAGAGATTCTAACCCTCTAAGATGCTTCTTTGTGAGCCTCAGGGAAAGATTTTCACATAATCCTGTAGGTTCACCTCTCTCCTCCCCTACCAAGGTGTCTCTTTCCAACCAGGCAAAAATCATCCAGGATGAGAGGGCATCTAAGTGGAAAACAAAACAAGAACCACAACAACAACAAAAACCCAAAGCAGCAGTAAAGGCCTTCTTGGAGCCACAGTAAGGTATTAAAAAGTGCAAAGCCCAAAATGCAGGAGGAAAGGTCTGAGAGAGAAAAGAAATGGGTTCCTAAGCTGAGCCACATGTCAGAGTCAAGAAAGAAAATGTCTTTGCAAACAGGCTTGACCCAGGCCAACCCAATAAAGGTGCATAGAGTCTCAGGGGTCTCTGTCCTTCCATTGTGTCAAGTCACAAGCAGTAAAGAGTCTCAAGGAGGGGCAGCTGTTCCAATTCCCAGAGTTGCTGAGCTCACAGCTAAAGGCGGCATGGAGGAGTCGCCGTCCGTCCTAAGAATGTTAAACATTAAGTCTAGCACATCTTCTCCCCTCCTGAAGAATCCTGCCATGTTCAACCTAAGGAATGGGGTACAAATGTGCCACATTTTGAGTGGAACTCTCGCCATCTGCTAAACACGGAGCTTATTTCCATTTGAAATGAACGAAACTATTGATCAAAATTGGCTTGGATGTGATCACTGCCAAAGGATAGCGTGGCCCTGGGGAGGGAGAGTGAGAGAGGAGGAACGATAAAGAGCAGGGCATCCAGGAGCAGAGTGATGCCGCACTGTGAAGACAGACACTTCTAACTGTGACTCAGCACTGTGTGGTCCCCACTAATGTACCCAGAGGAAGTCAATGCCAGGCTGATGAAGTTTACAGTCTTACAAACGACGGTAACTGTGGCACCCAGGAAGGCAGAGCCAGCGTCTTAAGACTGTGGTCCCACATAGGGCAGTGTATCATGCGATTACCCACCGAGACACCCTTTCTTAGCTGCAGTCCTTGGGCACAGAGGAAAGCACAGACAGGGTGAAACCCTCCATTACACCTGCACCCACCCCTGCATTTAGAACACCCCACAATCCAGCCCTGTGTGAGGTGCTACTCAAGAAAGAGAAAAGAAATACATAAGTATCTGCCCGTGGTCAGGCATGGCTTATAGATCCCAAGATTATTTTTAAAATAGACATTGGCAGGGCAAAGTAGTTCACACCTGTAATCCCAGCACTTTGAGAGGCAGACAAAGGAAGATCACTTGAGGCCAGGAGTTTGAGACCAGTCTAGGCAACAGAGCAATACTCTGTCTCTAAAGAAAAAAAAATTATCTGTGTGTGATGGTGTGCATCTGTAGTTCCAGCTACTCGGGAGGCTGAGACGGGAGGTTTGAGGCTGCAGTGAGCTATGATCATTGTACTGCACTCCAGCAAGGGTGACAGAGCAAGACCAGATCTCTTTAATTAAAAAAAAAAGAAAGAAAGAAAGAAAAAAAAAAGAGGACATAAATCGATGTGAACACTAGCTGCCCCACAGAGCCTGATGCAAACTTCTCTTCGGGTTCATCCGTTCAGATGCTCAAGCTGAAACATTAAAGTTATTAGTAAGTCTTTTTCACTCACCTCTTCCACTAAGTCTAGGGTCCAGTCCTCACCTTTATGTCCAGCATCCTTCTGCTATCATTAGCTCCTGCCCACAGCTACCATCTTAGCAGCTACCATCATCTCTTCTCTGACCTACAGCATTTGTCCAGAATTGATATTCTTGCTCTTCCCACAATTAAATTTCCACCTAGGTGTCACAGAGATTTTTAAAACATAAATCATATCCTATCCCTCCTCTATTTAAAACTCTACAGTGACTTTCCATGGCACTTAGAAAAAATGTTTCCTTCACTATGCCCCGTCTCAGGTACTACTACGTCACCCTGATGTGACACTGCTGTCATCTTTCTCGGCAGATCGCTGACTTACGTATTCACTGTCTGATCCCTACACTGTGACCAACTCCACGTGAGCAGGGAACCGTCCAGGGTTGGTCACTGCCATAACCTCTGTTTAGAACAGTGTCTGGCATTGGGTAAGTGCTCCATAAATACTTGTTACATGAATGAATGAACACCAGAGCCCCCCATTTCTACAATTGGGAGGTTGAATATCTTGATGTCAAAGTTCCTTCCCAGGCTATTCCACGAGAGACTGCGGTCTGTCTCCCTTCAGAGCCTAAGACAGGAGGACCTAGAGCCACTACCGCATGGACTGAAAGAGTTCTCATCTGTGTCCTACTACCAACTCAGCGTGAAAACTTAGGTTATTTTCCCTCTCTGAACCAGAGGTTTCTTTTACGTGGAAATATCTTAGAGCTTTTCCATCTCTAAAAGTAGCATTGTCCTAGGATCCCTCTTTATACAAGAACTTGATTCACTCATGCTTGCTCTTCGTGCTGCTCTGCAATGTGGAAATGTCCTGGGGGGCTGTGGGCAGGAATTTCCTCTGATACCAGATAATCACAGACCTCAACTCCAAGAAGTCAGAGAAGCGACATTTTAATGGATTTATAACGGAGAAATATGATGAATATAATCGGAGATAAAGTAATCCACGGGTAGTTTCACTAGCAAAACAAACAAACAAACAAACAAAAAACTACAGCTAGGGTAAGATAAGCTGGTCTTTTTAAAGAGTTATTTTAAATGAATAATTAGATAAGCCAATAAAACTTAAAATCTGAATATGTTTAAAGCATTGTATAAGAATTTGTCAACACAGTCATGACAGATTTGGCGTTCTTGAAATTTCTGGACAGAGAATGAGTTTCTTTTTTTGTTTTTTTTTTTTTTTTTGAGATGGAGTCTCACTCTGTTGCCGGGCTGGAGTACAGCAGTGCACTCTTGGCTCACTGCAACCTCCGCCTCCCAGGTTCAAGCGATTCTCCTGCCTCAGCCTCCCGAGTAGCTGGGACTACAGGTGCATGCCACCACACTCGGATAATTTTTGTATTTTTTGGTAGAGATGGGGTTTTACCATGTTGGCCAGGATAGTTTCGATCTCCTGACCTTGTGACCCGCCCACCTCAGTCTCCCAAAATACTGGGATTACAGGCGTGAGCCACCACGCCAGGCCTGAGTTTTTTTTTTTATAGCCAGCCAGCTGGCTAGCTTATATCATGGCTATCTACGAATAAAGAACAATTGAGGGAGAATTGCACATATTTTAAGGCCAAAACCTACTTTCGAGAATGTGAAAGTAATGAAGAATCATTACCATAAAAATAGACCTCAGAGTCACAAATAGGATTCCCCAAGCCACATACAGAATCAGGTCACTATGCTAAAAAACATGGGTTCTGCAACTGACACAGGGCAGCCTGCTTCTCTATTTCATCAAAGTCAAGTCACCTGAGGCCCTACCCAGGACAGAGACTGTTGAACTGCTTCAGGGTTGCTGTATACACCTGAAAGTAGCAAAGTTCCCTTTCTCTTAAGACATTGTTAATTTTTTTCATTCTTAGGCCGGCTATCCATGGGGAAAACCATTTAAAATTACCCTGCCTTAGTGGAGAAGGTTTAAAAGTTCATGCAGAAGCAAAAAGACAGCTTGTAGGAAGGCAATGAGATAATTCTAAAGAGTGTGTGTGTGTGTGTGTGTTTAAAAGAAGTGTAGTGTGCAAATAGACCCAAACTATGTAATAGAGTAAAGCCTAGGACAGCAGTAACCATGATAATGATACAATAACAGCCAGGGTTGATATGGAATGCTGCTGTGTGCCAGATGCTATGCTAAATGCTTTCCTGCATTATCTTATTTAACCATTAGCCATTTCTGTAAGTACTACTCCATGATTTATTTGGGAAAACAGAGGCACAGGGAAATAGAAGGACTTGCCCATGTTTATGCACACTACCAAGTGGCATAATTAGAGTTTAAACCTTTATCTGCCTCCATCATACTGCCCAATGATTCCAGCAGACGTTTCCCGCCAAGGAGAAGAACAGTCAGAGCACAGGCAAATTTTTTTTTTTTTTTTTTGGCACCAAATATCATCAACTGTTCTTTCTGCTGGGGTCAAAGGAGTCAGCCTTGTGGAGACAGCAATGGAGAGGGACTTTTATTCAAGTCATATAGGACATCCCACATGAGACAGTAAAAATAACACTGGAATGACATAGTACCTGGAGTAAAAGCACCAACCAACCAACCAACAACTCTTACAGTTTCCAACCTGGCACCAGCTAAGAACAGACAATGGTAAAATCACTGGAATGAGGAGATAATTCCTTGCATCTAAAATAGTAAGTTTGGCACCATTTTACATTGGCTACTGAATGGATACAGGACAAAGAACCGCATATTAGCAAACAAGACAGAGGCCCTGGAAGAAGCCATGCAAAAAACCAACCAGGAGCTGGAAAAGGGCAAATACATTCAGTCGTCGAAAGTGAGTGAGAATTCTGTGTTTACCTTGGTTTAACTCTCAAACCGTTTTCCACAGCAGGCGTGCCATTTTGCATTCTTACCAGCAATATTTGAGAGTTTCAGTTTCTCCATGCCCTGGACGACACTTGTTACCTTCTGTTATTACTTGTCATCCTAGTGGGTGTGACATGACGTCTCCTTGTGGTTTTGATTTGCATTTTTCTGTTTTTTTGTTTAGGTTTTTTTATTGTTGTTTTTTAGATAGGGTTTTGCTCTGTTGCCCAGGCTAGAGTGCAATGCCTCAATCACCACTCACTGCAGCCTCGGCCTTGCAGGCTGATGTGATCCTCCCACCTCAGCCTCCCACGTAGCTGGGACGACAGATATGTGCCACCACACTCAGCTAATTTATTTTTATTTTTTGCAGAGATGAGGCCTCCCTGTGTTGCTCAGGCTGACATAAAACTCTTATTTTCAAGGACTCTTTCTGCCTCGGCCTCCCAAAGTGCTGGGATTACAGGTGTGAGCCACCACGCCTGGCCTGATTTGCATTTCTCTAATGACTAATGGTGCTGAGCATATTTCCACGAGCTTATTGGAGGTGATCATTGCACAGCATTGTGAATCTACTAATGTCCTTAAATTGCACACTTTATAATTCACATAATTTTATATTATTTATATTACATACTTTTATATTATGTAACATATCTATATTTTATATTATGTGAATTTCACCTGAATACAAAGTTTGAAAGTATAAATATAAACAAAGATAGAATTAATATGCAAGCCACTGTACAGTTCCCAGGATATCATTAAAAAAAAAAAAAATCTTGCTCTTTAGGTTACTTCTTCCATTCAGCTATAATTCCTACAGATAATGATTTAACTCCATTTAAATATGTTTTTTTTCCTATATATAAAGAAAATCACTCCTGGATATGTAAACGGTTTCCTGAATTTCAGTTACCAGTGAGCACTATTTGGTGGTCTTCAGTTCAAACTACATTATTTTCTCTTGTCTGCTACAAAACCTTAAGGAATGGCCTTAGGTACTCAATTAATATTTGTGAGAGGTTTATAATGATGAAGATGTAAAAAGCTCCAGACATTACACTCCAGACAAGTAAACTGTGCTTCAGGGCAACAGTCCATGAGCAGTACAGGCATTTCAGCATGGTCTCTGAAATCATACTGCCTGGGTTCAAATTTCACGGAGTGTCAGCGTTGCAACTTGATCACATCACTAAACATCTGTAAGCTTATAGCCCCTCAACTGTGTAATGGAAGCATTGTGCCTAGCTATACTGCTGTGAGTGTTAAATAATACAGGCATGGCTCCATTTATGTTAGCTATTCTATATCTACCCAATTCATCCAAAATTGTAAGCTATTTCATTTCTCCTCTGGATGCAATTATATTGCAGAGGCATCCACATACAAATACATTTCTGTTGTTTAACACCCTATAACAGATTGCTGTTCATAGTGTGGTGCATGAACCAGCATCAGGAACATCACCTAGAAGCTTGTAAGAAGTGCCGGATCTCAGGCTCCACCCAGACCAATGAAACAGAATATGCATTGTAGGAAGATTCCTGGAAAGATCCCTGTGCTCACTAAAAGCTTGAGAAGCACTGGTATGGAACACTGGAAGGAAAGTTCATTACAGCATGTTTCCTATACCAGAGCTGAGAGGACCTATAGCTATTCTTCCTACAGTAGGCAGGACTGTACATTTGGTTTCTTCCCCCAGAAAAGACAATGGATACGGAAGAATCCCCCTCAGATTAGTAGAGTATTAGAAGAAACAAAATTTACTTTGTATATTCATAATTTAGATATGTCATACCCTCTTCTCCAAAGTATCCTAAGATTCTGACAATGTTACTGTTATTTAACTCCCATGAGTAAAATAAGCCACAGGAATGCACCACTGAACTTGGCCATGACAGATCAATGTTAGTAACTTCTTGGATTGTTAATCTCTTTTTAATCTTTTAAAACTCTTTCCACTTGGGAACCATCTTGACTTGTTGGGTCTAAGACACCTACTATAAAAATCTGAAGATATCATAGCAATCCAAGAGCCCTCACAAGCCATACTAGCTGAAGAAACACTGCTGTTTGCTGCCAACTATAATTAGACTTACCACACTTCAAGAACAGAAGGAAAATTAGAAAGAAAAAAAACCTCCTGGGCCCCCCATCGTCCTTTTGTGACAGAGCTAATTTAAAATGCAGTACATCATCAAAGCCACATTACACTGATGATATGGAATTTATGAGGGATGTCCCACATCATATTATGCATTAACTTGAAGTCAACAGGGGAGGACAATAGGGGACAGAAATTAGAATGTGCAAAACATTTGGAGTCAATTGAATCTACTCAATTGCATGCTGGTAAAAACATAAATTGCAAAGTGATATCTATTTTTTTTTCCTTCCTACAAGATTTGCTGGAGACAGTGAAAGTTTTGAAAGACTCTTGAGGATACTAGAGATTTATCTGAAGTTCAAGGAAGCAAGTACGTTTATAATTCAAGACTTTTGGGTTGCATGTATACAAGAGGTAGATTGTAGTCCTGTGATGACTGTAGTCTTGTGATGATTTGTGTAAATCACCTGGGTATCAATGTTTACTAAGCATTGGTGATTACTATTCCTGTATCACCTCTGCTATGAATAAGATGTACATTCCCAATGGCATGAAAAGCATGAATCACACATCTCCGTTTTGTGGATAGCCTAGAGATAGATATATATATGAAGTCATTGGATAGAAACTAAAGAGTCATCTTAGTGGGTCAAAGATTAAGGTAAGTGTCATCTCTAGAGGGAGACTGCAGGAAAAGGGAAGAAATTGAAAAATAAATACAAACTTAAAAATCTATATTGCCACTACTGAGGAAAAGAGAACGGAGAGGGAGAAACTGAGCTTGTGTAACATATAAAAATAGGCAGTGACTAATTAAATACACATATGTTGGTTGTGATAGCCCCAGAGAAAGAGGATTTGCTCGAAGGGCTGTGGCTTAAAGCCTCAAAAAAGTCCATGGGTCAGGATCCTGGTCTTTACAGGAAGCCTGGAGCAACGGTTGATGGATTGGATCATTCACTGAATCATTCAATCATTCACTGAATCATTTAAGCATCTGTCACAGCCATTTACATGTGCTAAAGATACATTGATGAATAAACCTGACATGCGAACAACCCTCATGGAACTTATAGGGAATGGGAGTGTAAACACTGAGCTGATGGTTTTAGGATGTTGGGTGGTATGAAAAGAAAAATGAATCAGTTTATGAAAGAAAACCCTTAGGGTTCTGATGTGGTTTAGAGTGGCAGGACTTGTGAGACTCCCAGTGAGTCTCTGTCCATGACAATTATCCCACACTGACCTCATACCCAGGGGAGTTTCAAAGTCAATCTCTGGGTTCACTTTTTCCAGGGTGATCCCTCAATTTCTCCATCAGACTTAACTTTAGACAGAGCTCTGGCTGGAAAGAAGGTGACCAACTCTCCCAGTTGGCTTAGAACAGAGGGTTTTCCCAAGACACAAGACTTTGAGTGCTCACACAGAAGAAGTCCCAGACAAACCAGGACACATTTTCCACTCTAACTGCAATTGTTCACTCCTGCGTTGTTCCCATGGAATTTCATCCCAACCACGGTCCCCACTTGATTTTTGCCGCAGGATGTGGAATCCAATGCTATAGCAGACCTGTGTCATGAATGACCGTCCTTCCTTCAAACACCCTTTGTATTTGCAGAAAGCTCATACCTCCTTCTACAGAAGCCAAACAAGTTTTCTATATGTTGAATACACACATATGACCAGGCTTGACCATTAGGATATGCCTCATTGGACTTTTCATTTTCATTCATGTGTAATTACATGAACTGCACAGATCTTAAGTGTACAGTTCTATGGTGTTTTGCCAACACACATATATACATGAACCAGTACCCCAGTCAAAGTGCAGAGAAATGCCATCTCCTTAGAAAATTCCTTTCTCCCTCTTTGCATTCTGTGCTCCTCCCCCAGAAAAAATGCAAAGGAAGTAAGTACTTTTATAATCCAATTTTTTTTTATTGCATTAATACAAAAGGTAGATTGTGGTCTTGTGATGATTTGTGTAAATCATCTGGGTATCAATATTTACTAAACATTTGGTGATTAATACTCCCGTATCACCTCTGCTACGAACAGGATGTCCTTTCCCAATGGCATGAAAAGCATGATTCACACATCTCTGTTTTCTGGATAGCCTAGAGATAAATATATATGAAGTCTTTGGGTAGAAACTGAAGAGGCATCTTAGTGGGTGAAAGACAATCACTATCCTGATTTCTATCCCCATAGGCCAATTTCTCCTGTTTGTCAGCTTCATAAAACCAGAACCATAAAGCATGGACTCTTTGGTGGATAACTTCTCTTGCTGAGTATAATGTTATACACACGCACGTGTGTGCACGCGCGCGCGCGCACACACACACACACACACACACACTGATGTCCTTGTCAGCAATTCATTTCTGTTTATTGGTGGATAACATTCCATTGAATGACTATACAACTTACTTATGCATTCATTTATTGATGGGTGCTTGGGTAATTTCCCTTTTTTTCTTCTTTTGCCATGGCAAATAAACATGCAATGAGCATCCCTGAAGAAGTCTTTATGTGCAGATATGTTTTCATTTCTCTTGATAAAATATTTAAGTCCAGAGCCACAGCTCTGTGTATGTGTATATATGTGTGCATATATATATATATGTGTGTGTGTGTGTATATAAAAATATAACATATATATTGTTATATTTCCTCCTTGCAACTTGAATTTTCATTCTCTTAATGTCTTTTTATCGGACAAAGTTTTTAATTTTGAGGAAGTCTGTCAAACTTCTCTTTTATGTCTAGTACTTACTGTGTTTTATCTGGGAAAATGTTGACCATGCTCAGTTTTCAAAGGCAGATGTTTATGTTTCCTTCCAGGGGCTTTCAAGTGTTTGCTTTTGTAGTCAGGTCTGCAAACTACCTTCAGTTAATTTTTGTCTATGATGGAAAATATGGATCTGAGTTAAATTTTTCCATTCCAGCATCCAGTAGGTCCAGGATTACTTGTTGAAAAGACTTGCTTTTCCTCCTCAAATTGCACTGGTGCTTTTGTAAGGAAAAAAAAAATCACTTGACTCTGTATGTTACCATAGGTCTTGGGTCTTAAGGGGCTAGGTAAAAGCATGAGATCAATCGAGCACCATCCCTGGAGGCTGTGTCACGTGTAGAGTCCAGAACCATGGCTCTGTGTCCAGGAGTACGGATGCTGGTGGTGCCACGTGGCAGTGATCACAGGGCTGGTAGCAGCATCCTTAGCAGGGAGTTTCTACGCAGGGATACTAATGGTACCTTCATCCCTATTTTCCCAACCAGGTTCTCAAATTTTCCTGATACTGCATTTTCCCCAAAAGCATTCAAATCAAATTATCATTTGCACAGGTTACTTAGAAAAGTTGTCTGTTGCAGACAATCAAGAATCCTGTATCAGTACAGTTGGTCTGTCCACACACTTAATATCAGCGTCTCATCTAGTTCCACGGTTTGGCTTTCCTATTCCTGTACTGGTGTTGACAGTTCTCAATGCCTGGCCAACCTAGCATGCTCCTGGCTATGCCAAGTGTGCTTTACAACACAGAGTATGTGATGCATCAGAAGTAAGGTAAATCTTCTTAAGACTCATTCCCAAGGAGCCAGGACAACTTCCAGTAATCACAATGTTCCACAGGGACACTGGGAGACTGTCCTTTATACAGGTAGAAAGTGAGAGGAAAGTGACCAGTGGTGTTGGTGACACCGGCAGTCAAGGGACCAGAGAAGGGTCTTCAATTCACATGGAAAGTCTGAGATCTTTGCCTTCTCACATGGCACAACGTGTACACGCTAGGAGCAGAGAGAGACGGTAACACAGGCATGGGGAGGGTAACTGCACCAAAAAGACAAAAAATAAAAATAAAAATAAAAATAAAAAACTAAGCTCAGACAAATGGGAATGGAGTCCAATGCAACTGTCCAGGAGAGGAATCCAGAGCAGAAAAGTGCACAGTCCGCAGTATGCCCATGCAGGAAGAAATCTCGAGAAGAGACGGTCACCAGGAAGCAGAGCAAACTGCACGACTGCTCTGCAGGAATGATCTCCATAAAAGGGATGGGAGAGTGAGGGAGATGAACATTTAAAGGGTACAGAGAAAGCAGCACAGAACTGATAGAAACAATGTTTAATAAACATCGCCTTAAAGCAGGAGGTAACTGGAGGGTCCTCCATACATTCAAGAAATGGGAAAACAGTAATGGTCTCTGAGGGCCATACTGGAGTGGAGTGTAGGGCAACTCGGAAACCCTCCACGCAAGAGGACAGACATTGACCTTCTCCATGAAAAGGAACTGCGGATTGCTTCTTGTTGGTAACTGCTTCCTCTTCCTAAGAGTACCCAAGAGAAGTTACAGCTCCCCCATTTTGTGCAGCCTTTGTAAGACCATACATTGGGTACTTTGCCTTCCCACCCTGGAAGACGAAGAGTTTCCTAAAGGCACTTTTTGTCACACCCCAGCTCTCCCTGCCGGGGTGGACTCATGAAGGGGAGGTATTGCCTAAGTCTGGCCAATGGGATGTGTTCTTCTGGGATCAGAACCGGAGCAGAATGAAAGATGGACAGAAGACTTAGTTGGAATTCATTTCTTCCCATGGCGGAGACCTCACAGTGGCCTGGTGCCTGCCATGCTACCAACGCTGCTTTTTCAGCCACCTCTGAATTTTGTAAGCTCATTGACTACTGCTAATAAATATTCTTGTTGCTTAATGTGGGGGGGGGGGGGAATTGGTTTCTGTTGCTTGCAACCAATGAGCCTTAATTGGTCCACAAAGTTGAGACTGTCCCTGTAATTAACTGCAGTGTTTCATTTTGCTCCTTTGTAAATTGGGTTGATACTCATACACGAAGGATAATTACTTTGTTCTCATGTAATCCCTTTTGATGTTAAAAATCTCCATTAAGAAGCCCTGTTTGGGTCCATCAGAAACTCTCTCTACCTCCTAAAAAGGCAGGACAAGGGCTACTAGACCACAAATGCTCTGAGAATGGGTCATTCATTACAATGATATATGGAAAATTAAGGATACTTTATTGAAATCCTAGTGAGCTGTTCTGAAACAACAGGTATTTTCCAAAAGCCAATGGTATTAAAATTAAAAACTACAAAAAGAAAAAATTTTTCACCATGTTCCCATGTTCATAAGAGCCTGTCCTATATGTAATTATAATCACGACAGCCATAGGTCTTAGCAGCAATCTAGCAATGAGTAAGATGTCTTAAGAAAACTGATCCTATGTCTGAGAGCCCTGGTACCCACTTCTGAGCTCACCCACAAAGCCACGAGTCCACACTAAGTGAAGCACTTGCAAATACCAGAGACTCCTGCAACAAGGGAGGTTGAAATGTCTTTCCCCAGTTAAAAGTCCACTGACACAGAAAACTCAATGGGTGTCTCAGAGATGTCCCTGAGCACCAGAGAAAAATAGAATTTGGGGAAAACTGGGGGCAGGGTGAGAATAACGGAAGCAGGGGAACAACCTACATTGTACTGTTGGGCATGGTAAGCATGAATGAGTTGACTGTCACTCATGCAGTTCCACCCACAGCTGAGCTTGGACCAGTTTGCTAGTACATTCCAAGAGGCTCACCTGCAAGGTGGGGGGACAATGGCCTGTGAGACGCATGGTTAGAACAGACACCAGGAAAAGAGGTGACTGGGGTTTTGCTGGAGCTGGATCTTCCAAATCAAGAAACAGGAGTGATATGGTTTGGCTGTGACCCTATGCAAATCTCGTCTTGAATTATACCTCCCACAATTCCCACGTGTTGTAGGAGTGATCCAGTGGAAGGTAATTGAATCATGGGGGCAGGTGTTTCCTGTGCTGTTTTAGTGATAGTGAATACGTCTCATGAGATCTGATGGTTTTATAAAAGGGAGATCTCCTGCAGAAGCTCTCTCTTTTCACCTGCCTCCATCCATGTAAGACGTAACTTGCTCCTCCTTCCACCATGACTGTGAGGCCTCCCCAGTCACGTGGAACGGTGAATCCATTAAATCTCTTTTTCTTTGTAAATTACCCAGTTTCGGGTATGTCTTTATCAGCAGCGTGAAAACAGACTAATACAAGGAGCAAAGATGCCCCTGTATGTCTATTTGAGGTATCTGTGATAGTTATGCATCATGAAAAAGAAAGAATTTGAATAGCTACAACAAAGAAAGCAGACAAGTAGCAACAATGTTGCTACAGCCCACTGTCTCCCCATTTTGCGGGTGAGCCTCTTGGAATACAGCACCAAACTGGTTCAAGCTCAGCCGCTTCTGCGGGAACTACATGAGTGACAGTCAACTCACTCATGCTTACCATGCCTGATAAGGAGAATGCAAGCACACTGTTGAGCTTGAGAGCTATGACTCTTTGTCGCTTCCTTCCTGCCCCCAAACTTCATCAGATCTGGAGGGCCGGAAGAAGAAAGGAAAAAGTGCTCCAAAGTCATACAAAATCCTCCCTCTTCATTCCAAGATAAAAGAAGGGAAGGAATGAAAAACAACATACACTGTCTCCTTTTTGGAAGCTACAAGCCTGACTGAAACTTGAAACACATTGTAAAATAGCTACTTTGAAAGATAAAATGACAGAGGCATAAATACCCATTGAGAGTATATCTAATAACCAAAAGCAACCAGAAAGTTGAAAAATCTGAGTTATTATTAGGGGAAGGGGAATAATATGCAACTCTGAGTTTGGGAGCAGCGAGTGGATAAAAGGTCACCTCATGTTTATATCTCACTGAGCTGACATTGTTCAATAAAGTGGGGATAATATTTAATAAAAATGTTAAAAACATATCAACAAGACATGCAATTCAGATTCTCGAGTGTTACTACAACTGGTGTTTTGTAGAACTTTAAACATCTTCTTCCGTATGTGTTGTGGAGTCTATGCAGTTATTTAGCAATAAATCATTAAGGGTTCTTATTTCAATATACATGCATCTTACTTCATGCCATAACTGTGCCATCAGTGAAAACAGCTGACTAAATGTTACATTCAATAATTAAAATAAATAATAATAATTATTACTATTTGAGATGGAGTCTCACTCTGTCACCCAGGCTGGAGTGCAGTGGTGCAATGTTGACTCACTGCAACCTCCGCCTCCTGGGTTCAAGCAATTTTCCTGCCTCAGTCTCCCAAGTACCCAGGATTACAGGTGTGTGTCACCACAGTCAACTGATTTTTGTAGTTTTAGTAGAGATGGGGCTTCATCAAGTTGGCCAGGCTGGTCTCCAACTCCTGAACTTGATCTGCCTGCCTCAGCCTCCCAAACTGCTGGGATTACAGGTGTGAACCACCGTGCCTGGCCGGGGTAAATTATTTTTTATGCATAGTAGAACTTACAATAATGCAATATGCGTTTATTTGAAAAATAGTTTACAATAAAAACAACTCTCTTTAATAGGATACTTTTTAGAAAACGTCAAGTTATATAGATTGGGTAACAGATGGAGGCACAAATTCACCACATTTCGGAGTATAACAAGGTGGCAGCAAGAATTTGGGGGTGGTTTACAAGAAGCTTTGTTTTTTAACCAATTAATTAGGTATTGAGTAAAATGTGTTTCTCTTGCACACCTGCCAAGGTAGATTACTTGTTCTTCATGTAGAGAAATAGAAAGGTAATTGATAATGTTCAAACATGGATAATTTTACCTGTTCATTTAACAAATATTCCTTGAGTCCCTACACCAATTTCTTCCACCAGGAGACATTTGCGCATGCCTGGAGACATTTTCGTTTGGCACAACCTGGCCTGGGATGGGAGGTAGGGTGTGGAATGCTACTGTCACCTAGCAGGTTGAAGGTAGGGTGCTGCTAAACATCCGAGAGTGTATAGGACAGCTTCCCTGGACCAAGAAGTATCTGGTCCCAAATATTGATAGTGGTGTGGCTGAGAAACTCTGCCCTATTCAATATCCAGCACAAGGGATATCAAGATGAGCCCCTGCCCACAGGGGGTTCACGGTGAAGATGTCATTTTGAAATCGTATCTATCCTGTTAAACTGACACATAATCATACCGGCTATTTCCACCAGTTCCAAATATAGGGCGTGTGAAGGACACCTCCTTTGCCCAGCTGTTCACCACTTGCTCCTGGAGCCTTTGGAGATGATGCCGTAGGGTGCATGTAGACAAAGAGGAGAAAGTCAAGGTCATGTTTTATTGGCTCTACAATGACTTTGCATTGATGGTGGATGTATCCAAATATTTATAATGTGTTGGAGGCTGTGCAAACAGTGAGGCAGCTTGTCAGTTCTCTAATGAGTGAGGCATCCTAAGTTTGGAAGGTGGAAGTCTAGTGATCTCTGAGAGCTGAAGGGCATGCACATGCACATGCTGGTATTTCCACAGGACTGGCTCCAAATACTTATTGAGCAACCACTATGAGCAGGGCAATGTACGGGGAGAGGATAAAGGTGCTGAAGATAAAGATAACAGAATCAAGGTTTAGGTAAAAGAAAAGAAAGGATTCCAGTTAGGTGGATCAGGAAAGGTTTCCTGAAGGTGACAAGATTGTGCTGATCTTTGAGGGTGGAAAGGATGTAAGGTAGAAGGAAATTCAACTCAGAGAAATCCATGTAAATCAACACACAGGGTAAGGAGAACATGAAACGTGAACAGGAAATGACAGTTCAGCGATGCCATGGGAAAGGGGACTACAAAGGGAGAAGAAAGTGGATGAAGCACCGAATCTCGACTGAGCGGTGTGGCCGCTCTTTTGAATGGTGCACAAAGAGACCTTTATCCTTATGAGAGCCTCTGCTGTGTGCATCCACACATCCCCACCCTACACAGGCAGCAGCTCCTGAGCAGCAATCATTAACTCGCCCACAAGGTGAGAGATGCAACACTCCGGGCTCAGGGTCATTGATTCCAGGCTCTGACTCAGGAGGATAAACCACGGGCTCTCCACTTTCCTTAAATATGTGGCTTTCAACATAATCAAGACAGTTCTCAAGATAAGGGGGGGGGTTTCACATCACTGCAGGTGCATGCAATTATAGTTTAGAGGGTCCTAAATAATAAAACAAAAACGTGTTTCAAGTGGCCTTAGTGAGGCAGTGAACAGACAGAAACAACCAAAAATCCATAAAAATTATACATTCAACTTGAATATTTATCCATGTGTTTCACAGGCTGGCAAAATAGATACCCCCAAACCCCAAAAATATATTAAGTGATGGGGGGAAGGATGAAGTAGCCTGTACAGAAATCACTTTTTTGGGAGAGGAAGGAAGGAGAGGATACACACACATACACACACATACACACACACACACACATATACATACACACACCCCTTAGTATATACCTAAGATATCATATTTCTGAAAATATACAGAAAATACAAAAAATACAAAACAAACTGGTAAAGTGTCATTACTTCTGGAAAGGGAAACGTGGAGTCAGAGATCATAGGTAGAAAGGAGACTTATTTTTTTCCTATATCCCTTTTTATACTTTTGAATGTTTCAAAAGGTTTTAACATATTGAATAATAAATAAAATAATTTAAAAAGAAAGGCAATGAGTACAAAGAGACTGATGGAAAAATACAGTCAAATTCTTTTGGGAGGCGGTTAATAATAATGTTTAAAAGCACAGATTCAAGTTGGATTTCCAGATTTGAATTTCTCTTCTGTCAATGCACAGCCATGTGATCTTGGGTGATTTATTTAATCTCTCAGTGATTATATCTTTTACGTACAATGGGGATAGTAATAACACCTACCTCTTAGATTATTTCTTTTTTCTTTCTTTCTTTCTTTTTTTTTTTGAGATGGAATCTTGCTCTGTCACCCAGGCTGGAGTGCGGTGGTGCGATCTCAGCTCACTGCAAGCTCCGCCTCCTGGGTTCATGCCATTCTCCTGCCTCAGCCTCCCGAGTAGCTGGGACTACAGGCACCTGCCACCATGCCCAGCTAATTTTTTGTATTTTTAGTAGACATGGGGTTTCACCATGTTAGCCAGGATGGTCTCGATTTCCTGACCTCGTGATCTGCCCGCCTTGGCCTCCCAAAGTGCTGGGATTACAGGCGTGAGCCACCACGCCCGGCCCTCTTAGGGTATTTCATTAAAAATTACATGAGATATTGTGTATAAAGCATCTAGCCTCAGACCTAATACACAAGTACTGCTGTAGCATGAATGACCGCCTTCTACAGTAATGTAGTATGACCGGTGCCTATAATTATAGAATCTCTTGATTGATGATTCAACTCAGACTAATTACAACAGAGCCTTTCACAACATAACTGGATGTGCTTGGTATTAACGCCTCTCCAGTGCAGCAGAAGACAAATGGCTCCACTTGTCCCAATCATAACAGCATGATAGGAAACCCAATACTCTATTACTCAATGGTGGCAGAAACACTGGGGTGAGCCCCCTCTTTTTTAGACACAGGAATTAATTCATTCAGCCCCGAAATAAAGAATGGTTTGGTAAGGTGGATGTTTATTGAATTGCATTTTGAGTAAACATTGCATGACTTCCTTTATCTTCTTACCCTATTGCACATCCAAGGGATGTAAACATGGTCATGTAAGTGATGAGAACAGCACTTTCAAGTGTTTAATTCCATTTTTCCCAATCTCATACTAGATATCTCAGGGTCATTTTTACTTGACCTTTAGTTCCCGTATTCAGCCACCATTAGTTCCATTGCTTTTTTTCTCTGCTCGTAGCAGACACAGGCATCTCCTGTATGCTATGGTCTGAATATTTGTGTCCACGCCAAAATTCATGTGTTCAAACTTAGTTGTGAATTGCCTTTATGAAGCGCTTAAGTTATGGGGGAAAAACTCTCATGAATGGTGTTCATGACCCTATAAAATGGCTGGAGACAACTAGAAAGACCATTTTTTCAGCCCTTCCATCTTTTCCACCACCTAGAAGCACAGTGTTCCTCCTACCTGTGAACACAGCAACAAGGCACCATCTTGGAAGTAGAGACGGAGTTCTCTCCAGACACCAGACCTGCTCATGTCTTGATCTGACATTTCCCAAGTCTGAACTTCCCAGCCTCCAGAACAATGAAAAATAAATTTCTGTTCTTTAAAAATTACCCAGTCTGTGATGTATTGTTATAGCAGCACAAACCAACAAAGTGAAACATGCATTTGCTCCTCACTTAAGCACAAACATCTTCATTAACTTTTAAAATACCTTATAGTGTCTCAGTGTCTCCAGGGTCCTACCAATGCTTCATGGCACAGCTCACACTCTTTCTCTGGAGAAGTGTACTCAACTACACCAGCCTGAATTCATCAAGCACGTCTCCAAACTCTAACATCACATACTCCCTGGTAAGTTTAGGATTTGATAATTCTGCAGTGGTTCTCTGAGTGCCACTTTGCTCCTCAGTAACACTACACAGTTCTTCAAGCTAGAATTGTTATCTTCTCGCTTGCCTTCTAACACTTATCATAGTTCAGGATGCTTTGCAAGGAATTCCCAATCCATACAGGTTGACCAAATATCTGTGTTTTACAGTTTTGTGTTGATAACTTAGGTGGAGGGAGGGCATGTCCTGTACAAACAGTAACCCAGCCTATTCCCACCAACAAAAAGACCCCTGTACTGAGTTAAGAGTGTCCTCTGAAAAATTATGTTTACGCAGATACTCAGGAGTGACCTTATTTGGAAATAGGGTTGCAGATATAATTAGTTAAGATGAGGTCATACTGGATCAGGATGGGCCCTGAATCCAGGGAATGGTGACCTTATAAAGAGAGGGAGATCTGGAGACACACAGACTCAGACACACAGGGAATGAGCCAGGTGATGGAGGAAGAAGGTGGAGAAATGCCAATACACACCAAGGAATGCCAAGGATGCCAGCAACCAACAGAGATGGGGGATAAGCCAGGAAAGGTTCTTTCTTAGAGCCCTCAGAGGGAGCATGGCCCGGCAGACATCTTGATTTCGGACTTTAAGCCTCTAGAAATGTGAGAGAAGTCTGTGCTACTTTGTTATGGCAGTCCTGGAACACAAACACAACCCTCCACAAGCCCTTTTAACACAAAACAAACTCCAAGAACTGTGCCCACAACCTTGTGGTACCCTTACCCTCATCCCAAATGTTTACTAGGAACTCGATATGTACCAAGGTAACATGGAAGACAAACATGCTTTGAAAGTGGGTTTGTAGAACTATTATAAACAGCGCCGCCATAAAAAGATCTGGAAATAACCTAAGCGCCCATCAAGAGATGAATGGAGACAGAAAGTGTGCTATGCACACAACGGAGTACTATTCAGCCTTACAAAGGAATGAGATACAGTCATTTGCAACAACACAGAATGAACTGGAGATCATTGTGTTAAGTGAAATAAGTCAGGCACAGAAAGTCACACAGTGCATGTTCTCACTCATCTGTGGGATCTAGAAATAGAAACGATTGAACTCGTGGAGACAGAGAGTACAGGGATGGTTATGAGAGGCTGGGAAAGGTAGTGTGGGCGGAGGAAGTAAGGGTGGTTAATGGGTACATGAAATGGAAAGAATGAATAAGACCTAGTGTTTGACAGCACAACAGGATGACTATAGTCAGTAATAACTTACCTGTACATTTTAAAATAAAGAGTGTAACTGGATTGTTTGTACCTCAAACAATAAATGCTTGAGGGATGGAGACCCCATTCTCCATGATGTGTATGTTTCATATTGTATGCCTATATTAAAATGCCTCATGTAGCCCATAACTATCGACACCTATTATGTACCCACAAAAATTAAATATAAAAAAAAACTGTGGTAGCAAGGGCACATTTTTTCAAAGAAAATCTTACCTGTACCTTTAAAATGTAACTAAATAAGTGGCATGTCATGAGTATGTAATCATTGCTTTTTTATAGTCAACCAATGGGGCCATGTGGCTGTTCTGATGAATGTATAATTTTGAAGTTCTTTAACAGATTTGAACAATTCATGATATTAAAATAAAAATATTTATGACATCTTGAAAGAATGGACAAAATCTTGAGAATTTGAAAATCTCTGATTTGACAAATGCGTTCATGATACAGACTGAAAGGGAAGGTCAAAAAAGGGTAAGTAACATACCAAAGTCATCCAGCTAGCATAAGGTGGTGGTGATCAAGTAGGGCACATCCCACTGAAAGACTGAAGCTGCCTTCAGAGTTCTTCACTGCAGTGGAAAAAATGTGTGCCCGTCTTCAATGGCCATTAACATTGCAATGTTCACAGACACAATCAAAATCACAGTTTCTAATGCCCCTCAGCCCCACACCAAACCATCTAAAGACCTCTATCATCCAAATGGCTAGTAGTTTTATTAACTTATTGCTGATACTAACCCTCTTCTCCCTCCCTCTCTTCCTTCTTTTCTTCCTTCCCTCCTCAAGTATTTCCCAAGTACCTGCTCTTTATCAGATATTCCTCAGCATGCTGAGAAGAGAGAGATGAGTAAGAAGGACAAAGACAGTCATCCCATGGTACTTACATTCCAGCTGGCAGAAAAAGGCAGTTGAACAATTCAGACAAACACATGAGATTATTTTAAAGAACAGTAAACATGAATAAACATATTAAATGCTAGTGAATCCCAGGAAGGAGTTTTCTCACGTAGGATGGACAATGGCTTCTTTGATGCCTAAAAGATAAGAAGGAGCTGGTTCTTTAAAGAACCTGGATAACATCTCAAAGCCAGGAGTAAAGCCAAGTCCCTGAGTCCAAAATGAACTTAGGTAGGATCAAGGAAGAGAAACAAAGAGTGAGGCTAGAGAGCGCAGAAGGTTATCAGTAATAATGGGCTACACCCCACAAAACCTGCAGGTCAAGGCAATGGCTTGGGTTGCTTTATAAGTTCAGGTGGAAGGCATAAAAATGGGTTAAGCAGAAGAAGACACAATCTCCAATCTCCTTTATCAAAATGTCCCTTCTTATGGTTCACTGTTTCTTAGGTACTGTAACTAAATATTAACCTGGTTATTAATATTAACCCCGTTATTGAATGCCAACCCAAGTTATGGCTTCTGAACAGGTCATATTTAACTTTACAAGCTACCCTCACACCTTCCTGTCAGCTAAATTAATAGAAACAGCTTCATCCAGAATTGCTTTCCTTATACTAAGCCAAAGCATATTTTGCCGTCTTTTAACTGTCTTATTTCATTGACTGAAGTTGATGTCTTCGTAAATATCTTGTTAAAAAATCTTCCCAATACGATGGCATTATGCATTTTCTGATAAATGGCCAGCTTGGGTCAAAATTAATCCAACATGGGAAAGTGGTAAGCCATCAATATTTTAACAAATATCATCTCTGGAATTGTGGCATTCCCTCCTATCACTTCTGAATTAATAACATTTTGCTTTATGATCTCTTCATTGGGGGTAGGGCAGAGGTTTATCTACTTGAGAGACATAAAATGTTCATCCTAATTTTTAAGACACACACACACACTGTGGGTCCCCAGAGTGTCATTAAAATGTACTGCATAATCTTTGGAAATTGATTCAAAGAAAACAGATGCCAGTTTTTCTAGATGCAAGGACATTTTTACTCTGCCAAATCTCCTAACACTTTCATTAGAAAACAAATATTTGGCTTTGTAGAAGCTGGTCGATAACCTTGGTGAGAAAAGTGAGAGCTGAACTTTTAATTCCTGAGCCCTGCAAAAGAAGTATTCCCCATCCCTTAGCTCAAATACAACAAGACCCAAACATAGATTAAAATGGGTCAGTGATAAGGACTTCATTTCTCAGTCCTAACTCTAAGCCTTCCATTTTTAGACATGAGGATTCCTCACTATTTAGCTTTAAGAATCACAATTCTACAGGAGATAGAAATCATGTTTACATAGTGTATCTGAAGTCAAGTCCCAGAAATTTTGCATTTTTTTGTTGTTGTTGTTGTTGTTGTTGTTTTCTGGCTATCCAAACTAGGCTATAATCAGCCAGAGAGTTCCTAAGCTAGCCTACAAGTTATTTATTTGAAACATAATATGGCCTTAACATGTGTGATTGCTGGTATTTTAAGGAAAAAAGATTATAGAGAGAAAGACAAAGAGAGTGAGGGAGGGAAAGGAGACGAAAGGAAGGATGGAGGGAAAAGCAAAGGGGAGGGAGGGAAAAGCAAAGGGGAGGGTATAAAAGAGGAGGGGAGCGGAGGGGAGGAGAGCAGAGGAGATGGGAGGGAAGAGAAGGAAAAGAAAGAAAGAAATGAAGAAGGGAGGGAGAGAGGGAAGGAAAGGTTTAATTAAAATTAAATGAGGAGGAGAAATGCAATTAGTAGTGGAATGTTAGACAGGGATGTCTTGGGCTTTAGAAATTAACATATCCATTCTTTAAAAACGTGTATGCACCTTTTCGTTGACCAGTGAGCAACAGTAACACAGCCTAAGCTTCCCTGTCATAAGGTCTATTTGCTATAATTTAAGCAATACCCATTGTTAGGTATTTTTCTTCCCCCATTTATTCACAATTACAGAAAAACACCATTTTGAGCATCTAGTAAGCCTGCTTTCCACCTGCCTGATTGTCGTCAGCCGCTATTCCTGTGCGTGGAATTGCTTGATTAAAGGATCTAAACATTGTAAAAAGGTTTTGATAAAAATTGACAAATTACCCTTCGGAAAATTTATGCCAATTTACATCTCTCTAGTGGCTTAGGAATTATTACTATTTTTTTTCCCTACACTCTTTCCAACACTGGGTATTCACAGAAATTTAATTTAATTTATTTTTTTTTCTCTCAGCAATGTCTGCCTACTTTCTATTGACAGTAGCACTTCAAAGTCCTTTTTGGGAGTTCCCTCTGCCTCATTATACCTGCTTTGGAGGGTTAATTAAGCAGATGGCTTGGTATCACTAAATCAAGGGACTGGCACTTGACCCAAACAAAGCCACTTAGAGGTTTTACGGTGTCCGGTCCGGATCGAACTCAGGAGGGTTCCTGCTGCTGAGGCCCTGCAGAACTGTCCTGGGTCCTGCCCTTTTCAAACATGGTCTTCAGTCCTTCCCATCAAGCCAAAGGGACCCACATATCTTTCTAATGAATTATTTTTTTCACAAGTTACCCAGAACCGATGTTTTTTGCTTATAAACAAATAGTCCCACTGATAAGACAGTGACATTGAATAATTTTGTTTTAGAATTTTTACCAAGTGTATAGAGACTCTGTGTTAAATGAGGTCCTTCAGACAATGAACCAGATTGTTTTAAAAATTAGGACTTTACAGTCTATGGAACATTTCTTAAAACACAACCTTATTAGGACCCTCTGAGAAAGGCAGACAAATGTGAATTCCTTACAAGGATTTTGTAGTTCCATAAACAACTCATTGTCTAAAGCCACAATTTAACAACTACAAAGCAGTATTATCAAAATTCAACATCACTTTAAATTTTGAATACATCCTTTCTTTAAAGAGCACACGCCATCATAACTTTGGAAGCGTTTAATTTAGGGAAGAAATGTTTGCATACTCCAAGTTGCAAAGGACGGCCATAAAGAAGCTCTAAGCACCTCCAAATGAAGCAATTCACTGAATGTGCCTGGTCTCTCGTCATGAAATAAGAAAACTCAGCAAGCGCACGGTGGAAACATGCCCATGAGTTCTCAGTGTTTATTTCTGTGTCTCTCCCAGGAAGGAAGACAGACTGACAGCTTACTACCATGTCTACTGATCCAAAGCACCTGCTCAGTCGTTGCAGAAGGGTGATTAAGAGCACTGGGCCAAACCCACAGTTCTGGTATATGTTAGTTGTCTGGGTTTGGGTGAAGTCCTTTCATCTTGCTAATGCTCAGTCGTATGGAATGGAGATAACAAAGACCTTAGACACTAAATAAGAAAGTGTCTACTGAGTTGCTAACACAGAACCAGGCATACAATAGGTGGCAGGTAATTGGTAGTTCTTGCAGAATTTTCTTTTATTGTTATTTTTTTGAGACAGAGTTTCGCTCTTGTCACCCAAGCTGGAATGCAGTAGCACGATCTCAGCTCACTGCAACCTTCCCCTCCCGCGTTCGAGCAATTCTCCTGCCTCAGCCTCCTGAGTAGCTGGATTTGCAGGCATGTACCATCACACCTGGAGAATTTTTGTATTTTTAGTACAGACGGGGTTTCGTCATGTTGGCCAGGTTGGTCTCAAACTCCTGACCTCAAGTGATCTTCTCACGTTGACCTCCCAGAGTGCTGGGATTACTGGCATGAGTCACTGCACCCAGGCACAATTTCCATCAGAAATGAATACCCTCTGGGTTTTTCCAAGGTGGAGGGCTATATCCCAATGTACAGTATTTCTTCTCCCAAAGGAAGTATTAACTACAATGACAGTGCAACACGATAGTATCACCTGACTATTCTCATTTCATCTGACCCTTTCTGGTGCACAGAGCACTCCCACTCTTCACTCAATCCAGTGTGGTAGGCAGGGCAGGTATTATCAATTCCATTTTAGAGATAAATGACACAGACACTTCCCCCCATATCTTGACTGCAGAGACGCCTGGTTGGCTTGGCAAGTCAAGCTCTCCACTTTGGACCTGCAGATGGTGGTGGCTACTTCTCATCGAGAAGGGAGAAAGTAGTTAGAATGAAGCGTTTATCTTCTCACAGTCCTTGGAAGCCCACTGAGAAAATATTTCCCCTTTTATTTTCTGACTCCACTAGGTGGTAAGCCAGAAAGAAAAGAAGTGTGTGGTTGAACTCGGGCCAAATGCTATCCCTGCTTTTGCTGGCTCCAGGGAAGAACGGGGCACGTTTGCTACTTCTGCAGGAAGACAGGTAGACAGACAGACAGACAGACAGATAGACAGATAAAATTCAAAGAACAGTTACGCTGGGTGGTCCTTAAGACAAATACTAGGACAATGTCAAGAAGCCCCAAGAGCTGGAGGCAGTAAGTGGTCTGAATTTCACCTTCCCAGGATGTTTTCCCAGCACAGGAGCTGCCAGACCACGATTTTGAATTGGAATCAGACCTACATGACACAGAGAAAACCACACAAAATAACTGACCCTCAGTGTGCCCATCTGTAAAATAGAAACACATTAATTGAAATGACACAGGGTCATCACCTGGCCCCTGACTGGTACACTTTTTCTTTCCCCATGACCCCCAACTTGACACCCACAGAAAGCCTTGAGACTAAGCCACGAATCTCTCACTTTGACCTTTCCCTAGATCGTATATCTTGCAAATTTTTCCCTCCTCAAGTCCGATGAAAACTTTTCTTAACTAACATTTGTTTCTTAAATGGTACACGGTGTTTGGCCCAGACAACCCTCAAGGTAATCAACAAAGCCTTATCAAGTTTATTTAACAAACCATAGTGCAGGCTATTAATCTTATCCACTTCGACTTCCTAAAAAACAAATCCATATTTTTATCCATTGCAGGAACAGTGATATTTAGGGGTGAAAAGAAACAATAAGAAAATCTACAACCTGACCCGGCGCGGTGGCTCAAGCCTGTAATCCCAGCACTTTGGGAGGCCGAGGCAGGTGGATCACGAGGTCAGGAGATCGAGACTATCCTGGCTAACATGGTGAAACTCCGTCTCTACTAAAAATACAAAAAAAAAAAAAAACTAGCCGGGCGTGGTAGCGGGCGCCTGTAGTCCCAGCTACTTGGGAGGCTGAGGCAGGAGAATGGCGTGAACCCGGGGGGCGGAGCTTGCAGTGAGCCGAGATCGCGCCACTGCACTCCAGCCTGGGAGACACAGCGAGACTCCGTCTCAAAAAAAAAAAAAAAAAAAAAGAAAATCTACAACCTGAATTGGTTGAACAAACACAGACAAGAACTGCACAGAGTCAGTGAGGCATCAAGAACATCATTTAACTCAGTAGGCCTCATGTCTCCTAAATGCAAAATAGCCATCACCACAATTACCATCACCATCATCACCACTATTGACATCTCATTATCATCACCATAAGTATTAAGGCCCCAGACTTTATAGGACATTTATTTCTCATACAATCTCTGGTTATGTACTTTTAAGAATTGGAAAATAAAGCAGTAACCGATGAAAGAAAAGCAAAAATAATTTACAACTTGGAAAAATCGTGGCCATGAAGGGATGTGGCAGAAAGTGCAGGAAGATAATTTTGAAACCATCATCGAACACAGGCTTTGTAATCAAGAAGAGAGAACAGGAAAGTGGCCAGTTTATTGTAGCCACTGAGGACTATTTGGGTGGGGGAGTTTGAGGGTCACAGGATTAAACACCCAGGCAAAGTACTCTCTGAAACACAAAGCATTTCTAAATTATCCTTGAATATAAATCCTCAAATCCTCTCCCACTTCGACAGTGTAGGTGGAGAAGCGCTGCCAAAGAGAAGCCAGCTGGGAGATAGGAGACGCTGGTATCAGAAATGAGAATTCTCTGTTTCTGTTTCCAGCAGAGAAGGAGAAAGAGAGACTTCAGGGAGTAATTAACTGTCATGCCTAAGATTAATTGACGACCCTCCGGTTTTGCCCCAAACACAGATGTATTGGGATCAGGATGCAACCTTGAATACTAAAGGTGAAGGGAGAACAGTTATTTCTGGATTAGAGCAAACTGAATATGCAGAATTGTGCATGATGTCAAAATGCGAGCTGTTCAGCAGGGGAAGGCCATATATCATCACGCCCTTCCATAAAGTGGCTTGTCAGAAGCGAGCTAAGAACCTAAATTAGGAACCAGCCTGCACTGGGAAATGTCTTGGTCACAAGTGGCCCACAACAAGCCAGCCATCTTGGGTCACAACTTTGGACACACCTTCCACCTCCCTATTTGGAATCAGAGGCTAAAAGGAACATTCA
This sequence comes from Papio anubis, assembly GCF_008728515.1. Taxonomy (NCBI): domain Eukaryota; kingdom Metazoa; phylum Chordata; class Mammalia; order Primates; family Cercopithecidae; genus Papio; species Papio anubis. Next base: position 67,437,580 of record NC_044993.1, read on the forward strand.
TTATGTTGGTGTCTACACTAGTAGGAATTTAGGCTCATAGCTTCTGACCTAGCGTGGTACTTTATCTCTGCCCCCAGAGCATATTTGTGGAGGAAAGAGGGTAGTTTTCCCAGGACGATCTCAAGGTGCCAAGACTGGGGCTGTTGTTCAAATGCAACGTTCCCATAACACCCCACTGTGTGCCCGTCCTCCCATAATACCCCACTGTGTGCCCATCCTCCACACCTGGGCAGGTTTTGTGTTGCAATGTCTCTACTAACTATTGGTAAAATTACTGATTCATATATGCATTTTAATCTAAATTACCCCAAACCACAATGAGAATGGAGAAAACAACATTTTTCATTTTACTTGCAACTAGCACCACGAATAATTGGTGATATTACTGAAATCTTGACAATCCACAGATTGTCTTCCAGTGCCTTATTCAATAAAAAAGTATTTTTCAATTCCATCAAAGTGTTGGGTTTTATTAACTAGTCACTGTTCATGTACAAAGTGCTAGGGCTATAAAAAATTAACAAGCCTTATGCTTGAGGAGTTTTTCCTCTGAATCAAGAGACATTTTATACATATGAATATAAATTAATCTTAACAACAGGTGCTGTTGAGTGCTACTGTTGAATACTGCTAAGTGTTCCATGATCATCTTTTATTATTCTTACAACTATGTGATAATGGGTTTGAAGCCTATGTCCATTTTACAGATGAAGAAACTGAGGATTAGATAGCAGCCTATCTAAAGTCACACATTTCATAGAAGGCAGAGCTAAAATTTAAAGACAGGAAGTCTCACCTTAGGTTAGGAAATCAAGACCAACCTGGTCAACATGGCAAAATCCCATCTCTACTAAAAATATAAAAATTAGCCAGGCATGGTGGCACATGCCTGTAATCCCAGCTACTTGGGAGGCTGAGGCAGGAGAATTGCTTGAACCTGGGAGGTGGAAGTTACAGTGAGCTGAGATGGTACCATTGCACTCCAGCCTGGGATATACAGCAAGACTCTGTCCCAAAAATAAAACAAAATAAAAAATAAAACCAGGAAGTCTAAACACAGGGTTCAGGTATTTCAGTACCAGTACCTAAAAAACAATACAGGTTTCATGGACTCATTCCATCTGGGACAATCAAGGAACATTTTGCAAAGCTGACATTTGAGCTAGGTATTAAAGGATAGAGTTTCCCAAAAGAACAAAGCTGGAGGCATCAGGCTACCTGACTTCAAATTATACTACAAGGCTACAGTAACCAAAACAGCATGGTACTGCTACCAAAACAGAGATACAGACCAATGGAACAGAACAGAGCCCTCAGAAATAATACCACACATCTACAGCCATCTGATCTTTGACAAACCTGACAAAAACAAGAAATGGGGAAAGGATTCCCTATTTAATAAATGGTGCTGGGAAAATTGGCTAGTCATACGTAGAAAGTTGAAACTAGATCCTTTCCTTACTCCTTATATGAAAATTAATTCAAAATGGATTAAGCACTTAAATGTTAGACCTAAAACCATAAAAACCCTAGAAGAAAACCTAGGTAATACCATTCAGGACATAGGCATGGGCAAGGACTTCATGTCTAAAACACCAACAGCAACATCAACAAAAGCCAAAATTGACAAATGTGATCTAATTAAATTAAGGAGCTTCTGCACAGCAAAAGAAACTACCATCAGAGTGAAAAGGCCACCTACAGAATGGGAGAAAATTTTTGCAGTCTACTCATCTGACAAAGGGCTAATATCCAGAACCTACAAAGAACTCAAATTTACAAGAAAAAGACAAACAACCCCATCAAAAAGTGGGCAAAGGATATAAACAGACACTTCTCAAAAGAAGACATTCATACAGCCAACAGACACATGAAAAAAATGCTCATCATCACTCACCATCAGAGAAATGCAAATCAAAACCACAATGAGATACCATCTCACACCAGTTAGAATAGCAATCATTAAAAAATCAGGAAACAACAGGTGCTGGAGAGGATGTGGAGAAATAGGAACACTTTTACACTGTTGGTGGGACTGTAAACTAGTTCAACCATTGTGGAAAACAGTGTGGCGATTCCTCAAGGATCTAGAACTAGAAATACCATTTGACCCAGCCATCCCATTACTGGGGATATACCCAAAGGATTTTAAATCACGCTGCTATGAAGACACATGCACACATATGTTTATTGTGGAACTATTCACAACAGCAAAGACTTGGAATCAACCCAAATGTCCATCAGTGACAGACTGGATTAAGAAAATGTGGCACATATACACCATGGAATACTATGCAGTCATAAACACGGATGAGTTCGTGTCCTTTGTAGGGACATGGATGCAGCTGGAAACCATAATTCTCAGCAAACTATCACAAGAACAGAAAACCAAACACCACATGTTCTCACTCATAGGTGGGAATTGAACAATGAGATCACTTGGACACCGGAAGGAAAACATCACACACCAGGGCCTATTGTGGGGAGGAGGAAGAAGGGGGGATAGTTTTAGGAGATATACCTATGTAAATGATGACTTAATGGGTGCAGCACACCAACATGGCACATGTATACATATGTAACAAACCTGCACGTTGTGCACATGTACCCTAGAACTTAAAGCATAATAATAATAATAATAATAATAAAAATAAAGGATAGAGTGAAATTCACCCAAGAGGCCATTAGGGTGGGTGAGAGACTTCAGGCGGATGAAGGAGGTGTTCCAGATAAAGGAAAGAGCAGGTGCAAGTATGTTTGTGGCTAACATTAGCTCAGAACAGTGGAGGTATGGGGTAGGCTGAAGTCAGAGCAGGGGAGGGTTTTGAGAAACAGAATAAAAGAAGGCAGGCAGATTAAAGAGATTATTTAGACTTAACTCTGTAGGCACAGAGACTAATGGAAGGATTTCGATCCATAAAAAGGCTTCTTTACAATACAATTATTTTATGTAAACAAAGGTTCATAAATGTCTGGTCTGAAGAGGAGATTTGGAAACAGTATAATTGGCCATTTGGGTATGACCCAAAGCTGGTAGACAGCCTATTAGTTAGGTCTTAGATTTTAAGAAAAATATGTCCAGGACCAAAATGGGAGGACTCTAAATCTCAGGCTCATATGTTTGGTTTTACGTAACGCTCAACTGGAACTAGTTTGAGTAGAAGACTGGCACAAGCACTGTGTCTGAGGAAGACAAGCCTAGCAGCTGAGTGTAAAATGGATGGGTCAGGAGAGGAAGAATACAGAAAAGTAAGCTTCTATGTCTCAGCATCCTTATCTATAAAGTGGGAATAATGAAATGACTGATCTTGGATAGCCATAGTGAGCATTATAGGAGAAAATGAATGTCAAGTTCTGACCACAGTGCCTAGCACATAAGTAAACCTGTAATATATGTCCATTTCTTCTCTCCTCTCCTTTCCTCCTTCTTTCCTTTCCTTCCTTCCTTTATTTTCTTCCTTCCTTTACTTCTTCAGAAATTATTGAAGCCCGTGTCAAACATGTGCTACTACTACACTGTTATTTCTCTGGTTGTTTTTGGTTTTGTTCTTTGCTTTTCTTTTTGTTCTCCAAATCCTTCTCTTCCTCCTTCATGTCCTCATTCTCCCTTTTTCTCTGTCTCTCTCTTTTTTCTCCTCCTCCCCTTCTTCCTTATTACAATAAGAATAGGTATCATTATTACTGGAAACTGCATGACTACAGAGGAGGGTAGATCTTTGAACACTTCAGGAGACACCATTTTCGGGGTCATATTAGAGATGGATGAGACACAGACAAAGGGCATGTGAGGGGTACACAAATGTGTGGTGAGGGGAACACCAAGAATGCACCCCCACATACGTGCCTACACTTTCAACTGCTAAAGTACATTCACAAACATCACTGGAACACAAATAAAAGGCTGTGAATGGATGGCTGCTTTTAAATGAAAAATCATTTAGTTGAGCAAGTGTGATCATAGCAGGAGACTAAACCTGGCACTTAAAGGAGTGTAGCATCGCTACATGTGGGCAAAAGAAAGGCGACTGACTCTCCTACCCTCTGAAAGACACAGAAGCTCTTAAACCTCCACGCCATACTACAGAGACTCTTGGGAAGTCAGATTCAGATGAATATGGTAAGACAAGGTGGAAGGGATTGCCTGTGTGTGTGTGTGTGTGTGTGTGTGTGTGTGTGTGTTACAAATGGCATTCTAAACATCTTTTTAAGCAAAGAGCATCCCCAAGGGATGGGAGATATGGCTTTCACTAAGTGGCTCAAAAGCAGGAAGAGAGCTGGATGGAATGTGACACCTAGGGCTGATTATTTCTGGGTTCACCTAATGACAGTGAAGCTCATTCTGGACAACCAATGGCTACGGACTTACAGAGCAACATGGTCTATGCCTTGAGGTGTTAATTCTCTGTAAGGTAGACATGCACCATTTGGGCATGTGTTGAAACTTCTCCATCTTTATTTTCCCTATTTCTGTTTTTCCCATCAGCCCCTGTTTTCCACTTAGGGATCTCTTTCAGCCTGACGCCCCCTCAGACGACAGTATTGGATTATGTGACCCAGACCAAACCAATGAGATCACTCCGCCCTCTCACTTGCACTGATTGGCTCTCTGGTGGCCAAAGAGAAAGGTCATGGTCTCCAGACCTTTTTTTTTTTTTTTTTTTCTGAGACGAAGTCTCACTCTTGTCTCCCAGGCTGGAGTGCAATGGCGTGATTTCGGCTCACTGCAACCTCCGCCTCCCGGGTTCAAGCAATTCTCCTGCCTCAGCCTCCCGAGTAGCTAGGATTACAGGTGTGTGCCACCATGCCTGGCTAATTTTTGTATTTTTAGTAGAGACAGGGGTTTCACCGTGTTGGCTAGGCTGGTCTCGAACTCCTGACCTCAGGTGATCCGCCTGCCTCAGCATCCCAAAGTGCTGGGATTACATGTGTGAGCCATCACTCCTGGCCTCATGGTCTCCAGACTTTTACACGGAGTCATGAGTCCAATACGCTCTGTCTTCACCCGAAAAGTGTTATGTATAGATATGAGGCCGCCAGGAATGCTATCCAAACCCAAAGCTGACAGAATCACTACCAGCAGCCCAGTCCCTTTGCCAGGCATTTGCTATGTGGCAACCACTGTGCTAAGTGCCCGGTGTTCACTAACTCATTTACTCTTACCTAAACCCCCATAGGCTAGGCATTCTTACTCTCATTCGTTTAGAGATGAAGTCTCTAAAGCTTAGAGAGCTACCTAAGATTTCACTTAAGAATGGGTGGTAGAGCTGGGATCTGAAGCCAGGCTAGAACTGGCTGACCTGGATTTTTCACTACTGTGCTATACTGATTGATGTGCTATTTTGTATTTTCAGAATGGGAAGGAGACATGGATGAGAAGTAGGAATTCATAACAAAATTCTTCTGCTGCTCCTTTCCATCCCAATACAAAAGCTCCTATCTAATGGCAAAAGATAGAAGGTCAATACAGAGTTGACATTCTCTCCAGCTAAAAACCTTCAAAATAAAGTCAGATGACTACCCCTCAGGGGCCAGCATTGGATCATGTGACCTAGAGCAAAGCTTAGGCTTGTCTGTGACCAAGCCAATGAGACTAGTCCATCCTCTTGTTGCTGTTGATTGACTCTCCTGCGGCCATGGAAACAAGACAGTGATGTCATGGTCTCCAAAACACAAGACATCAAGGGTCCTCATAGCACTTGGGTACTAAACTAGAAAGTCTCACAAATATTCCCATTTTCTTGGGAGAACTCTGGAAATGTGTAACATTGCCTAGGATCAGTCATGGGTGTCCACTGGAGGCAGAAGACTAAAACAGAAGCTCTTGTGTAATGTCTAGTAACATCCAGCTTTGGTCCAGACCCTCTCCATTAGGCTTCGTTGGTCTGACGCTGGAAATGTCCTATGCCTACCCCTCAACTCCATGACCTATACAAGAAAAACAAGTCCAAGGCCTGAATGCAACATATTCCCTATCCCACCCGAGGCTTGAATTTTGAGCACTCTTGAGTGAAGTTTTATTAATCTAATGATAATGTATGTTTTCTTGTTAAATACATGCATAGATCTCTTGTTCTCTCACCCTTTTTTTTAATTGCTTTTTTTTTTTTTTTTTTTGATGCAGGGTCTTGCTCTGTTACCCAGGTTGGAGTGCACTGGTGTGATCATGGCTCACTGCAGCCTCAACCTCCTGGGCTCAAGCAATCCTACTACCTCAGCAACCCAAGTAAGTGGGACCACAGGCATGCACCATCATGCCTGGTGAATTCCTTCTTTTTTTTTTTTTTTTTTAAATGTGTAGAGAAGGGAGGTCTCACTATGTTGCATAGGCTGGTCTTGAACTCCTGGGCTCAAGAGATCCTCCCGCCTTGGCCTCCCAGAGTGCTGGGATTATAGGTGTAAGCCACCATATCCTTCTTGTTCTCTTATCCCTGTAGGGATAAGTCTTAGGGAAAGACCTGGCTGTTATGAAATACGGACATGATCTGAACTTTATGATACAGACACTTCTATAAAGAACTGCACAGGCACTGGTTTCCTATAGAATCAAGATACTGTCAACAGAAGAAAGCTGTGACTTCAAGTCTAGATACTTCTACAAAGAGGAAAGCCACTGGTGGAATTTGAATCATCTCTTCTGGACAATGTGTTCTTATAAAATCCATCTATAGTGCATGTCACTAATACATTCCATTTGCAAATTACTAACACCACCGCCTTTAATAAAGCAAAAGGTTTCTTTCTTCACCAGGGAGTTAGTAAATATTAAAACTCCCTCTTTGGCGCTCATTCTAACCAGGGCAATTATGTATGAGGACTATTCACAATGGACTCAATTTGACAATAATTATTCTCAGCAATGCCAGTTGGTAGTTTCCATGGGCTCCTTGTCTCTGCAGACATGAAAACTAATTTTGATTCTAAAACCGCATGTTTTAAAATTCTCCCATGTCAGTCCAGCGCCTAGGAACAGAGCAGGAAAATTCCCAGGTCTTCATTTTGCATATGATATTCTCCATCTACCAAAAGGGATGCATTTCAGCTACATGATAGGCACTAAGAAAAAGCATAGAAGAAATTGTAGGCAGTTTGCATGTGTCAAGCCAGAGTGAACCAGCACACTGGCCTATTCCTCCCTATTTCCTGTGCACCCCATTTTATGGGGGCACCAACACATCCAAATATCATACTCTTCTCTCCTCCATCTTTCTCTTTTGGGATTTTCCAGGGGCTTTTCCACCAACCCAGTGTAATACTAGGAGGCATGCTGGGTTTTCTCCACTGCCTGCTCTTACACGGAAAATCCTAGATGCCTTCAACCTAAATGGTGCTTTTAAACATATACCCCCTAGAATTCATCATTTAATAGCTCGTTATAGCAGTTGATGTTACCGTGGGAGACAGAAGCAGCCTATATCACATTTCAAATCCACTCCTTGTCTTTCATGCTTAAAATTATGAGTCAGCCACTAGTAAGTATTAGAGAGGGTATACGCTTTTTTCTTTTTTTCTTTTTCTTAAGGGTGCAGCACTACTTAACAAATGACAGAAACCTTTAGCAGTCCGTCAGGTACTGACAACAAATTGTTGTCTTTTTTTTAATAATCTGGGACAATCAAGCTGAGATTTCTCTGTGCCCAGATTTGGAGCCTCTCCAACCTTTAAACTTCATTGCCCAGTAGAGTATCCAACTGTGTTTGTGGCAGGGATACAGACTATTAAAATTCATTTGGTAGGGAGCCTCCAGAGGCATACACAGGCTTTCATCCTCCCAACTTCTCCATCACACGGAATCCAATGGACTCCAATTGCTTGGGTAGTCAGCGAACACATGAATGATAATAATGTGTTGTCATCTGTGCCTGCTGTCCCTCACCTGGTCTCCTCTGTGACCAAAAGCACATCCTTCTTAGTGAGGGAGCTTAGCCAGGTCAGGGACTCAGCGTGTCATCAAGAACAAGAGCAGAACGGCACCGGCAAACTGGGAGTTGGCTTCTGTGGCATCACATGTGACCTTCCACGAACAAAGGCAGTTCAAATCTCAAAAACACTTCAACTTGAGGTGACTGAAAAGCCAGCTTTCAGAGACGCTTGCAGAATCCAATAATGGTTCTGGTGCGGTTGTTCAATGCCAGCCACATGAGACAAAGGGGCTAATAAAAATAAATCTTTATAATGAGGAACAGAGCATACATATGTTTCCACTCTTCTCTTTCTCTACTGACTCCCATCAAAGAGCTCAGGATAGAGGAAGTTAGAGTCAGCAGCTTTCGGTCACTATAAGCATCCCTAGGAAGGCTGCAGCCTGATGTGAAGCTGCTTCAGTCACAGGAACAGACACCACCCCTGCTCTGAATCACATGTGGTCAATTGTCTAAGGTTGGCCAACTTCACATCTGCCTTTGAGTAAACATCCCATTGCTCATGGAGCGTCTCCTTCATTATCGGAGATATAGTTTATTTTACATCCCCTCAGATCTGACTTCTCCTACAGGTTTTTTTCTATTTTGAAAATCTTATATTTGTAATGTTTGGGGGAACATGGTAAGTGTATATATTTATGGGTTACATGAGATATTTTGGTACAGACCTGAAATGCTTAATAATCACATCAGGGTAAGTGGGTCTCCATCTCCTTAAGCATTTATCTTTTGTGCTGCAAACAATCCAATTATACTCTTTTACTTATTTTAAAATGTACACTTAAATTATTTTTGACTATAGTCACCCTGTTTTGCTAGCAAACACTAGGTCTTATTCATTCTTTTTAACTATGTTTTGTTTCCACAAACCATCCCCATTTCTTCCTTCTGCACTATCCTTCCCTGCCTCTGGTAACCATCCTTCTATTTTCTGTCTCCATGAGTTCAATTATTTTAAGTTTTAGCTCCTACAAATAAGCAAGAACATGCAAAGTGCCTCTTTCTGTACCTGGCTGATTTCACTTAGCTTCATGACCTCCAGTTCTATCTATGTTGTTGCAAATGACAGGCTCTCATTCTTTTTATAGCTGAATAGTACTCGATTGTGTGTATGTACCACATTTTCTTTATCAATTTTTCTGACAAGGGATTAATAACCAGAATATATAAGGAGCTCAAATAACTCGATAGAAAAAAATTCTTCCATTTTAAATCTGTTGGCCAGCTCCCCCCAAAAAAGCCTTTACCAGGTAATGGGATTTTACTGGAAGATCCTCTCTGCATTAAAGGTTGAGGGTTACTTAAGACAAAATGAAGCACAACAAAATCTGGTTACTCCTTTGAAATAAAATCAGTATTTTCTCAAGATCAGTGATATATTTTAAAATCTCATCCAAAAGGATGGTGCCATGTTGAAGGATGATCTTAACTGCCATTAAAATAAAATCCTACAAAATAAAAACTTTACATTCATGTAGTACTGAGAAACCAGATCTCAACCTGAGGCACAGATAATGAATACCATTAATGATAACAACAGTAGTAAGAATCTTTTTTTTTTTTCTATTATTATTAGGTAGGTGCATATGTAAGTGAAGTTTTACCGTGATTACTTTTGCATCGACCTGATATCAATGGCAAATTTCTTCTCTAAATTTAATACAGAGCCTTAAATATGGCAAATAATTCATCCTATGAATCTAGGGGTAGAGAATTTTAGGATGAAGTAACTGCAGATGCAAAGGATGGAATGACCTTGCCATATTTTATGATGAGCAGGACAGCGAGAAGTTCAAGAAAAACATAAAGAAACAGCAACAGGAAATGTCTTCGAGGTAAGCAGAGATGAGACGTTACAGGACCTTATGGACTACAGCCTTTTTTTCTCTTTTTCTAAGCACAGTGGGGCACCTTTGGAGGGTTTTAAGGGATTAGCTGAATTATGTTTTCTTTTTTGTTTTTTTGAAATTTTTTTTTACTGTGGTTAAAAAATCCACATAATCTTAACAATTCTTAAGTGTACAGTTCAGTTGTGTTAAGTATATTTACATTACATTTGCTTTTTAAAGTTTTATGTTCGGGGACAAGCACAGATTTGTTACACAGGTAACTTGTGTCATAGGGTTTTGTTGTACAGATTATTCCATCACCCAGGTAATAAGCCTAGTACCCATTAGTTATTTTTTCCTGATCCTCTCCCTTCTTCTACCTTCCACCCTCCAAAAGGCCCCGTGTGTGTTGTTCCCCTCTATGTGTCCATGAATTCTCATCATTTAGCTCTCAGTTATAAGTGAGAACATGCAGTATTTGGTTTTCTGTTCCTGTATTAGTTTGCTAAGGATAAAGGCCTCCAGCTCCATCCATGTTCCTGCAAATGATATGATCTTGTTCTTCTTTATGGCTGCATAGTATTTCATCATGTATATGTACCACATGTCCTTTATCCAGTCTATCACTCATGGGCATTTAGGCTGATTCCAGGTCTTTTCTATTGTGAATAGTGATGCAGTGAACATAAGTGTGTTTTGTACAACACATCTGCAGAACTCTTTATCTTGCAAATCTGAAATCTCTACCCATTAAAACAAAACTCCCCATTCCCCCCTCCTCCTAGCCCTGGCCAACCACCACTCTACTTTATGAATTTGACTATTTTAGATACTTTATATAAGTGAAATCATACTGTATTTGTCTTTTTGTGACTATCTTATCTCTCTTAGCATAATGCCATTAAGCTTCATCCACGTTGGATATGTAACAGGATTTCTGTCCAGGCTGGAGTGCAGTGGTACAACCACAGCTAACTGCAGCCCCCACCTCCAGGACTCAGGCGATCCTCCCACCTCAGCCTCTAGGTAGCTGGAACTACAAGTGTGTGCCACTATGCCAGGCTATTTTTTTTGTTGTTGTTATGTTGCCCAGGTTGATTTCCAACTCCTAAGTTCAGGTAATCCTGCTGCCTTAGCCTCACAAAGTGCTGGGATTACAGGCATTAGCCACCATGCCCAGCCCTTTCTTTCCCTTTTAAGGTTGAATAATATTCCATTGTATGGACAGACCACATTTTGTAAACCCATTTGAGTTGCTTCTACCTCTTTGTTTATTGTACATATGCTGCTATGGAGATGGGTGTGCAGTTGATTTAAGTAATTTTGGCTATCACATGTAAAATGGACTGGAGGAAGGTAAAACTAGGACTTGGGGTGTCTGGTTAGGAAGCCATCTCTGCAGTAGAGGTGAGGAACGATGCTGGCTTGGAAGGGCGTGGCAGTGGAAACATCAGAAGCATACACTTAGAATGTACCTTGAAGGTAGGATTTGAAGGTAATGTTCACAGATGGACAGCATGGGGTTGAAAAGGAAGCCGTCATGAGCCCTCTAACACAATGAGCTCAGTGCCTGACATAAAGAAATCCCACACTAAAGATCAGCTACTGTTAAGGCCAGGCACGGTGGCTCATGCCTGTAATCCCAGCACTTTGGGAGGCCAAGGCAGGTGCATCACTTGAGGTCAGGAGTTTGAGACCAGCTTGGCCAACATGGCCAAACCCTGTCTCTACTAAAAATTACAAAAATTAGCCGGATGTGATGGCGTGCGCCTGTAATCCTAGCTCCTTGGGAGGCTGAGGCACGAGAGTCACCTTAACTGTGGAGGCAGACGTTGCAGTAAGCTGAGATGGAGCCACTGCACTCCAGCCTGGGAGACAAAGCGAGACTCTGTTTCAAAAAAAGAAAAAAAAAAAAATTAGCTACTGTGATTGTTATTACCATTTAGACTGACAAATGCAACATCAAAGTTGAATCTAGACAACACTGTGGGTCCACGGATGTCCCAAGTTTATAAATGCTCTTCACTTAACCCTGACACATACAGAGTCTTGGTTCATTCCCTCACCTTTCTTACTGCCTTGTGTTTCTCCAACTAAGCCTTTTCCATCCTGGTTCTGCCTTCACCCAAGCTGTCTTCCCTACTGCAATGCCTTCCCCATAGACCTGAGTGTCTGGCTCTTCCCTCCAACTCTCTGTCCTCCCCACTGGCTACTGTCACAACATTTCCCCACTCTATTCTGCCTTCCCACTTGGGGCACCTACATGACCTGCCCACTCCTGTTGTCTGGAAGACTCTTTGCTTCTAATTAACTGTTTCTCATTTCTCCCACTCTCAGCTCAGTGCCACTTTCTCAGTAGGGCATGTCTGGATATATGCAACTGTGGGCCTTTGCTAACTGCTTTCATAGAATCAGGAATCTTTCCTTTAGGTCACCTATCCCAGACAGCTCAGATAGTAATTAGAGGTTTGCTATTGTGATGATGTGATTTCCTCTCCCATCCACGTCACTAACCTCCTCTCCTAACCCTACTCAAGTGTATGCTCCTAGGGAACAGGTTCTCTGTCACTTTTGTCCATTGTTTGACAGGGGCACCAGCCCCTTATGCCAACAATGAGTAGGACCTGGATACATTTGAAATGAATGAATGAGTTATCAGAACCATCGCCTCCAAGGAATTCTCTTCTGTATCACTCTTACGTATATGATTTCTCCTTCACTAGACTCTTGACTTTTTAGTCTGTACCAAAGAGAACTACACATTTTCCTTTGAATGTCTCATGCACATCTGTTTTCTCTGTCCCTTTAAATGAGTAGAGTTCTTGAGGATTGAATCAATACCTTATTTATTTCACCTCATCTCTCCTATACCCAAACATAAGCCAGGACCCCATAATCTCTGTCTAGCTGTACGAGACACTGAGAATACACAGAGTAAACGTGTGTCTAAAAACCGCATTCGAGAATACCTAGTATTTTTTGATTCTGATTTTACTTGGGATTTCCAAAATTCACATTCCTCATGAAGGCAATGGGAGCATTTTGTTTCCAAATACTCTTTTCCTGTTAAAAAGTTCTTCCCAAATGCCATTTTTACTAATCATAAATGTGTGCATTTTTACATTCCTTTATAAACAAAGCTCAATTGAGTGACGAATATCCGGGTGAAAAATGAGTGTCTACAAGCTTTACATTTCTGCTATTGACTGTGACATACTAAAACTGATAACTATATAAAAGTGACTGACAATCAAGAGCTTTAAGGAACACTTCATATTCATCCACTGAGCAAGAAACTGCATAACTAGGGCAGAAACCCACAAGTCTGGTGAAGGAAAAAAAAATAATAAATAATTTGAGTAGACTTTGTTTTTTTAAAAAAATTATTTATTTATTTATTCTTTGAGGTGGAGTCTCATTCTGTCACCCAAGCTTGAGTACAGTGGCACAATCTCAGCTCACGCCAACCTCTGCCTCCCAGGTTCAAGCGATTCTCTTTTCTCAGTCTCCCAAGTTAGCTGGGATTACAGGCACCTGCCACTTGCCCAGTTAAAAAATTACAATTTTTTTTTTTTTTGTAATTTTAGTAGAGACAGGTTTTCACCATGTTGGGCAGCCTAGTCTTGAACTCCTGACCTTGTGATTCATCCATCTCAGCCTCCCAAAGTGCTGGGATTACAGGTGTGAGCCACCGCGCCTGGCCGGACTTTGTTTTTTAAATAGAAGTGCCAATTTGACACACATTATTCTGCTTTTGTAAGATAAAGCTTGCAAGTATGCAATTCAGTTCATGTACACGGAGCTTTCAGAAAACATGGCAGTGGGAGAGATCATACCTGAGATCCCTCACACTTGCCCATCTATCTACCTATATGAGGTGTCAAATAAGACTCAGTATGTTTGGAATGTAGCTAGGCAAAGCTCATCCCTTGTTCTAGCTGCCTGTTACTTTGAGTCCTCTGCACTTTAAATTAAGTTTCCCATTAGAAAGGTCCCATGCAAATTTTCTCACTCTATACTACCCTGGCACACTGTGCATCCATAAACCAATGGAAGCATACACAAGTGCCAGCAGAATCAGAAAAGCAAACGCATTAGATCCCAAATGATCTCTGAAATAAACTGGCTGATGGTGAAGGGCAGGGGAATGTGAAGTTGAAGCTGGATGCACTGGTGCCTTTAATCCAAAGCAAATAGATTCCCAACAGGTGGACTGCGGAGAGGCTCAGAATCAGACATACTTGTCAGAACACCGTTGGTGCTAGCTCTATCATGCAGGCTTGCACAGCTTCCTGAAGATACGTGGTGCCTTATCCAGGGATTGTTCTTTGTCACTAGAGGTATAAGACTACTGACTACCTTACCTCTGGGCTACCATTTCATTGAAGGAATAAGAAAAATTCCCAAAAAGCAAAATTATTAGTGGTGCTAAAACAATAAAAGATAAGGAAGATGCATAGGTATAAACAAATAGAAGGCTGCTCTTAAAAATGGAGAGACTACATATATCTTGAATTCAAGGGCCAAAGATAATTTAAGGAAGAAGGTCCAGCTTAAGGAACATCCTCCTCACAGAGGATTATTCCCTTCAGTGCATGACTTGCCTTAGAGAGGGCTGGGTAGATGCAAACAATGGGCACAAACTCATCCCATCCCTATTTGTATGTACCTTTTCCAGGTGACTGTGAAGCTTCCTCCATTGTGAGATATGACTTACTCTGGGATTGGCTGTGTGTCTTGCCTTGGTCAATTAGACATCAGAAAATACAACATATGCAAGGGCTGAAAGATGCCCCTCAGTTAGAGATTGCTAGATTGCTGCACTGGGCTCTCTGAGACTCAAGTTATCTTGCTGACCAAGCCTAAGCAAGCCTGCTGAAAAGGTCACAAAGAAGAAAATGGAGGCAACCTAGCAAATCACCAACTATGTGTGTCAAGACATTGTAGGCAATCCAACTTCAATGGTGTGAGTAAACCCACAGAAGAAGCCAGCAGAAGAAGTGTCCCACCGAGCCCAGCCCACATGGTCCACCCAGGGAAATGTGAACAAATATAAGATATTTTTTAAGCCATGAAATATTGGAATTGTTTGTTACACAGCAAAAGCTAACTGTTACAAGAACAAGAGTGTTATGACTCCCCAGGCTTCTACAATCTCCTTTATTCCATTTAGTCTAAAGAAGTGGAAAGAGATAAACAAAGACTGCCCATAGATAAGTATAGATATTTGGGGGCTGTGCTTAAGATTTAATGTTATTCTTATTTTAAAAAGTTATGAATACAGATCATTAAAAAATCAGTGAATGCAAAATCACATGTAATAAATTGGTAGTATCCTCCTACCATGAAGTCTCAGCACCCGTTCTTTGAATAATCACTATTCACAGTTTCTCAGGTCTTTTCACAGCATCCATATGTCTAAATCTTTATAAATACATATTATTATACAACTTTGTACCATCCTTTTTCCCATTTATCTACCTCTACATTCCTATCTCAGTTGAGTCAATATTATCGTCTTTCCATAATATCACATTAAGGCCTACTTCATCTTTTAAGTGGCTGCATAATATGACGGTTTACAACTTGTAACATGGGATTGCTATAAAATGGACATAACCCCAGTTAGTATTTGGATTCAATCCAGAACCAGTGAGAATAGAATAGAATGCCAAGAAAGAAATGTCTTACATCCACGTCGAAAAAGAATGCTGATAATCATGATCCATCAGGGCACCTTACCCTAGAGATGAGCCCTACATAGGGGTCCGGTAGTAATGGCAAAAATTAGCAGAGGTGAAAGAGTTAACAACGGAAAAGTTCCACATACAAAGACTTGCTAGCACAATTTATCCACCATCGATGCTTCCTCTCCCTCCCCTCCTTGACCTCTCTCATGGTAATTAATAATTACTAAAATGTCCTACGTGTTAGGTACTATATTAAGGTGTTAGATGCAGAATGTCATACAATCCTTAAAATAGTAGATGGGTTAGATTGCCATCCTATTTTACAGAGGAGCAAACTGAGACTTAAGGAGATTAAATAACTTGCCCAAGGGCTTTAGTGATGGAGTCAAGACCTAAGCTCTTACCTATACCACTGGTTTGGGAAACCTCTTCTTGGGATTTTCCTAGGGAACGTCACAGAGCTCAAGTTATAGGTCTTAAAGGTGGTATGCCAGGTAGGTCAGGGGTTCAGATGTCAACTTGCTATGGGACCACAACTATTGTACCTTATCTAGATCCCTACAGGTGGATCTGCATAGCTCCCCATGAGAAAGATACAATAGAAGCACAAAATTTCTCTACATACTCCTACTAGCGAAAGCCAATGCCTGAAGGGACACTGAGGGAATTTTTAAGTTCCAGTTGGGTAATATTCTGTTATACAAGGAATGATCCAACCCATTCCCTGGAAACTAGGAAACCAGGGTTATACCCTCATGATGCCCCAAGCCGGCATTGAGAACACACCATCCCTACAAGAATGTAAACTTTACAAGAGCAGAAATCTTATCTATTTTGTTCACCACTATCTCCTCAGCACTTGCAAGGATCTCTGTCGAGGATTTTGTGAATCTATGAACAAGTAAAGCCAGAGTGGAAGACAAGTCCTAAGAGGGGTGTGAAAACTAAGAATTTCCCCCACAGTGTCAGCAAAGAGCCTGGAGGAATAATCACCCATTTTAGCAATTTGGGAAAGAATATGAAAAAGCAGCGCCTGGCACCCAGCACAGTGCCCGGTACATGTCAGTGGACTGGGTGAATGTCTTAGAATAAGATCAGACATGTCAGTAGAAGGATCTCTTGTCTATAAGCATGTTTAACTGCCATGACAAGGAGGCTCAGCAGAAAGACCTGTGAATTCATCAAGCAGGACTAGAGTCCACGGTCAGACTCCCATGGACAGTGAGAACATCCTACCCTGCTGAAGCAGCTTGGGGAGGAAGGGGCTCTGCCAGGAAGGGTAGGAAGAAAAGACAGGAACATGACTGGACCAGAACACCAACCCAAAACTTAACAAGGGACAGACAGAGGATGACTCTGGATGAAAAGAACTATTCCCCAAGGGCTGAGATAAAAAAGAATGGACAAAGTCAACTTTAAAACATGATGGTTTTTCTCCTGCACACATATCACAGTTGCTTTATAATCTTTGGGGGGAGAAGAATAATATCTTGACATGCAGTCAAGATGTTGTTAAGTGTTGACGTCAGTGTCCAAGTTTTCTAAAACCCTGGGTTCAATCCCTCTTCTTGACATTCTTAAGCCTCTGTAGTTACAGTCCATGCGCTTCAATTGCCTGTTCACCTTGACTCTTTTCCATGGCTGGATATTAATTTTCTTGAGGGAAGGTACTCTATTGTGTTCAGAATATTATGGAACATTCCTGAGATGACTTAATCATATTTCTGCAAAAGTTGATCTGTGTAGACCTTTTGACCTTTGGCCAAGTAGTGGGTGTTGGAGCTGCAATTTGGAGTCACTGTGCTTTGTGTGACTTGACAACATCATATAAATGGTCATCAACTATCCTCTAGTGAGAAGCTCTGTGTGTGTGTGCACATGTGCATCCATGTCTTTGTGCAGCAAAACAGAATGTGTATACATTGAAGCATGGTGTGTTGAACACAGATGATGGTCTTCTCACTAAAGGTCTCATTAAGTTCTTAGGCATTTTGCCAACTAGGAAAACAACAGAAGATACCATTCTTTTAATTGTAGCACGATGACCAGGTATTTAGAAAGAGTTGGCATGACTCAACAGGTTTACGTGTCAGCACGCAGACTTTCAAGAACGGCTCCTTCAACTTGTTTTTTAACCAAAGGAAATGACATCATTCACAACCGGTTCACAAAAGAAGAAATAAAATATTGTGGTAATTCAGTGATAAGGGTTTTCTAGAAAGGAGTCCCCGAGAAATGCTGAAAGCCCTCCAAGAGGCGGCAGGTAAACATCAGAGAAAGCCCTTCTCAAAACAGAACATGTCCAATGTACTCACCCTTACCACATCCTTTTACCCGACTCCTTTGTAATCTAAGCAGGTGACAACTTCATTCAGCTGTTAGCAACAAGAGGAGGTATCGATTACCCACGAATGCCCTAATGACTGGAGACTGGGACACAAACCATAAATGGAGACTTTCTGATTCCAAGTGAAATTATAGTTTGCCCTACGAGATTGCACAATAAATCAGGGGGAAAACCAGCCAACATAGGACTCTGGGGTCACTGAAATGATGTTGACACATTACAATAATGAGAACTTGAAATACCTCATGCCTTATTGATTTTTAAGCTGAATCATTCCCAGTGCAGAAGATTACAAGACTCTGTCTTGGAATCATGGCTCACACGGGAGATGCTGATGAAAAATACACCCAATCCAATCAAAATGAAAAGCTTTACTTGTACTGATTACAAATCTAATACCATTGTCCCTAGGCTGTGTGATAGGCACTTAACCTACAATGGGGTAAAAACACATACTACAGTTTTTATTTTAATTAAGATTTTTCATACCTTTTTTTTTAACACATGGCTCTTTGTGGTGTCTATACAGAAAAAAATACCCCAAAGAAAACAGGCATAATGGCTCGATTAGTGCATAAAAGGCAATTTCTTTATGCTTTTCTAATTCCAGGGTAGCTTTCAAATTCCTTGCATCACCATATCATTTTGAAGAATGGAAAATCATGTCCTAACAACCAACTTATTTCCTAGTCAATAGGAGGAGAAGCAGTCCACCAGCATCCAGCTTCCACAGTAAACAAAGGCTGCCTGGCTGATAATTTCTTTTTCCCTGAAAAGTGCTCCATGGAGCTGAATAAACACAGTTGTGGGAAGCCAACTGGTGACATAAGTTAATTACTAACCTGTCACACAATCATAGAATGGTAATAATTTATTTTCACTGTTGCATTAACCATAAGTCACTTTCTGCCAGTGGGGTGTATTGGAGGAGAAGGCTCCAAGGCATACTGCTACTTGCCGTATAAGCCTATAGAAGGTGGCGTCAGTATTTTAGTTGAGGGATCAGATACAAACGGTACCATGGCTTTTACCATGCATATCCTGGCTTCAGGAGAGGAAGAACTAGCGGGTGGGAGTAACACTATCTCTCCTCAATAGGACTCTGAAACATTCTCCAATTATTATAGATATAATTATTACTTAGATTTACCAGGACTTAATACATTGTAAATACAATACTCTGGGACAATCCAATGTGATCACACATTCTTTAGAAACACTTATTGAAGTCCTTAATGTGGGCAGACATTGTGCTAGGAACTAATTATATATTGCTCACCTGTTCTCTGTCTTCATGAAGTTTATAGCCTATCATCACAATCTAATTGTTGGAGAGGAACACCTGCAGGCAGAATCTATGGGTCTAAAAGGGCCTGACTGCTGAAGCAAGCCCCGCGTACTTCTGAGGAGGTTGACTGAAATAAATGAATGGCATTTAGAAGCTAACTGGTCTGTCTTCTCTTTCAGATAGCCTGATTGTTGTTCCTCTATTAATGAGATACAATGATGTTTTGCTCTTTCTGTCAATATATATTTCTGCTTATAAGCCTCTCTAAATTCTACTATCTCATTAATTTTATCAACCTCAGAATAGCTAGCTGGAATTGTCATCCTTTTTTTTTTTTTTTTTTTTTTTTTTTTTTTGAGACAGAGTCCCTCTCTGTCACCCAGGCTTGAGTGCAGTGGCACAATCTTGGCTCACAGCAACCTCCACCTCCCAGGTACTAGTGATTCTCCTGCCTCGGCCTCCCGACTAGCTGGGACTACAGTCACGTGCCACCATGCCCAGCTATTTTTTATAATATTTTTAGTAGAGACAGGGTTTCATGATGCTGGCCAGGCTAGTCTCAAATTCCTGACCTCAGGTGATCCACCCGCCTTGGCCTCCCAAAGTGTTGGGATTACAGGCGTGAGCCACGGTGCTCAGCCTGGAATTGTCATCTTTTGACATGGGTAATGGCCATTCTTGCATAGGTCATTAATTTATTTATTAATATGATTGAAAACCAGTGAATGATTTTAGGCACTTTCTCATACTTGTAAATAGAAAACAGGGCCGGGTGTCATGGCTCACACCTGTAATCCTAGCACTTTGGGAGGCCAAGGTGGGGGGATCACTTGAAGTCAGCAGTTTGAGACCAGCCTGGCCAACATGGTGAAACCCCGCCTCTACTAAAAATACAAAAATTAGCCAGGTGTGATGGCACCCGCCTGTAATCTCAGCTACTCAGGAGGCTGAGGCAGGAGAATCGCTTGAACCTGGAAGGCAGAGGTTGCAGCGAGCCAGGATTACGCCACTGCACTCTAGCCTGGGGGACAAGAGCAAAACTGTTTCCAAAAAAAAAAAAAAAAGTTCAAAAATTGGTGTAAAGGATTTATACTGAAGGTTATTCCACACACCCTTGCTCCACTGGGAGCATTTTAAAGAGCTGTTCTTCTAGTGTTCACACCAACTTCTTTCTACAAGGCCCCTCTGGGGCTTGAGACGTGACTATTTATTTACAGAGTGAAAAGTAGCTGAGAACTGAAGAACTTTTAGAGAAAATTTGTGGAGAGCATCAGGCTTCATGTCAAGGACATGTCTCAACAACATACTGAATCTTTGACCCACATATCCCAGCTACTGCCAACCTGAGAAGAGCTGGTCTGGAAGGCACTTCGCAAGCTCCTCCTCTTTCTCCAGCCTTAGTTACAAAACACAGTGGTTAAGCAAGCTGCTTGTGCATTTAGTCTGCCTGTTGCCAAGTTCCTGGTCCACTCCATATTAGCAGCATGATATTTGGTTAATTAACTTCTCTAAAATTGCTCCCTCATCTGTAAAATGAAGACCATGACTACTCATGCCACATAAGACGTTTGAGAGCCTGAAATAAGCCAACCAAGATACAGTGCCTCTGGTAGTACTTGGCAGATACTATACTTAGTGTATTTTCTTTTTCTTTGTCTTTTTTTCCCAAGATGGAGTTTCTCTCTTATTACGCAGGCTGGAGTACAATGGCATGGTCTCAGCTCACCACAATCTCCGCCTGCCGGGTTCAAGCGACTCTCCTGCCTCAGCCTCCTGAGGAGCTGGGATTACAGATACCCGCCATCACACCAGGCTAATTTTTGCATTTTTAGTACAGACGGGGTTTCACCATATTTCCCAGGCTGGTCTCCAACTCCTGACCTCAAGTGATCCCGCCAACCCTGGCCTCCCAAAGTGCTGGGATTACAGGCATGGGCCACCGTGCCTGGCCAATACTCCATATATTTTAGCTGTGATGTGTTTCCCCAAGAGCATCGGTGTCTTCACTTGGGGTAACTTGCTTTGATTTTCTGAGCCCAGTTCGAAGAGGGGCAATGTAGAGCGCAACAGCTTTGGATAACTGCGTCTATACTGATACGTTCAAGCGGGCAGGCAAAATTGATTCCCGTCTGATTGTTTCTGTATGAGCAAGACTACAACACGGCTATTAAAAGTAAGGCACTGAGAAACAGTTCTAGCTGTTTAGAAACACAATCTAGCTATTCCAGCAACACAAACGCCTGGCGCAAAGCAGGTTCCCAATCCGCTTGTTCAAATGAAAAGGAAAAAGTTGAAGCCTGCGAATGAAAAACCACAAACGAAGGAAGTTCCAAATATCAGGTCACACCACCATTTCCTTTCAAAGGGGTCACTGCCGCCATTTACGTCAGCAATCTACTCTAAATTTGCAGGACAGCAGAAAAACAAAAAGCGCACATGCCGTTTATAAACACCGATTTACAAATACGTTCGGTAAGCCATGCCTTTCCAAATTCCCCTGACCATGTTCTACAAGACACCCCAGAGTAGCACATATCTTTCTTGTTAACATTTCATGGAATCTTTCCATAAACATACACTTGTTCTTGTCTTCCACATTTTGTCCTGTCACTGCAACAGATGGCTTTACACTGACGCATATGAAAATATTAAATACTTTATAAGCCTGTTGGAAATATAAAATGCCTTTGGAGGAACGAGAAGCTCAAGGATTAATGTAAAGCAGCCAAACAATATTCTGTCACAAACAGATACCTTTATGTTGTGAATAAAATGGTCAACGAACAATTACACATCTTCAATAGGTGGGGAGAAGGAGTGAGGGGTATTGAGTTTGCCATAGGAGAGATTTGGGCCATACCAAAAAAGCAGAACATACTGCTATTGAGAGCTGTTAAATATTACAGTGTGTAACCAAGGGAGGGTTGTGAAATCTACGTCTTGGAGATCCAAAAGCCATAAGAGGCATCCATCTGTCTGAAACGGCCAAATAAAGCAAGCTTAAAGACAGAGCTGTGAGCTAAGGGATGATGAAGTCAGCTAGCTGATTATTCTATATACTCAACTTCATTTATTATTTCTTTTCAGGGCAATATTAATAGATGTTTACTCGAAATGAATATTACTGTCTCAGCCAACCCAGAAGTTATTTCCAACCCACCTATGAAAGTGGGGACATCATCTTATGGGTGTCTGTCTGGCCAGGTGCAGTAGCTCGAACCTGTAATCCTAGCACTTAGGGAGGCCAAGGTGGGGGTGGATCACCTGAGGTCAGGAGTTCAAGACTAGCCTGGGAAACATGGTGAAACCCCATCTCTACTAAAAATACAAAAATTAGCCAGGCGTGGTGGCAGGCACCTATAATCCCAGCAATTCAGGAGGCTGTGCCAGGAGAATCGCTTGAACCGGGGGGCGGGGTGGGGGGCAGAAGTTGCAGTGAGCTGAGATCTTGCCACTTCACTCCCGCATGGGTGAAAGAGTGAAACTTCATCTAAAAGTAAATAAATAAATAAAAGAAAGTGGAGACATCGATCAGTGGTTAACATGAGGGGTTCTCCAGCCAGACTGACTACCTCTAAGTGGTGATGACTGTATGACCTTGGGCAAGTTACTTAACCATTTTGTGCCTGGTGCTTCCTCCATAAGTAAGAATAACAGTAGTACATACTTCATAAGGCTGCTCTGAGGATAAATGAGTTAGCATACATAACAGGCTTAGAATACAGCCTGGCATATGGTGGATGCTACATAAATGCTGGCTATTCTCTGCAGTTAGTGCCGTGTTTATGTAAAAATAAACATGAAGACGTGGGTACAATTTTCTTTTTTTCCTTGTATTGGTTTGTATGCAACTAGCATTGACTTCCAATGGGTGCCACATATTGATGTGTTCCATACTATGCATAAATCAAAGATCGCCAAAGACCGTTCCTGGGCATTTATCCCACAGAAGGGAAACTCACGGTCATGCAAAACCCTATCCACAAAGGTTCAAGAAAGCTTTATTTGTGACGGTCAAGGCCAGCCCAGACGTCCTTCAACAGGTGAATGGTTAAACTGTGGTGCATATACATACCATGCGATTTTACTGATGCAACAATGTAGGTACAACTCCAGGGAATGATGAGTCAATAAGCCCGTCCCAGAAGCCTAAGCCCTGCGTGATTCCACTTACATACCATTTTTGAAATAACAAAGATTTACAAATGGAAGGCAGATTCATGATCGACAGGGGTTAAGAACAGGGGCGGGTGGTCGCTAGAGGTAGCTGTGGTTATACAAATGGAACCTCAGGATGGAACAGCTCAGCATCGTACCTGTGGTGGGTGGATACAGAAACCTACACATGAGGAAGTTGTGCAGAACTATATACACACACACACAAATACGTGCAAGTAACCTTAGGGAAATTCAAATAAGGTCAGTGGATTGCAGCCATGCCAATATCCTGGATATGATGTGATACTACAGTTCGGTAAAATATTACCATTAGAGAAAAGTTTACAAGAGATTTCCCTCTATTTTCTTACAACTGCATATGCTACGTGTATCTCTGTAAAAATTTCAATTAAGAACATTGCCAAAGCCTAAATGCAGATGAAGAATGAAAGTTTTCAATACACTGGAGTGATCGCCAACCTCCTCTCTGTATCTTCTGGTATACAGGAAAATACTACTCATTAAAAATCACACTGATGCTACTGTAGATGTGTTATGAAACTATTTAATGAAAAATGAGGATTTCTTGTACTTAACATTGCACAGTTTATACTGATGGTTTCTAGCTTTTGTATATTCAGTTGGCGTGTTTAAAGGAATTGAAGTCTGCCGAGTGAAGTGCATAGGTTTCTGAAGCAATCTGAACAGCACCTGCCTTTCTCTGAAGTGTTTTATTATTCTGAGTCAGGCCAGCTGAATCTCCCAAGGTATGAAGTTCAGTTTGAGATAAAAATATTTTATCTGCCCTTACAGCAAATTGAAAGGCTATATAAAGGGTTTTGTTATTGCAGTGTTTTCATAAATATATAGTAAACAACCTTCACAGTGGGAAATTCGGCACAAAATACAATTTTCATACACGGCCATTCATGTGGCTTGCACAGGAAGATGAAATGACCCAGAGATGAATTTAAAAAATAATAGTACTGTATACAACTTTTAGCAGCCTACAGTCTCTGACAAACACACACAGCTGGGAGGATAAGGATCATGATTTTGCAGTACCGGCAATGAATGACAAGTGTATACAGCAACAGGGAAATTTGATTTTCTTCTGTGGCCCAACCATTACTGTTAACACTTAAGAGTTCTCATTTTTAGGAAATTCCAATACCCGCCCCCCACCCCATTCCAGAGAGGATGCTGACCCCAAACCTTAACCAGAACATAACTTTGAATCAAATGATTTTCAGTTTTATCTTTTCTAAGGTTCAAATACCTTTTCAAAGCAATTTAGGTTACCTATGTCTAACACAGAATATCTATGTTGGTATCTAAGGCGATCTATCTCAGCTCAGGGGTAAAGTGATCACAGCTTGTTTGCAAAATGGAAGCTTTTCCTTTAAGTATTTTTTAATTATCCAAGTAGGGCATCTTTGTTGAAAATCACAAAGAATAAAGGTGCAATCTTAAAAGCAAAAGCTCCATCTCTTCCCTGCCCCTCCCTTAGTCATAGTGCACACCTACAACAAAGGTAATCACTGCTCAGGGTCCCTTCATGATCTTTTGCAGTGTTGCCCTCTACGTAAACCAATTGCATGTGTATGTTTGTTCTCCAACAAAGTTTTTCAAACAGATTTCTGAGTTTTGGGCTCTTCCTCACTCATCACATCTTAGATGTAGTTTTACATCCAGGAAAATCCACTTTATTCCTACAAAGGTCCTTGACCTCCAATCCCCCCTCCATAGGTATTTCGTCTGCTCCAGTTTCCTTCTGACTGTGTATGATGCTGCAGTGAACCAAGCTGCAGCTTCACAAACTTAAGCGATCACATAGATTCCAGAGGCAGAAAGGCTGGATCAGAGGTACATATTTATTTATTTATTTATTTATTTAGTTAGTTAGTTAGTTAGTTAGTTATTTTCGAGACAGAGTCTCGCTCGGTCACCCAGGCTGGAGTACAGTGGCGTGATCTCGGCTCACTGCAACCTCCATCTCCCAGGTTCAAGTGATTCTCCTGCCTCAGCCTCCTGAATAGCTGGGACTACAGGTGCCTGCCACCACGCCTGGCAAACTTTTGTATTTTTACCGTGTTTCACCATTGGGTGAAACCATGTTGGCAAGGCTGGTCTCGAACTCCTGACCTCATGATCCTCCTGCCTTGGCCTCCCAAAGTGTTGAATTCCAGGCGTGGGCCACCGTGCCCTGCCTACTTTTTTAAAATAAAAATTCCCAAATATTCCCCTATAGAAGAAGGCACCATTCCACATTCTAACAGTATATAAAATGCCTGTTTCATCAACAAATTATTTTCCAATACAATATATAAAGCTTTCATATATATAGGTGAAACTTTCACACACCCACACACGCACATTTTCATATACTTGCTATTTATATTTATTTTTCCAAAAACTATACTCATGTCCTTTGCCAATTTGTCTTCTCCATTATTATTCAGTCTATATGTCTACTCATGTATGCATTCATCTACCCATCCACCCATCTATCCAAAATATCTAGCCCCTTGCCTAATTTGCCAAGATGATAAGAAGCTTAATCCTAATAGGAGAGTTATAGGAATTTTCTATAGCTACATAAATCTCTTCATCTACATCAGATTCATTTTTTACCAATGTTAGAACAATGATTCCTATAGCTTTGGGCCAAAAAAAAGGGGGGAAAGGGACTTCGAAGCCTCAAAGCTTCAAATTTGATGAGCAGCCCTTTTACTCAATAGCTGTTGGTAACCCTTGAAAAATCATCCCAAGTTTCAGCCTTCACTCATGAGCACTGGGTATAACAACCACATCTGCCTCATAGAGCTGCTGGAAATATTCAGGCCTATAATGCATGTCTGGGAATTAGCAGTGTCTAGCTTATTGCAGGCACTCAATAGACAGTATCGGTAAGAAGGATACATGATGTGCAATTCCAAATACTGAACAATTAGCTAGTGCATTACAACAAAATCGGGTTTCTTTCTCTATCAGAAGCAGAATTTGAATCCGGAACCACTTATCACATTGATGTAACTTCTGTATGTTTAGATTCCTAGGAAAATTTCGTAATCAAGACTGGGCAGAAATTCATTGAGTTTTGGGTATACTCTTTTTAATGGCACACAAGGTTTATCACTAGTCATCTTTATTTCTACAAGGAGGTTCACCTTAAGATGTGGAAGTATTCCATATTCTGGATGTGGAAGTATTCCATATTCTGGATATGGAATTAAAATGGCTATTTTAAAACCAACTTCCCATTCTTTATCAATTAAACTATAGATATATAGCTTAACTATATATCTATAGTTTATATGTTGATATAGACTATATGTAGACTATGTAGCTTATAGTCTATACATAAGTTACATATCTGTAGCTTAACTGTAGATATAACTATATATACATGTATAATTTAAATTTTAATGCTGAATGCTAATAGATAGTATCTACAGAACTTTACTGGGCAGTCTTGGCTATGTGGGTTCATCTCATTTATTTTACCACTGAACAACAAATTCTGGTTTCATTTTAAACCATTTCCTGAACCAACACTTAGATGAAATAGGTATTCCACAAAAGCCAATTCGATGAACTGTATTAAAAAAGGACATTTGACGATAATGGATCCAACATCAGTCTTTTGACAGTTCTGAAATGGGATTCACTCTTTGCTTTCTTTGTTCAAATGTGAGTTCATTGGGCCTGAAATATAAAGGAAGAGCAGTAATGGTTTCTACTTCCAGCCCAGTTCCTAAACTGTCTCCAGGCTGGGAGGAGGTAGCCCAAGAACCCTTTTTGAGACTTTAATATTGCTTCATGGCCAGATACAAGTTCTTCGTGGGTGACCCTTTCTCTCTTGTATAAAAAAATCCACATCCTGCCTCAGGTAAAATGCAGTCCATTCTTGTAAGTTGTGGTTAAGCATCTCTGAGCTTTTTTGCAGGGCAATAAATAGTAAGCAGATACCTATGCCCAACACTTAAATAATGTACACATTTAGATTGGTAAGGTGAGGACAACTGGTATGAAACTGATGCCTGTCAGACCTGTATTTCCCACCATGGTGGATTGTATTCGAGATGCGAGACATTTTCAGGTACAAACCCATACATATCCTCGATAAGAAATTTTGAAAAATATAAAATGTTCCATCCATGTAGTCATTTATTCAACTGAAGTTCATTGAGGTTCTCTACTTCTGTCTTAGTTTTCTGGATATTCTGGTATGTATTTAATTGCATACTTGCAAGATCTTTTTTTCCCTTCTAAAGCAGAGTAAAATGTGTCAAATTGGCATTTCTATTTAAAAATATACTTAAATTGTTTTTCTTTTCATAGCATTTGCTATTCACTAAAATCTCAACTGAGACTGAGATAGGCATGGTCATTCCCGTGGCCTAAATGCAGGACAACAAATAGCCTGGCATTAGATGAGATGAAGCTGGGAGTCAAGGTACTCACATCCACCACCATCCACCTGGCACAGACCACATGGGGCTCCCTAGAACATTTTAAGAGCATCAGAAAGTGAAGAGTTAAGTTTCTTGAAGATGCTTTAAGAGATCCAGTTGAAGAATTTCTCTCTATTTTTCCAACATCACAATGAAGTAGGGAATAAAATGGAGATCACTCATCCTGCAAATTGTGCCCTCCTGTACATTAGTGTTTTTCTTTGGTGACTTTTTTGTTGTTGGAAGTGGTCATGGTAGAGAGAAGTCACAAGGCCTCCTGACCCAGGTGAAGTGCATACACAGGATTTAAATAGCAACATATAAAGCTGTGAGCATTATCACTCATGCTCTTTCAAAAACAGGTAAGTCTGTTTTCTTCATCAATCACTCCAAAATGAGACTAAAAATGTCTTTTCTTTCAAAATTCGGGTGAAGATGGTGCCTCAACGCTCGTGCTTCTGTACGTTTACAAGCTCATATTACTAAAGTAAGTGAGAAAGTGGCTAGAAACAGACTTTGGAGTTTAAATCCCAGGTCTGCCACTTAGAAGCTGTGTGATCTCATACAGATGACTCAACTTCTCTGGGTGTCTGTTCCCTCTCTGTAAAAAGTAGATTAAAAACAATAACAATCTCCTAGGCTTATCTTAAAGATTCAATGAATTCATATTTTAAAGCATTTGCAACCATGCTCGGCAAATATGAAATATTATTTATTTAAACAAATAAACCAATAAACCTATGTGCCAAACCTTTAAAGATAAGAAGAAAATAATGCCATTTGAATACTGAGGGAAAAGAAGGACCATATGGGAAGGTTGTTAGAATTGCTCTTCCATTATTCATTTAGTGACGTTACATTTCTCTTCTAGTGACACAAGTACCAGGGAAAGAAATTTCATTTTCCAGCACTTGTCGTAATAAACAGTAAGTAAATCAGAAAAAAAAGGTGCTTTAAATCACAATGACCCATGCCATATTTATAAAGATGTTCCAAGGAAGCAGCTGTAACAATTGTAGCATCAGACTGTAAGGAAATAAGGACCGTCTGACTTTGCATCATGATCCTATTTGCAGTATCCAACCAGATATTTTAAATGTTTAATAATTGAAATTCACATACCTTCTCCCCTCTCTTGAAAAATCAGACCATGTTTATATTAGACTATCACTGACATTACCTAGGGTATAATTACTCAGCTGTGGCAGTATTGGTTTGGGGCCAGGTAATTTGTTTTTGTTTTGCGGGAGGGAGCCATCCTGTGCATCCTAGGATGTTTAGCGGCATCCCTGGTCTCTATCCACTAAATCTCAGGAGCAATCTCTGCCCACTATGAACACAAAAACTGTCTTCAAAATGTTGTTAAGCATTGTTATGAGTTAGGGGAGGAAATTGTTCCTGTTTCAGAACCCCTAACCTAGTGTATCTGTTAAGTACCAATTTGTGTAAACAAATTCTAAATGCTAAATTCTAAACTCAGATTAATAAATTTCAATGGTACCTGAGCATATTGGAATCAGAAAAATTTGGAGTCTAATCACTTTTTCTAATTACAAAAAGTCTTGAACATTGTTTCCCCATCTCTAAATTAGGCATGGTCATACCTACCTTGCAGGGTTGTGAAAACAGAGAAAATACATAGAAGCTCCCCGTCCAATGTCTGATGCACAAAGAGAGTCAGTAAGTGCCCACGAAGAAATCGGCATTGAATTGTTATTGCTGTTTCTGTTGACAGGTTATCACATCCTCATCCTCATCATTTTAATAGAAATGGAAGGCCCGTACTTAACACATTCACTCAACCACAATAAATCCAACTAGTACTCACATCTTCTTTGCAGACAACAACGGATTTCCTTACAACTAGAAACTGCAACTAAACAACAAAGAAATACATCCACAGTACTGTGGCAAATGCAGATGCAGAATTATCATGAAGAGCAAAGGAAGGACTGGCAGAGGCCTTCCTCATATACCGTCCTTTAGGGGTCTATCTCTGTAAAACAAACATTGGGCAAATAGTGCACCTTGATTTGTTTGGTTGTTGCTGTTTTTCTGTATTGGATTGAAAGTGTGGAGTAAATGGTGCTGGGAGATGAGCTTTTTGAGTGTATATTTGTGTCTGTGTACACTCTGTGTGTGAATAAGTTAATCCAAACCAGGTTAGAAAACTTAACGAACGAACCAAAAACTACAGATAATTAAAACGGCTGGTTTTGACTACTAATTAGTGTGTAAGAAGAAAAGGACCATTTTACATAATAGGGAGAGATTTGGCTAATTAGATAAACATGAATCTAGAACTCCAGACATTAGGAATAGAGAAAAAGTAATAAACATGCCCACCACTGCATAGTATTTTATATTTGTATAATTTTTTTACACATAGCACTGCCATCTTTGGAAGCTGAAAACACTAGTTCTACTATAATTGTATCTTTTCTTGAAAAGTCTTTCTTGGCCTTCATGACATTGGAGCTTGCCGATAGATTCTTCACTATTGATAAATGCTGAGAAACTAACCACTGCTCTTTTCTTTTAAACCCAGCCCAAATAATTTCAGGAGAACTTGCAAGCACAAAATTACGTTACGAATATCCAATTGATCCTATTTACATTTTCTACATCAAAGTATTCAGACATCATAAGCAAACGAGAAATGGGGACCCTCCCAATACCCTATAGGTTATGCAAGCACCTCACCAGAAAGAACACTTTGAAATTTTTATGGAGCAGGAAAAATCAGAAGCATATTAATCTAGGCAGTGAAATTGGGCTTTCTGTCATTTTTAATTGCTTGAATTCATAACCTAGTTTTGCTGAATCAAAAACGAGCTGCTGTAGCTGACATAAGCTGTTTCGGCCTTTTGGGCACACACGCACACACAGAAACCCCACAACTTTCCATAGAAACTTTATTTAGCTTAATAAAAACACACCCTGAAAACTGTTCAGGACATTATCATTGCTGAATAATTTAATATGCGATGGTTTCCAAACCAAGCACTGTGGGTTAAATGCTGACTTTTAAAGGCGTTTTTTTCTTTCTCTTGGTGCTGTGCAAGCAGAGGGGGTTCAGCAGGAATCCTAAATCCTTGAGACTGCTGTTCTGATTATCTATGATTTAATTGAAATCAAATTATGCATGAGAATGCATAATTGTAAAATTCTTCTCTCATTTGCTGCTGTTGACGACTGCTCATAATACACACAAACACACAACCCTGCATGAAAACGAAAGAAAACAAACAGAACAAAAATGTACACCCATGAATGCAAACAAATATTTGGCATTTTAACACACTCCAAAGTTTTTGGATCCATAACAAAATAAAGTCTAAAATGCCAAAAAAAATTAAGGGTCCATGCTTTTTCCTCCTCATTTATTTTTATGTTCATCAGAAAATCAACACAAGATGGAGATTGAAGTCTCATAGGCAGGACTTTTAATCCCAACAGAATCACTTTCCAAGAACTTACGCCAACTCCTTGTGATAACTTTGAGACTAACACATGTGAAGTTTTTAAAATAAAAGCTAAAAGTTAAACACAAATAAGTTTAATTAATCATAACTGTTTTATTATTAGTTCAGAAATCTTCCTCTTTCAGATCACTTTTCATTTCTCCAGATTACTACTTTGCTCAAAACCTAACATAAAAATTATAAATTTAGACAGAAAACAAGATCAACTTTGTTCTTCACTGAATGTTGTAATATTTATTTAGCTCAAGATTGACCCATTCAAGCAGGTTCTCTATAATCAAATCAAAGACAACAACGAGGAGTGTGTACCTGGATCCTCAAAATGTAAGTCATATACGTCAATTAGTGTCATAAAATATGACAATATATTTTCAAAATATTGCAACCACAGTTTATGGAAGGCAATCAATGCTAAAAAAAAATTCCCTTTACTGAGATCTACTTCAACTTTTGTATCGTACTCCTAGTAGAGAGAGGGGGAAAAAAAAAAAGAAAAATAATTAGCCGGTCCTTTTTAAAAGCAAAAAGGAACACAGTCTCATACAAAAAAGAAAAATTACTTTTGTTATGCTTCAATTACCTGGCCCATAAGTCAGCGCTGATAGTTACTTCTACCAAGTCTGAATAAATACAGATTAAAATGAATCCAGACTCTAAAATTAAGACAAGTGATAGGGAAAACAGAAGTTCGAAGGATAAGATTTTAGGAGACAAATGTAAAAATATGCTTAGCCCAATAAAGTCATGAGACAAAAAGTTATTTTGGATTATCCCTCAATTTGTGGTAACAGAAAAGATTCTGCTCTTTTCACATAGTAAAAGCATTTCTAAGAGTCTAATTGCTTGGTTAAAATGAAATGACAAAAATAGTTTAAATATTCACTTTTTATAAGACTGATGTACAGTGGAATTGCCTGATAGTAAATAATTATTGTAGATGAACGGAGAATTCCTAAAAGGAAAAAAAAATTAAAAAAATAAAAACAGGCTCCAGGGATCCTCCAGCGTGCAAAACATTTGTTGAAGTGTAGCAAAAGATACCTAAAAGGTTTCTGGGCACCAGGTAAAACAGTAAAGACAGACAGATGGAAAGAAATACAGACAGATGAAAAAAAAAATGGGAGGAGGAGGAAGAAATACCCAGAAGAAGACGAAGAGAGAGAAGAGAAAGAAGAGGGGTAAGAGAGAGAGAGGGAGAAACTCCTTCTACATGTCCCCCTACCTCACTCTTCAGATAAACAATTCCTTCTTCATAACCTCTGAGTATTCTAATAGAGGGGAGGCATCACATGTGTGGGGAGTGTGGGCAGATGAGACTTGGAAAATCTTGCTTCTTATGTGAAAAGCCTAAATTCCTGTGAGCCTGAGTGGCAAGCAGCTGTTGCTGATTGACTTGTATTTACTTACTTGAAGAACAATCCTCTTCAAACTTAATCATAGCAAACCACAAAGGCAAGTTACTCCATGCCACAAACACCCTTTTACTCCACACTCTTTGGATTTTCCAGCACACATTTTGATTAAAAAAAAAAAAAGGGAACACAGTGGAGAAAGATGTTACAATTTTAAGCCAAACAATTTACTACTCAGGTACCCTAATAAAGAGAGGATTACACAATCATTTTTGCCTGCCTCAGCAATAAACCACATTCATTTCTGTGTGACCAAAATTGAAACCCTGTCAACAATGAGTAAATTCTTCTACATGAAGACACTCAGAAAGTAACTCTCTTAGCAAATAATTTCATAACGTTTTACTAAGATGACACTGCCAACAAAACTTTTTGATTCACAATTCCGCTTGGAGCCCTCTTAAGTGGGAAGGTGGAAAATGCAACTCTTTTGTCAAAAGAAATAATAAAACCCCCAATTTCCCCATAATCTGAAAATAAAGGCTAGAGGGATGAGCTGTGCTTGAGAGGCTAGGCGATCCTTGTAGACTGATGAATGTCATATTCGACACTCTGTGTGTGTATATATATATATATATATTCTTTAAATGCATAACAGTTCATTCCATCACTTGAGAAGGCAAAGTACATTTCTCCCGTTTGATCTCAGAGGAAGGCAACTCTTACTCCATGTCATAAAATGGTACAGAGCTTATTTCTCAAGTCGAAGCGTATTCAGTGTTGTCAATTTAATCTCTCTTCCATGGGAATCAAGCAGAGAAGAGTACACCAGCGCAACTAGCATGGTGGACATGTTTACAGACACGCAGCGCATATGCTCACACTTGCACACACATGCTCTCTTGCAACGTGAGCATGCCAACTTCGCAAATGCACGACCCATCTGGCCATTCATTTCATAAACCTCTCATTTCCAGAGCCGCGCATCTCTTGCAAAACCATGGCTAGCCTATTGGGACTTTTATATCGGTTCTTAATAAACGCTTATTCATCTCTGGGAATAAAGTTAAACGGAGCCAATGAGCATTGTCAAGGAAGTTGCCCACTAACTTCCAGTGGGTAAAGAAAATCGACGCATCTCCGGGCTCCGCAATCCCTCTAAACGCCCCCTCGCCCTCTCCAAGCGTCCAGACCACCCCCACAACGGGGCGCCCAGGGCGAGCCCTGAGCGCAGCCTCCGAGGTCCCCGGAGCTGGAGCTCGGCTTACATACCGCGTCCCATTCACGCGCTGCAAACGCAGCCTCATCCTCCCATCGCCGGTTTGGGTTTCCCGGATTCCATCCGCGGCCAAGTCCCCTATTCTAATCAACAGCCCGGGAGGCGCACACGCCGCCACCGTCTCTGCGCTAACGTTGGACAGCGGCTGACGGCTGCTCCTCTGCCACAGGCAGCCAAAAATGTCAATTTGCACACTCCTCCCCCTGTCGCCCGCCCCCGTCCCTCTGCAACCCCCTCCCGCGGACTCAGTGGGCTTCAGGAAGCCTCTGCAGAAGCTGCCAGGTCTCCCCTCCCTCCCTCTTTCTCTCCTTCCCTGACAGTGTTTTAGAGTCTTCTTCGCTCGCCTTACCTGAAGGGCATCTCCCACGACTGCAATTAGCTGCCAAGATTTCATTGTCGGCTGCAAAGTGCCTCCTGTTTCCTCACCGAGAGAACACAGCACGGGAGAAGTCCGAGGCAACAGCAAACGGCACCCACGTGCTAGCAATGTAAATGACTCCAGTCATCTGTCGTGCGCGCCGCGCGCCTTCGCTCGCCCGGGCTGCCTGGCACGGCCGCCAGCAGGTGCAGAACGCCCCGAGCGCGCGGGCGCGCGAGAGCGAGCAGCCCGTGCAAGGAGGCAATCAACACCCGGGCGCACACAAAGGGAGGTCACCGCGGCGCCCGCGCCCAGGTCCGGCTTCCCCGGCCGGCCTTGGCCTCTGTCCGCTCCAAAATGCTCGCCAATTTAGACGCCCAATGTTTTTGCAAAGTCTTGCAGCTGGGGGAAGGCGGTGGATGCTGGGGCTGCGTGGGTCCCGCCCCCACGAGTCGGAAGCACTTGCAAAGCTGCAAGCTGGCGGCGGTATCTCGCCGCTTGCCCTCTCTCTCCCGCACGTGTCCCTTCCCTTGTTCTTTCAGGCATTAAATATGTACCACATGACAGAATAGGGCACCTTGCATGGTCCCCTGAGTCCGCACTTGACAACCAATTTTAACTCACGAGCAATCAAATGTCTAAAGGCGGATATAAGCACTCCCAATTACTTACGCTACTTCTGCATTATTCAAAATGTCCACGGGACAGTATTTATGACTTCCAATATGCTACTTCACCTACAAACACTAGTAAAAAATCGAAGACCCCAGCACGGCGCTCCCAATCTCGCCTCCCGCCCCCAAACAGCTAGGCTTTCATCCTATTTCATCTTCCAGAAGCAGCTGTACTTTAGCAGTGAAGCTTTAGGATTTCAACTCTTCTTCCACGTTACGTACTAAATGAGAATGCGCTGAGGTTTCAGCCTGCTTTTAGGAGGAAAACAACTGTCGTCTCTGTTGAACTTTAGAGATCACCTTTTAAATGTGTTTACCTTGAATAATAATATCATCAAAGTAATTTTCGTGTTATTTTCCCAAGAAGTCCTCATAGATCTATTTCACTTTTTTTTTTCTTGTTGTTGTTGTTAATAGGAATGAGTTACACAGGTTCTAGCTATCGTCAGCTTAAGTGCTGATTTTGGTAGGGACCAAAAAATTGATTGACTGGGGAAATGACTCTTTTGGATGTAGCAAAACTAGTTCATTGTTTTTCCTTTCTCTTCACATTTAGAACTGCAAGCTTCATTAAGATGGCTTTGCTACCTCAAGCACTTATTATTTAAATTGGAAGGATCTAAATGGGGAAGAAAATTTAATATACATATATCCCTCCTATATTTGATCAACAGTGAGTGAAATATTCATTGGCTTCCTGTGTCCTTCTTGGATACTTTATTTGAGTTAAAGGCCTTGTGCACAACTGATTAGGATTTTATGCATTGGTAAGCAAATTTTAAAATGCTAATAAATCTTTCAAATATTTTCACATTTGTTACAACTCCATATCCAGAGGCAATATTTCAAGTTTTTTTTTTTTTTTTTTTTTTTGAACATGCCAATTCCTTATGTAACCATCATCCATCTTTGTCACACTGGGAACAAAACGAGGAGGGATTTTTTTTCTTCTGTGCATTAAGCGTGTTTTTAATATGA
Organism: Papio anubis; assembly: GCF_008728515.1. Lineage (NCBI taxonomy): Eukaryota > Metazoa > Chordata > Mammalia > Primates > Cercopithecidae > Papio > Papio anubis. The sequence continues at coordinate 67,473,394 of NC_044993.1, forward strand.
TATTAGCACACTGTTTAACTTTCTCCTTGCAGAGTTAAGAAAATTCTATTTGTGTTCTCTCTGCCTGCCTTTCTTAGAGGGTCGGTGGCATTTAAAGGATGCCGAGATAACCATAAGGTAAAAGCTTATTTCACAATAATGATGCCATGAAGAATATGCTCTACTGCCTACTATTTTGAAAGTTAATTTCTAATGTTATCTAGTATGATCCCCTGACACATTTTCCAACAGCACCAGGTAAAATGGCAAAAAGGTGTTTCGACTTTCGCTTAACCAGAACCCTGTACAATTACAGAGATTCACAAATATAGGGTAATATTATTATCCCAGCACACACTGGCATCCTCAGTGGAATAATTTGATTCACAAATCAGTTCACAAAGGCAAGGTTATAGGAAGGGATGCGTGGTGCGGGTGGCTGATGGAGAGACAGCAAGCCCTAATTACAACCCCATTGTCCCCGTGTTCTCAGCACATGTGGCCATTTAATCACGGAGTGTGACAACCTTGGCAGATGTTGCCAGACCTGGTTATTGATATAAATTGCTATTCTCATGAACAAGGGGCACAGCAAAGAGTTAAAACCATGTCTGCAGCCACCCAAAGGGACATGAAGGCCCACATTTATAGCTGTAGCTACAAGGCAAGATGATACAGAGAGAAGGTTGTTTTCTTGCTCCCACCCCATAAGTAAAACAGCAAGGGATGCAACCTCCCAAACCAAGAACGGCAGGAGAGTCTCCCACGGGCACTGTAAACTGATATTGTCACTCTGGAAGCTGATTTACTAGTACCTATTAAAATGGAAAATGTGCACACCCTATTATCAAACAGTGCTACTTCTAATATCTGTCCTAAAAAACATGCACAGGATAAGTTAGTGGATAGGTTTGGGTATAATTGCTATTCCTTGTGATACAGGATGGGGTTGTGGGGGGAGGCAACAGACTAAATACCCATCTAGCATTAAAAATATGGCATATTGTATGATGGAATACTATATAGCAGTGAAAAGAATCAAATAAAGCCACATATGAATACCTCCATCGCCATATAGACATGAATATGTAGGAATAGAAATAAAGATATACATGACAAAGTACAAATATATATACATATATTTCTCAGCAAAAATAAATTGCTGAGATAAAAACACAAGTTTTAAATGACTTTTACACTTATGACACCATTTCTGAAAGAGAATGCACTAATATAATATTATAGGTTTTCTGTAGATATATAAATATTTGTGAATGTACGGGGAACAATCCAAAACAGAAGACAGCCAACTACAGCCCAAGAATCGCACTCAGCCATTCTCTGTTTCTATATAGCCTGCAAGCTAAGAATGGTTTTCATATTTTAAATAGTTTTTAAAAGTCAAAAGAAGAATATATTGTGATGTGTAAAAAATGTAGGAAATCCAAATTTCAGCATCCATGAATGAGGTTTTATTGAAACACAGCTATGCCCATTTGTTTATGGGTTGCTATGACTGCCTTCATCTACAAATGCAGAGTTGAGTGTCTTTGAGGTACCAAATGGCCCAGGAAGTCTAAAATGTTTACTATGTGGCCCTTTACATGCATATGACATATATACATATAACTTGTTTTAAATGAAAAGTATGTATATATTATAGTCCAAATGTTATATGCATGTACACATGTATCACTTTTTTAAAAAGCATAAAGCCAATACATAAGTGTTCTCCTAAAAGAAGAAAAGGAGCTCTCAACCTCATGTAAAAACTAGTCTGCTCCCTCTTTCCCTAGAGATGACACTATTATCAATTTGAGTCCCATTTTTCTAGACCAGTGATTTTTTTTTTTTTTTTTTTTGAGATAGAGTCTTGCTCTATCGCTCAGCCTGGAGGGTAATGGCACGATCTCAGCTCACTGCAACCTCTGCCTCCTGGGTTTAAGCAGTTCTTGTGCCTCAGCCTCCTGAGTAGCTGAGATCATAGGCGCCTGCCACTACGCGCAACTAATTTTTTGTATTTTTAGTAAAGACGGGGTTTCACCATGTTGGTCAGGCTGGTCTCTAGCTCCTGACCTCAAATGATCCGCCTGCCTCAGCCTCCCAAAGTGCTAGGATTACAGGCATGAGCCACCGCGTCTGGTCTAGACTGGTGATTGGTGAACTCTTTTCTGTAAAAGGCCATAATTCCCACGTGTCCAGGCAAGAAACCAGGTGTGAAGGGACTGGATCACAGGGGCAGTTTCCCCCATGTTGTTATCATGATAGTGGGTGAGTTCTCATGAGATCTGATGGTTTCATGGTTTTCTTTTTTTCTTTCTTCTTCTTTTTTTTTTTTTTTGAGACAGAATCTCGTTCTGTCACTCAGGCTGGAGTACAGTGGCAGGATCTCAGCTCAGCTCACTGCAACCTCCACTTCCCAGGTTCAAGTGATTCTCCTGCCTCAGCCTCCTGAGTAGCTGGGACAACAGATGTGTGCCACCATGCTGGGCTAATTTTTTTTATTTTTAGTAGAGACAGGGTTTTACCATGTTGGCCAGGCTGGCCTTGAACTCCTGACCTCAAGTGATCCTCCTGCCTCAGCTTCCTGCGATCTGATGGCTTTATAAGGCGGTTGCCTGATCTTGCTGGCTCCCTCACCTGCCGCCATGTAAGATGTGTCTACTTCCTCTTCTACATTAACTGAAGGTATCCTGAGGCCTCCCCACCCATGCGGAACTGTGAGTCAATTAAACCTCTTTTCTTTATAAACTACCCAGTCTCGGGTATGTCTTTATAGCAGTGTGAGAACAGACTAATACAGTATGAAACTTTTACACACACAGGCATGCCTCATTTTATTGTCTTTCACTTTATTATGCTTTGCAGAGATATTGCATTTTGTACAAATTGAAGTTTTGTGGTAACTCTGTGCTGAGCAAGTCTATTGGTGACACTTTTTTTTCAGCAGCATGTGCTTACTTTATGTTTTTGTATCACATTTGGGTAGTTCTCCCAGTATATCAAATGTTTTCATTATTACTAAATCTGTTACTGTGATCTGTGATGAGTGATCTTTGATGGTACTATTATAATTGTTTTGGGGGTGCCAAAAACTGTGCCCATATAAGATGGCAAACTTAATTGATAAAGACTGTGTGTGTTCTGACTGTTCCACTGACAGGTTGTTCCCCCAGCTCGCTCCTTCTCCTTGGCCTCCCCATTCCTTAAGGTACGACAATCTTGAAATTAGACCAGTGAATAACCCTACAATAGCCTCTAAGTGTTCAGGTGAAAGGAAGAGCCACACACCTCTCACTTTATATCAAAAGCTAGAAATGATTAAGCTTCATGAGGAAGACACTTCTAAAGCTGGGACAGCGCCTGTAATCCCAGCACTTTGGAAGGCTGAGGCAGGTGAATCACAAGGTCAGGAATTTGAGAACAGTCTGGGCAAAATGGTGAAACCCTGTCTGTACTAAAAATACAAAAAAAAAAAAAAAAATTCAGCTGGGCGTAGTGGCAGGTAAATGTAATCTCAGTTACTTAGGAGGCTGAGGTAGGAGAATCGCTTGAAGGTGGGGGGGAGAGGGGGAAAAAAATAAAAAAAACACCCATGCACCAAACAAAGAGAAAAAAAAAAACACTCAGAAAAAAAAAAAAAAAAAAAAAAAAAAAAAAAAAAAGCTGGGACAGGCTAAAAGCTAGGCCTCCTGCACCAAGTAGCCAAGTTGTGAATGTAATGAAAAAGCTATTAAAGGAAAGTAAAAGTGATGCTCCCTTGAACACACTAATAATAGGCAAAACAGCCTTGTTGCTGGTTTGGAGTATTAGTGGTTTGGATGGAAGAACAAACCAGCCACAACATTCTCTTAAGCCAAAGCCTAATCCAGATCAAGGCTTTAATTCTCTTAAATTCTATGAAGGCAGAGAGATGGGAAAACTGCTAAAAAAAAAAAAGTGTGAAGCTAGCAGAGGTTGGTTCATGAGGCTGAAGGTAAGGAGCAGTCTCTGTAACATACAGGTGGAAGATGAAATGGCAAGTGTTGATGGAGAAGCTGCAGCAACTTACCCTGAAAATCTAGCTAAGATCACTGACAAAGATGGCTACACTAAATGACAGATTTTCAGTGTAGACAAAACAGTCTTCTCTTGGAAGAAGATGGTATCTATAACTTTCATAGACAGAAAGAAGTCAACACCCGGCTTCAGAGTTTCAAAGGACAAGCTGACGCTCTTGTTAGGGGCTAACACAGCTGGTAACTTTAAATGGAAAGCCAGGTTTACTTACCATTCTGAATCTACTAGGGTCCTTAAGAATGACTCTAAATCTACTCTGTCTATGCTCTAGAAATGGAACAGGACATCTGTTTAGAGCATGGTTAGCTGAATATGTTAAGCCCACTATTAAGACCTATTATTCTGAAAAAAAGATTCCTTTCAAAATATGACAGCTTCATTGACAACACACTTGGTCACCAGAAAGCTCTCATGGAGACGGACAAGGACCTAAGTGTTGTGTTCGTGCCTGTTAACACAACATAGGTTCTTGCGGCCAATGGATCAAGGAGTACTTTTGATTTTCCAGTCTTATTATTTAGGAAATATACATCATAAGGTTATAGCTGGCACAAACAGTGATTCTTCTGATGGATCTGGGCAAAGTACACTCAAAACCTTCTACGAAATATTCACTTTTTGAGATGCCATTAAGAATATTCGAGATTCATGGAAGGAGGTCAAAATATCAACATGAACAGGAGTTTGGAAGAAGTTGATTCCATCTCCTAAGAATGCTTTTGAAGGGTTCAAGACTTCAGAGGAGGAAGAACCTGGAGATGTGGAGGAAATAGCAAAAGAACTAGAATTACAAGTGGAGCGTGAAGATGCAACTACATGGCTGCAATCTCATGATAAAACTTTAACAGATGAGGAGTTGCTTCTCATGGATCTGCAGAAAAAGTGGTTCCTCGAGATGGACTCTACACCTAGTAAAGATGCTGTGATCCTTGTTGAAAAGACAACAAAGCATTTAGAATATGACATACACTTAGCCGATTAAGCAGTAGCAAAGTTTGAGAGGATTGACTCCAATTCTGAAAGAAGTTCTACATTAGGTAAAATGCTGTCAAATACCATCAGGTCCGTGTGATAAACGTCACTGTTTCCTCATTTTAAGAGATGGCCACAGTCACCCCAACCTTCAGCAACTACCACACTGACCATCAACACCAAGGCGAGGCCCTCCACCAGCAAAAAGATCAGAACTCATTAAAGGCTCAGATGATTGTTGGCATTTTTATTTTAGCAATAAAGTCTTTTTAAATTAAGGTATGCACATCGTTTTTTAGACACGATGCTACTGCACACTTAATAGATTACAGTACGGTATAAAAGCACAGCTTTTATATGCACTGGGAAACAAAAAATAGTATGACTCCCTTTATTATGATATTTACTGTATTGTGGTGGTTTGTAACTGAACCTACAGTATCTCCAAGGTGTGCCTGTACAGCTATAGGTCTTGCTTTAAGTGTAAAAGATGTGTATTTACTATTTTTAAAAAGTGAGTGTGTATGTCTCTATGGATACGTGTAGACACACACCCCTGGAAGAAATCATACAAAATGAGTAGTATTTGCTAGTGAGATTATAGGTGCTTATTACATTCTTCTTTGTCATTTCCTGTATTTCTTTATTTTTCAGACAGACGTAAATATAGGAAAAGGGTGGAGCCCCGGGCCATGTGAGTGTCGATGACTGACATTGTACCAACAACATTTTTCTCACCTGGGAACTGCCTGTTCTCTTCAAATGCTGGATGATAAAACCTCCAAAAAGAAAAGCATCAAGGTTTGGTTTATGCCCACCTAACGTTTCTGGAAAACTCCAGCATCTAATTGCTTCTTCATAGGGGGAAAAAAAGATGTTAAGCCTCAATGCACTAAAGATTTTTATAAAAATCAATCTTATCCTTGAAGTAAAATGCGACGTAGATTATCCTTTCTGCTAGAAGTTATGGTAATGACCTACTGAGCTTTGCCTCACAATACAGTAATATTGCTTCTTTACCAGTTTGAAAATATTTTCCTGTAGAAAAGCACAAAGCAAGCTCCATCTAAAAAAATAAAATTACATAGCAACCACATTGAAACTTTGCAGGATTAGAACACTAGGACCTACTGATTTTCTTTGTCCTGACACCTAATAATCCAGTTACATTAAGAAAGGTGAGCTTAATGAAGCATATTGAGATGGGAGAACATACGATTTATAGTGGACTTGTTGTTATATTTCTAAATGAATCCCATTAGCTCTATATTGGTTGCTGGTAAGTGACCACGTTTTCTAATAGACAAATGCATGAATCACCTGGGCATATTTTCAAAGCATTCTCTACAAAATGGTTCACTTTACAAATTTAAACAAAGACCAGGTGAATGACCCTCATTCCTGAAGATTAGAAGACTTCCTTTAAGCAGGAAACAGAATTATTGCAACTGAATATCCATGCCATCTCCTCATAATTTAGCATTCATATATAGCCTCATCTTTGAGATGGCAGGAATCAAGCACACTGCTGACAGGAATATTCTTCTAATAGCATTACAACAAACATGGTTTTCAATGTGTTTTATAATTATAAAGCCTATGAGTGTTTATTGTGGAAAGTTTAGGAAATTTCAGAAAGCACCACAAAAGGTAACATTATTTTATCACCCAAAGAGAGCTCCAAGTACTATTTTCTTGGAAGTCTATCCACTTCAGACATTTTCCATTGCATATATAACTGAAACATTACAAGCACACAATTGGGATGTTACTGTATAAGCTGCCTTCATCTTTTGCACTTTGTAATGTATCATGAATATCATGAACATTTTCTGCTGTAAGGACAAAAAATTTACAAGGTCAGTTTATGTATTCCGCTCTAATGATAACACAGTTTCTTTTTACTCTGTGTTAAATAACACTGCAATGAACATTCTTGTCCCTCATGTCGTGAGAGTTTCTCTGTACCTTATCTCAGGGTAAATACCTAGAAGTGAAACCGATGAGTCAAAAAAGTGGGCACCGTATTTAAGTAGATCGAAGGAACCAGAATCCTAGAAGCTTACATGAATCCATATTCCCAGCAGCAGTATGAAAGGGAACTCATCTCACCATGGGAATAATTTTTGGCCAACTTCTTTCTCCCCACTTGGGGCACTACACCATCCCGTGCTAAATTAGCACAGAACAGCCCAGACAGAGAAAACAAAGGTGGTGATGAGGAGGAGCAATTTAAATCTAAGCTTATTTAACATAAGTGGCTAGTGGCTGCCCATTTTGTCTTAATTGCCTTTTAAACTAAAATCAATGTTAAATTACCTGAACAACAGCTTCTGCACAATTGCAAACTGAAAATTCTTTAAGTGCCTCCTCAAAAGCCTTTGGCTCCCGTTCGGCCGATTGACAGGAAAAGAGTATTTTTCCTCTTCGCTGTGTTATAGCTTTGGACCATGGGATATGATGAAAGGGTCCTGAAAACATATGCCATGTCCCCTCTGGGATGAATTACTATTCCTTCACATCAAAATGGGACTAAAGCATTTGAAATAGAATCTGGATAATAAAAATTGGATAACAGTACTATGATGTCCCCATCCTTTTCCCTCCCTTCTTTCCTTCCTTTTTAATTTTCCCTCCCATCAAGGATACACAAATGGACACTGGCCAGACCATGTAGAAAAAGAGAAATCTGACCCACAGTTTGCAGCAACCAGGCCAGGAAACCAGCTTGTTATCTACAGGAAGCCAGCCTGCTATCCACAAGTCACGATTCAAGGAAGTCAGATTACTATCTCTAGTAACTGGTCCAGGAAGCCAAACAAAAATCCACTGGCTCAGAAACAATCAGGACTCCATTCATAACTGTCAGTTTTCCTAATTTTTGTCCCCACCTCCAACTTAGAACCAACCAGAGAAAGCCAAGTATGCACCCTAACCAATCACAAGGAACATCCCTTTCTACTTGGCCCATCTGCAGCTTCCCCACACAAACAGCCTCTCCCTTTCGCCAGGCCATATCTGAAGCTGTTCCTTTATTTTTCTACTATGAAATTTTCCTACTCCTCTGCCTGCCTTTGAGTTTCTGCCAAAACGCAAGTGAGGATGGCTGACTTCTTGCTATAGCAAGCTCTGAATAAATAGCCTCGGTTTATTTTTATTTGGTTGGTCTTTATTTCTGCCATAAAGATCAACCAAATAAAAATAAACAGAAGCTATGGTTTTTGTCAACAGGATAAACAAAACAAGAGCCCTCATGTAGCTTATGTTCTAGTGAGGGAGACAGATAAGAAACAAGAAGATGACAGATTTTTGCAACTGTTGGTTGGGAAATAGCCTTGTGATGAGATAAGGGTGAGTCAATGGAGATAAATACCTTCAATAAGGTGCTGGGGTTGTCAGCATTCATTACTGCATGAATCGACTCCTTTCTTTTGTTTTGTTCAAGGATTAGTTGAGCACTTGCCGTCTGATTTGCACTACAGAACTACAAAAATGAGGCAGACATGTGCTCTGCCAACAAAAAGCCTCGGAGGGTGATCCATGTTCACTAATCACCAGAAAACAAAATAGATAAGTAGGCAGGGCTAGAAAAAAAAGATTCAGGATAAGAGCTGTGAGAGTCAAGAGGCATGAGGGAAATTTTATTTCCATGTGTTGCAGGGCATCCTGGGGTCCCAGGGCAGAAGACTAGGGGTACATAGGGAGAGGTACATAGGCAAACATGGGTGTTTCTGTCTGTTATACCACCGAAGATCTTGTAAAGGTGGAAGAGTTTCGCTTGGAGATATCCCTACATGATCATGCTATCTTCCTTACAACAATTCTCCCTTGAGGGTCCTAAATAAGAAACTGGGCCGGGCACAGTGGCTTACGCCTATAATCCCAGCACTTTGGGAGGCCGCGGTGGGTGGATCAAATAAGGTTGGGCATTTGAGACCAGCCTGGGCAATGTGGTGAAACCCCATCTCTACTAAAAATACAAAAAAATAGTGGGGCATGGTGGCACATGCCTGTAATCACAACTACTCAGGAGGCTGAGACAGGAGAATTGCTTGAACCGGGAGGGGGAGGTTGCAGTGAGCCGAGATTGTGCCACTGCACTCAAGCCTGGGCAACAAAGTGAGACTCCATTGAAAAAAAAAAAAAAGAAAGAAAGAAGGTGGACAGAGTTTGGAGAATAAGAGAATAAAACGTCATCAGAGAGATGATGACTCGCACTTTCCCCAAATCTGCTCACTCCACAGATGTAAGCAGTATGTCACCTCCCAGAGGAAACAAGAGGATGCAACAAGACTCCCAATAACAACGACTGGATTTGATTTGGACCAAGTGCAGAAAGAGGTCAATATCTCCCATGCTTGGGGGCATCCCTGACTCAGGGTTTACAGGTTGAGAAGGAAGCTGTCTTCTAGGGATGGCTCTAGGGACGTGCAGCCACCATCTCCAACATGTGTACCATAGAGACACCAATCATTTCTCCCTAACGCTGCAGGGTTTCTTAGAGAAACTGCTTCTCTCACAGCCCTGCCTTCATCAGTCCCTTGTCCAGGGACCTGGGTCAGACACATGCCCCTACCTGGTCAAACCAGAGTCTCTCCAAGAAATTTGGAATTGAGAAGTGGATGGAACGGTTAAACTCAAGGGCTAGGCTGGGTAGATTTGCTGGTAGAGTCTGATGACTAGTCAGTGAAACAGTATAAAGAGAAGGAATGAGGGGTGATGGGAAAAGAACTCAGGAATAGAGGTGGGGAAACAAGGAGATAAAGAGAAACAAGAGTCTGTTTGGCCCCAGAGCCGGACAGAGACGGGGGAAGTTGTTACCTTGGCTGCTGAAAGCTTTCTTCCTTCATTCTATTTCCCTTCCCTTTCCCTATGTGCTTCTGATGCAAGTCGACTTCCTATGAAGTCCCAACCACACTCCGCATCCCTGCTAGAATCTCCAGACACAGCTGGGATTGCACAAGACATGGCCAGCCTGCAAAGGAGTCTCCAGATCCCTTTGCCTTGAAGAAAAGCAAAATACCCCAATGCTGAGATGAATAAACCTCTTCCCTGTGGCTCATGGTCTTTCATGAAGCATAGCTGGTGGGCCAGCCTGTCAGAAATGCAATCCTAACACTGAGAGCTAACAGAAATACAAATTCTCTGCCACTAGAGGTTTTGTTTCTTTTCTTTCCTTTTCTTTTCTTTTTTTTTTCCAATTGTAAGCAAAAAGATATCTTCCTACCTGAGAATGTCACAGAAATATAATTGATGGAGTTATTCTTTTAACATTACTTACATGAATGTCCATTGCATTCCAGAACTCTTTTAGGCCTGGAGAATACAAAGCAGAATAAGTCTATTGGAGAAGGAAAATAACAAACAAGTACTATAACAGAAACTAGTAGTAAAATTGTTGTACTAGGTGACAGAACAGAATAAATTGTGCTATGCATCTACTTGGTAGAGGATGCCTCTTGTTCTAACTAAAGGCAATGGGCATCTTTCAGAAAATTCAAAAGGTGATGATGCTTGAATTGGATTTTAAAGGATGCATAGCAGTTTGTTCAATAGTCAGGGGAGAAAGGCATTCAAACCAGAGGAAACAGCTTATGCAAGGGTGCAGAGGTGTGACTGGGCGAGCTGATGGAGAGGGCTGAGGTCTAAAGACCAGGCAGGGAAAGGGGGCACAGGTAAGATGATACAGGGGCCCCCGTGTCATGCCAAGAAATTTAGATTTAATTCCTCTATAAGAAAATGGAAGAGTCAGTGCTAGGAAGGCTACCCTGGTATGTGCAGAAAGGAGCACTGGAAGCAGGAAGAGCTACTGGAAGATTATTTTATTGTATCTTAGCCTAAAAGATGATGAGGGTTTGCACAAAGACACAGCAGTAAGGATATAATGGAAAAGAGGATGTGATAAACATTTGATAAATAGAATTGACAAGACTCACTGAAAGAAAGACTAGAAGATATCTATAAGTGAGGGTGTTAAACAAAATAAAAACAAGGGTAAAAGAAGTCAAAAAGTCAAGGCCAACTCCTACATCACTGTTACAAGTTATTGACTAAATGGTGGCATAGATGACCAGGTTCAGGGGCATCAGATAAAAAAGAGGCTCATTTTTACCGCATCAAGTTGGGTAGGGGCTATGGAAGCTCCAGAAAGAGTTACGTAAGAGGCAACTGGATAGATAGGTGTTGTACTTGGAGGAGAGGCTAAAGGCCAACTGGAATTTATGCACATAGAGAGCTGAAGGTGATCTTGGAAGAATAGAAAGACTGATATATTTGCACTATTCATGTCCAAACCAACATAATAGAATGCAGTTGCTAATTAACTCTTAAAACTCATTTGAATAAAGGCACTGATGATAAAACTGTGCCATCTCTAAGCTTTCATATATCAATATAGTCACACGTTTAATATCCATGACTAGTTTACACCTAGTAAAATGAATTGAGATGGTCCAATTCCAGCAATAACAAACTATTACTGTAAATGCCTGGATCAAATGTTACTTGTTAAACATACTCACCTTCCACCTATCCAGACAGCACATAAAGGGACATGTTCTCTAAAACAAACAGCCAGCCCTATGTGGATGCAGGAATTTCAACTAGAGGCAGTAGCTAAATCGGGTTTCTATACACTCTATTTTAAATGAAGGAGGATACAATGGCAAAGCATTCTCATTAAATAAATGTCTGTCAGGCACGAAGTAGATACTTAATGAGTGTTTGATAACTATGAATCAAGTTTGAGTAGGACACTGGGTTACTTTGTTGTCCAGAATGCGAGTTCAGTTAACATCATAAACCCTTTATCACCAGGAAGATGGCAGTTCTTTACCTGCTAACAGATTGGTCTCCATGAAATACAATATAGGATTGTAAGGTTCAAATCTACCATCCTATCTGTCTTGGAGAGAACTGTAGGATTCCTAACTCCCACTTAGTGAGCCCGTGAGATAAGATGGTACTCTGGGATACAGACATGCTTAAATATTCCTTTTTCAGGAAGCTCAAAGTTCCGATTCTGAGAATCACTTTTTAATCTTACTCAACTTTTATGCATTCAACTAAAACATGAGGAGGTAAGAAAACAGGAGGAGGGAAAAATGTGAATGTTGCCAGTGATTCCACCGGCTATCGAAGCAGTGAACGAGCCTGACACGGGAGATGTGAACGTGCATTTCCTCTAGGGTTCTGAGACACCTCTGAGCATTTGCATCTCATCTCACCCAGTGTTTGTCTTGTTTTTAAAGCTACCTCTTTTTCACATAGTGCACATGGCCCTTAAAATCAGGCCAACTCCTCATCTGGTGCTCAGCCAAAGAAGGAAATCCAGCTCAGACCTAAAGAAAACTTGCCTATATGGGTCTCTGAAAGAAATGATAGGTCAGGCTTCAACTGGAGACATTCCAAAGGGATTGTCAGTAGGATCATTTGAATCCCACACCTTGGTTGTAACTCGAGAACGTCACTGGCTTGTGAGAGGCAACGATTTCAGTACTCTTATTAGGATTGGCGGCATTACATTATTTTCCCTCTACTTCTCTATGTTTTCCTCTTGCACTTTCTTTTTTCTTGACTCTATTTTCTTTTCTACCAGGATCTCTTCAATATTCTTTTGACAGAACTCTATTGGTTCAGGTTGTAATGCAGCATCATATATTCTCTGTCTGAAGTTCTTGTTGCTTGTGCACTAAGAAAAGACCTTCCCAGGGGTCAAAGGAAAAAAATGCCTTGACCACTTCCAATGCCTGGGGTTTCTGGTTCCTAAGAAAAGGTAGGGAAACAATACACAATGGGCCCAATCTGAGAGTGGAGGGTGGAAGGAGGGAGAGGATCATGAAAAATAACTGGTGAGTAGGTACTAGGCTTAATACCTGGGTGACAAAATAATCTGTAGAATGAACCAAGTTTACCTGTGTAACAAACCTGCATATGTACCCCTGAACTTAAAATAAAAGACTAAAAGATAATAATAAAATAAAATTAGAAATAAAAAAAGGTAGGGAGAAGTAGAAAAGAGGACTGAGCAAGAGAAGCAAAAATCAGGACACATTTTAAAACCTAGGCTCAACATTTCAGTGTTTTAATGCATACACAAATAAAATGGTTTTATTTGTTTTTGCAAAGGCAAAAAAAAAAAAAAAAGTCATTTAAGAGCTACTTAACAGATGAGAATTTTTGTGGCAGAATAATTTCCCTTTAGAATTTTGAATAAAACAGAAGGTGCTATACCAATTTCAGTTTGAGTGACAATGATGTGTCACTCATAATCTCTAGACTTAATTCTGTTTGAAATGTCCCACCACAGATGGCAACGTCCTAAGCTATAATTGTGTTCTTTACAACATCGTTTTGGGGCTTGTAAAAGATATTAATTTGGGCCTGACAGGCAGTATGGCCCAGCAGTGGGGCACAAGCTTAAAGTTCTGTGATGAATGTAGCCTTGCCATTCTGCCAACGTATATGGGTAACCTGCTATAAGCCTTTATTTGGTGAAAAAGTCAAAAACGTAAACTGTGAGCCCTTCATAACGAAGAGACACAGGCCAAATACCTCTCCAATGTTCCTAACCATTCCTCCTCCTGCCATTATATTGGAGGTGTTAGAATTCTATCCCACAATGCGCAGTAAAGGGCTGACTGCAAGAAAGTATTTCTGTGCAGAGGAAAATCACCATCCCCACTCCATCCTCCCCCAAACCCTCCATCTCCCAGACCTGGATACATAGACTCTCTCTCTTTGGTAATTCCTTTCTCTTAACTCTCAAAGACGCTCTGGCACTAAGATGACCATTAGAAACATTAAAAAGAAAGCAGATTCTGGGATTTTCCCATTAACCCTGTATTGACCATATTCTACAGTATCAACAAAGGGATGTAGATAGCATTATCAAACCCAGCACCTCTAATAATAATATTACAAAAATGGAAACCACTTTTGAGTAGTATTATAATTTACTGCTTTGCAAAATTTGCCACTTAAGTACCGCTAGCTAATGGCAGATGAGGTCTAATCCTTACCCTTAGAGGCTCTAGAGCCATAGATGGAGGAGTCCAATGGCATGTCACACAGGATGATTGAAGTCTCAGGCTTTCTCTTAAAAATTGCATGTACACTTGCTGCCTATTTCCTGTATATTTGTTTCCTTTTCATAGGAAGCAACATTTTTCCCCCAAAAGCTTTGAGCGAAATTAATGTTCTACAAAAGCAGCTCTATTTATTCTACAGCTAAGAACTCGTGTCTCAGCATAGTATACTTCTACGGGATATAAATACGGCACTTTGGAAAACCCAGCTACTACAAAGTCACCTTGCCTGGACATAAACATACGTCATCTTACTTAACAGTAACATAAATAATTCTGAAAATAACAATACTATAAAAATAATCACTATTTTAATGTAAACTAAGTTCTGGTGTTGTTGCAACACTGTACATATATTAACCCACATAATACATATTAATTGAATTCAACTGTATTAAATATGGATTAAGTAAACTTTATTATATTACATTAACTATAATTAATATATTAAGAAAACATTATTATATTACATTAACTGCAATTAATATATTAAGTAAACTTTATTATACTACATTAATCATAGCTAATATATTAAGTAAACTTTATTATATTACATTAACTGTAATTAATATATTAAGCAAACTTTACTATATTACATTAAATGTAGTTAGGATATTAAATAAAATCCCATTATGTTACATTACATGTAATTAATATATTAAATAAACTTTATTATATTTCATTAAATGTAATTAATTTATTATATTTCATTAAGTGTAATTAATACAAATTATTAAATTATAGAAAGGATTAAATCTGCTGCATTTAGTTATATTAAGATTGACATAGAGAGAGAACACTTATTCCTACATAAGGACTCTTTGGATTTCTGCACCTCTCTGCCTAGAAATCAATGAGAGGATTTTACTTTTTTCTTCACTTCTTCTATAGTTGTACTGCCAGATTCTGAGTAATGTCCACATTGAACAACATGCTATTATTCTAAGACAGCCTTGCCTAGTTCAAAATACCTTAGAAACATGACTGAAAGGATGAAAAGGGGCCTGGAGACTCTTTGGGTGCATGTCACAGACATTCTTTATCCCTCTATTTGCCATCCCTGTGATATTCTGCCTGTAGAATTGTCAGAAGGACAGAGGAGAGAGGGTGTGTTCAATGGTCTTAAGCCCAGCAAGCATCAGCTTGAATTCATACATATCTAAGGTTGAATTCTGGCTCTGGAAAGTTTCAAGAAATGTGGCAAGCTATTTAAATCTTCCTGAACATCTGCTTCCTCACCTGTAAAATGGGTTTAATAGCAACTACTTCAGGTGGTGGCTGAGAGGATTCTAAAACTAAATAACATATGGGAAAGTACCTAGCACTATAACCGGAATATAGTAAGCATTTAACAATATTTGAAAAACAAACCAATGATGTTAAGATGTACTCAAGAATATTATAACCATGGGTGATTTCAATTTTTTTTAAATCCTTAATCCTTTTTTTTTTTTCTTGAGACAGAGTCTTACTCTGTCGCCCAGGCGCAGCCTCGGCTCACTTGCAACCTCCACCCCCTAGGTTCAAGTGATTCTCCTCCCTCAGCCTCCCAAGTAGCTGGGATTACAGGTGCCCGCCACCATGCCCGGCTAATTTTCATATTTTTAGTAGAGATGGGGTTTCACCATGTTGACCAGGCTGGTCTCAAACTCCTGACCTCAACTGATCCACCCACCTCGGCCTCCCAATGTGTTAGGATTACAGGCGTGAGCCACCACACCCAGTCTTTTATTTATTTATTTATTTATTATTTTTTTCTTAAGATGGAGTCTTGCTTTGTTGCCCAGGCTGGAGTGCAGTGGTGCAATCTCAGCTCACTGCAAGCTCCACCTCCCGGGTTCACGTCATTCTCCTGCCTCAGCCTCCCAGGTAGCTGGGACTACAGGCACCCGCCACCATGCCTGGCTAATTTTTTGTATTTTTAGTAGAGATGGCGTTTCACCGTGTTAGCCAGGATGGTCTCAATCTTCTGACCTCGTGATCCGCCCGCCTCGGCCTCCCAAAGTGCTTGGATTACAGGCATGGGCCACGGCGCCCAGCCCCAGTTTTTCTTTTTGGTTAAGCTAAGGATTAGCTTAAAAGTTTAAAGAACACACACACACACACACACACACACACACACATCCTCAAAAAAATGTATATAGTTTCCAAGTTTTTCATTGATGTAACAGTGTCTTAAAGTAAACTGTAGCCTAAATTAAGAATCAGAAAATATTTCTTTCGTCCTGCAAAGGGCCGTATAGTAAATATTTTACACCACATGATCTCTGTTGCAACTCCTCAATTCTTCCCTTTTAGCACAAAAATGACCACAGGCAATACAGAAACAAATATACAGGGCCATGTTCCAACAGCGCTTAATTTAAGGACATAAATACACCCACACACACATAGACACACACACACACACCCCTATACATCTATAACTGAGAAGACTCTGGTCTGAATGTACATTAAAAGTGCAGGTAAACTTACCACCATTTTACTTCTTACGTAGATTTTAGAAATTGGGATGTAGGAACCCACGAGCTGAGTCTAACTGCTGAACTCAGACAGAAGGTGACAGACATTAACATGCAAGAAAACCAGTAAAGGGTGGTATCAAATCTGCTATTTTCTTAACTCTCACAGGTTTACCTACAGTGTCAAAATAAAGAAGAGTGTCTTTATGTATTCTTCTTTACAAAGGTACACGGACACTGCCCTTCTTCTCCCTATGAAATAAAATAACTAACAACAATAACAACCACAAACCCTCACTCCACCACTGTCTTTTTCCAAATAACCTACTCTGCCTCACTCTGCGAATCTATATAGTCTTAGACAACCACTTTGCATGGGTAAACACCTGATCTTACAAAAACAAGAAGACGGAGATTAATAATAATAATTAGCAGTTTCATAAGAACAATGTTTACACATTTGTGTCCAGGGCTTTAGGGCTTATCTGTACTGTATTGACACTTCATGATAATCAGGCTAGATATGAGAAACTGTGTTTATTATGACCATGTTACAAAAGAAGATATGGACTCACCGGAGCTAGTAAGTGATTTGCCTGAGGGCCACAGAGCTAATAAATGATAGCTCCAGAATTGACCCCGGCATCTCTGTGCTGGAGGCTATGTTCTCCTACTGCTGTATAGTACTACCTGTTTTTAACGTACTGCTATCAGTTAACTTGGCTTAAACATCGCAGGAAGGAGAAAAGGTGAAATATATTCAGCCAAGTGATTAATGCTGTAGCTTAGTAATTAAATGTTTTGCATATGATCCGTAATCCATATGGAAGGTGTAATCAAAGCACAAGAGAGGTGACCTGACCACTCTAGGGTGAATCATGGCGAAGAATTAACTATAGCAGCAATGTTAGGGCTAAATCTTCATTAAGTAGCTGTTTTCTTTATATTTAAACAATGGTATTAATTTAAAATGTATAATTGTCCTTACTTCAAATGTCAGGCAAGTGTATAACTAGACAGCAATTTTACAATCAGTCACTACTCGTATGCATTAGAGCAGGGTATGACTTTGTTATTATAAACAACGCCACATAGAAGACTTTCACAGACATACTTTTCTGCATTGGCGTAGCTATTTTCAAACCAACTGAAAATATTTTTGCTATGGAGTTAATTCATTAAAAAAGCATTGCTCGTAAAAGCTGTATATCTTTTCATAAGAACAGCTCTTCAAAGATTATTCCAGTTTGCACTCTAACCATTAATATATGAGAGTTTTTTTTTACTCACAGTGGTACCAAAATGGCTATTAGCAACTTGTTAATCTTAGCCAATTCAAGTTGTAAAGATAGTATCTCATTGTTATCTTAATTTGTTTTTCTCTGGATACCAACATTTAGATGCAGGAATTAAATCTGGCCCACATTTCGATGAAAGAGTTGCCTTCATCCCAATGGGATAAAATTTTTGGAACATGAAAATTTGATTCACATTAATCAGGAACAGTGAAATTCACTAGTTTTAGCCTCCCAAAGGGTCGGCCCCTCTTTCTGGTAACAGCATTTGATTTTTTCTTAGGGGCTTTCCTTCTCTCTGGGAGGATAAGCCATCAAGCTGGGTGTCTCCTGCAGGATTAATTCCACCTCCTAGGTCATGGAGGGTGCGAGAGCTAGTCTAGCCAATGAGGAACTCACCTCCTTCTAACAGTGGGGATTGTTCAGTGATGGGGACGTGATTCAGTGTTTTTGGCTGGTGCTGTTCAGGGAATAAGATGAAACTTGGGGCAGTTAGTGAGCATCTTTCTACTTCATAACGGTGGAGCCAAGCTAAACATGGCGGTAAGAGAGCCAATGACATGGTGAACGAGACCGAGTGCTCAGGACATTGGTTGAGCTTCTGAACCCAGTAAGCTTAGAGCAACCCCTGGTCTTCCTTTCTGAAAGTCAATACTCTTCCTTTTTGCTTGCATCAGCTTGGGTCGGATTTCTGCCACTTACACTCCTCCCCCATCCCCCACCAAATCTAACTAGTTTATCAGTTCGAAAAGCTTCTGACCCCAAATGTTACCTGCCTAACGTTTAAAGTAAAGAATTCTTATCACTACTATGTCCTCTCATAGCATCCTGCCAAGACTAAAGTATATTAGTAAGCAAAACTCTTTAATACACAACAGTAAATAAATGATAAATAAATACCTACATAATAAATAAATAGTTTATTATTTACAACAGTAAATAAATAGTTTATTATGACCCGAGTTAATAAAGAGTTCAGAAATTGTGATGTGTGTGAGTACTTGCACACATACGAGTTAACAGAAAGAGTGGAATATGGAATTAATGTTGTCATTAGGTCATCTGACTACCCTTTACAAGAAAAATAATGCACATTAGATTTCATACTTCATTTTGCAAAAGTTAATTCCAGGTAAATTTAAACACCTAAAGATAAAGCATAGAACTATAAAGTATTACAAAAGGCTGTTTTTATAAAAGTTGAAGAGGGGAAGGATAGCTCCTTAAGGTATTAATAAAAGTGATCACAAAGCACTTTTAAGTGGAATAGGATCTTGTAGATAAATTCAAAAGGTTAAATAATAGCATGCATTTATAACAAGTTTAACAAGCTAAGGTGAACAGCTTTAAGATACAAAGAATTTCTAGATTAATAAGAAAAAGATAAACTAATTGAAAATTAACAAATATTGTACATAAATAATTCATATAAGAGGAAAGATTTTGTGTATAATTAGTAGTCAAGAACATGAAAATTAAAACAACAATGTGCCATGTGTATACTCAATACTTTTTAACAGATTGCTAACATCCAGTGTTATTCAGGTAGTTTATAGTGTTGGGAAGACTTAAAATCTCTCCAATTTTGTGTGTGTGGAGGGGTGAGGGGTAAAAACACAGTAATATTTGTTAAAATTAAAAAATTGGTGAGCTTTTACTAATTACTTCATTTCAGAGAATTTTAGCCAACAGAAAGAGAGAGTACCAAAATGAAGGAAATACATACCAAATGTTTCTTATAGCAATGCTTATTTTAGTAGAAGGAAAAAAAAAAATAAACAAATCCAACAAAGAATTAATCCAAAGAACATCAGTGGAAAGACGGCTGAACAAATAGTGATGCATCCATACTATGGAATACTATGCAGCTATGTAAAAGGAGTAGGTAGATTTTTAATAATTGGCATATGTGGATAATAACCATGCCATGTGAAAAAGGCAAGTTACTGAATAAAAGGTAGAGGATGAGCCCACCCTTTAAAAAGCATAAGCATGCACATGGATAACTGTATCAGCAAAGGGGACAATACAGAAGAGCATGCACCAGGCTGTCCCTGGAAATTCTGCCCCTCCCAGAGTGAGACTGGAGGACTGGGAAGGTAGATGAGGAGGAAGCCACATATTAACTCTAAATTAGAGTTCTGTGTTGGGTTAATTGTTCCAAAACCACATATTACTTGCTTTTCTTTCAAATGACTAATATAAGGATTTTATAAAGGACGAAACTGTCTCTGGAACTGTCCATTAAAAATGTAGTTAAAAAGGAAAAAGAAGGGAATGGTAATCATGACCCTTTTTCTTAATTTTTGTTTGCTCTTTGCTTCCAGAAAGATGCATGGTGTGAAACACTCAACATACAAGTCCCTGGCATTAATCCAGTCAAAGCTTGCCCCACCGAAAGCTAATACAGGCTGTTTAACAAAGCATAATTAAATGTACTGAACAACTAAAATATCCATATAATTACCACAAAGCTGATATAATTGCATACATCCTTTTATTGGATGATATTACTGTCCCTACGTAAGCACAAAGATAGCTTAAACAGAACAGCCCTCCATTCTCTTCAGTTCACCTAAAATTATCCCATTAATCTGCAGATTGCCACTGAGAAAAAAAATAATCTTCCATTAAAGATTTCTGTCAGAACAAAATCATGTTATCCCTATGGGGAGACATAAGCCATTCTTACTTAGAACAAAAAAGACAAAGTTAAAATTCCAAATCACAATAAAACATTTCTGTTTTATCCAGCCATGCGGGTGTTATGGTTGGATTAGTTGATAAGACATTGTTTAATCTGAAGAAATACAAAAAAAAAAAAAAATTAGAATTAGCCTGAAAGATCATGGATGGGAATATAGTTAAATAAATTACATACACCTCAGTCATGGGCTGATAGTATCCCTCAAAATTCGTATGTCGAAGTCTTAACCCCTCAAACTTCAGAATGTGCCCTTATTTGGAGATAAGGTCTTTAATGAGTTAATTAAGTTAAAATGAATTCATAAGGGTAGGCTCTAATCCACTATGACCAGTGTTCTTTAAAATTTAATTAATTAATTTTTTAAGTTCTGAGATACATGTGCAGGATATATGGGTTCACTATATAGGTAAATGTGTGCCATGATGGACTGCTGCACCTATCAACCCCATTACCTAGGTACTAAGCCCATCACGGATTCGTTCTTTTCCCTAATGCTCTCCTCCCACCACCCTCTCCCAACAGGCCCCAGTGAGTGTTGTTCCCCTCTCTGTGTCCATCTGTTCTCATTGTTCAGCTCCCACTTATAAGTGAGAGCATGCAGTGTTTGGTTTTCTGTTCTTGCTTTAGTTTGCTAAGGATGATGGCTTCCAGTTTCATCCATGTCTGTGCAAAGGATATGATCTCATTCCTTTTTATGGCTGCATAGTATTCCATGGTGTTTATGTACCACATTTTCTTTATCCAGTCTATCATTGATGGGCATTTAGGTTGATTCCATTTATTTATTTTATTTTATTTTTCGCTATTCTGAATAGCACTGCTATGAACATATATGTGCATGTATCTTTATAATAGAATGATTTATATTCCTTTGGATATATACCCAGTAATGGGATTGCTGCGTCAAATGGTATTTCTGGTTCTAAACCTTTGAGGAATCACCACACTGTCTTCCACAATGGTTGAACTAATGTACATTACCACTAACAGTGTAAAAGTGTTCCTATTTCTCTACAACCTCATCAGAATCTGTTGTTTCTTAACTTTTTAATAATCACCATTCTGACTGGTGTGAGATGGTGTCTCATTGTGGTTTGGATTTGCATTTCTCTCATGATCACTGATGTTGAGCTTTTTCTCATATGTTTGTTTGGCCGCATGTAATGTCTTTTTTTGAGAAGTGTCTGTTCATATCCTTTGCCCACTTTTCTATGGGTGTTTTTTTTTTCTTGTAAATTTCCTTAAGTTCCTTGTAGATTCTGGATATTAGACCTTAGTTAGAGGGATAGATTGCAAAAATTTTCTCCCATCCTGTAGGTTGTCCAATATGACCAGGGTACTTATAAGAAGAGATTAGGACACAGTCACACACAGAGGGAAAAACATAGGGAAAAGATGCCCATATACAAGCCAAGGAGAGAGACCTTGGAAGGAACCAATCCTGCTGGTGCCTTAATCTTGGACATCCAGCCTCCAGAACTATGACAAAATAAATTTGTTACTTAAGCTGCCAAGTCTGCAGTGCTGTGTTATGGCAGCCCCAAGCAAATGAACATAACCTACATTATAGAATATTAGGCAGCTAATCCTGAGAAAGAGCAAGAATTATTATTATTATTATTATTATTATTATTATTTTATGGAGTTTCGCTCCTGTTGCCCAGGCTGGAGTGCAATGGTGCAATCTCAGCTCACCGCAACCTCCACCTCCCAGGTTCAAGCTATTCTCCTGCCTCAGCCTCCCAAGTAGCTGGGATGGCAGGCATTCACCACCACATCCAGCTAATTTTGTATTTTATGTAGCGACAAGGTTTCTCAGTTTCTCCATGTTGGCCAGGCTGATCTCTAGCTCCTGATCCCAGATTATCCACCCACCTCAGCCTCCCAAAGTGCTGGGATTACAGTCATGGGCCACTGTGCCTGGCAAGAGCAATATTTTTTAAGTACTGACTTTAAAGAACTGGTATTTTCTATATTCCATATATCCATATTGTTTGGATATATGGATGCCTTATTAATCTTTAAAGACATCAGAATCATGAGATACAGGGTAATTAAAGGAAAAACTTTTAGATGAGATATAGAGGCCAGTGACTGAACAGTTCTAGAGTGATTTTCTTTCTTAGGTGTCTTCCATTTCAAATAGTTTAGATTATTTCGAAGCTTGATAAAATTCTTGGTGTACCTAAATTCATATTGAGGAGATGGAGAGAGGAAAAATAAAACTGAAACTCTTTTGAAAGGATGGCATGGTAAGTCGAGTGAGTACCCTGAATAAAGAAAACTTGCTGATTTCAAAACTTCAATTTCCAAAGCACTGAATTTCTAGTGGAATCTTCAATAAAGCACCAGAAAAAACGCTTACTGGGAAGTGTGGGCACATTTCCACAGTCCTCCTAATCACCAGTTTTGTGGAGAAAATCAGCTGTCCCCGGAGGACAGTGATTTCGCCCTCCAGGAATTCTGGGAAGCACAACTGGAATCAAACATTGCAAGGGAAAGATGCATTTGATATGATGTGTTTTGTCCTAGAAATCCACATCCACTTTACATGCAACTCTGTCGTATATCTGTAACTGCTTTAACACAAGATACCGCTTTTTCATTCCTTTCTCCTAGGTCAAAGGAGCACAGCTCCGGCAGCTTTACCTTGTTTTCCCTGTGGTTTGAGGGGCCTCTGCATATATATTGCCACATGGTCAGGGGCAGTTTGATAAACTTAGAAAACAATACTGGATGTCAGTTATTCTCTTGCGCTGAAACACCGAGGGTTGATGCCTGGTTTGTCTGTATTCTCCAAGGTGTTTACTGTGATGAAGATGTGAGAATAAAAAGTAACTTATTTAGCACCTGGTATATCTCCCGTATCATGCCAAGCTCTTTCCATGAATGTTCTTATTTGAGTTTTCTAATAAATCAATGAGTCTGGTATCTATGGCTATGTTCATTAATAGATGGAGAAATGAAGCCTTAGAGGCATTAATGCCTTAGAGGCATTAAGTGTCTTTTCCAAGGTCAAACCAATAATAAATAGTACAGCCAGACTGAGAACACAGGCAGTCCCACAGATTACAGATCCTTAACCATCAGGCCTGCTCCCTCTGTGGTCCTCAGTGATGCCAGCGAGGTAAAAAATCTTCATGCTGCAGACGAACTTCCAGAGCTCAGGATAACACAGAGTTCTGCTGTACAGGGAGGAGCCATGTCTGGACACAGTTACTGCTGGAAATCCAATTACAAAATTTTCTGTTCCCTTCTCCAAACTTCCCCAGCCCTGGATACCATCAGCTTCAATATCTTCATTTAAAAACACGCCACAAAGAAATTACATCGAAGAGATTCTTCTTACATTTTTTCAGTTTTGAGAACACAAACCTATGTATGTGTGTGCACACGCCTGTGTTTGCGCATGTACATGGCCACACATGTCACCCCCGAGAGGGCACCCAGGGCTTCTTCTCACTTTGCCCCAGAACTATCTGTACACTGAATTGCAGGGGAGAGTCTAATACCCACTTTTTATTCTAAGGCGCTGAATTTACAACTCCATTTGTAACACCTAGCTGCACACAACAACGGACTAATTACTCTCTGGTCATTAAAGCAGATCAAACGATGAAGGACAGCAAATCACCGGGGTCCACATTATCATTCATCCTAGCAGATACCAGCACCTACTCCTGTGCCTCAAAGAGGCAATAATTTCCAGAATTTCAACTATGCTCATAAAAACGGGTCCTTAATTGGGAGGTCTTCAAATACCCCTGGCGATTTAATGAGTTCTGGGGCACTGCAGGAATGGTGATGGGAGCTAGAGCTCAGATGATTAAAGTTACAGTTAAGATGCCTGGAACAGTAGTCAGTAATTCACAGTGTATCATGGAAGGCACACTTCTCTCCATGTCAAATCAAAACTATTGCAGGGGGACTTCCAGAGATTCACAGTCACCAGAAAATAACACAAGAGCCCAGAGATGTGTCGTGGGCTCTCATCGTCTCTCACTCTGAGTTCTTCTTGAGTCTGTCATCCAATGCCATGGCTTCCATTGGCAAGGGACCCTATTGTCATTCCGTCACAGGCTCTGTAATACATGGTTTTCCTTTTGCTTCCATAACACCACTATTTCCTGCTGATTTTCTGACATCTCTAACTACTGGTGCTTAGACTGTCTTATAAATTCTTTCTCCTCTGGGAAACCTCTCAATGTTTGAGGTCCAAAGACGTCTTGAATTTTCTTTTCTTTTCATTCTTCAAACCCTATCTAGAGGACCCCATCAATTCCCATGGCTTACAACCTGTTTATACTCCATGGCTCCCAAATCACCAATCCCCTCTCACTCCTCAGTGACAGATTCTTACACTCAGCTGCCTACTTAACATCTATCTTCTCCTAAGTGTCTTCCAAACATCTCAGACATCATACCTACAACTTAATACATCATCTTCTCACTAACACCCAATACTTTCTCTTTCTTCTAATTCTGCCATCTCATTAAATGGTATATGAATCCAGATAGAAGGTAACAGAACGAAACTTGAGAGTCCACATTGCCTCCTCTCATAACTTCACTCTTCATGTACAATTAATCTACAAGTTAAATAGCTTCTCTTGCTCTGTATCTCACGGATCCATTCAGTTCTCTTCATTCCCGTAGCCATTATTCCCACCCAAAGCGCCCATCAGCCTGCAACCGCCCTCTAACTGATGTTCCTCTCCTCTCTCCTTCCACCGCAATCCATTCTCCACACTGCAGGGAGAGTTATCTTTCTAAATAGAAAATTTGATCCACTTCAATGGTTCCCAATTGTCCTTAAAGTAAAAGCTAAACTCCTTAACTTGCCTTAACAGGGCCCTAAGTTATCTGGTCTCTAGGTTCATTGACTGTGGCTCTTCCCAATCATCAATGATAAACTTGAATAATCCCAGCCACTCTAGAGGCTGAGATGGGAAGATTGCTTGAGCCCAGAAGTTCAGGACAACAGTAAGCTATGACCATGCCAATGCACTCCAGCCTGGAAGACAGGGCAAGACCCCCAACTCGAGGGGGAAAACAAAGCTTGAATGGACGCACACCCTTACACATGCACACACGCACACACACACACGCATATGTGCACACACACACACACACACGAATTCATGTTCTCTTCTTAAAATACATAATTCTTTTTTACAGAAATACATAATTCTTCTATCTGAAAGGACATGGTCTTAACAGTATTTATATCTTTCTCCCTTCACTCCTCAGCATCTATCAAAATCCCAGCAACAGAGTAGGTGCTAAATAAATTATTGTTGAAAGAAGAAAGCAATATAGCTCGACATATAAAGACATATAATCTTCGTTTCTTTTTTTATTTCTCATTTCCTTTGCATTTTATCAGAATTCTTAGATATTACCTTTGTGTTTAGTTCCAATGGCTAGCTTTAGCCTAAGATTCTTAATCAATCGGAATAAATGAAATCTTAAGATTTCTGTGAATATTATCTTACTATCCCCTCCCCCATTATTTCATTACTAGGCTCACCACGTAATTTCTTTTAATAATCTCATGGTTTATTGAATCTGCACCTTTATTATAAGCCATCTCAAACCCTTTTTGGGACTAGAGATGGAATAAAGGTAATCATACAAAGACCATTAACACTTGATTAAAAAATCATCGTATATTTATGGTGATATGAGTTACCTGTCTATATGATAAGCCTGGGACAGCAAGGCCTTTCAGTACTATCGGTCTGGGAAAAGAGAAGGAATGCGTCATAGTTTCATGGTGATAGTTTATATCAGCTTCACAGTAATTTAATAACTGCATTCGTAGAACTCCTGCCCTCTAAGAGATAGGTGCTGTTTACATGTTGCCTGCCACTCAATGGGAGGCTAAGGGACTTGCTGAAGGTCAAGGTTGAGTGTGGAGGAAATGCCTTCTCTCTGCAGCCTTTCCCATGAGGCAGAGCAGGAGTGACATCTCCCTTCCAAGAGATCCTGTTTTATTTTTCCCCTGCTTCTGTCTCACCAGCTGTGTCAATACACAGTGGTTGGATGGTTTAGGTCTCTCAGACACCAGTAGACTGAAGATTCCTTAAGGGTAAAAATATTTTCTTTCTCTTCTAAAATAGGACCTAGAAGAACACCTGGTAGGCCAGGCGCGGTGGCTCACGCCTGTAATCCCAGCACTTTGGGAGGCCGACGCAGGCGGATCACAAGGTCAGAAGATCGAGACCATCCTGGCTAACACGGTGAAATTCCGTCTCTATTAAACATACAAAAAAATTAGCTAGGCGTGGTGGTGGGAGCCTGCAGTCCCAGTTACTCGAGAGGCTGAGGCAGGAGAATGGCGTGAACCTGGGAGGCGGAGCTTACAGTGAGCCGAGATCTCGCCACTGCACTCCAGCCTGGGCGACAGGGCAAGACTCCGTCTCAAAAAAAAAAGAACATCTGGTATATGAGGAGAAATAGAGTATGAGAGAAGAGTGGGGGACGGAACATGGACATGGGAAGAAGCAAGGGGAGAGAGGGAGAGAGAAGATGTATGCCTCTTCTCACCCAAGTTCAATTCATTTTTGAACCATAGACAAAGGCATTTTCCTAAGGTCTATCAACACCTCCCAGGCGGAAGAATGTACATGCAGGTGAAGTGCTGGTTTTAAGTACATATTCAGTATCAGTAAATAACATGGGCATTTATTTGTTTAAGGTGTTTGTTTTTGTTTTTGTGTTTTGTTTGCTTGTTTTTGTGACAGGGTCTCACTCAGTCACCTAAATTACAGTGCAGTGTAGTAATCTCAGCTCATCGCAATCGTGACCTCCCCAGATTCAGGTGATCTTCCCTCCTCAGCCTCCCAAGTAGCTGAGACCATAGGCATATACTACCACACTCAGCTAATTTTTGTATTTTTAGTAGAGACGTGATTCTGCTATGTTGCCCAGGCTGGTCTTAAACTCCTGGGCTTAAGAGATTCACCTGCCTTGATCTCCCAAAGTGCTACAGTTGCAGGCATGAGCCACCATCTGTAATTATAAAAATATTCTTTTTTTTTTGAGACGGAGTCTCGCTCTGTCGCCCGGGCTGGAGTGCAGTGGCCGGATCTCAGCTCACTGCAAGCTCCGCCTCCCGGGTTCACGCCATTCTCCTGCCTCAGCCTCCCGAGTAGCTGGGACTGCAAGCCGCCACCTCGCCCATTTCTAGTTTTTGTGTGTTTTTAGTAGGGGCGGGGTTTCACCCGTGTGTTAGCCAGGATGGTCTCGATCTCCTGACCTCATGATCCCACCCGTCTCAGCCTCCCCAAAGTGCGGATTTGCAGGCTTGAGCCAAAACCAGCCGGCCCTGTAAGTATTTGTCCTGTTGTGGCGTGCTGAATGGCACATTGCCCAGCTCCCAAATGCATACTGAAGCCTTAACCCCGGTGCATCAGAGATGTGACTGTATTTGGAGAGAGGGTCTTTAAAACACGTGACTGAGTCCAAAATGAGGTCATAGAGATTTGGGCCCTCATCCGACATGACTACTGCCTTTGCAAGAGAGAGGAGATAAAGGAACACGGACATAGAAAGACCATGAAAACCCAGAGAGAGGCCATCTACCAGCCAAGCCAGGAAAGCCTCAGAACAAATCCAGCCATGCCAACACCTTGGCCTTGCACATCAGCCTCCAGAACTGAGGGACAATAAAGTTAGCATTGCTTAAGCCAAACAGTCTGTAATTGTTTACTGGCAGCTCTAGCAAACTCACATGCCTGTGCCGTCCAAGCACTTGAAATGTAACTAGTCCCACCGAGGCACTGGTGCACATTAAATTTAAATAGTACATATGGCGTTCACGGCTGCCATTACAGACACCACCACTGGAACCAATGCAGCTCTAGAAAGTCCAGGGGGCTTCCACAAAATGGAGTTATGCAGGAGTCCCTCTTTTCTATTGTTTGGAATAGTTTCAGAAGGAACGAGTACCAGCTCTCCTCTGTACCTCTGGTAGAATTTGGCTGTGAATAAGTGCAGTGCCGGCTTTTTTTTTGGTTGGTAGGCTATTAATTGCCGCCTCAATTTCAGAACATTGTTTATTGGGTCTGTTGATGGTTACAGGCTGCCTGGTTTAGTCTTGGGAGGAGTGTATGTGTCCAGGAATTTATCCATTTCTTCTAGATTTTTCCTGGATTTTACATTTTTAGTAAGACCATCATTCTTAGCAAACTAACATAGGAACAGAAAACCAAACGCGAACTCTCACTCATAAATAAAGAGTTAGACAATGGCTTGGACACGGGAGAACATCACTACTAGCCTGTCAGGGGTGGAGGGTTAAGGGAGGATAGCATTAGGACAAATATCTAATGTAGATGACAGGTTGATAGATGCGGCAAGGCCGTGGCAAATTAACATACCTGTGCTTGAAGACACTACGCGTTCACATGTATATATCCCAAGTTAAAATTATAATAATAATTTAAAAAAGAAAGTCAGGGGCTTTGTCTATTTTATTACTTACTAAGGTAGTTGTACAATACATACCGCCATTTGGAATAAGAGGAGGAAATGAGAATTAAAGACAGACAAATTTAATTGCCTTCAGTATTGCTAAACTAATGGGGCCCTTCTAGAAGTTATAATAAGCATGGAGAATAGGAACTAATTTAATGAGGCACCTTTATAGGTGCAAAGCTGTCGTGCTAAAGGGCCCATGAACACCATCTCATATCCACTCCGCAGAAGACCCCCTAGGGCAGGCATAGTGTACCTGCATTTTGTGTGGATGTAGCAGCTAGAACACAGAGACTCATTATTACCCTAGGTCACATAGCTACAGTGAAATAAGGCACAAGGATCCACTTTCAAGCAGTCCCAAGCACGAGGCTAAACTATGAGAACCACCTGTAGTCAAATATCATGTCTATTTATGGCAGTTTCCACTGACCCCTATTGTCTTAAACTAGGCCATTTTCTCATTGATGATATCTACTTAGATACTTGAGTTTGTGGCCCCTGTTGTTCCAGGCATCACTTGTGATCTCTAGATATATCCCTGGTAGATGCTTCTCAAGGAGGGTTTTTCTTTCCATGAGTTGTTGCCACAAAATATGGCACTGGAGTCATGAAAGGATGGAGCCACAGGATGGAGCCATGGAATGAAGGGCCATGGATGGGAACCATGGAAGGAAGAGAGACATGGAAGGGAAGAGAGACATGGAAGGAAAGAGGGGATTATGGAAGGAAGAGGGAAGACATGGAAAGAAACAGCCAGGAAGGGAAGAAGAAGCCATGGATAAAACCATCGAAGGAAACCCTCGATAGAAATCCTCGGCTCCACTCATTAAATCCACCTCGAAAACCATAGATAAATCTATAGAAAAAGAAGATCCTCGTCGAGCTCTCGGCTCCACCGAAAATCCGCAGAAAAAGAAAAGAATACTCGTCGTCGGCTCCATAAAGATACGGCTTATAAGATAAATCCTCGATAAATCACCGAAAAATATAAAGAAAGACAAAGAATGAATCAGAAAAAGAAAATAAAGATAGATCCACCTCGGCTCTCGATCAGGCTCCTCGGCGAAAACTCCTCGTCGGCTCTCGGCACTCCTCGACCCGGCTGGAAGGAAGGAGCCATGGATGGAGCCATGGAAGGAAGAAGCCACGCAAGGAAGGAGCCACAGATGGAGCCATGGAAGGAAGGGGCCATGGATGGAGTCATGGGAGGAAGAGCAGCATGGGGCCAAAGGTCGCTCATAATACTGTGTGTGCTCTATCTGTGGTGAGCCAAGAAACACAGTAGGTGACACCTGCCCCAGTAATGGGTGGTAAGGGGAGGCTTCTAAGGCAGGTGATAGCACAGAGCTGAGTCTGGAAAAATGACCAGGAAGTATCTAGGTTAGAGAGTCGTGAATTGTTTCCAGGTAAAGGTGGTCATACCTACAAAACACACAGCAGATTTTCCCCACATGGGAAAGTCACGCCCAGGAGGCTGACAGGTGGAAGTGTTGAACAATTGGATTTTGGCCTGAGTGAGTCTCTCTGTCTCCTTGCATCTCCATATTTCTAGTGATAACAATGGAGATAAGAAGAGTACGTAACTGCTGGGGTTATCTGTGAAAAAAATCATGTAAAGCATGTGACATGGTTCAGCAGAACACAGCAAGTGCTCATAAATGTCAGCAACCACTATTCCCAATGTTGATACAACCATAATTATTAGTTATTATTCTATACCCACAGAATGCTTTGTGTGAGACACATTTTTAGGCTACTTCAGAACACGCTATTTTGCTTCAAAAATAAAAGAATAATAGGTAGAGTTTTAGCAAAATTTGCAAGCATGCACTGGATCAAAAGAATACTGTGTTGAATTGAAAGATATGGGATGAGAAAGGAAGAGTGGACGTGGGGGTAACAGAGACACTCAATGGTGAAGAAATATGGAGGTGTGGTTGGAGAATGGAAAATATCCTGTCTATTTATGGCAGTTCCCACTAATCCCTATTGTCTTAAACTGGGCCCATTTTTCTCATTGATGCTATCTGCTTAGATGTTCGAGTTTGTGGCTCCTGTTGTTTAGGGGATATAAAGAATAAGAGAAGATCAATATTTCAGAATATATATGTAATTCATTCCCCTGCCACCACAGGTCAAGAGAGGATTAATTTGGCTCCTATTGACAAACACAATACAGCAACATAAAACAGATTTATTTATCTTGTTAAGAGGTGATAAAAGTAAAGAAATGGAAACAGGGGTTGGAAACATACTGAAGCCAGGAATGAAGTTAATACCCACACACGAACCTCAAAGCACTCCATGTTGGCTGGGTAGAGGCCAACATTTCCTACTGGCTTTCCTACCAATCGTCATGGAAGGAAATCTTATGGTTGATATTCACCATTTCAGTTACCTATATTATGAAAATAAGCCAATAAATAACCAATAAAATTAGCACAGTTATTCCTTAAGGTTGGAACAAACAGAGGTTTTATCACATAACAAGCAGGATAGTGATGATTTCTGAGCATTCCGTGCAGGTGAGTGTTTAACCCACTCTGTTTATCGGAGCTTCACAACTTGTGATGTGGGCACTATTATTTCCCTCATATTATAGATGAGGAAGTAAATGCTTATAGGAGTCAAGAGATTAAGTAAAAAAAGCGGAGCTGGGATTTGGACCCAGTTGTTCTGAAACACAGGGAAGCCGGGATTTATAGTCACCGTGACAGAGGACCTGAGATGTAAATATTCCCACCACCTCCTCACAGAGACACAAAAGGCATGCCTGTTTCTCACTATCTCCTTAAAGAGGGGCTCCTAATATTACCCCAAATTGCAATCCAATAAAAGCAATTCTAGGAGGGAACTAATGAAATCCACTCCATGCACATAGCTCTCTCCTGACCAGATATCACCCAGCATCAAGTTTTACAGCATCTGGAGAAATGAAGGGAAAACTTCCTCAAAATCTTCCTGAATACCACCTCTCATATCCACTTTCCTGTGGATTCAGGGGGCAGTGGGGCCACGCCACTTAAATTAGCAAGAACCTGATAGGAGGCTGTAGTATGTTGCTAATAAAATATGGGCCACCGGGTACCCCTCCTTTCCAGTATGCTTGAATTCAAAGAATATGACAACACTCTTAAACAGCACTCCAGAATGCAACATTAGAGATTTAACCCAGTGTTGACGCTAAACACTGAAAGACAAGATGACTTTTCCTTTTGATACCACTGTGCACATTCCAGTGCCCATCATAAGGCTCTGTGCACAGTGGAAAGGGGGAATAAATCCTCCGATTCAGCCAACTGAAAGGAAGCAGCTGTTTCTAGGAAAATAAAACCACTCAGCTCTTGGCCTCCATCAACAAAAAACAAACGTTTACGCAGAGCCTTTGGCAACACCTAATCAGAAGCCTGCCTTCCAAAGAAACTCACAGCCTGGAATGTTCTACCCCGAAACAAAGCCACTGCAATTCCTACAACATAATTGTTACATTTCGGGTCTTTGAGACATCTGGATGCCCCACAGAAGGCAGTAAGGGTAGACATGAGAAACGAGCATGACTTCTTTCTAAATGAGCTGGTGACAGAATGACTTAATTCTGAGATTTTAATACAAAGCCATCTAGTGAAGCTATTGTATGCCACGTGCAGCACTTGACCTGTTTCAAAGTCTCCATTCCTCTCTCCTTCTTGGTCCTCTCTGATTAGTGCAGAGTCATAGAAACACTTTACATCTTTTATTCCAGACCTGTATGATGTACATATACTTACAATGGCATAAATATAGGACTTTGTGTCTTTCTGTCCTATTGATACCCCCCACCTTCTTTTTCAATGTAGGTTTATATAAAAGCATCCACACATCTGCTGAAATTAGTTTATGAAAATGTATGCCTTTTTTTCCTTTGCATTAAATCTTAATCAAATTTAAAATGACTGAAAATGGCTGCTATCTCTCAACTCAAAATGAAATATATTGTCTAGAACCGGTACAAAAATAGAGGCTACAAATGTACCTTACATTTGGGAAACGTGTAAAAGGATAAGGCGGTTGAAGGCACAAAAAAACATACTGCAGGGTGAATGCAACTGAAGCACACACACTTTCATTTTAGCATTTTTTTCAATTGATGATAACCTAAATGACAGCTTCGTGAGTAGACAGCATAGGTTCTCAATCAGGGGTGACTTTGTCCTCCAGGTGACGTTTAGAGGGAAAAAGAAACACCTAGAGATTTTTTGGTTGTCACAACTGCACGGGGTGTTATGGGAAGGTAAAGTCTAGGAATGCTGCTAAACATTTCATGATACACAGAAATGTCCATAACCAAAATAAATTCATCCAGCCCGAAATGTCAAAAGTGCTGTGGTTGAAAAATGCCTGGTTGGGTGCAGTGGCTCACGTCTGTAATCCCAGCACTTTGGGAGGCCAAGGTGGGCAGATCACAAGGTCACGAGTTCGAGACCAGCCTGGCCAACATGGTGAAACTCCATCTCTACTAAAGGTACAAAAATTAGCTGGGCGTGGTGCACACACCTGCAATCCCAGCTACTTGGGAGGCTAAGGCAGGAGAATTGCTTGAACCCAGAAGGGGGAGATTGCAGTGAACCAAGATCATGCTATTGCACTCCAGCCTGGGCAACAACAGAGCAAGACTCAGTCTCAAAAAAAAAAAAAAAAAAAAAGAGAGAAAAGAAAAAAGAAAAATGTCTGATCAGTTATATGTTATAAAAAACCAACGAACAAACATGAATTATTCAGAGAAAATGCAATGAATTAAGGGAAATGTCTTTGCAACCAGAACTCAACACTCCAACTACTATGCTTAAAGTTATTATGAGAGAGAGAGAGAGAAAGACTCTTGTCTAAAATATGTTGTTATTGTAACACAGATAATTAATAAACTGATGTGAGGATGACAGTGTGTGTGATGCCATTCTCTTGAACAAGCCTTAACACACAGGTTCACTCCGATTGGACGGCTGTCTTTCCCCTTCCTTAAATTAATAAGAACGGATGTTCTCTTCTTTGGGAATGAGGAATAAAAGGTTTAATTTACTCAGTGCTAAAAATAAAAGCCTTCCCATAACTCTTCAGTGGCATTTGGTGTGGCATACAGGCGGGTTTCAAAATCTGGATTATGAATTCTAATTTTTAATGCTTGTTATCAGCAAACTTTAAGGGTAAACAAATATGTGATTTGTCCATGCATGTAGAGATACACAGTATGCATTCATACGCATATAGCGACACAAAGAATTAACACATGGTCTAAAAACAGGCACTCTGATATGACTGACAACCTCCACCAAGTATCCTGGCTAACTCTAAGCCTGCGCATTAAAATGATTGAAAGTCAATACTAGGTTTCAGAATGTACTATCAGTCCACGTAACGCCTACCGCATTTTTATAACATATAATTCATATAACTCCCATTTCTGTATAGTCCAATTAGCTTCAAACAGGTATATAATTGTTGGTCTTGAGGGATCTCTTAGGCCATGATTAGTAAATTATCCGGTAGCTAACAAGATGGCATTTCCAAATCCCTTTCACTGATGGCCACAGGCTCCAAACTAGGCCTTTCTGGCAGACTCTGTAACTCCACTGTACAAGAAATCTGTTACACAATCTGTCACATAAACACAGATAGGAAATGTACATAATGCAATGCTTGAAGGAAAAAAAGTCCAATAGACCATGAACTTTTAATGAATGAATTTTAACAGTTGGCAATCTGGTGTGCGGTTTTCAAAGTTTTCCCGTTGAAAAGGAATGTGACTTGCGTTTCATGTTTCCCTAGACTTGATTTAATTAAAATGACAAAGAGTGAAAATATATTTTTCACTCCCGGAAAAGGAAAAGTACAGGCAAAACACAAACCTTAGCTTATTAGCATGCTAGACAGAAGCTCCTCACCTACCAGTTTGGCAATGGTTTGGGAAATATAAACCCTTTTAGGTCTCAGGAGAAAGAGCGCTGTGTGGCTGACTAGCAAAGGTAGTGTAATCATAATTGCATCAGGACGCCTGTCTCTTTGGTTTTCTTTCAGCCCTTATTATAATCCAGACACTAAAAAAAATAATGATTTAGAATAACATTTATAGTCAATATAATTAACTCTATTTAATATATATTAACTATAATTAATTAGAATAGTAATCCTAAAAAGTAGATGTTCTTATTCCCATTTTATAGATGAAGAAACTGAGGCTCTACAAGTAATTGCTTAAGTCATTGGCCATAATTCCCAGCCAGCGCTGCCCCCCAGGGTCCCACACTCATCATTTAAATACAAAAGGCACTGATACACATATACTGAGTAAATAAATAACATACGCCAAAGCCCTGGTCCCTTCTACGTTACTTGAATGTCTCTTATGTGAGATTTTTTTTTAAGTTTAAAATCTATATTTTTCTGAAAACAATGAAGTGATTTAAACCAAATTCTCTACCTTTTGAAGATGCAATGGGAATCTTAAAACTTTTGACCAATAGTCCAGAAACCAATAATATTTTTAAAAGCACCTACTGGCCAGGTGTGGTGGCTCACACCTGTCATCCCAGCACTTTGGGAAGCTGAGCAGGAGGACTGTTTGAGCCCAGAAGTTCTAGACCAGCCTGGGCAACATGACAAGACCCTGGCTGTACTGAATAATTTAAAAATTAGCTAGGCTTAAAAATTAAAATTAGTTTTTAAATTAATTTAAAAATTAGGTGGCACGTGCATGTATTCCTGGCTACTTGAGAGGCTGAGGTGGGAGGACTGCTAGAGCCCAGAAGTTGAAGGCTGCAGTGAGCTATAATCGCACCACTGCACTCCAGAGTGGGTGACAATCAGAGACCCTATCTCCAAAAAATAAAAAAAAAGTGACACCACCTACTTCGTGTATAGTTAACAGGGATGCTGAATCAAATGAGCCTCACCTTTAAAGAGCTCAGAGGCGGCCGGGCGCGGTGGCTCACGCCAGTAATCCCGGCACTTTGGGAGGCTGAGGTGGGCAGATCACGAGGTCAGGAGATCGAGACCATCCTGGCCAATACGGTGAAACCCTGTCGCTACTAAAAATACAAAAATTAACTCAGCATGGTGGCATGTGCCTATAGTCCCAGCTACTCAAGAGACTGAGGCAGGAGAATCGCTTGAACCCAGGAGGTGGAGGTTGCTGTGAGCCCAGATCATCCCACTGCACTCCAGCCTGGCGACAGAGTGAGGCTCCATCTCAAAAAAAAAAAAAAAAAGAGTTCAGAGGCAAGGTTAATAAAAACAAAAATATAATAGATGGCTGGGATGTCTGTAATGCCATAAGCTTCCCTGGTTCCTACCTTATCCTTGGCTTGTCTCATTCTATACCAACTCTTTGTAGGAAGTGACTATAATCATGAGTTAAACCACACCACACTGTTGATCTCAAAGCAATAACCTCAACCAAGAGAGAGTTTTTCCCTGAGCTTTAGATACACAAAGACAATCATTGACCAGATATCTCCCTGTGATATTCTCAAAAGTCTCTAAAAGAAAATCTCATGCTAAACTCAGTATTTCTGCAGTCTCTTCTCTCTTATTCTCATGTTCCCTGCTGATCCACTTGCATCCTCCTGTCATCCCAAGTCTAACATCTAGAAGTCATTCTGCATTACTCTCCTTCTCCCTGGGCCATGAATGCCTCCCACGCATCTCTCCTCTCTGTTTCCACCTCAACAGGCTCTTATCATCTCCTGCCTAGTATACTTAAAACAGCTTCCTGACTTCTGCCACCTTCCCCTCCATCAGCTTCTCTCTCCCTCAAATCAATTCTCCACTCAGCCTTCAGAGGAACCCATAGAAAGTGAAAACCTAGCCATTCCATTTTTCTGCTTCAAACCTATGTGTGACTCCTTGCTCTCACACAGAACCAAGCTCCAGCCCTTCAGAAGGTCACCTCCACATTTTACTCACTAACAAAAGCAGTTTTCATTCCTCCCCTGCCTCCCTACACCTTTCTTTCTCTCCTCGACCCCATAGACTCCATTTTGGCCTTTTTGGCCTTTTCTTCTTACTGTGCCTTGTATTAGTCCATGTTAACCCTGCTGATAAAGACATACCCAACACGAGGAAGAATAAAAGGTTTAATGGACTTATAGTTCCACATGGGTGGGGAGGCCTCAAAATCAATCATGGTGGAAGGCAAGGAGGAGTAAGTCACATCTTACATGGACGGCAGCAGACAAAGAGAGAGTTTGTGCAGGGAAACTTCTCTTTATAAAACCATCAGATCTCATAAGATTTATTTAGTATCACAAGAACAGCATGAGAAAGACCCGCCCCCGTGATTCAATTACCTCCCACAGGGTCCCTTCCATGACACGTAGGAATTGTGGGAGTTACAATTCAAGATGAGATTTGGGTGGGGTCACAGCCAAATCGTATCATACCTTCTACTTGGAGCATTGGTTTTTCGAGCCCTTGAGTGTCTACCATGTGCCAGGTATTGTGCCACGTCCTGGGGGGAGCATGTTGAATTAAGCAGACACTGTTCCTGCTCTTGTAGCATTTACAACCTGCCCAGAGCACACTGACAAAACCAAGTAAAGAAATGCACACCCGATTTTAATTGTGGTTCACAATGGGACAGCAACTGACGAGAACGCTGTGCATGACAATAACTTACTCACTTCACATGATGCTTTCTGGATATCAGTGACTCTGCACTTAGGGCTACTACATTATACATTATCTGTTCATACAAATATATATATTTAAATAGCCCCATCCCCACACGGTGGCCTTTCTGAGTACTAACACTGTTCAAATAATCACTTTTGGCTCTACTGTAGAACATAAGTGGGGATTCAATAAATATTAATTGAATGAATGCATGGATGGATGGATAGATGGATGGATGGATGGATGGAGGGATGGATGGACAGATGGATGGATGGATGGATGGATGGATGGATGGATGGATGGATCGATGGATGAATGGATAGCTGGATGGATAGATGGACGAATGGATAGGTAGGCTGGTGGGTAGACGGTGGGTAGATGGGTAGATGGACAGATGGAAGGATGGCTGTATGAACAAATTAAAGAATGACTTAGTAAATGAAAGAGCATTTTACTCTATCATTTCAGTTTTATAAATCACTGATTAAAATTGCATCCTTGGTAACAAGCACATCTTAGAAACTCTCATCAATGAGCTTGTGAGGACATCCTTTACCAGTGGGAGAGAAGTTACAGAGCACACTGGGTATTTTCAAGTATTGTTAAGGCTCCTGCTCACATCCTTGAGAGATTTTCAGAAAGGTCCTTGTGTACTGGAGAGTTTCTGGGGATAAATGCTTCACAAGGAAAAATCAAAACAATGCAAAACTTCAAAAAATCTTGGCCAGGATTGGGGGATGGGAAAATGAGCAACAGAAGAAATATTTTTATAAAAGAAGGAGCATTTTAGCTTACTTTGTGTTTGCTTTGATTGTAGTAGTAGGGAAAAGAGAATGAACGTGAGAGATACCACACAGGAATCCTACAGGAAGAAAGGAAGGAAAACAAGGGAGGAAAGAAATCTTCACACCTTTGAGACGGCCTGGATTCAGCCAGAAAGGAATATATGTTTCCTTCATATACACGGAAGGGATACAATGGCTCACCCAGGCCTGTGTCAAGACCAGGCAGTAACTGTTCAGGGAAAATCAAGGGCTGGGAACTATTTCCAAGTTCCATTCTAATAAAGCGTTAAAGCAAGATTTCCAAAGCGTGTCCTGCAGAATTTCCAGGCTCTGGCTCCGAGTACAGATTCCTGGTACTCACTTTCACATCAGAATCTCTCAGGGTGGGACTCAGAAAGATACATTTTTATTAAGTTGGTGCAAAAGTAATTGAGGTTACTTTTGCACGGCAAACACACAATCACTTTTGCACCAAACTAATACCATATTCCAAGGTTTTCATATTCTTCTGTTAAAAGACGAATCTGACTCCCCCCTTGCAATTCCCCAACATGTTTTGACCAATGAAGGTGGGACAAGTGAAGGGGAGGCTGTATTTCAAAGCACATCATAGAAATACAGCCTCAGTTGTTGGGAATTACAAAGAGAAAAGACAGGGAGATTGATATGACAAAACGCTCATTTTTTGGTAACTTCTGCATACCTGAAGAGAAGATGTGTTTGGGAGTTTCAATTTACAAGAAGGAATACAGCAGAGGAACAGTGTTACTTTTTTACTTTTTATTTTTATTTTATTTTTTTCAAGATGGTGTCTTGCTCTGTCTCCCGGGCTGGAGTGCAGTGGTGCGATCTCAGCTCACTGCAACCTCCGCCTCCCAGGTTCAAGCAATTCTCCTGCCTCAGCCTCCCGTGTAGCTGGAATTACAGGCGTCTGCCACCACGCCCGGCTAATTTTTGTATTTTTAGTAGAGACAGGATTTTCACCATGTTGGTCAGGATGGTCTCGATCTCTTGATCTCATGATCCACCCACCTCGGCCTCCCAAAGTGCTGGGATTACAGGTGTGAGCCACCGCGAATGGCCAACAGTGTTTATTTCCAAGCAGAAAGACAAACATTTGAGTGGATGTGTCCCCCTTTAAGCACCAAAGTCCCACCCAGGAATATTTCTGAGAAGCTACCACTAAGTCAAGCTCTGTCCCCTGCTATTCTCACTAGCTGTTGAAGGGCTGGAAGGCAATGACCCTTTCTATCACCTGGCAGCCTGTGAGGGAAGCTTGTTGGATACTGAGAGTTAAGGGCTTGGAAGAATTAAAAGCTTGGAAACAAAGCCTATGAATTCCTCAGAGTAATCTTTAGAAAGTGACTCTGGCAGGCATGTGGGATTGTCATCCCATAAATCTTTCTAGGAATTCATTCTAATGGCAAATTAGGATGACCCTCCCTTCACGCTGACCACCATTGACTAAGTCAGAAATGAGCATCCAATTCAATAGAGAAGGACTCTCTTCCCTGGACTTGGGATGAGACAGAGAGTGTTTAGTTCATCTCTCTTCAAGGGCTAAAGCTGTGAGATGTAAAACGTGGGCTATATCCTGGCTACGTGAAGACAGTCAGAAATAAGAGAAAGTGAAGCTGGCTGCACACGGTAGCTCACACCTGTAATCCGAGCACTTTGAGAGGCCAAGGTGGGTGGATCACCTGAGGTCAGAAGTTTGAGATCAGCCTAGACGACATGGCGAAACCCCATCTGTACTAAAAGTACAAAAGATTAGCTGGGCATGGTGGCATGCACCTGTAATCCCAGCTGCTCGGGAGGCTGAGGCAGAAGAATTGCTTGAATCTGGGAGGCAGAGGTTGCAGTGGAACGAGATCGCCCCACTGCACTCCAGCATGGGCAATGAGAGCAAAACCCCGTCTCAAAACAAAACAAAACTAAACTAAACAAAACAAAACAAAAACCAAGAAAATAAAAGAAAATGAAGCCAACAAGCAGAGAGTCAGAGAGAAAGAATCTAGCAGAGGACTGCAGGGGAAGCTATGTACACAGGAGAGAGCAGGTTCCCTTAGGATGTCCGGGTCCTATTTGTTCCCCAGAGATACTTACAACTCTGTCTTCTCCTGACTCCCTCAGAACACTGGTTCACTTGAGAGCAGTGGCATTAGACTTTATTAGCCCCATCCCTCATACGGCTGCCATCCACTCACCACCCCCCAAGTGCATGCTCCCTCACCCTCCTCAATGACAGCAACAGCATCAGGCTCACTCACTGCCTCTCTGTCCACCATGACTCTGGTCATCACTCTTGGATGGTGCAGTCAACATCCTGGTCTCCCTTGTCTTTCTCATCACTGAGTCCAATCATGTTGGCTTCCAACTCTACCTCAACCATACACTCCACAGACGCAGCCTAGACCCTGTCTTCAGCTCTGAATATCAAGCATCCATTCTTAGAGCACTGCCTTCTACTCTCCCAGCTCATCCACGCTGTTCACTGTTGCACTTGACTGGACTCATTCAGTATCACCACAGTATCACCACCCTCTCGATCCTATTACTCGTTTTTGTTTGTTTGTTTGTTTTCGAGTTGGAGTCTCGCTCTGTTGCCCAGGCTGGTGCACACTGGCACAATCTCAGCTCATTGCAACCTCCGCCTCCCAGGTTCAAGTGATTCTCCTGCCTCAGTCTCCCAAGTAGTTGGGACTACAGATGCCTAGCACCACACCCAGCTAATTTTTGTATTTTTAGTAAAGATAGGGTTTCATCATGTTGGCCAGGATGATCTTGATCTCTTTGACCTCGTGATCCACCCGCCTCAGCCTCCCAAATTGCTGGGATTATAGGCATGAGCCACTGCACAAGGCTGATCCTTTTACTCTTTATTACCCTTGTCATATAATCTCTTTCCTAATTTCTCAGCCTAAATACCATAGGCCAAAACAGAAACCACTTCCTGGCAGGTCCCCAGATTCCCCTGTACAAATTATAAGCTTGGTTAAGCCCAACTACCTTGCAGACATAGATGAGTACTACTCTCTCCATCTTCTCCCAACCCACAGGCCCCATCTTCTTTATTTTCTCATCAATATCCTATTTCATGCTGTGTACCACCTTTCTCTGCCTACTCATCAACACACATATATTTAGAAATGGCCACCTAAGGCTCACACCTGTAATTCCAGCACTTTGGGAGGCTGAGGCGGACGGATCACGAGATCAAGAGTTTGAGACCAGTCTGGCCAATATGGTGAAACCCTGTCTCTACTAAAAAAACAAAAATTAGCTGGGCACAGTGGCGCATGCCTGTAGTCCCAGCTACTCAGGAGGCTGAGGCAGGAGGATCGCTTGAACCCAGGAGGCGGAGGTTGCAGTGAGGTGAGATAGTGCCACTGCACCCCAGCCTGGGCAACAGTGAGACTCTGTCTCAAAAAAAAAAAAAAAAAGAAAGAAAGAAAGAAAGAAAGAAATGGCCACCTAAGTCCCAAGTCTACACAGTATTCTAGTTTAAGACCTTCCGAGTATTGTTTTTGCTTTTTCATTGAAATTTTAAAGAAATCAAATTGGCCCAACTTTCTGCATCCCATCTGAGCTGCATCCCTGGGTCAGGTGCTCACCTTGGTTCATTCAGATGTGTTTGTAATGTGGAAGGCCAGAGCTTGGGAAGGGACATCTCCCAGGGAAAGGAAAGACCAGAGAAGTATCCCAAATAATATGTCTACCCCTGTAGGAAATATTGTGGGCTACAGCTGCTTGTGGGTTGCTTAGCAACTAGAAGTAGTTCTGAGCCACACAGGAGAGAATAGTGGTTCAGGGAAAGAATTTGTCAAGAAATCACGAAGGGTATATTGCACTGAACTCCAGTCAACACTTCCCTGTCCCCAAACTGCAGGTTGGATGACTGGTGCAGCTCAGGAGGCATGAGGGAAGGGGCAAAAGGGAGGCAGGGGATGTTCCTCATTCCTCGATCATCCCATCACTTGCCCAGGCATTTCATCTATGCCTGAGCTGAGGCACAGCCAGGGGTAAGAGCCACAGTGGTTTCTGCTGAACCCAGAGCATGTTAATCATGCCTGTCAGGCTCCTGGGGAAAGGAGAGGTTGGCAGTCCTGACAATCTACATTAACATGGGTGGATGTGTTTGATTATACCTTCCTGACTGCAGTTTCCATTTGCATCTTTCATCAGAGGCCAAAGGATGTGCTATTTGCCCTGCCTGTCCTGTAGTCTCATCCTCACTGCCTGTATGCAACTGACCTCATGACAACACAAACTTCAGACTGCAAGGGGCCATCGGCACGCTCAAGTGGGATCCAGCTGCCCTTGAGTGCATGGGTTTTCACAACAGAGTTGTCCTACAAAAATAGGCTAGATTGATTTTCAGCTGGGGTCAGTTTTCAGGACACCTCTCACAGCCACAGAAAACCAGGCTATTCTAAGGGTGCAGAACTTGAAGCCACCAGCAGTGATAATGCAAAAGGAAGATGTCCTACACTAAGTCATTAACGGCCCATATTATGAGTTGCAAAATTCAGCACATATAATATTACAGATAACTAACAAAGCACCATGCACAATGTTAAGAATACTCAGGTACAGTTGTGAGCACTCACAGAAAAAACACTTGCCATGCATAGGGTCCTAGTAGCATTAAGCATGTCTCAGTAACCACTGCATTGCTTATATGCATGGTGAGGCTCTTATACAGTACTCAGGAAATGTCTATGGAATGCCCAAATGACTGCCTCTTGACTTTGCCCTCTTCATCTGTGACCAAACAACACCAACCCCAACTCAGAGGGTTTAAAGAAGTTATAGCTAAAGGAAGAACTGGAAGTAATTTATTTGATAAATCCCAGGGTTACTTAAAAACAGTGAAAGTGATTAACTCCTGAGGATCTCAGTCCACTACCAAACACAGTCAAAAGTCTTTACTGGAATTGACTTGCAAACTTCACACAGCATCCAGCCCTATGCCATGAAACCAAGAGGCTACAGGATGTGGTCAAGCAAAGTTTGGAGATCAGACTGTATGGGTGTGAGTCCAACTCCACCACTTCTTAGGTAAGTGGCCTGGCCAGATTACTGACTCTCCTTAAGGTTCACTCTCCTCATCTTTAACATAGGAACACAGTACACCTTTCACAGGTTTGTCTCAGGATACAATTGAGTTAATACCTGTGAGGCACACAGCACAGCATCAGGCATTTGTTAAGTGCTGGCTATCAAATAATTAGTAATTATTAGATTGTGAGGTCTTTTTAAACATTTCTTTCCAACTTGGGTTTATGAAAGACACCGATATGGACAGCACAAATGGCAAGGTCTTTGATGAGACATCAGTAGAAACACAAACTCTCTTAACCCAGGTATTCCCCAGGGTGAACAGCATAGGGATGAGATCCAGCTACTCTTTCCTGGCATAAGCGTCAAGACCAGGAGGAGCCTGGCAGTTTCCTTGTCCCATCAGAAGGTCCTCATTGGCGTGCTGATATGGCATGGCTCTGTGTCCCCACCCAAATTGCATATTGAATTATAACTCTCAATGTTGGGGAAGGGACCTAGTGGGAGGTGACTGAATGATGGGTGCAGATTTCCCCCTTTCTGTTCTCCTGATAATGAGTGAGTTCTCACGAGGTCTGGTTGTTTAAAAGTGTGTAGAACTTCCCTCTTCACTCTCTCTCCTGCTGCCATGTGAAGATGTGCTTGCTTCCCCTTCACCATTCCACCATGATTTTAAGTTTCCTGAGGTCTCCCAGCCATGCCTCCTGTACAGCTTGTGAAATTGTGAGTCAATTAAACCTTTTTCTTTATAAATTACCCAGTCTCAGGTAGTTCTTTATAGCAGTATGGCAATGGACTAATACACACACCATCTACTAGAGATGACTGGCATGAGGCTACACAGAAATGATGACTCCTGGAGAACCTAATGAAGCAGTGCCAATGGGTTGTGAAATACATTTAATTGTCAAATTAGGTGCTGAAGACACTGACCAAGCAAATCTTAGAACCAAGGGAAAAGAAAATAAAAGACCCAAATTGGTTTTCAAGCTGCAAACAAAATGAGTTAAACAG
Source organism: Papio anubis (assembly GCF_008728515.1). Taxonomy (NCBI): domain Eukaryota; kingdom Metazoa; phylum Chordata; class Mammalia; order Primates; family Cercopithecidae; genus Papio; species Papio anubis. Next base: position 67,517,944 of record NC_044993.1, read on the forward strand.
AAATATGTTCTCTGTGCTTGGTTCTGCACAGACACCTTTTAAAAATAAAATTCATTTAGCTTAAATTAATGGAATTAAATAAAGTAAATGCAGGTCAGTAGGGAATTACTGGAGCATGTGAGCAGCGATGCTGTGGACGCTCATTCCTGATTGAACAGTAAAAACAGACTGTTCGTTCTCTGACATGCCGTGGGTGATAGATCTTCTTCTCCTAAAATAGTGTCTGTGCAAAAGATGGGAGGAAACGATCGCCTATTAATTTGGTTTTTAAGTCCAGATGAAGAACCTTGAAAATAGCCAAAGAGCCAAAAATACTGAGTAACTTCACATTCAGAGGGACTGTTTCTTCTCTCTATATATAGCAAGTCAAAAATAGACATCTCGGATTCTGGGCCTGCAAGGGCTGAAGTATGTCTATGCCCATCGACTGGAGAGAAATTTTATAATACATCCCCCCATGTTATCACTTTGCTTAAATGTCACCACCTCTGCAAACTTCATTAACAAATGTGACCTTTTCCATAACCCTAATTTATTCAATATACTTGTGTCATTTTGTGTCTGTTTTCACTCATCCAACAAATAGTCACTGAGTTACTACTACATCTCAGAAAGCGTGTTTGGTTTGGGGATACAAACGATCATGTCTTTCCTTATGCAACTTATAGTCTATTGAGGTATTGACAGAAAAATAATCAATGAATGAATTAATTATAAAGACAGTAAGTGTTGAGAAGAAACTGGGCTTGGGGTGGTAATTTTTCCCCCCAGAAAAACTAATATTCCAACTTTGAACAATATTTTAACTAAAAATTTTTAAGGCAAAAACAAAAAAGTGAAGGAAAACCGGGCAGGACACTGTCAAAATTGTTTAGAGCATGTTTTACAACAACTGCAATTCTGTCTGTATCATGTATATGGGAATTAAATACCTGTTTTCTGGGCAAGAGCCTAGCACAGGAAAGGACTGCATCTTCCAGGTATTTATGCGCTTATCACTATTGGTGGTGTAAAATACACTAACAGAGAAAAGGCATTAAGAGGAGGAAAAGTAATTTCACTGGTAATTCAAGATACTGCATTACCATTCCAACAGCCACTGTTAATTTGGGTAGCTCTTGTATTCCATGGTCAATATCACCCTTAAAACAGGTATAACATTTACTTAACTGTATTGAGCTGCATTTATCTTTCTAACCAGAAGAGAAAATGCGTATTTCTTTTTAAAAGTATTCACCACATTTTCATGCTCTCTTCATTCTGTTTCCAAGAGCCAGAGCTTTTCTCCAATGCGTTGAAAATGCAGATTTTAACCATTTATAATTTGATTTTTGACTTTTGCCCCAAGGGAATAACCTCAAAACAACAAAGAGAAGAAGGAAAATCTTCACATGGGAAGTGATGCTCATGATGGGAAAATGATGCAAGTCATGGTGTGCGTCATAAATCATTCATAAATGTACGGAACATTGGAATTTGATGAATGGCACATATGAGATAAGTCCATCTACTGTTTGACTACCACATAGGCACCAGATCCTACTTTGATTAAAATGAACCATCTAGATCCCAATCAGTTGCATCCCAGGTGCCATAAAATCTTGCAAACATTATGATTTCAGAATTAGATGCAGTGATTATAGGTAACTGAAGACAAGGCAAACCACTTGGAAATGGGTAAATGCCCCAGTATCAATAAATCTGGCTGGGGGTGGATGCTATATAAAATGAACGCTGGCCAGGCATGGTGTCTCACACCTGTAATCCCAGAACTTTGAGAGACCAAGGCAAGTGGATCACCTAAGGTAAGGAGTTCGAGACCAGCCTGGCCAACGTGGCAAAACCCCATCTCCACTGAAAAAGAAATACAAAAATTAGCTGGATGTAATGGTGGATACCTAAAGTCCCAGTTACTCGGGAGGCTGAGGCAGGAGAACCGCTTGAATGTGGGAGGCAGAGATTGCAGTGAGCCAGGATCGCACTACCGCCCTCCAGGCTTGGCGACAGAATGAGACTCCGTCTCAAAACAAACAAACAAAACCCAAAAAACAAACAACAACAATAACAAAATGAGTGCCAGCTATGACACGAAACATCTGTTATACAACAGATTGCTAACTGGTGGCTTGAAACCACTCGGAATGAGTAAAGGTGATCCTTAGGTGGTAACATGGGTTCCCTATGAAAAAGTGATGGCAAGCAAATCCCCTTCCATTCCTTTAAGGTCCTAGACAGTTGGACTGACTAATGCTGTAGATTGAGTGTATTGCAGTATTAATGGAATTAATGAGGAATGTGGGCTGGAGCTTAGACTCAGGGCTGATTCATCAATTTACCCAAAGAATGTTAATAACATACACAGCTGTGCATGTATATGTACCTATCTCTCAGCATGATTCATTAACTCCTTGGAAGCTGGCCTCATGTTTGTCATTTATCATTTAACCTCCTGGGGTGCCTAGCACATAGTAATAACCTCAGTAAATGCCAAACAAAGGATCATCAGGTACAAATCATTAGAAGAGAAGAATACATTGGAAATGTGGGTGGTCATTCTCTAAAAAATATATAAAATACTTACAAACAGATTATAGGCCATTAGCAAAGTCAGAGTTCTCTCTCTGGTTGGACATGTTTATCAATGATGAAAAGGATGACCTGAGATGTGTTTATCATATTTACAGATGGTGCAGACCCGTTGCAAGCTTGCAAGCAGAGTGACAGAACCACAATTCAAAATTATATTTATAGAATTCTATTTTAGAAGTTGCTTCCTAGGTGCCAGGCACTATGCTACTTGCATTACATACATGAGCTAATAGAGTTAAATGAATACACAGTTCATATATGAGGGCTTTCAGATGAAGACTAAGGGAGAGTCAAGCAGGGGGAAAATCTGTGGGATGGGTTTATTTGCAGGAAGGCTGAGGAGCCCTCATGGCCATCGAGAAGAAGCAGCTGGGGAAGGAACTCATGCCAGTAAGGAAGCCTTGGCCATCGGACATGTAGGAGGAATAAGGCCTTCCTCAAAGACGTCCATGTCCTCATCTCCAGAACCTGTGAATGTGTTATCTTACATAGCCAAAGGGGCTTTGCAGATGTTATGTAATTAGGGATATCAAGATGGGGAGATTATCCTGGATCACCCAGGTGTGTCTTATGTTATCACAAGTGCCCTTAGAAGTGCCCAGGCACAGTGGCTTACACCTGTAATCCCAGCATTTTTGGAGGCCAAGGTGGGCAGATCACGAGGTCAGGAGTTCAAGACCAGCCTGGCCAACACAGTGAAGCCCCATCTCTACCAAAAATACAAAAATTAGCCAGGTGTGGTGGTGCATGCCTGTAATCCCAGCTACTTTGGAGGCTGAGGCATGAAAATTGCTTGAACCCGGGCAGTGGAGGTTACAGTGAACAGAGATGGTGCCGCTATACTCCATCTGGGAAACAGAGTGAGACCCCCATCTCAAAAAAAAAAAAAAAAAAAAAAGAAAGAAAAAAAGAGGTTGGAGCTAGATGAAAAGGAGGTGTGACGATGGAGCAGAGGTTGGAGTGATGTGCTTTGAAGGGTGGAAGAAGGGACCATGAGCCAAGGAAAGTGGCAGTCCCCAGAAACAGGAAAAAGCAAGAAAATGGATTCTTCCCTGGAGACTCCGGAAGAAACGAAGCCCTGCTAACACCTGGATTTTATCCCCCTAAGACCCCTTCCAGACATCTGATCTCTAGAACCCTAGGATAATAAGTTCAGAAGGTTCTTGCTTTAAGCTGCTGAATTTGTGGTAATTTGTTACAGCACCAATGAGAAACTATCAAATACAGAGGAACGGGAAATTCTGAGAATAGTGAGTCTCACTCCTAGTCTGGCCTCTGGCCCCACACTTGCATTCGTGTCTGAGTCCATGAGAAAGGTGATGGGCTACCCCCCAGGGGCAGGTCAGGGGCTTCAAGACAGAGGCTCTACAGTGTCTGGTGGAAGTAATAACCGAAATAGTGGCTCCATTTTTAAAAGTTGCTCATCTAACAGAACATACTGCTGAAATGAAGCAAACCTTCTCTGCCTGTCATTACTGACTCTTGTCTTTCTCTATGACTTCTCATTTGCTATGCCAAAAATTTCCAACAGCTATACCTACACAACACCTGACTGCTTTCCACTGCATCTATAGCCCCAGGTGGGGCCAAGGCAGCATCGACAGCCACCTGAACCACCGCAATGGCTTCCAGCTGAGCTCCTGGCTTTCTCCTCTGACTTTCTCTCTGTTCCCAAATCAACAGCCTGAAGGATGGCATCACACAAGACAGCATGATGATTTTATTAAATATTATTATTATTGCTATCATTATTGAGACAGGGTCTCACTCTGTAGCCCAGGCTGGAGTGCAGTGGTACAATCTTAGCTCACTGCAACCTCGGCCTCCTAGATTCAAGCGATTCTCCTGCCTCAGCCTCCTGGGTAGCTGGGATTACAGGCACGCACCACCACGCCCAGCTAAGTTTTGTATTTTTATTAGAGATGGGGTTTCACCATGTCAGTCAGGCTGGTCTTGAACTCCTGACCTCATGATCTGCCCACCTGGGCCTCCCAAAGTGCTGGGATTACAGGCATGAGCCATTGCGCCCAGCCTATTATTATTTTTCTTGAGACAGGATCTCACTCTGTTACTCAGGCTGGAGTGCAGTGCTGCGATCTCAGCTCACTGCAACCTCTGCCTCCTGGATTCAGGTAATTCTTGTGCCTCAGCCTCACTAGTAGCTGGGATTACAGGCATCCACCACCACACACGGCTCATTTTTTATTTTTTGTATTTTTAGTAAAGACGGGGTTTCACCCTGTTGGCCAGGCTGGTCTTGAACTCCTGACCTCAGGTGATCTTGCCGCCTTGCCCTCCCAAAGTGCTGGTATTACAGGCATGAGCCACTGTGCCCAGCCTCATTAAATATTATTCTCATTGAAGATTTTGAGACACGAGCTTCAGGTAAAATAATGTCAATGATAATAGCAAATTTGTTAAATACTAACTATGCCTGAAGCATGTTTCTGAGCACTTTCAGGGTGAGCAAAGTGGCTCACACGTATAATCCTAGCACTTTGGGAAGCCCAGGTGGGAGGACTGCCTAAAGTCATGAGTTCAAGACCAGCCTAGAAACCTAGTGAGACCCCCCCGCCTTTACAAAAACTTTAAAAAGCAAAAATAGGTTAGGCCTGACGGCATGCATCTATAGTCTCAGCTTCTTGGGAGGCTGCAGCAGGAGGAGCTGTTGAACTCAGGAGTTAGAAGCTATAGTGAGCTACAGTCGTGCAATGGCACTATGGCCTTGGTGATAGGACATGACTCTGTCTCTATTTAAAAAAAAAAAGAAAGAAAGAAAGAAAAAAAAGCATGTTTCCGGACATGTTCATATATAAACTCCTTAAATCATCTCAGTAACTCTCTAAATGTCTGGTGTTAGCCCCATTTTACAGATGAGAAAACTGAGTCACCAAGAATGATTTGCTCCAAGTCACAAAGCTGGTAAGGTAGCCAGGACTACAGGTTCACCCCACTGGAGGCTCAAAACCCTGTGATGTCTGGCTTCCCATCACATTCAGACTAAGTGCCTAAGTCTTTGTAATACCTACCAAGGCCTCATGCCATTCACATCTCCCACTTACCCCCAACATCATCTTTGTACTCACCTCCCTTCAAACCCCACCATTTACACCCTCGGAGCCCCTGTTTTATCTGCTTGCAGATTTCTCTGACACCTGCCAACTGAGCAGACATTTACTCAGATGCCTGGTCTGCCTGTTGAGAAGTACCACGTGATGCTTCCTGGGCTTAGGCAGTGGATTGGACTGTCACCGCACGCCACCAAAACACTCCTTTTCCCTCCCTCTTCCAGGGCTTACGTAAAGACTTTTCTTTCTGTATTTCCTCTGTCGCCATCCACCTGCCTCGTCTACGCTAGAACCAGGTATCATTCTTGACCCTTTGCACCACATCCACAGCCATAGGATCCTCCATTCTCCCTCCTAACTTTATTCAAACCACCTGCTTCTCCCAAACCCAGTACCCCTAACTTAGTTCAATCACCTGCCTTTCCCCACCTATGCCATTGCAGTAGCATATTTTTTAATCTTATTTTTTGAGACAGGATCTTGCTCTGTCACCCAGACTGGAGTGCAACGGCACAATCATGGCTCACTGCACCCTCAAACTCCTGGGCTCAGGCAATCCTTCCTCCTCAGCCCCCCAAGTAGCTGGGACTACAGGTGCACAACAGCACACCTGCCTAATTTTTGTTTTTGTTTTTGTTTTTTTTTTTTTCTGGAGATGAGGACTCACTATATTGCCAATGCCGGTCTTGAACTCCTGGCCTCAATAAATCCTCCTATCTCAGCCTCCTAAAGTGCTGGGGAGACAGGCATGCGCTACTGTTGCTGACCACAGCAGCTTCTTAACTACTCTCCCTGCCTTTAATCTTGTATCCACTGACTTATCATCCACACTGCAGCCAGAGTGGCCTTTCTAAAATGCAAACAGAACCTTATTGCCAAGCACTTGATGATTGTCTACCTCTTGCCAGGTAGAGTCTAAACTTCCCATCACAGCCTACAAAGGCTTTGTGACCATCCCGCTCCCCGATCTGGCTTGCTTCCTCTCACACCTGGCCTTACTCCCCACCTGTCAACAGAACTTGCAGTTCCCAAGCACAGCACATTGTTCCTGCCTCCGTTCTTCGGCCTGTGCCATTCCATCCATCCGTCATGTCTTCCCTCTTCTCTCTTAATTCGACTCCACTTGAATTTGCCTAGGAAACACCCTTTTCCTTCTTCAAAGCTCTTCTCTGGCATCATCTTCTCCGTGAAGCATCCCCAAGCTCTTGCAGTCTGATAGCATTAATCCAAATTTCCTTTCTTTGTACAAATTCTGATTCTCCACATTTGTACATCATACCATTTTGTCATTCCCCGGCCACATCCGTTTTGGGCTCCTCAAGAGAGAGACTGAGTCTCACTTTTTTATAATCCCTGGTGCCCAGCACAATGCTGAGAACCTTAACCAGCACACAGTAGGTGCATTTGTCAGTTCTCACGCTGCTGATAAAGACATACCTGGGACTGGGTAATTTATAAAGGAAAGAGTTTTTTGTTTTGTTTTGTTTTGTTTCGGTTTTTTGAGATGGAGTTTCGCTCTTGTTGCCCAGGCTGCAGTACAGTGACGTGATCTCGGCTCACTGCAACCTCTACCACCTGGGTTCAAGTAACTCTCCTGCCCCAGCCTCCCAAGTAGCTGGGATTACAGGCATGTGTCACCACACCTGGCTAATTTTGTATTTTTAGTAGAGATGGGGTTTCACTATGTTGGTCAGGCTGGTCTTGAACTCCTGACCTCAGGTGATCCTCCCATCTCAGCCTCCCAAAGTGCTGGGATTACAGGCATAAGCCACCACACCTGGCCAGGAAAGAGGTTTAATTGACTCTCAGTTTACATTCACGGCAGAAGGCAAAGGGGAGAAAGCAAGACACGTCTTACATGGCAGCAGGCAAGAGAGCTTGTGCGGGGGAATTCCCATTTATAAAACCATCAGATCTCATGAGTCTTATTCACTTCCATGAGAAGAGTATGGGGGAAACCGCCCCCATGATTCAATTATCTCCACCCAGCCCCACACTTGACACATGGTGATTATTACATTTCAAAATGAGACTTGGGTGGGGACATAGCCAAATCATAGCAGCAGGCATTGACATAATATTTACCAAACGAGGAACAAGCAAATAGGTGCGCATGGATGAATGAATGAAGAATCATCTGTGTTGCACCTGAGAAAATACCAGGGCCTTTAGGACCTATAGAAAAGCGAATGTTGGGTAAATATGAGAAATGGCTTTCTGACAACTGTTGTTATTCTATAATGGAAGGGGTCAGCCCCTAGGGTCAACAAGAAACCCTGCAGTGGCAGTGGTGGGGAGCTGGCAAAGATCCCAGGGCTGCGTGCGCGACTGATGCCAAGGTTTTGCTCCTTCATCAAGACCTTTTCTCCCACCTTCCACCAAAGCTCTATCCGCAGACACATTTCAAACATTTGGAACTTCCTTGTTGATAATTAAAATCCAGCACCAATCACAGCTGGCAATCCAGAGACAGCCACGATATTTCACGGCTAATAACTGAATATGCTCCTTAATCCCCCACACAAGGATGCCTGCCAAATCAGTGGGAGGGGCGCCCCTTCTCCTCTTCCAGCAAACAGCACGGAGCAGGTGCACGTCGCCGAACGTGCATCTCCCAGACAAGTCTGTGCACGCTGCGGGTCCATAAACCCAACCACACCTCAAATGCGCTGTGATCTAAGAATAGGCTTTACTATATCCTGCACGATACCCTGATAAAGCTAATAAATCTCTAGTAAAACAAGCAATTGCAGCCTCATTTGTGCGATGAATTAATTTAAACTTCAGATTGCCAATTTGACTCAAAAATAGAAGTTCTTGTATTACATAGAATAAAAATGATTATATCAAAGAACTATATAGATGAGCATGTATATTTTATTTACGTAGCCCAATGCATATTCTTCTCATTGCAGATTTCAGGACGTGAGCTGCTTTCAGATAATAGTAACAGCAACGATGGTGATGACGACAGCAAGCTTATTATTCAGTGTGTGTCAAGCACTTTACATAAATTAATTCCTAGAATCACCACAACAACCCTATAAAGTAACAGAATTACTTCCGTTTTACAGATGAGAAAACCAAGGCACAGAAAGCACAACTTACTTCCTTAATAACAGAATATGCCTCTATCATACAGAATAAAAAGTACAATATAAAGGAACTACATACATATACATTAGTTTTGTATGCCACCCAGTAAATACTGCTCTTACTGAAGATTTCAGTATACGAACTTAATAATAATGAAAATGATAACAGCCAATATATGGAACGCTAACTAGCATCAAGCACTTTTTTTTTTCTTTTTTTTTCTTTTTTTTTTTTTTGAGACAAGGTCTCCCTCTGTTGTCCAGGCTGGAGTGCAGTGGTGCAATCTCAGCTCACTGCAACCTCTGCCTTCCAGGCTCAAGTGATCCTCCCACCTCAGCATCCTGAGTAGCTGGAACTACAGGCACACACCACCATACTTGACTAAGTGTTTTTGTATTTGTTGTAGGGATGGGGTCTCACTATGTTGCCCAGGCTGATCTTGAACTCCCAGGCTCTAGCGATTCACCTGCCTCAGCCTCCCAAAGTGCTGGGATTACAGGCATGAGCCACCGTGCCCAGCCTCTCATCAAACACATTTCTAAGTGCTTTCATGCATTAACTCCTGAGCCCTCAGAGCACTACTGTAAATTATCATTATTATTCCATTTTACAGATGAGAAAACTGAGGCCCAGGGTATGATTTGCTCCCAGTCACACACCTGGTAATGGGTGAACCCGCAGCATGAATTCAGGCCAACTGGCTTCAGAGATTGTGCAATACTCTGAAATCACTATCTCTTTATAGAATCATCCTGTCATTGTATCACACTGATAATACAATTGTTTAAATCATTATAAATCATATCATAATACAATTGTTTGCAAAAAGTAATCTACTTTACTTGGCAGCTCCACATCCTCTTCAACATTTTTACCCTTTGCGTTTAGGTGTTAAGGGGAATTTGACACCATTCAGCACAAATGCATGAATGCCATGTCCATACGTACGGCTCTTTATTTTGCCCTTTCCTGCTTCATACTGGTAAGCTGTTCTGTCTAAACTCTCACCACAACTTTAATCGCATAAAATATTCCAAATGAGGCCATGCTCAGTGTTCAGAACTACTTCCCCGCACCACCGGCCATATTTCAACAATGTGGGAATCGTTTCCTATAGACTGGGGTCTGGAGTTCTTGGTGACAAGGAGAATAATGTAAACGTAAGATGACGATGATAATGAAGAAATACTCTGGACAGCTTTTATCACCTGGGATCCACAGGAAGCCTGCCAAGAGGGCAGAAGCACATTCTGTCAGCAGAGGGCACATTATCAATGCAGCCAGACCTTCACTTTATAATATTTAATATGGAAATACTATACTTAAAAAGATTTATATGAAAGTCTCTTTTCCCATTGTTATCGGGTTTCTGTGTCACTCTACAGCCTATCAACCCTTCCCTAGCTTGCAATATCAGCAGGGCTAATCTATAATAACTAGACACACTGGAGTTCACCCCGTAGTCTGCATTGGAATCATAGAAACTCAATTATTCAGTGAGAAAGAACACTGAAAAGGCAAAACACTGATGGAGAGTTGGTGTCAGGACATTAATGAAAGGACTCCAGAGATGACAGCATGACCCCCAAACGCTCAAGAAGTTTACGCCACTGAGAGCTACAGCCTGTTATCGGCAGAACCCAGGAGACATGTGGCAGGGGTTTGCAGGGGTCAAGACAGGTCTAACCTACTTCCCTTTGTTCATTCTTTGGATGATCAGACACTTGTGAAATTTCAGAACAGGTCTTTCAAATTGCTTGTGTCTCAGTGGGTGTATAGGGGCCTCTCTGCCTGTCTTTCTGAGGTGTGCCTGTGAGACGGAGTAGGTTTGTTTTGATTTTCGAGGCAAGGCCCCTCGTTCTGCCGCCCAGGCTGGAGTACAGTGGAGCAATCATGGCTCACTGTAGCCTCAGCCTCCTGGGCTCAAGAGATCCTCCCACCTCGGCCTCCCGAGTAGCTGGGACCACAGGTGTGCACCACCACAACAGGCCTACTTTAGTCCTTTCTTTCAAACCTACCCTGCCTTTCTCTGACTCCTAGATTATCTCTTTTCCCCCTTCTTGTCCTCTGCTTTCTTCTCCCTCTTTCCGGGACTCTTTCCTTCCCCCTCCCTCTTTTACTCTTACTTTCATGTTCTTTTTCTGTCTCTCTCTTCTCCTTTCTCTCTCTCCCTTCTTCACCCCTCTGTCTTTCTCTTCATCTCCCCATCTGTTTTTGTACCTGTCTGTCTTTCTATGTCTGTCTATTGCATAGAGAGGGAGAGGGAAAGAGGGACAGAAGGAAGGAAGGAAGGAGGGAGAGAGGGAGAGAGAGAGAGAGAGGAAATAAGAGACAGTGAGAGAGAACGAGAGAGAGACACAGAAAGAGCTAGCTACAATAGAAAGTAAAATGCCAGCAAGATTCTACAATTCAGCAACATTAAATAGATGAGGTGTACCTAGCGGTAGCGAGGGGCTGTGGGGAGAGGGAAATGGGGAGAGCTTAATGGGTATGGGATTCTTTTTGTGAAGCGAATGTACTAAATACCACAGAATTGTACACTTGACAATGGTTGACATTATGCTATGTAAATTTTCCCTCCATAAAAAGGTAAAAAGAGTAATGGTGATTAAACTCTTTCTCCCTGAATAAAAGAAATTTGAAACCCTTTCTGAAACAGAAGCAAACTCTGCAAACTCTATTAAAATATGTGTGTGTGTGTGTGTGTGTGTGTGTGTGTGTGTGAATTAGATCTACAGAATAAACCAGGCAATACAAATCCACCCCACAGAAATGGCTACAAAGTCCATCAAACTGTTTTCAAAACAAATAGAATTTTCTTAATGACCAAAAAAAAGTAATAAATCACGTACAATACATAAACTCGTTTTTCTTTTGTAGGAACATGAAGTTGTAGTTTTTCTATTAGCCCAGTCTCCTACCCTCTAAGACAGACCCTTGTACACAAGACAGCACTGCCTAATCCCAAGCCCGCAGAAATGGTGAGGGGTGGGGTAGGAGGTGTGCAGAAGGTAAACTGAACACTACTGCCAATTTTCAATATAATTGGAATATTCAGGAGAGGCTGTTAATTTGATCAAGAGTATTTAAATGAGAAGACAATGATTTTAGAGTATTTCTCTTTCAGCTTAGCTATCAATGCTTAAAGTGAGAGTCCAATGTCATCCTCCCCGAACTTCATACCTGTTGACCATACTTTCCTTCCTCTCTGCATACGGAAGTAGATTCTGGCTAACAAAGCAACCCAGGACAGAAAATCCTGGCTCCTCTATCTACTCAGATTTCAGCTCCCTGCACTGAAAAAGAATATTATTAAAAAGTATAAAGTTATTTCATCCTCACTATTAAAGTCAAATAAGTTAATTGTGGAAAGCTGCAAAGATATTAAACAACACATAGCGAAAATATTTAGTTCATCCATAGCTTCAATATCCAAGTAATAATAATATTGTGGAATATTTGTTCTTGTATTCTGCTTGATATATTGACTTAGATACGATAAACACACATATCTATAGATAGCCTTTTCAAAGCAAAAGTAAAACCTACTGCAAATAGCGTTGCATAACTTGTTTGTTTCCATTTAATAGCATCTCAGGAACACTCTTCCACCTCATTGAACCTTATCATAAGGCATTAGTTATGGTTGCGAGGTCCTTTCATCTTTTTTTTTTTTTTTGAGACGGAGTCTCGCTCTGTCGCCCAGTCTGGAGTGCAGTGGCTGGATCTCGGCTCACTGCAAGCTCCACCTCCCGGGTTCACGCCATTCTCCTGCCTCAGCCTCCCGAGTAGCTGGGACTATAGGCGCCCACCACCTCGCCCGGCTAGTTTTTTGTATTTTTTTTTAGTAGAGACGGTGTTTCACCGTGTTAGCCAGGATGATCTCGATCTCCTGACCTCGTGATCCGCCCGTCTCGGCCTCCCAAAGTGCTGGGATTACAGGCTTGAGCCATCGGGCCCGGCCAGAGGTCCTTTCATATTAGAAGAAGAGGAATGATTACATGTCTTTCCACATCCCTATAGTTGAACATTTAGGTTGCTTATGTTTTTAGCAACCTAACAATGCAACCTAAACAATGCTGCAGTGAACATCCTTGTAGACCCATCTTTACAAAATTATAATTATCTCTCCACATTCACACACACACACACACACACACAGTGCTGTTAAGATGTACTAGGGTTTCTCATCCTCAGCACTGTTAACAAGTGAAGCTGGGTAATTCTTTATGGTGGGGGCTGTCCTGTGCACTGCCCGATGCTCAGCAGCATCCCTGGAGCCCCCTTCCTTCACTTTTAACATTTATAAATGTTTCCATACATGGTTAGACGTCCTCCAGGGGGCATGGGATTACTGCCCGTTGATAACCACTGGAATCTTATAACAGAAGCACCCAGTGGAATGATACATAATCTCGATTCATCTTTGATACTTGTCCTCCAAGTTGCCAGACAGCTTAGACTGCCTCCTTAACGCAGGCAACACTTTTTTGTTGTTGTTGTTTGTTTTGTTTTGTTTTGAGTAGAGTCTTCCTCTGTCGCCCGGGCTGGAGCGCAGTGGCGCAATCTCCGCTCACTGCAACCTCCGCCTCCCGGGTTCAAGCGATTCTCCTGCCTCAGCTTCCCAAGTAGCTGGGATTACAGGCACCTGCCACCATGCCCGGCTAATTTTTGTATTTTTAGTAGAGACAGGGTTTCACCATGTTGGCCAGGCTGGTCTCAAATACCTGACCCTGTGATCCGCCTGCCTTGGTCTCCCAAAGTGTTGGGATTACAGGCGTGAGCCACCGCGCCCGGCCAGGACTGGCATGTCTTACACGGACAACTTGCCCAAATTTAAGATTGTTTCCCAGCCTCAAGACCCATGCTGCCCACCCTCTGTGTTACTAGGATTCAGTGTGGATCTCTTATCTGGGCTCCCCATTTCTCATCTGTTCTTATTTCCTCTGGACCATGGCCTTCCTGGACCCCCAGTGCTGCATCTTAGCTGAACCCTCATCTGGCGGCTGGGATTCCTACACCTCCCCAAGTCCTCTGGGCCACGTCTCGGCATCAGTGCTGCTCCTCCACTGTGTCTTGGTCTTTACCTGCTCCCCTGTGGCAGGAAGACATACTTGACGTACTTCATTTTTTAATTTTTTAATTTTTTTTTTTTGAGACAGAGTCTCAGTCTGTCACCCAGGCTGGGGTGCAGTGGCACAATCTTGGCTCACTGCAATTTTCACCTCCCATGTTTGAGCAATTCTCCCACCTCAGCCTCCCAAGTAGCTGGGATTACAGGCATACACCATCAAACCCAGCTAATTTTTGTATTTTTAGTAGAGATGGGGTTTCACCATGTTGCCCAGGCTGGTGCCAAACTCCTGACCTCAGGTGATCTGCCTGCCTCGGCCTCCCAAAGTGCTGGGATTACAGATGTGAGCCACCACGCCTGATCAGGAAGACATGCTTCCTACAGGAATCGTGGCAAGATTTATTATCAAACTCCTAAAAAGTTTCTCTGTAGCTTGCAGAAGGCCAAACAAAATGTTGGTCAGATACACACAACAAACACTTGTATTGTTATCAGAGAAAGCTGGGTGTTGACAGACTACACAGAGAAGCGAACAGCAGCAACCTGAGAGGAAAAACAATGAAGAAAGGAGACAAAGAAGAAAGAAGACTACTGACAATTGTGAAGACATGTGATCAACCTAGGTGCCCATCGGCGGTGGCCTGGATAAAGAAAATGTAGTACACATACAGCATGGAATACTATGCAGCCATAAAAAAGAAAATCATTTCCTTTGCAGCAACATGGATGCAGCTGCAGGCCATTAACCTAAGTGAATTAACCTAGGAACAGAAAACTGAATACTACATATCCTACTTGTAACTAGGAGCTAAGCATTTGATATGGTTTGGATCTGTGTCCTTGCCAAATCTCATGTCAAATTATGGTCTCCAATGTTGGAGGTGGGGCCTGGTGGGAGGTGGCTGGCTTATAGGGGTGGATTTATCAGGAATAATTTGGCACCCTTGGTGCCATTTTTGTGGTAGCGAGTTCCCATGAGATCCGGTTGTTTAAAGTGTTCATCGCCTCCCCTCGTGCTCTCTCTTGCTCCTGCTCCTGCCATGTGAGACACCTTACTCCCCCTTTGTCTTCTGCCATGATTGGAAGCTTCCTGAAGCTTCCCCAGGAGCAGAAGCCACTATGCTTCCTGTACAGCCTGCAGAACCATGAGCCTCTCTTCTTTAAAAATTACCCAGTCTCAGGCATTTCTTTATAGCAGTGTGAGAATGGACTAACACAAGTGAACTAATACGTGGGCATAAGATGGGAACAATAGATAAGGGGACCACTGGAGGGGAAAGAAAGGGAGGAGGGCATGGGCTGAAGGACTACCTATTGGGTACTACACTCACTCCCTGGGTGATGGGGTCATCCACACCCTAAACCTCAGCATCACACAGTACACCCATGTAACAAACCTGCACATACATGTACCCCTGAATCTAAAGAAAGTTGAGTTTAAAAAAAAAAAAAAAAGAGAGAGAGAGGTGGCCGGGCATGGTGGCTCACACCTGTAATCCCAACACTATGGGAGGCTAAGGTGGGCGGATCACCTAAGGTCAGGAGTTCGAGACCAGCCTGGCCAACATGGCAAAACTCCACCTCTACTAGTAAAATACAAAAATTAGCCAGGCGTGGTGGCACTTACCTGTAATCCCACCTACTCGGGAGGCTGAGGCAGGAGAATCGCTTGAATCCTGGAGGCAGAGGTTACAGCGAGCAGAGATAGCGCCACTGCACTCCAGCCTGGGCAACAAGAGTGAGACTCCACCGGAAAAAAAAAATAATAATAAAATCTGGTCCCTAAACAGCAGGAGTAGGAAATGGGACCACAGTCTATTTGATGGGATTTGTGATGAGGGGGGAGGTCTTTTAGCATAAGATGGAGTCTGACTGGGTTTATGGTGTAAAACTCTGCAGAGAGCTGAGTCAAGGTGGAGATAAACCTGCATATTGCAAAGATATATGGAGAAGGCCCTTCACGATGATTAGTGTGTTAAATTTACCCCAATCATTGTGTGTGTGTGTGTGTGTGTGTGTGTGTGTGTGATCTAAAGCACCCGTGTTTTCTTCTGTGCCAGTGTCATTCATGGTGACGCTGTAAGGCAGGAACAAATAGAATGCAATATTATTTCCACATTATGCAAAATATATTTGAGCCACCTCCATGCTCATGACCATAATGAATGTGTCAACGTTTGCTGAAAATCTTGTTAAAAAGTACATTTCCTTCCTTCTAAGAAGCATTCCCCTGACGACAAAACTCTGATTCAGAATTCATAACCTTCTTAAAAGTAGAACTTCCTTGAATAAAATCGCGTGGTCCTCAGATGTGCAAACATTTTTGCATTCACATAATACGCTTTTCTCATTCAACATGATTTGTCAGATTTTCCTTTTAAAAATCAAATCAACAGCCAACAAAGGGCTCAAGGCTCCTTCTCCCATAGACAGCGGCTCCAGATGGAAGAGCAGAGATGCGGGCTGCCCTCTGTCCCCTCCCGAAGGACAGAATGTAATCTGAACCAACGCTTGGGGTGGCCTGGGATTCCTGAAATTGGATCAAGAAGCCTCTGGGCTTCTCTTGTTTACACCACTGTTCATTTATCTCCAAGCTTGCTGACATCCAGCCTTCATGTGATTGACTTACAAATTGGAGTCTAAATTATGTCTGCTATTGCCTAGCAATTAGCCATTAAGGAATAGTACGATCACAATACAAAGATGGAAGATGTTCACGCTGCAACAAGGGGCCACTGGAAGAAAGAATCCTTCAGTCCTCCCACTTTCAGGCTTACAGTAACTGCCCTTTGATGCAGGTCTAGCCTTTTAAAATGACAACACTATTTACTCCTTGCACTATGTCAGCCTCATCCCACACATAAAGCACTCAGAGAGTGCCAAATAAGTCTTCTTCATTTCCCCAATCTTTGCCTCTTCAATCTTCTCTCTCTCTCAGAATCATTTCTCTGGTCTCTGCAGTAATATTGGTTCGAAGGCTGTCAATTGTGCACATGAATGGTGATGAAATAATTAGTAGTGCAAGGTGGGAACTTTCATATGAGCAAACACCAATACACTAAAAATGAGAAATCTGATGAACTGAGGCTGTCAGCGGTATTATCTATAATAGGGCTCATCCTTCAAGTTGCAAGCTAATTTTGCAGCCTCACTCTTTTATCCTGATGTAGTTTTTCTCCACCCTTTAAAGCTGAAACATTTCTGGCTTCACATCTCATCAAAAGACTACATTTTCTTTGTTCATCCTTGATTCAGAAACACCAATTCTTTAATTTATGTTTTCTTATTGTAAAAATAATACATGTGCATCACAGAAAATGTTGAAAGTGTAAAAAAAAATGAAAGAGGTAGGGAAAATAAAATCTCCCCACACTCTAACCACTTGGAGGCAATTGCTACTACTACTTTGCTGGATTTCCAGTCTTTGCTACTATACATTTTCAACATACATGAGAAATTATTGCATCCATAATTTTGCTGAAGGTACATTTTTTTCAGGCTCTGCTGAAGAGAAAGGGAAAGAGTTCTCCCTTTCATTGATTGCAGAGTTGAGGCAGGCAAGACAACGGGAGAAAAGGACACTGAGGTTTTACGTGGTTAATCTGAAATGAAGATTAAAATCATTGTTAGCTGCAAAACAAGGAAATTAGGTGATTGTCACAAACAACCTGAAACAGCTCAGTGGGATCCATTAAGATTTTTAACAGCTCAGTGAAATCTAACATCTACCTGACAGGCCAGAAGGGAAGGGATGGGGCGGGGGCTGCAGCATGTCTTTGACTCTTCGTGCATTAAACAAGCAAACTTTTTACTGATTGATGGTCCAGGAGAGCTGAACTGACCTCCACCTTCAATTAACTCAGTTTGAGATCATGCCTATACCCTGCACAGCTTGTCTTCATAATCTGAGATAATAAGAGTTTTAAAAGCTCAACAAGGCAAAAATTGTGGTGTGTGTGCTGCGTGTGAAAGACAGAACATGGCTGGGGTGTGTCATGTGGTCTATGAAGAATGGGAATGGTGGGACGCCTGTAGCTATCCCAGATGTACAGGTGGGCTCTCTGCAACCACACCACGCAGGGAAGCATCTCTCCGAATGTTTTCTGAAATGGAATTGGCATGGAGCCCACTCTACCTTTTCATTCTCCTCTGGCTCCAGTGCTCAGGAATCTGGTTCCAGAAATTTGGTAGAAATGTACTTGAATTACCTTTTGCTTATTTTCTTCATTCCTTTCTTAGCACTTTCTTGTCTCTGCCTCCTTTCAATATTTGTTGAACAGCTGCTACTTAGAGACACACGTGAGTGATGAATCAAGAATGAACAAATCAAGCCCTACACTCCACACTCTTCAGAGAGCTCAAACATTCCAGCAGGGAAACTGTATGTCAACAGGTAATTCCAGGCCAGTCAGGCAAAGAGTAATGACTGTGCAATACAATACCACGGTATACACCTGGAAAGTAGAAGAAAATCGTGGAGCGCTTCAAAAAGGAGGGGGCATTCAAATTAGGTCTTATCAAAGAAGTCAAAATGTATGTCACATTTTAGAAAATTGAAGGTTTGGAAAAAGGTTTAGGAAATTTAAGAAAAATCATGTTGGCCTGTAGAATAATGACTGAGTCATTGCAAAGATAACCCTGGAGATGTGTGAAAGGCTATCGAGACTGAGGGAAACGGCCACAGTGAAAAGCCTGGAAAGGGTCTCTGTTCTGGGGAAAAGTTTCCAAGCCCATACTCTCTCTCCAAAATGATTCTCCTTCTGCTCCCCAGTAATTGCAATACAGTGGTTCTTTCACATAGAACCTTTCTGACTTTCAGGTAATACTCGGGGAGAAAGCCCCAGTGAAGGAAAAGCATATCAAGCTTGCATGAAGGGCCAGGCATGGTGGCTTATACCTGTAATCCCAGCATATTGGGAGGCCGAGGCAGGAGGACTGATTAAGGCTAGGAGTTCAAGACCAGCCTGGGCAACATAGTGAAATCCCATCTCTACAAAAACTTTACTTTTTCAATTAGCCAGGTGTGGTGGCATGCACCTGTAGCCCAGCTACTTAGGAGGCTGGGGTAGGAGGATCGCTTGAATCCAGGAGTTAGAGGTTGTAATGAGCTATAACTACACCCCAGGCCAGACCCTGTCAAAACAAAACAAAAAAGGCTTGCAGAATAAACAATTGTCCAAAATTGTAGATGATGTGAATTTCAAGTCCCTCTCGGATAACATCATAATGCACCTGCATTTCTCACCCTACTTTATTACTCCCAGGTTTATACACATAGTCCCCAAATAGCAGCTCTTATTATCTTCCCTTCATCCTAGAAGTCACCATAAGAGATTCTGTTCTTTCTCCGTTACTATAATGAGAATGATTCTATAAAGTGGTTAAAGGACACACCTCCTAGATTTATTTCCAGACTCGGCCACTCATTGGCTAAAATGGGCAGCCTGTATGGTCTCCCCAAGCCTCAGCTACCCTTGTGTAAAACAGGGGAAATACAAGTGCCTCCCTAGTGAGGTTAAATGGCATAAACCATGACACTCCCCAGGAAGTCCTTAACAAATGTTACTTACCATTAGTATTTAGTTATGGCAGTAATGAGCCAAAGGGAACCCGCTGAGTTCAGTATAATTTGTTTGAGGACTTGACCTGTATCTCTTATTTGATCTTGATCATTCATTCATTCATTCTTTCAGGAAATAATTTCTGAGCACATCCTAAGGATTAGATGTTATTAATAAAACTTTTCAAAAGGGAAAACAGACATTCTTTCTCTCAAGAAACTTCATTTTATACATGTATACCATTAAGCTAAAGAAAGCAAAAGACAGAAATACCTTTCAACCCAGCAATCCCATTACTGGGTATATATCCAAAGGGATAGACATGTAAAGATACACGCATACATTATAAAGACACATGCCTGTGTATGTGCATTGCAGCAAAGACATAGAATCAATCTAAATGCCCATCACTGACAGACTGGATAAAGAAAATGTGGTACATATACGCCATGGAATACTATGCAGCCATTAAAACGAACGAGATCATGTTCTATGCGGGGACCTGGGTGGAGCTGGGAGCCATCATCCTTAGCAAACTAACACAGGAACAGAAAACCAAATACCACATGGTCTCATGGATAAGTGGAGCTAAATGATGAGATACACGGACACAGAGAGGGGAACAACACACACTAAGGCTTTTCAGAGGTTGGAGGGTAGAAGGAGGAAGAAAATCAGGAAAAATAACTAATGGGTACTAGGATTAATACCTGGGTGATGAAATAATCTGTCCAAAAAATCCCATGACACAAGTTTACCTATACAACAAATCTGCACTTATACCCTTGAACTCAAAAGCTTTTTTAAAAAAAAAAAAGAAAGAAAGAAAGGAGTTTAAGGCCAGGCACAGTGGCTGATGCCCGTAATCCCAGCACTTTGGGATTATGAGGTGGGTGGATCACCTGAGGTAAGGAGTTCAAGACCAGCCTGGGCAACATAGTGAAACCCTGTCTCCAGTAAATATATAAAAACTAGCTGGGCATGGTGGTGGGCGCCTGTAATCCCAGCTACTTCGGAGGCTGAGGCAGGAGAATTGCTTGAACTCAGGAGACAGAGGTTGCAGTGAGCCGACAGTGCCACTGCACTCCAGTCTCAAAAAAAAAAAAAAAAAAGAAAGGAGTTTAAAAAGCTGCCCTCTTTATTGAACAGTTAAATAAACACATTTATATTTGACTAACTGAAACTCTTATTTGATCAAGTATAAACATGGAATGAGTAGAGAGGGCTGATGGAAAGGGAAAGAAAGGTGAAAATTCCGCTGGGCATGGTGGCTCACGCCTGTAATCCCAGCACTTTGGGCGGTCGAGGTGGGTGCATCACAAGGTTAGGAGTTTGAGACCAACCTGGCCAACATGGTGAAGCCCCATCTCTGCTAAAAATACAGAAGTTTGCTGGGCTTGGTGCCACACACCTGTAATCCCAGCTATTCAGGAGGATGAGACAGGAGAATCGCTTGAACCCGGGAGGTAGAGGTTGCAGTGAGCCGAGACCATGCCTTTGCACTTAGCCTGGGTGACAGAGACAGACTATGTCAAAAACAAAACAAAAAGTAAGAAGGGGAATGATCTGTACAAATTTAAGGTAAGGAATGATCCCATAAATGATCACTCTAAAATATGCACAGAAAGTTACTGTCAGTGATGATATCCAAAGACAAATGGCAAACACACTTATTGGGAATCCATCATGACTTCCTTAGTCATGGCAATATTTAAAAATCGAGGAAACCAAATTTGGTTTCTAAGTCATGGATTACCAGTACTGCAACCTGTTTGATGTATACCTGTGTCCTGTAAGGTATTTTATCAGGATGGCATTGCTGGGCAGGGAGGTACAGGCCACAGTGCTGACAGGTGCAAATGTAGCAGGAGCATGGGGGTGGAAATGGCATATTCTCCCTTAGACTTCCTTCTCGTTTAAAAGCACACACTCCTTGGGGTTCTTACCGAGGACATCAAATTTGCAATCACCCTTTTATAAGAAGACTCGGTGCCACTCTTTCTTATCTATTTCTGAATTTTCTCCTCTTTCCTCATTTTTTGTACAATCTCTTTCCGTAAAAAAAAAAAAAAGGAAAAAATGGATGGAAAAAAAGAACAAAACAAGGAGGAGGAGGAGGAGGCAGGGAGGGAAAGAATTAGAGTGGAGAAAAGCAAAAAGTCTCCTGCTTATCATGGCCATTTCCCCATGGAGAAGCGACTGGCTTCAACACCAGTTGAAGAATAGATACTTTGATAATCAGAGGCCTGAGCTCTCTAAACTGTTGGGTGATCTTACCGGCTCAATAAAATCAACTGCCTGTCAGGGTTGTGTTTTGATGTGAAGACGGCTGAGAAAATAAATTAACCTGATGGAAAATTACAGAGGAGCCGTTCTCCTTCTGCATAAGTGAGGGACTCAAACAATTTCGTTTTGAGGACATCGCTGCACCATGTTCCAAAAAGTAGACACGGCTTTTGTTTTCTCCTTACAAGATGATAAATATTCATGCTGGTGAATTACGGCTTGCTAAGGGCCCAATATTTGGCACACCTGTTGTATCTCGTCTCTGAAACAGCAGCAACAGTTTAGGATGACAACGCTGGCAGGTGTTAACAATGGGATATTGTGACAAGCACAAGGAAACAACACATTTTGATATCCTGATTAAACCAAGGTCCTCAAAGTGAACCCATCTTACCTGGCACCCATCTGCAGAAAATGTCTCTCATTTTTCACACCGATAGAGACTTCGAAGTCCCTACATGAGCTGTCAGAACAGTCATTTGCATCTGCATTTGTGTATCTCACAGATATCCTGAGGTCGTGGGGGTTACATATTGGAGCTCTGCACATAGACTCTTCAGTTTTGTTTTGTTTTGTGTTTCGTTTGAGATGGAGTCTTGCTCTGTCGCCCAGGCTAGAGTGCAGTGGTGTGATCTCAGCTCACTGCAACCTCCGCCTCCCGGGTTCAAGCGATTCTTCTGTCTCAGCCTCCACAGTAGCTAGGACTACAGGTGCCTGCCACTGCGCCCAGCTAATTTTTGTATTTTTAGTAGAGATGGGGTTTCACCATATTCGCCAGGCTGGTCTTGAACTCCTGACCTCGTGCTCTGCCCTCCTCGACCTCCCAAATCTCTCCCTGCTGGGATTATAGGCGTGAGCCACCACGCCTGGCCCAGACTCTCCAGTTTTAAACACATGACCTTCTTAGCTGTATGAGCTTGGGCATATCACTTAAGTCACCTGCTGAGTCTCTTGTGCTTTTGGAAAATGGGGTAAAACTAGTATCATGCTTCACTGTAGGATTTCTCAACCTCAATGCTTTTTTTTTTTTTTTTTTTTTTTTGAGACAGAGTTTCTTTCTTGTTGCCCAGGCTGGAGTGCAATGGCACGGTCTCGGCTAACCGCAACCTCCGACTCCCTGGTTCAAGCGATTCTCCTGCCTCAGCCTCCATAGTAGCTGGGATTACAGACATGTGCCACCATGCCCAGCTAATTTTTGTATCTTCAGTAGAGACGGATTTCACCATGGTTTCACCATGTTGACCAGGCTGGTCTCGAACTCCTGACCTCAGGTGATCTGCCCGTCTTGGCCTCCCAAAGGGCTGGGATTACAGGTGTGAGCCACCATGCCTGACCAGTAGGACTCAACAGTATTGATACTGGGACTGGTTCATTCTTTGTTCTGCATCCTATCCCTTGCCCTACAGGATGTCTGACTATATCCTTGACCTATATCCACTGGATGCCAGCAGCACTCCTTAACCTCTTCCAGTTGTGACAATGAAAATTGTCTCAAGACAGACATTGCCAATGTTCACTAAAAGCAAAATTGACCCTGGGTAAGAATCCCTGCTTTGTAAAGTGGTTTTGAAGAGAGGCTGTATTGTATGTACAGGACTGGTAACAATGACTGACACATAGTCTACAATCCTTGGGCACAGCTATCATTGTTTTCCAGACATGGTGCTAGGTATTTGGCTGGGATATACGCTTGAATCAAATGAGACCCCTTTGCTTAACGAACTTACACAGTACTTTATTTTCTTCTTTGCACTTGTCACTGCCAGAAACTATCTTATTTATTTAGGTATTTGCTTATTAATATCTGCCTCTCTCCCAACAGCACGTAAGATGGATGAGGATCAGAATTATTGGCCATGGCCACTGCCTAATTCCCACACCTGGAGCAGAGTAGACAACACAGTAGGTGCCCAGGAAACACATGTGCAAATGGATGTGACAAGTTCTGTACACATAATTCCTGAGAAGAGGACTGGGCAACTGCATATACATATATAGTACATACGTCTACAGACACAAGTACATTTGGTGACTCATCAATTCAGGCAGATATTAGAAACACTGCTTTCATCCACCTTTCCACGGTTCTTCACAAAATGGAAATCAGATCATCTTCCCCTGCTTAAAAAGCCTCCAAGAGTTTTTCATTGTCCAAGGACCTGTGCTGGATCTCTTGGGAGGCATCTTCCTCCAGCCCCTTTCCACAGTACTTAGGTGTTCTCGGCACTCTCTGAGGTCTCGCACTTGCTATGTTTGCATAGAACAATCCCTGTGGTTGGAATTTCCTTCTCGTCTGTGTCCACCTATAGAATATATGTTCAGCTTTTAAGATACGGCCAACTAGAGAACATGTGTTCACCCTTTAAAATGCAGGTCCCCATCCACCTCGCTAAGAGTTCCTCTTTGTCTCCTGAGCTCTTTCAGCCTTTAGTTATTGCCATAGTTCTCCCCCCACAAAAAAGAACACGCAGGGGCTAGCATGAGTGTGTACAGGAGAGCTGTAGATGAGACTGAGAAATACCTGATTCTTAGTTAATTAAGCATCAAAAGATAAACCTTTATGTGGGTCTTGTTCTTCCAGGAGTCACATCAAAAGATCCTGGATTTCTTCCAACAAAATTGCTCTCATTCAATGCTGTCTTTATTTAGAATCTTTTCACAAACATTTTCTTTCTTTCTTTCTTTCTTTCTTTCTTTCTTTCTTTCTTTCTTTCTTTCTTTCTTTCTTTCTTTCTTTCTTTCTTTCTTTCTTTCTTTCTTTCTTTCTTTCTCTGTCAATTATTTTGATTGATTATGAGAATGAAAACCCTCATTTCAAAAGCACAGGTTTGATATGGGAAACAGTCATTTGCAATGATAGCCGACTAAAAATTTTACTGTCCTAACCCTTCTCGATTAAAACTAAATTTTGGCTGGACACAGTGGCTCACACCTGTAGCCCTAGGACTTTGGGAGGCCAAAATGAGAGGATTGCTTGAGCCCAGGGGTTTGAGGCCAGCTTGGAAAACAGAGCAAGACCACCTCCACCTCTACAGATTTTTTCTTTTCTTTTCTTTTTTTTTTTTTTTTTTTTTTGAGATGGAGTTTCACTCTCGTTGCCCAGGCCCGAAGTGCAATGGTGCAATCTCAGCTTACCGCAACCTCTGCTTTTCTGGTTACAGTGATTCTTCTACCTCAGTCTCCCGAGTAGCTGGGATTACAAGCATGTGCCACCACACCCTGCTCATTTTGTATTTTTAGTAGAGATGGGGTTTCCCCATGTTGGTCAGGCTGGTCTCGCTCCCGACCTCAGGTGATCCGCCTGCTTTGGCCTCACAAAGTGCTGGGATTATAGGCATGAGGCACCATGCCTGGCTAAAAAAAAAAAAAAAAACTTTAAAAATAGCTGGGCCTGGTGTTGTGATTTTTCTCAATAATATTAAAGTATCTGAGGCAAGAATATTCAATAATTATTTATATTCCAAAATTATCAATTTTTGAAAGTTCCATTTCTGGTATTGCCACTCAAACCATCCAAAGAGAGACTCGACAAATGCCAGCTCCCCGCTCCAGCAACAGCAGAACAGTAGAAAGCATGTCGGGTGTGTAAGCATGTCGGGCTCACATTTCCACACTCTTGCTCACTGAATCAGATCACTAGATGGTTCCGAGACATCTAAGTAAGTGCTTCACGTGTCCATCGGCAGCCACAAAACTGGGAGTGTCATTTGTGACCAACATTTTCTTCTAAAAATAAATAAAATGGAGCACATTAAAGTGCATGTGAAACACTTGTTTATTATTGTAGGTGCATGCTGCCTCACAATGTAAAACGAATTTCTTATGGGGCATGGTGAAAACAAAAAGGTTTCAGAGACATTGGCGAGAGTTTCCATTTGATAACTCAAGTCTAGTGAACGGAATACAAAGACAACTTTTATAGGATGATCACTGAAAGGCATATGGGGGTCCATGAATAGTGTAAACTGAACAAACAGGCATCTTCTATCAACCAGAGAGACTAATAAGGCCTATTTTAAAAGGTAGAAATGGAAGACTGAAATCCAAGCTGACCAGAGGAAATCTACCAGTGCATTACATTATCATAAAGAGTTCATGAAAGCTTTCCACAAGAACTCCCAAAATACATGTTCACTCTGTTCTTGGGGACATAACATACCTTTTCTCTGGTGAGATTCATGTTTCTAACTCATATAATATGGAAATTACCCAGTATTTGACTATTGTGAAAGGGCCTTTTTTTTTTTTTTTTTTTTTCCTTTTTAACATGGAGTCTTGCACTGTCGCCTGTGCTGGAGTGCAACGGCATGATCTTGGCTCACTGCAACCTCCGCCTCCCAGAGTTCAAGCAATTTTCCTGCCTCAGCCTTCAAAGTGGCTGGGATTGCAGGCGCCTGCCACCACACCCAGCTAATATTTATATTTTTAGTAGAGACAGGGTTTCACTATGTTAGCCAGGCTTGTCTCAAACTCCTGACATTGTGATCCGCCCACCTCAGTTGCCCAAAGTGCTGGGATTACAGGCGTGAGTCAACACGCCTGGCCAAGGGCCATGTTTTGATTGTTTTATTGAGAAAATATTTTAATCACTTCATCTGAAAATTGGTCACTCTACAAGGCTGACTTGTTACAACCAATTGCTTATTTTATGCAAAGTAACATAGTAAGTTTCAATAATAAAAGCTGAGGACACGCAGTAGGCTAGACTCATCTAAGGTAACAGAATGGAGAATAATTTTCATTTTCTCACTTTTAACTCATAAATAGCAACCCTATCCATTATTTATATATTTTCAAATTTAATTAATAGCTCTGGTAATAATTGCATAACATCCATGGCCATAGAAAAAGCAGTCTGCATGTAGCTAATAGGACATTTTAATATTTATGAAGTTCAAAGTTTTCTATAAATAGAGAAATCCAGAAATTATCACCAGACCTAAAATTGTATTGGAAGATAGATGAATAATTAACAACAAAGGCATGTGTTTATTTGGGAATACACAAAACAGGAATCATAAACATATATATTTTTGCCATTTTGATCAAGTTATATATGGCACACAGCCCTTTTGTCACAGTCATCTCTGGACCTATGGTTGTCTAGAAAAAAAGGGTCCAAGTATGGTGATTTGCACCAGTAATGCCAGTGCTTTGGGAGGTCCCAGCAGAACTGCTTGCCCCAGGGGTTCAAGACCAACCTGGGCCACTTTGCAAGACCCCATCTCTACAAAAAAAATTTTTAAAAAGTTAGCCAAATGTGATGGGTTGCACCTGTATTCCAATGATTGTGGGACATCCAGTTGGTTTTCAGAGTAGGGGAATGATGGTAGCTTCTCCTGTGATCAACGGGAGCCACGGTTTCCTCTTCTGTCTAAATGAGAACAATAAGGGCAGTAATAACTACACCCCGGGGTTATTGTAGGGATGTTCAGGTAATGCACACTATGTCCTTAGCCAGCCCACAGTCTGTTCCACTGCTTCTCATGGCATTTTCTGACCAAAGGCACTAGAAGTTAATACAAATTCCTCTTGGATAGACACATATGGTTCAATGTGCACCCAGAGGTAGCAGCATCACTGTGCTTCCACACGCCTTGGTCTCAATAGCAGTCCTCTTAGTGCAGGGCCCGAGATAGATAAAACCCTAGGTCATCGTTTCAGCAGGACACCCCAAGGAGAAGGCTACCTTTGGATTATTTATTTTCTTGTACCTGTAAAAGCACATTCATATGCACCTGCACACACACACACACACACACACCACCTTACGATGCTTAAAACTCTAAACTGCACTGAAGAATAAAAGAAAGTTGCCAATTTCGTGATCCCAAAACAAACCCCAGGAATGTGAGAGCATTCTTTAACAGAGGCATTTTCCCAGAAGCAGGGCTCCTAGTCTCACCTTTGCCTCGTAGAGGACAAACTGAACGGGCAAGATAGGTAAACCAAGCAGCCTCTGGCAGTGGCTGATTTTAGATGCTTCTCGGGTGCTCATGCCTTGTTTTTCTAAACAGGATCAAATCCTAAGATTTTAAACCCAAACCCTCCAAGAGCACAGCCACGAGACTCTCAAGGACAAAATGATTATCTCAGATCTCCAGAAACTAAACAGTATATGAAACAGCTATGGGAAAGGAAGAGTCACTTGTGGATTTTGATATTCCCTCAGCTTTGGAAGAATATAAATTTCTTGCTGGCTTAAGACAGTGGTTTGCAGCTGGATAAATTTTAGCCGAAACCTTTTTCTCTCTCCTCTGCAACAGTCATTTGGGGACCATATTATTTTGTTCATTCAGGTTCTTTCCTTCTTAAAAGTTTCACTGGGATTTTAAATCATGTGTCTTAGCTTAAAAAAATCCCACAACTTTTCATAGACATATATTGTCAAAGAGTGTCTAATTCAACAAACTCATGTAACTAACACTCAAAGGTATCTTAACTTTCAAATGGAAAATAACCTTAAGGTTTTTCCATTTCAAAATGTTGGGAAAGTTTTATTTGTTTTGTTTTGAGACAGAGTTTCGCTCTTGTCGCCCAGGCTGAAGTGCAATGGTGTGATCTTGGCTCACCGAAACGTCCACCATTCTGCTGCCTCAGCCCCCTGAGTAACTGGGATTACAGGTGCGCACCACCATGCCTAGCTAATTTTTGTATTTTTAATAGAGACAGGGTTTCACTATATTGGCCAGGCTGGTCTTGAACTCCTGACTTCAGGTGATCCACCTGCCTTGGCCTCCCACAGTGCTGGGATTATAGACGTGAGCCACCACACCCAGACAGTAAACTTTTATTGTTATAAAACATTAGTATTTGAAGTAGTACGTGGGAAGAGAATGAATTTATTCATTTATTCAAGTCACAGATATTTATAAAATGTCAAATATGTGTTAGGCTTTGAGTATGCATTGAGGAACAAAACAGAAACGTTTTCTACCTTCAGGGAGCTCATAGAAGAGGTGGAGAAATGACACCAAAAGAAAATGATACAATAGAAATTCATGCAATGATTAACTACACGGAGAGCTACAAGAAAACATAGAAGTTGTGACCACAGAAAATAGCAGCAAGATGGGTCACTTTTAGGACTGAATCCAATTAAAATGCAAACACAAATCACTGTCATTTTCCTGAGATAACCTGACTTGTGATTTGACCTGTGAATTCAATTTTCCTAACAGCATGTCCTTTGCCTTGAAAACTTGCTAAAACCCTAACAAAACATATTATGGACAATGTAATACTACCGTGTCAGAGAGGGAGGGAAGAGGAGAGAAACTGGTCTTGTTGCCTAAGAACGGTGGACACTTCACTGAACCTCTAATAAGCTCATTCAAACTAGGTTCGTTCCATCAATAATGCTCTGAAAAGTCAAAGTGTCTGCTTCCCATCATGGGACAGGTGTGAAAGGGACCCAGGCAGGTCAAAGATGAGCTGAGTGCCCGCTGCATAAAGATCCAGAACTTATCCTGATGAAAATTTCAGTCTATCAAAAAATACTAACCATTGGCTCCAGGATTCTAAATGAAATTATACATTAAATACATCCCACTGGGTAATTAAAGTCCCTCCCACCCAACCTTATTCCTTAAGATAGACCTCTGTAAAGGGCCTTTTAAACTTTGTATTAAGCTCAAACAACAGCATTTATAGAATAAAGTGCTTTTCTTTTAGGGAATGTCTTTGTCCGCCTGAGCTGTGATAACAAAATACCTTAGGCACAGTGGCTTAGGAACAACAGAAATGCATGTCTCACAGTTCTGGAGGCAGGGAAGTCCAAGATCAAGGTATCGGCAGATCTGATGTCCAGTGAAGGCCCATTTCTTGTAGATGGTGCCTTCTGTGTGTCCTCAAATGATGGAAAGGGTGAACAAGCTTCCTCTGGCCTCTTTGATAAAAGCACAAACCCCATTAATGCGAGGTCTACCCTCATGGCCTAATCGCCTCCTAAAGCCCCCAGCTCTTAATACTTTTGTGCTGGGAATTCGGCTTCAACATATGAACTCTGGGGAAAAGCGAACATTCAGAACATAGTGGGGATCTACTCACAAAGGCTGGGGTCCACAACTATGGGCCATGTATGCTGCATGAGGATTGGTGATTTAGTGTTTTATTTCTTTTGTGTTCCCTGATGGCCCCTGCTGGGATAAGATTTATATTGTGATTGGGTACTTTTCCTTCATAGCACTTACTGCAAATGCAATTCATTCAAGATATTTTTGTTTAATGAAAGTCTCTCCTGGGAACTATAAGTCAAAAACGTGCTGGCTCGATTATGGCTCTGTTCCCATTTCCTAGGATAGAACATAGTTCTCTCTCTCTCTCTCTCTTTCTCACTCACACACACACATACCCCTCTCCTTCCCTCTCTCTCTCTCACACACACATACACACACCCCTCTCCTTCCCTCTCTCTCTCCTATGTCTCTGTCTCTGCCTCTCTCTCTCTATATATGTGTGTGTGTGTGTATAAATATAGACATAGATATACCTAAAAATAAATATAGACATAATATATAAGCATAGATATACACAAAGACAAATATATACATATAGGTAAAGACAGATATATACATAGACATATAGAGGTAGAGACGGATTACATATAGATTTAGAAAAAAGTATGTGTACATGTTTGACATGGATATAGACTTGGACACAGGCAAAACTATAGTATACATATAGATAAAGGTACAGATCCAGATAAGGATATAGGTATATAAATATAGATGCATAGACATGTAACATATAGATAGATATAGATACAAATAGCATACATGGTTGCTAGGCAAATGGATGACTGGTCACTATGTCACATATCCATCTCAGTTACTCTCTATCATTGATATTCAACCATAACACCATGTTTTTGTGAAACAATGCATCATTTTCCAAACCTCTTTCAAAAGAGTTTATCTCATTGGGACCTCCAGAACCCTACAAACAGGAAGTTAGGCAAGGATTCTAATCCCATTTTACCGATGGCAAGCAGAGTCTTGTTTTTTCCATAGTCAGTAGGGGGGTCAGCCAGCCTATAAACAGACAACTGTTCCTTTCAAGCCATGGATCTATTCTATGTCTAACATCAGTTGGTCTATTTAAGTTTTTCAGCTCTGAATGGATCCTGACCCCAGGTAGCCTCCACATGACCTTCTGAAGACCCTTTGCAATGATGCATGCTTGCAATGATGGGGGTCCCAGCAACCTCAATCCACAGCATCATTTTCAGACTTATCCACAAATTGGCTTAGCATAGGAACAGGAAGAGCTCTTCAAAATTCTATTACTGCAGAGATGCCAAGTATCAATAGGGTGCTTAAAATGAAAAAAAAAAAAAATGTTCAACTTCCAAAAATAGTTCTACAAACAGAGAAAAGAGAAGAAGCTAGCCTCCAAATGACCAAATAACCCTAAAGGTATTATACATTCTCCTCATGTAGGAAAGTATTAAAATTTTCCCATTTTTAATAGCAAATAACTCTGCAGTATTAATGACTTCCATATTTGTCTAAGTTTTATGTTCTTTTGGCAGAGTGTGACATTGCATACCAGGCTTCTGGGCATGTCTAATATCGTCTATGGAGACAGAAGCTACTACAGTTTGATTATAGGAAGGGATAGCTGCGGTGGAAGCTCACGAGTCCCAGGTGACAGGAGGGTGCATTAGAATTAATGGGTATTGCCTCTGTAAAGAGAATCTTAGGTCTCCAGAGAAATGCTTCAATGACAGAGCATTCTGCTTCACTGAAAAGCATAGGATTGAGTGTTGCCATCTTGCAAAACGCGTGGTCTTTAGCCTTACTACATGTGGAAAAGTTTAGAGAAGCATTCAGGCTGAGTCCTGTATGTTCCACCAGGACATATGGGAGACATCGGCTGTTAATGAGAGGAGATGAGTTCCAAGTCCTTAATTCCTCTGCGTTCTCACCTTCCTGCACACAGGATGTGAGCATCCAAGGTAGGAATATGTATATCCTTGGACATACGGGATCATCCTCATGCATCTGCAATTTTATTTTGTGAAAAGAGGTTAAACCATTGCATTTTGTAATAAAAGTGGTGTTCTCCCTCAGTATTTTATGAGCTTTATTGATCATTATTAAATAATACATACCTGTCACTACTCCTTGAAACAACTGTAAAAATAGCCCATGTGTAAAGTGGCTAGTTCCCAAATCAGTGACTCCAGCTGTTCTGTGGAATTACAGTTTCTCATTTACAGGGTCTACCTCTTGGACCCTTATGTTAGATATTATGCCTATTTACTTTCATTTTTGCTACTCCTTCCCTTTACGGCTACAGAAAACCAGCATTCTCATTCCACCTTGTTAGGTGGGGCCATTTCACTAGTTCTGACCAAGGAGTTTCACTTGCAGGCCTAAGCATGGATCAGCTGGTGTACAATTCTCCATGTTCTCTTTCCCATCATGCTGACAAAGGAAGTTGTGCGTTCCAGATGATACGGTGGTGGGATGGTGAAGCCTCCATAGCCTGAGCCCCTGAGGCAATATTTGATGAAGTTCCTGATGCCCAACACTGGACACATGGCAGCTTTGTTTTGTGAAGCTATTGAGATTCAGGAGTCAACTTGTTACTGCAGCATAACCTAACTTATCATAACTAATTGAGTCTCCAAATCAAATTCTCCAGAGGATTCGCAGCCCATCTCAAAACATCCTCTAACTATGATAAAATCCCAGCCATCTGCTCTTGTATGATAACAGATATACCAGAAGAGACTGAATAGTATTTATAGAAATGGTAGACATTTCTATGCTATAGAGTAGACTGCAAATTTTACAATAAGTTTTCTATTAAAGCATGAGAATATCGGGCTCATAGGAAGCCACTTGATCATTGTGTTATGCAGGCATAAATACTTAGCAGTTCATTACACCTGACCTTAAGACTCTGTCTAGAATTAGTTTGAAGTTCTAAAAGGATATTTGGGAAGAAGCAGAAGGCATTGGGGTTCCGTCTACCAATCCTGAATTCCCTTCAAGATAGCAGAGCCACGCTTCTTCCTCTCATATGTGGGATCCATGAAGGTTTAAGTATTGCAGGACCTCTAATCTGGTAGTTACTCTGCCCCAAAATGCTTCATGTCATTGCCAGATTCTGATGAGATCTGCTCTTCTTTGCAGCAATGTGAAGTTCTCATAGGGGGGCTGAGATCTTCAGCTCAGGAAAGAATCTGGGAACAGCAAAAGGTGACCAACCACCCAAGTTTGCCTGGTACTCTCCCTGTTTTATTACTGAAGGGATAACGTGTCCATGAAAACCTCCCAGTCCCATGCAAACTAGGACCGTTGCTCATGAAGGGAAAAGAAGAAAAAGGATCAACAACTAATAACTCACTCTGGCATGAAATATTACAGAGTAGAGAACACACATGCACTCCATTTGTAGTACACAAATACAAATGCACACTCTTTTGGAACCAAGTTACTTTAGGGGAAAATTGCATTTGTAACTGAATTCTCTTTGAGTACCTGGACTGCCATCACAAATACTACAGTGGTCCCTCGGTACCCACAGGAATTGGTTCTAAGACCCTCCACAGATACCAACATCCACAGATGCTCAAGTCCCTGACAGAAAACGGCATGGTATTCACATACAACTCGCAGACATCCTCCCACATACTTTAAACCATCTCTAGATTACTTGTAAAACTTAATACAATGCAAATGCTATGCAAATAAGTTTGTATACTGTATTGTTTAGTGAATAAAGACAAGAAAAAAATCTGTACATGTTCAGTATAGATGCAATTTAAAAAGTATATATTTTCGATCTTTGGTTGGTTGACTCCATGGACTCAGAGCCCATGGATATGGAGAGCCAACTGTATAGGCTAGGAGAGTTGAACAACTTAAATTTACACTCTCAGATTTCTGGAGGCTGCAAGCTTGATATCAGAGTGCCAGCATGGTTGGATTCTGGTGAGAGCTCTTTTCCTGGCTTACAGACAGCCACCTTCCTACTGCATCTCTTCCTCTTCTTATAAGGCCACCAGTCCTATTGAATCAGAACTCCACCCTTATAATCTCGCTTGACCTTAATTATCTTCTAAAAGCCCAGTCTCAAATACAGTAATTCTCAGGGATAGGGTTTCCATATACGGATTTTGGAGGGACACACTTGAGTGAATTGCATGAACGTAGGGTTCGATGCCTACACATTCCTTCGGTGTCCTCTCCAGATGCACTTGAGAGTCCAGTAATTAGAAATACATTGGGCTCATCAGAAATGTCTCTGATGCCAGGCATAGTGGCTCATGTCTATAACACCAGCGTTCTGGGAGGTAGAGGCAGGAGGATCCTATGAACCCAGGAGTTTGAGATCAGCCTGGGCAACATAGTGAGACCCCATCTCTACAAATAATTAAAAAATTAGGCAGCTGTAGTGGTACTCGTCCATAGTCCCAGCTACTGGGTAGGTTAAGAAGGGAGGCTCACCTGAGCTCAGGAGGTCCAGGCTGCAATGAGCGGTGATCACACCACTGCACTCCAGCCTGGATGATGGGAGTAGAATCCTGTATTTAAAAAAAAAAAAAAAAAGAGTCTCTCATAAGATTAGAGGGAGATTAGCAAAAGCAAGCCACCCCTTATTGTTTGGGTTCTTAACACCTGAGCGGCAGGTTTGGTTTAGACAGTAAACTGACCTAGTGCTTCTCAAACTTTTGTTTACAAATTACCTGAGTATCTCAGTTTAAAATGCAGATTTTGAATAGAGGCCTGGAAGTCTATTTCTTTTTTTTTTTTTTTTTTTTATTATACTTTAAGTTCTAGGGTACATGTGCATAACGTGCAGGTTTGTTACATATGTATACTTGTGCCATGTTGGTGTGCTGCACCCATCAACTCGTCATTTACATCAGGTATAACTCCCAATGCAATCCCTCCCCCCTCCCCGCTCCCCATGATAGGCCCCGGTGTGTGATGTTCCCCTTCCCGAGTCCAAGTGATCTCATTGTTCAGTTCCCACCTATGAGTGAGAACATGCGGTGTTTGGTTTTCTGTTCTTGTGATAGTTTGCTAAGAATGATGGTTTCCAGTTGCATCCATGTCCCTACAAAGGACACAAACTCATCCTTTTTTATGGCCGTCAGAGAAATGCAAATCAAAACCACAATGAGATACCATCTCACACCAGTTAGAATGGCGATCATTAAAAAGTCAGGAAACAACAGGTGCTGGAGAGGATGTGGAGAAATAGGAACACTTTTACACTGTTGGTGGGATTATAAACTAGTTCAACCATGATGGAAAACAGTATGGCGATTCCTCAAAGATCTAGAATTAGATGTACCATATGACCCAGCCATCCCATTACTGGGTATATACCCAAAGGATTATAAATCATGCTGCTATAAAGACACATGCACACGTATGTTTATTGCGGCACTATTCACAATAGCAAAGACTTGGAATCAACCCAAATGTCCACCAGTGACAGACTGGATTAAGAAAATGTGGCACATATACACCACGGAAGTCTATATTTCTAACAACTTTCCAGGTGATACTCACGCTGCTGGTCCAGCACCCACAGTAAAAGATCCAGCATTCTCAGTCCTCTTCATGACCTCCACACTAAAGCTTTTAACACAGTCGACTCTCTCAGCACCCGAGCCTCTAACCCATGAATTAAACAAATAAATTAACAAACAATAAACAGACAAAACTGAGAAGGCAAGGGTTGAACGTTTTAAAATGTGATGTATTAATCCACACACACACACAAAAATCTACTGAAGCTTTGATTAGTGTTTATATTTCATTCCCTGCTCCAATCACAATTACAGCTCGCTTACACTTAAATTCTTCCCACATGCATTTTAGGTTCCAGAATTGATAGCAGGCACAACTGGCTACAGTCTGAATTGAAGGCAGAAACCCAAGAAAGAAGTAATAATATAAAAATACGATTCTATCTACAAGTGATTTTAACATATTCTTCAACCATGTTTTCTAAATAAATGGGTCTTACTCATCATTAAGGCCTGTGTGTGTATATGTGTTTACATAGGTATTGTGTGGACAGTAGGGAAAGGCAGCAGAGGATGGCAACCCAGTGTAAATGTTTAGGTCAAGGACAAACTGAACACTCTTAAGCAGAAAGCAGTACTTTGCTTTCATTTGGGTACCATTTGGAGAAAAAGACTGTATTTATTACTTCAACCACCCTTCAGTACGTACGGACTGAATTCCAATGAAAGTGCATTAAAAGATAAAAAATCCAAAGGAAAAAATAAGCAAGCAAATGTGTGTGTTCATTTTTGTTTTCTTTGGAAAAGAATAGACCTAAATATCGATGTTTATTTTATTTTCTCCTATCCTACTATAACAAAGAGTGAGATTTCAGTTCTCTACTATGGTCACCGCCACATAGGAAGCTTCCTAAGTTTATTCTACCCCAGTGACCAGTGGGTGGGGATGAATGTCAGGGTCGTTCCTAAATGCCTAGTTTAGCTCTTGGTACACTGCAATGACTCAAGCAAAATGTGTAAAATGAATAGGTGCCTAGATGCATGCTTTGATGTTTTTCGAGAGAAGACTCACAATCAAATGCGTTTGTTTCTGTTTTCTTCTCCCCAGTCATCTCATCCTTCTGACCCTTCTCCCTGGCCCCATTATTAGACAAAGGCACCAAGGATGGGGCCAGAGGCACGTTTCGACAGAGTTGGCTGGTCTGGCTCAGCCATGATGATCAGTTATGATCTTAATCTCCCTGGATATTTTCTTCTGTCATCAGTAAAATGGAAACAATAGCAATTTATCTTCTCTAATTATACCATCGTAGGGTTATTGACGGATTTACTAGACACGTATAAAATGGATCCCATAAACGTAATAGTTGCCCAAGAAATAATCATTTTCTATTTTAAATAACCTATAGTTCATCATTTAATGTTTTCCATAAACAGTCAACGTATGTTTAAACTTTGATTTCTTCCTTCGTTCTCTGCATCTAAGAACAATGGAGTCACTCTGGGAACAGCAATAGTGGCTTCTGTTGTACAAGGGATTTGAAACGGTGTATGGGTAAACGAAAGCTGCACAATGACTGAAAAATCATATTGTAAAGATAAGGTATAAACATATGGCTAAACACTGCTGTCCCCTAATGATCAGAAGTCCTATAAATCCAAATAAAAGATCATTTCATGCCTTTCAAATTAGTGTAGGTTTTAAAACGATCACAGTCCAATGTGACTGAGGTTATCATAAGTGAAGTTACCCTAACTCACTTTCACAGGTGTGAGTTATGCTTGTAAGTTGGTAGTAGTGTTTATATTGTAAGGAAGAATTTTTCCTTTCCTTATTTATTTATTTATTTATTTATTTATTTATATCAGTGTGCACTTATACATTTCCTTTCATTCAGTGAGCTCCAATCTCTTGCTATTATTTACATTTTGATACTCAGCTTATCCCAGTTCTGGCCACTGGATGCTATTTGAAGCTGACACCGGTGCCCTTTGGATGTGCTCCCATCATTCTTGAGTATTCCTGACTTTCTGGCAAAAAGAAAGAGTTGTTCCAGTTTCATATTGTTCTTTCCTTGCCCCAATTCTGGAATCGGGGAGAAAACTTACTTTCTCCAGTAAGTTTTGGTTCCTTTTAATGATTAATGGTATTTACAAACCAAGATCTGGGAGCTAGGTGGGCTGATTACTCCTGGAGTTTCCAAGTCTTGTGTATTTCTATAATTATGTATATACTTTAGAAAGACTAAATTGATACTGATAGCTCTAATTTCAATCCAACACCATCAGGTACTATCAATGCTGATTTTTTTTTGTTTACTTGAGACACAGTCTCGCTCTTCCACTGAGGCTGGAATGGAGTGGCACAATCTCAGCTCACTGCAATCTCTGTCTCTCGGGTTCACGTGATTCTCCCACCTCAGCCTCCTGAGTAGCTGGGACTACAAGTGCCCACCATACCTGGTTAATTTTTGAATTTTTTGTAGAGACAGGGTTTCACCATGTTGGCCAGATTTCAAGTAATTTGCCCGCCTCAGCCTCGCACAGTGCTGGGATTATAGGCATGAGCTACCATGCCCAGTCTGATTTCTGTTTTTATCTTTACTATTCCCATCCTTTTATTACATTGGGTTTAATTTTCTTCTTTTTTTCTAGTTTTAAAGGAGAAACCTGGATTATTCACTTTAAATCACTCTAACATTTCAACCAGTAAATTTACAGCATCTATAGCTATACATTCACTCTGTTTTTTAGCTGCATCCCATAAGCTTTGATATATCATCATCCAGTCCAAAATATATTCTAATTTATCTTGTGATATCTGTATCAATGTGAGAGTCATTTATAAGTATTCTATTTAATTTCCAAAATTTTGGTACTTTTATAGATACACTATTTTTACTGACTCCTAATTTTATTCCATTGTTGCCAGAAAACATAGTTAACAATATTTCAAAAATTTAAGTGCATTAAGATTTTATACCCAACATGTGGTCTACTTGGAAGGAATATTTCATGAGCCCTTAAAAATATGTGCATGCTGTAGCTGTTGGATATATTATTCTATAAATGTCATAGGTCAAGTTGGTAGATAGTGTTGTTCAACTTTGTGTCCCCACCTAAATTTCATCTTGAATTGCAGTTCTCACATTCCTCACATGTTGTGGGAGGGACCTTGTGGGAGGTCATTGAATCATGGGGCTGACTACCCTCATGCTATTCTCGTGATAGTGGGTGAGTTCTCACAAGATCCGGGGGTTTTACAAAGAGCTTCTCCCTTCATTGGGCACTTATTCTCTCTCCTGCTGCCCTGTGAAGAGGCGCCTTCCATCATGACTGTAACTTTCCTGAGGCCTCCTTAGCCATGTGGAACTTTGATGCAATTAAACTTCTTTTCTATATAAATCACAGAGTCTCGGGTATGTCTTCATAGCAGCTTGAGAATGAACGAATACATAAGTTGGTATTGAGGTAGTAGGGTGCACTGCTGCAAAGAGATCCCAAAATGTGGAAGTGACTTTGGAACTGGGTAACGGAGGTTGGAACAGTATGGAGGGCTCACAAGAAGACAGAAAGATATGGCAAAGTTTGGAACTTCCTAGAGACATATTGAATGGTTTTGACCAAAATGCTGATGGTGATATGGACAATGAAGTCCCGGCTGAGGTGGTCTCAGATGGAGATGAGGAACTTTCTAGGAATTGCAGCAAAGTTGACTCTTGCTGTGCTTTACCAAAGAGACTGGTGGCACTTTGCCCCGCCCTAGAGATCTGTGGAACTTTGACCTTGAGAGACATGATTTAGGATATCTGGTGGGAGAAACATGCATAAGTAACAAGGAGCTGAATGTTAATTACCAAGACAATGGAGAAAATGTCTCCAGGGCATGTTAGAGACCTCCCATCACAGGACCAGAGGCTTAGGAGGAAACGTGGTTTTATGGCCAGGCCCAGGGCCACCCTGCTCTGTGCTGCCTCGGGACATGGTCCCCTGCATCCCAGCTGCTTCAGCTCCAGCCATGGTTACAAAAGGCCAAGGTACAGCTCAGGCCATTGCTTCAGAGGGTGTAAGCCCCAAGCCTTGGCAGCTTCCATGTGGTATTCGTCCTGGGGGTGCACAGAAGACAAGCACTGAGGTTTGGGAACCTTTGCCTAGATTTCAGAGGATGTGTGGAAATGCCTGGATGTCCAGGCAAAATCTGCTGCTGGGGAGGAATCCTCATGGAGAACCTCTGCTAGGGTAGTGCAGAAGGGAAATGTGGGGCTGGATCCCCCACACAGTCCCAATGGGGCACCTAGTGAAGTTGTGAGAAGAGGGCCACTATCCTCCAGATCCCAGCATGGTAGATCTACCAACAACTTGGACTGTGCACCTGGAAAAGCTGCAGACACTCAATGCCAGCCCATGAAAGCAGCTGGAAGGGTGACTGTGCTCCACAAAGGCATAGGGGCAGAGCTGCCCAAGGCCATGGGGGCCCACCTCTTGCATCGGCATGACCTGGATATGAGACCTGGAATCAAAGGAGTTCATTTTGGAACTTTAATGTTTAATGACTGCCCTACTGGATTTTGGACTTGCATGGGAACTGTAGTCCCTTTGTTTTGGCCAATTTCCCTAATTTGGAATGGGTATATTTACCCAATGCCTGTACCCCCATTGTATCTAGGAGGTACTTAACTTCCTTTTGATTTTACAGGTTCATAGGCAGAACTGACTTACTTTGTCTCAGATAAGACTTTGGACTTGGACTTTTGGGTTAATGCTGGAACAAGTTAAGACTCTGGGGGACTGTTGAAAAGGAAGAACTGTGTTTTGAAATGTGAGGACATGAGATCTGGGAAGGACCAGGAGCAGAATGACATGCTTTGGCTATACCCAAATCTCGAGTTGCAGTTCCCATAATTCACATATGTTATGGGAGAAATCTGGTGGGAAGTAATTGAATCATGGAGGTGGTGACCCTCATGCTGTTCTCATGATGGTGAGTTCTCATGAGATCTGACGCTTTTCTAAGAAGCTTTGCCCGTTTCCTCAGCACTTCTCTTTCCTGCTACCATACGAAGAAGGATGTGTTTGCTTCCCCTTCTGCCACAATTGTAAGTTTCCTGAGGCCTCCTCAGCCATGCAGAACTGTGAGTCAATTAAATCTCCTTCCTTTATAAATTACCCAGCCTCAGGCAGGTCTTTATAGCAGCATGAGAATGGACTAATATAGCATTTATATCCTTACTGAATTTTTTCTGTTCTGTTAGTTTTTCCTCATTTATCTGAATCTGTGTTATTAGGCATAAACACGATGATTGTTATATCTTCCTGATGACTCATATTTTTCTCTATGAAATTCCCCTTTTATTTCTGATAATATCATCTTTTGTCTCGAAGTAGACTTTTTTGATATTAATATAGCAATTCTTGACTTTTCTGGGTTGCTATGTTTAGAATGTATATTGTTTTATGTTCTTTCATTTCAACCTACTTGAGTTTTGTATTTTGTATTTAAAGTGCGTCTCTTGTACAGAGCATGCAGATGGCTCTTTTTCAAAAATCTAGCCTGATAATAGTGGTCTAATTTGAATTAGACCACTATTTAGTCCATTTACATTTAATATAGTGATTGACATAGTTGGACTTAGGTTCATCATATGCTCTTTAATTTCTTTTTGTCTTTTGTTACTATTGTTT
Organism: Papio anubis; assembly: GCF_008728515.1. NCBI lineage: Eukaryota > Metazoa > Chordata > Mammalia > Primates > Cercopithecidae > Papio > Papio anubis. The sequence continues at coordinate 67,558,795 of NC_044993.1, forward strand.
TTGTTATGCTGTTGTTTCTCTATTGCCCCTTTTCAGACTTACTTTGGGTTAAGTGATATTTGTATTATTTTATTTTAGCTCCTTCTGTATCTTTCTCACTATATACTTTTGTAATATTTTACAAAATTCTCAGAATTAAATATGTAATCTTAACACAGCACAGTCTACTTAGCATTAATACAGTGCTACTTCATGTCAAGCATAAGAAATTTTCAACAGTATAGTTTTGTTTAACATTCTCATCATTTGTGTCTACATATGTTACAGACTCCAAAAAACAGTGATGTCATCTTTCTTTAAACAGTTACATATATTTTCAAAGAAGCATTATAACCTTTTATATTATCCACATATTTACCATGTTCACTGCTCTTCGTTCTTCTCTTTAAGTTTCACCTAGCATCATTTCCTTTCACTCTGAAGATCCCCTTTAAAGGTACAGTTCTTATAGTACAGGACTAGTGGTAATAAAACACCTATTTTCATTTGTCTGAATACATCTTCCTATTAACTTCTATGAAGGATTTCTTTTATGAATACAGAATTCTGGGTGGGCAGATTTCTTTCCTTGTCAATGATTAAAAGATGTCATTATATTGTCTTCTTGCTTCCACTGTTTCTGATGAGAAGCTGACCATCACTGATATCACTATGCCCCCTGTATGAAATGTCTCTTTTTCATTTTGATTTCTTTCAATATGTTTTTGTCTTTTATTTTCATCACTGTGACTATGATGTGGAAATTAAAATCATACTAGGTGTGCTTGTCTTTATATTTTGCCTGCTTGAAGTTTCTTGAGCTTCTTGAAAATATTTCACCAAATTTGAGGAAATTTCAACTATTACTTATGCATTATCTTCTCTTTCCTCTTTCTGGGACTCCACGTACCTACACGCGGTAATCTTAACACAGCACAGTGATATTATCGCATAAATCACTAGTCTTCTGTTAATAATAAAATCATTTACTCTTTTTTTCAAGTTGAATAATACATATTAATCTATATTAAATTCACTGATCTGTTGTGCTGTCTCCGTTCTCCTGCTTAGCCCATCTAGTAAAATTGTGATTTCAAATATTTTACTTTTAATTCTAAAATTTTCATTTTTATATAACTAGCTATTTCTTTAATTACTATTCAGACTTATAACAGCTGTTTCAAAGTCCTTATCTGTTAATTCCAACATCTTGCTTACGTCAGGGTTAACTGCTTCTTCTCATGACTATGAGTTGTTTCTCTGTTTCTTCACACATCTAGTAAGTTTTATTTAAAAATACATCGTGGATAATATATTACTGAGGCTGAGTTTTGTTAACTTACTCAGAAGAGTGCTGATTTTTGTTATAGCAGGCAGTTAGCTTGCTGGATTCACACTCCCATTCTGCATCCTCTGCCCATTTAGCACCTCGTGTATTCACTCAGTTCTTTCAGTCATCCAGCTATGGCTTTCCACGGGCTCCCCTAAAGCCTCTTTTATATATACATGCCTCAGAGATCCACCAGAATCTGTGTAGATTTTATAGGTTAAATCTGCATCTTCCTTCCTAGTCAAGTCTATCTATGCATCTTTCATTGATACTTTCTTAACTATTCTAGACATCTGGCTTTTATTTCTCAAACTCAGTAAGACTAGCCTTCCTGAGTCTCATCTTCCTTGAACCACATGGATTGGGGTGTACTTTGGGGGTCAAAACCAAATGCGTCTCATTTTAGCAAGTTACAGTTCCCCTCTTTCCAAGGTCAAAGCCCCTTCAATTTCTGCCTACTTATGGTTGCTGGGGAGTACCAACAAACAGAAGGTGATTTTTTACTATCCTAACTAGAATTTATAATTGCTATCTATGACAGAATTACTCCAGAACAAGCTACTCTGTTACTGCCATAAGAGTAAAGGTGTCAGTTGTCTTTTTTTTTTTTTTTGTCACGGAGTCTTGCTCTGTTGCCCAGGCTGCAGTGCAGTGGTGCAATCTCGGCTCACTGCAACTTCCACCTCCTGGATTCAACTAATTCTCCTGCCTCAGCCTCCCAAGTAGCTGGAACTATGAGTGCACGCCACCATGCCCAGCTAATTTTTGCATTTAACAGAGATGGAGCTTCACTGTGTTGCCCAGGCTAGTCATGAACTCCTAAGCTCAGGCAATCCGCCTGCCTCAGCCTCCCAAAGTGCTGGGATTACAGGCGTGAGCCGCGCATGGCCCTCATTTTAAAAAACAGCTGTATTGAAATATATTTGGTACATAATAAATTGCACGTATTTAATTTATAAAATTTGATATATAATTATGTAGATGGTATTGATATAAACTTGATATACGCACAAAGAGCACTACAGTATTCATTTCCCAGAATGCAATAATCCAAACGCTATGAATCTGTAGTAAGGTCATAACTTTATATATGATTATATGTTTTTCCACACAAAAAAAATCATTACAGAGCTAATTATAAAAGTAAAAACAAAATGTAAGAACTTAAATATCTATAAAAAATGAGGAAAAGGTCAAAACAACCATGCCATAGTCAGAAGGCAGAAAGTTACAGAGCCATTAAAACAACATTTGAAAAGAATTTGGGATAACATGACCATAACCATATTATTAAAATGCATGGATAAAAGGCTAAGAAGAAATATAATATGGCTTTGACAGAGTTTTCATTTGACTCAGAAGACTTTGAGCAAATTTTGAAATCCTACTTTGTTGGCATTTTCCACCATGTCTATGATAAAAAATACATTCGCTTAATAGTCAGAAATTTTTATTTTCTTTGACAAAAAAATCCTGTCTTCATTCCAATTCTTCTGCAATCCTTAGAAAATAATTCATTTCCATATGCCAGCTGGATGTCACCATATCTTTAGTAGACTTTTTCGTGACAGTGAAATGGTCAGTCTTTTGAGTCATAATGTTGAGGTCAGAATATTGCTTATACCACCTAACTAAACAAATGGCCACTGATTAGCCATTTAATTTCCCTGATTATCATTTTCCCATCTGTACATCAAGGGCGACACTAATATTTATTGGAGAAAAGACCAAATGTAACAAGAGCAAAAGTGGTTTTAAACAGTAACATACTCAATAGTGCTAGTTGTCTCATCACGATACACAGTTGTGAGATTTTTAAACAGATAGTTTCTCATTCCCAAACTGATCTTTTCACCAAGGACTTAGGGGTCATTAAGCTTCCCTGGGGATAGTGGCTGAGCTGTTTTGGTAGACAGGCATTTCGTTAAGGACCTAATCACAGAGAACTGGTGGAGTAAATATATATACACACACACACACATTATCTAATATATATCTTATATATATCTTATATATGATATATTACATATATATTTTATACATATATAATTGTATTATATATATGTAATATATATTAGATACCTAGTTGTTTATCCAGGAAAGTTACTTTGAAATATGTCTTCACTGCATATATTCTCCTCTTATTCTAGCTCGTTTCCTATGCATAATTTCTCATCCTTTCAGAATCACAAAAAAAGCAATTTTCCCACTGCTATTTTGGGGGGGTGAATTTAAGGTTCTTTGCAAGAAGCAACATTCTTTCTTCCCCCACTCCCACCCGCAGCCAAGTGCCTGTAATTCAGTTCAGTAAGTTCTCTTTCATTCACATGCATCGATTATTCCTTTAAAAACAAAATAATTTCCATTTAAAGCCTTTCATCTGTTGATCTCAGCACTTCAGAAACTAATTAATCTCTACAATATGCCTCGATCAGCATTATCCTTTTGTTTTCAGATGAGCAAACACACACTAAGAAATTGAGCAGATTGCTCAAGGTCAAACAATACGTCAACTTCCGAGCCCGATTTGAACTCAGGATCCCATATTTTTGCTTTCAGGGCTGGTGATGGAAACACAAAGCTCGGAACACTAGTGCCCTGTCTGAAGCAGTGGAGATGCACAGTCATGGACGTCTGCATTGCAGGATGCTATGCATGTTGGTAATAAAGAGTAACAATTTAGTACAGTCTTCTAAACAGTTTCCAAAATGAAAATGCCTTCCAAGATTCTTGTTGGAAAAAGAACAGGCTACCTCTCCTGCTTTTCTTCTTCCTTCTTTCCAGAGAGAGATCATAATTCCCAGTTTTCCTGGGACAGGGCTGGTTTTGCTGGTTTCCTGCCACAGTTCTTACAAGGATCCTGCTTTTACTCTTAACAGCCTTCCAGATGAAATGAATTAATTGGTCACCCATAAAACATTTGGACGTCTAACATAACACGATGAGGTAAGGAAAATATAGCCTTGCCTTTCCTTAAAGAAAAGTGTTGTGTTTCTAAAGACACAGTGAGCAGAGATGATGTGGGATAATAATTTCTTAGTAGGAGAAGATGAAAGGAAATGAGTAGAAGGAGGTCAGCAACAGCAGTGAATTCTGAGAAAGGGGAGATATCCCAAGATTGAAAGGGAACTGAGAAGGGTGCAGGGCATTTGGTGGGTCTTCAAGGATTTGAATGCATGAAGCATCCAAATAGTAAGAAAGATTTCTTGTTCCATGCATGGCTCAGAATTTGCAAAGTGGTCCCTTTTTAAATGGACTGAGCAGTTTAGAGTAATGAGCATCCTGACACCGTAATGCCCACAATATCTCAAAGACCAGCTGTCCTTTCCTGTCTCCGAAGCACTCCTAAGCTCCACCGGTGACTGTCTATCTAGCATATGGGAAAGGGATACTGTTCATCCCCATTCCCTATACTCATAGTTGTGACTGAGTTTCTTAAAATCCTAATGACTAGATGCTCAGAGTCATTTAATTTGATTTAGAAAAATGAAATAATGTGACATTTCTGCATCTACAGATGGAAGGGTAAAATTCACACCAGCTCCATTAGTCAAAAAGCTAACTGCATTTGGCTGCAAAATATACTCCTAGTTAAAGCCTCCCAAACACAAATTTCAAAGGAAAGTGTAAGTATGGCAGAGTGCTCCGTTTACTCCAGTGTCCCAGCCTATTGCCCACCCTCCCTTTAAGACACAAGACAGGAGTTCCTTGTCTGATTTAGTGAGCATCTTGAAACAGGCAATTATGAAAGACTTCAGTCCATTGTTCATTCATGGCAGAAGAGGATGGGTCAAATGGTTTAGGCTTCATCCGGCGTTGCGTCTGATAAAAATATGCCCCATGACGTGTAACTTCAATTGTGCATATATTTACTAAACTGTAAATGGTTAATTTATTATCCAATTTTCTTGTCAATTTGAGGGATGCTTTTTAATTCCTGCGAAGGAAGGAGGGAATTTAGCATACCATCTAGTTCTCAAGGTCCCAATCTGGAGTGCCCCCAAATATTTATGGAACAACATCTACTCGGAGGCACTGTCTGCATCCCATTAGGGGGGTCTATTAGTCCCAGGAAAAGCTTCCTCAGTGCGCGGAGGAGAGCAAAGGGGATATTACCATATTCCATCAGGATCATATATTTTGACCTTATGGCAAGCATAGAATACAATGACATTTAGCTTTAATTTTACATTTTATTTTCCTTACAATGTTTTTTTACAAATGAAAACAGTAATTATTATTCCAGAGATAGAAATACATAATCTGGAATTTCTTACCTCTTGATTTCTTCATAAAATTGTACTACTATTAATAAATTATAGAATGTAACATATTTAAGGTACTCTATGGTCCAGGAAACAAACAATTATTTAGAAAAACTGTGTAAATATTCTTCTTACTACAAATGCTCCTTTGAAATTCAATGAAGACAAAATAAGACTCAGTGTTTTCAGTAAAAACACTTGCAAAACATCTTAAATACTTAGAATCAGTAAAAGGCTACGTTGGGCCACAAATTTTAAAAACACTCTTTTCAAAGACAACAATTTAGGACATTCACCCCAGTTTCCCACCCAGGCCATAGGACAGAGTCACTCTGGGCATAATTTTCCTTGACAGCAGTTTGAATTATTGAAGAGGGATTATCTCCTATGGTTTCCTCTTATTATAGACCAGGAACCTGAGCTCCTTCTCCACTTAGAAAAATCCTACTTATTCTTCAAAAGCTTTTACAGCCTCTGAGCAATCTTCCCTGACTTTCTCTGAAAGAATTATTCACTCCCTCCTCAGTGCTGCCAAAACATTTTGTTCATGCATTTATTAGAGCACACTGTAATGAGTGCAATATATGTGTTTGTTTTCCCTCACTTCAGTGTGAGCTCTTCGAGGATGTGAGGGGTATCCTATTTGTTATTTAAAAATCTAAGAATTGTACTTAATCTTCTCCTTCTCTCCCTGCCCACCCATCTGGTCCACAAATAAATTCTGCCAACGTTACCCAAATCCTATCTGCCTACAGAACTTTGTTGCCATGACTAGCACCTTCCATCAAGGCAACTATAACCTCTCTCTGGGACCATGAACTTTTTTCCCCTTCCACATTGCCTTCCTGCAATCCATTTGCTTACAGCAAACACAATGATCTTTTAAAATGTAAATCAAATCATGATACTTAATTGCTTCAAACTTTCAGTGGCTTTCCATGGATCCTAGAATAAATTCGAACTTCTTGCAGGCAAGGCCAATTTCAGTGGTTTTTCAACCAAGGGAGATTTTGTCACATTTGGAGGGGACATTTGGCAAATGTCTGGAGACATTTTTATTGTCACAACTGGAGGAGTGCGAGGTACTGGCGTCTAGTGGGTAGAGGCCAGAGAAGCTGAACATCTTACCATACACAGGACAGCCCTCACCAAAGAGCATTCTCCAGCTTTGAATGTCAGTAGTGCTGAGGTTGAGAAACCCGGCCCCACAAGCCCGTCTCCCACTCACCTCTCCACTTCATTCCATGCTGCCTTCCCTATCATCCACTAAAAGGCAACTCTGGCCTGGCTCTTTCTTGGTTTCCATACCACTCCAGGCTCATTTCTACCCCAGGACCTTTGCACTGATTGATCCACCTGCTCAAAACTACCTCCCCCCCTTGGATATTTATAGGAGCTCCCCACTTATAATACAGATTTTAACTTCAGGGTGGTCTCTTTGTAAAAGTCATCACTTATAACCTAAGCTTAGAGACTCACCTAGCCACATACTATCACATCACCTAATTTTAATTCATAGTTTATTTTATTTAATTTAAATAATTTAAATCATAACTATCTGATACGTTTCTTCCATGCTTTTTTTTTTTCAGTCCCTCCCTAAATTATAAGTTGCAAAGGGCTGACACCTTCTCTGTTTTGGTCTCTATTTTATTCCCAGAAACATACACAGTGCCCAGCACACTGAAGTCATCCAATACATTTTTTAAAAAAACTTAATACACGCATTAACAAATAACTGGCACAAAGTAAAACACTAGGTACCTGCACAGCCCTTCAGTTCGGTATTATCACCACAGCTCCACTCAAATTCAGGACTTGGGGGTTGGGAGGGGCAGATTTTGTCTTTCCACCTCTAAACCAGAAAATAATTAGAATCGCACCTCTAAGAGGTGGGTGGAAAGACTCAGCTTTACAGATATGTAAATACATCCATTGCATGTGCATAAATAGAAACACTAATGTATGCACACATAAAGTGCCAAGGATAACTGCAAACCTTCTAATTAATGGATTAGCATCCATTTAGAGAACAACAATGCAGACACAGCTTTCAGCTGGGGCTTCTCTCAGGTATGCGTCATTTCACAGCCATGAGAAGATGGAGCTCCTGACCAAAAGCAATTTAGCCCAAACACCCTTTCCCTGGCCTTCCTAACTGCTTACAAGTCATTCCCTCCTGGACATTTCACCAGCCCTGTTGCATTTCTGCTGGAAATGCTGAGACAGTGACTCAGATGGTAGTACACATAAGTAGCTCAAAGAGCTACAACAATCCTATGATCCCAAACCCTGGGAAGACAGCATCAATTTTTATTCTGAGCCTTTCCAATCCGCAGCTTGATTTCTCCTGGGTACAGCCTCATGTCTTCGAGTCCCTGAGCCTCTCTGGCCCATGATTTGTTTGGTGGCTACAGCCGGAGCTGAATTTTGAGCAGGAGGGTCGTCATTGATTAGCACTGAGGAAAACCTACCTCGTGTTTACTCTTGTCATTCAATTTCAGTTGCTTGTGAGTACACCACCCTCATACCATAGCTTAGGTACAGAAATCCAAGATTAAAAGATCACAGATTCTTAGAAGAGCAATTGGACTAAGCGGACCTTCATTTTAGAGTTCTGAGAAACCACAGAGATGATGCATGTGAAGAAATCCAATATTTCAGAAACTAGGTGCCTGCTTTCATGATGATAAACATAATGACCACATTTTCTTGAGCGCTATCAAGGAAAATAAAAGACGTAGTTTCATGATTGAAGAGTCTTGAAAGAAACACACACAAAAAATGAAGGATATGTGAGGAACCTAGTGGTGGAGAGGTCATCTTGACAATGCGTGCACCATCTCTGCAGAGTCCTGTATGCATCTGTGAGTGTCGTTTCCTTATTCTCTCCGTTCCCAACTTGTGCCCATAGACACAGAAAAATGGGCTCTATGAAGGAGGAAAGTAATTCTCCTGCTGAATCACTGTAGCATGCATCATCGGAGTCCTCCTCATGAACTGAATGTACTGATGAGCAACCCTGCCACAGTTCGAACTTTTCTGGTTGCAGCTGGCAAAAGTGCAAAGCCAAGCTGGGTGAAGAGGTTAAAAAAAAAAAGGGAATTTACTAGTTTAGGTAACTCAGTAGTTAGAGGGATAAAAGGGTTAAGGCTTAGCTGGACCCAGGGACATTTCAAGTGATGTCATTGTTCCACATCTCCTGAACTCTCCATCTCCACCTGTCAGCCCCTGGAAACCACCATTCTATTCTCTGCTTCTATGAGTTCAACTTTTTCTAGATTCCACATACAACCGAGATGATGTATTTGTATGTCTGTGCCTGGCTTATTTTATTTAACCGAATGTCCTCTAGGTTCATCCATATTGCCGCAAATGATGGAATTTCCTTTTTGTTTGTTTGTTTTTGCTTTTGAGACAGCGTCTCGCTCTGTCATCCAGGTTAGAGGGCAGTCGTGCAATCATAGCTCCCTGCAGCCTCAAACTATTGGGTTCAAGCAATTTTCCTACCTCAGCCTCCCAAAGTGCTGAGGTTACTGGCAGGATCCACCGTGCCGAGCCAGGTTTCCTTCTTTTGAAGGCTGAGTAGTATTCCATTGTATATATACACCACATGACAAATATACACAATTTTTATTTGTCAACTAAAAGACAAATTAATTAAAAATAATAAATAATAAGTAAAAATAAAAACAAACACAGTTTTAAATTACCATTAAATGGTGCCATTGAATCTCGGTCTTCACTTCTCTCTGTTCTTCTTCACACTTTCTATGAGTGTGAGTTTCATTCCTAGGCTCCACATGGTGCCAAAACGGCTGTGAACAGCTTCAGACCTACATCCCCACCAAGTTCAAACACATTTTAAAACTCTCACAGATGAGGCCAAGCACGGTGGCTCACACCTGTAATCCCAGCACTTTGGGAGGCCAAGGTGGGTGAATCATGAGGTCAGGAGTTCAAGACTATCCTGGTTAACACAGTGAAACTCTGTCTCTACTAAAAATACAAAACATTAGCATGCACCTGTAGTCCCAGCTACTTGGGAGGCTGAGGCAGAAGAATTGCTTGAACCCGAGAGGCGAGGTTGAAGCGAGCTGAAGTCGTTCCAGTGCACTCCAGCCTGGCCAAAAGCAAGACTTCGTCTCAAAAAAAAAAAAAAAAAAAAAATCCCACAGACTTCATGTCACTGGTTCTGATAGGTGCGCACGCTCACCTTTCAACAACCATAGTGACCGGGGTACACAGTGCTTCGGAGAACCAGGTGGAAGCCACATACTTGTTCCCTGTAGACTGAGGCAGACGAAGCTCTCCTGGAAGTCACAAGGACTGAGAATGGGGAGAAATGATCACCAGGGGGAAAACTGGACACGCTTAGAGAAGAAGGGACGTGGATTCTGGGCTGCAGAACTGACAGGTGCCCACTACACACCCTCAAAACAAACATAGAGGCAAAAAGAATCCCAAGTCCGTGACATTAAAAATATAATTAGGCAGCCTTAAAGAGCTGAGCAATGCTAGATATTTTCTTTGTTTCACATAACCTTGAGCTGGTGCCTGTTTTATGAGCCTGTAAGCAGATTTATCATCCCAAATATCTTGAATTTAAGTTGATGCTAATGGCTTTATTTTTTTTTACACCTCTAGCTTCAAAAGTTTTTTTTTCCCCCCCTAATCAAGTCCTTTTATATCTAGGGTGGCTCTTCCCTCACAAGCAAGACTCGCACATACCAATCCGAGGAGTGTAAATAGAAGTCAAGTTGCATGGGACAGCAAGATTCCAGTGCGAACAAGAGCAGGCGCTGAGTGCTCTGAGTGGATTCCAAAATAGCAATGGGGAGAAACGCATCTCAACTTCTTTTTTTCTCCATTGAAAATGAAGGCTATGGATGCTTACGGGAGGTGAGTGATGTGATGAAGGCTGTAACTGAAAGCCAGTGGTTGAACTTACAAGAACTCCTTATTCTCAAGGCCAACTCTTCATCCTTCAGGGTCACCAACCCTAAGAGGCATGGATTTGAAGTTCACTGAGTGTTCGCCAATGGACCTTGACTTTACAAGATTTTAGTCATTTCCCCTCGTACTTCAATTAAAGTCCGAGTTCCTCTCCAGAACTTATGACTTCAGTCATAGTCCTGGGTACTCACTGAGCCTCATCTTTGGGCAATCAATAACTACCCCAACACCTCTGTCTTTACTTTTCAACCACAGAGATGATTTATTCTGCAGTTCCTCAAAAAATCTGATATCTTTCCAGCTCTCTGCCCTTTCTCACCACCCACACTTCCCTTCCTCCCAACCCTATCTGGCCTCTTGATCGTCTCATGAATAATTCTTTATATTTCTGTTCAAATACGAGCTCCCCAGAGAATCTTTGTGGATTCCCCTACCTAAAGTATTCCATTTACCCTAAACATTTATTCAGTGAATAATCACAGAGTTCCTACTATGTGTCAGACACTATTTTAGCAACTGGAGATACTAAAAGAACTTCTTTTCTCTCTTTGGGATGTCTTGGTTTCTTTTACAGACATCTTACCACCCGTGATGGCTTTATTTATTTTTCCATTTATTGGTTGTTGTTGCTTTTTCTATCCTTTCCGCCAAATATAAGCTCCAAAGGTGCAGGGATCATGTTTGGTGTATCCCCAGCATTGCGGTTAATTAGCTATTCAGTAATTTTTGGATGAACAAATGGAGGAGGATCCAGACTCCCTCATGCCAATACACAGCAAGAAGTGGACGATAAGTCAAAATAGAAAATATACTCAGTGGTTAAAAAAAGGCTCACACAAGACTGTAAACAGGACCTTTATGGGTACTAGTGTTCCCAGTCAAAATGTCCTGCCCAAACTAAGCTACAGTAAGTTTGACTTATCATCATGACAACAGGACAGCAGTGTGAAGCTTATAAATGTGTTCTTATGCCTGTAATCCCAACACATTGCGAGGCCGAGACGGGCGGATCATGAGGTCAGGAGATCGAGACCATCCTAACTAATATGGTGAAACCTTGTCTCTACTAAAAGTACAAAAAAATAGCCAGGAAAGGTGGTGGGCACCTGTAGTCCCAGCTACTCGGGAGGCTAAGGCAGGAGAATAATGTGAACCCAGGAGGCTGAGCTTGCAGTGAGCTGAGACTGTGCCACTGCACTCCAGCCTGGGTGACAGAGTGAGACTCTGTCTCAAAAAAAAAAAAAAAAGAAAGAAATGTGTTCTTAAATGGAATTTCCACACTTACGTTGGAGAGGCTCTCCCATGCAAAGATCTCATTGGCATACTCTTCCCGCAGACGAGTATTTCAGCTCCCTGGTACCAGAATCTGATAATTCACAGCAACAAAATAATTTGCTTAGCTTTTTGCTAACTATGATGTGTAGAGGTGATGCACAAATCACTGTGCTAATCACTTTCTGTGCATTACCTTGTTCTGTTCTCCCAATAGTGTTAGAAAGTAGGTTTATTACTGTGTCCATTTTAAAGATGGGGAAAACTTCCTGTAATCCCAGCACATCGAGAGGCTCAGGCGGGTGGATCACTTAAGGTCAGGAGTTTGAGACCAGCCTGGCCAACATGGTAAAACCCTGTCTCTACTAAAAATACAAAAACTAGCCGGGTGTAGTGGTGTATGCCTGTAATCCCAGCTACCGGGGAGGCAGAGGCAGGAGAATCGCTTGAACCTGGGAGGAGGAGGTTGCAGTGAGCCAAGATGGCACCACTGCACTCCAGCCTGGGCAAGAGAGTGAGACTCTGTCTCAAAAAATAAAATAAAATAAAAATAAAGATACAGAAAACTGAGGCAAAAGAGGTTAAGTAATGTCATGGGCACAGCTGGGACGTGGCAAAGGCAGAATATGAACCAAGAACCATGTCCTTAACTCTGCATACTGCCTGTCCTGTTTCCATTATTTAAATATGAAAAAGCTTGGCTCAACCAGCTTTAGCAGCTTTATCTTGTCCACACTGATAGCATCTTCCCATGGTGACACCATGCTGAGGCTGAACATGGTTAATCTGTAAATATTTTAGAATGAATGAGAGTTTGAGAGTTTGAAAAGCTTTGGAAGAGCAAACTTTAACGAGGGGAGAGAGAATGTGTAGATAGCAAATAGGGAGGCGGTGCTGCTGAAATAGGGTGAGTGAGACCCACTCGGACACAGCTATCATTTACACAGAAATGGAGCAGTCTCTGGGTGTGAGTTTATTAAGAGAGGCTGTCTGGCACCAGCCCCTGCAGACTAGTTCTAAGGGGAGGGTACACTTTGGTTAGAAAAGAAACCTCCCAGGTCACGGACTGAGCGACAGCTCCACGATGTGACGTGGGAACTGTGGCTACATCAGATTGGAGAAAACAGCAAAGCTTGCAGTCTTGGTCTTTAATTAAAACACCACATCCACACACTCTGAGATGGAGGCACTTATAAACTTGTTCACACATTTACAAAGAGGCCTGGAAGAAGAGATTCTTCATTTGTTCTTTCAAAGAAATAATTCTGTAATTGCAAAACGAGACGCATTAGATGACCTCTAAAGCCCTGTTTACCCTGAGATTCCATAATAAGGTATAGAAGTCATTGTGTAAGCTCCATTTCTTCCACGCACACTCTTCAGAAGCCCTGTACAACTTAGGTTAGATAGAAAGGAAATATGTTTTAAGCCTTCTGGGAGGGAAAAAAAATGAAGGATAGAATTAAAGCAGGGATGCCATTGCTGGGTGCCACCCTAGCAGAATCTAGCTGAATTGAAATGCATAACTAGGGGGCAGGGAAAAATGCAATTTTACTGCAATATTTGTATATTATTTTTATCTTCCTCCACAAATAAGATGATGATTGGATTCAAATCACATTTCAAACAGGATTCATTGCTGAAATGTCAAAAATGAGGTAGCACTCAACTCTTGCAAAACCTTGAAATCTGTTCCATAAAAAGGCAATTTCAGCATAAAGCATGGTTAACCTTGAATAGTTAGATTAATGATCCAGCACCTTTCAACCGAGTGCCGATGAATAAACAAAACTTTACAAGCAAATTTAGCAACATCTTAGAAGAAAAAAAAAAAAAAAGCAAAACCAATCAAGAGAGATGAATGGCAGTGAAACAGAAACATTTCAGCGTAGAAAGAGAGTGATAGCAGCAGTGAATGCACCGCAGAGAAGGAGAAACTGTTTTTTTTTTTTCCCCTTAAAATTCCCGTACCGTAGAGGATCCATTACGCTTTAAAAAACAAAACAAAGGGCCGGGCGCGGTGGCTCAAGCCTGTAATCCCAGCACTTTGGGAGGCCGAGACGGGCGGATCACGAGGTCAGGAGATCGAGACCATCCTGGCTACCGAGATCCGGCCACTGCACTCCAGCCTGGGCGGCAGAGCGAGACTCCGTCTCAAAAAAAAAAAATAAATAAATAAAAATAAATAAAAATAAAAAACAAAACAAAAACCAGATCCCACCTTCTGCTTAGCAGTGGCTTGTACTTTGACAATTGATTTAAAATTTGATTGTAACCACTGAACTCTTCTTGTTCGTTGTGCTGTTTTTCTTTTTTTTTTTTTTTTCCCCCCAAGATGGAGTCTCGCTCTGTCACCCAGGCTGGAGCGCACTGGCACAATCTCGGCTCACTGCAACCCCTGCCTCCCGGGTTCAAGCAATTCTCCTGCCTCAGCCTCCTGAGTAGCTGGGATTACAGGCATATGTCACCATGCCTGGCAAATTTTTGTATTTTTAGTAGACACGGGATTTCACCATGCTGGCCAGGCCAGTCTCAAACTCCCGACCTCATGATCCGCCCTCCTTGGTCTCCTAAAGTGCTGGAATTACAGGTGTGAGTCACTGCGTCCAGCCCCATGCTGTTTATCCAGAAGGGGCTTGGTGCATTCAGTGAATTCATCTTGTCCTCACCCAAGGAAGAAAGCAAGATGGAAAAGAACTGTCTAACGGCACAGACGCCATCCGGAAAGAAAAGACGCGATTATGCTGTTGTGTCCTCCAGACCACATGGCATCCTGCATAGGTTTTCTGACAAACAGGAGAGTCAACTGATGCCAAGTTTAAGAGGTTCAGCTTTAGTTTAACAACAGCCATAATGTCACTCAGATCTGACATCTCTTTCATCTAGGCCGCCATCAAATGCTTCCTTTAACAAGAAGAAAGCCAGATCTTCTTGGAAGATTTACCAAAATGTTGTGGGAGTGAAGCCCATAGTATACCCTTTTTTTTTTGGAGAAAGCATGAGAATTCGCTAGCACATGTCAGCAAGTGACTGGGCAACCTTTACAAACTTCTTGGGCACCAGATGTCAAATCCTCCTGCTCACTGTTAGGATTTAGCTGCCTCTGCAGCTGAGCCCTGGGCTGGCTGCAGCGTAAATACTGGCTTGTCAGGATTTAGACCTTCCTGGTCTATTGTGCTGCTTCTCCTGCTTTGGGTAATAACTTAACACTTTTCAGTGGGCTTGCAAGGAAAATAATTTTCTTTTTTTTTTTGAGACAGAGTCTCACTCTGTTGCCCAGGCTGGAGTGCAGTGGCATGATCTCAGCTCACTGCAACCTCTACCTCCCGAGTTCAAGCCATTCTGCTGCCTCAGCCTCCCAAGTAGCTGGGATTACAGGCACCTACCACCACACCTGACTGATTTTTGTATATTTTAGTAAAGATGGAGTTTCATCAGGTTGGCCAGGCTGCTCTAGAACTCCTAACCTCAGGTGATCTGCCTGCCTCAGCCTCCCAAAGTGCCGGGATTGCAGGCGTGAGCCACCGCGCCCAGTCGTAAAAGCATTTTCACATTCCTTAATGAAGCTAGGCTTCTCCCTTTATCCCTTAATGAAGCTATCTCCTCAGATAGAACAGCTGAGGCCCAAAGAGCTGCAGAAACTGGCTCCAGGTCACACCATGCATTAGGAGCAGGATGAAGACCTACCGATACCAAATCTTCCCGCTTTACTAATCCTCAGTACCATCCCTTTACCCACTCTGCAAGAGAAAGCAAGCACAAAAACACAACATATGCTCCTTCTTTCTTTTCTTCCACAATACGAAATGAGTGTTTACTGCATTACAGGCCCTGTGCTAAACTTCAGGACGGGATCAACAAACCATGCTTTCAGACCACAGGCCCACTGCCTGTCTTTGTATGGCTCATAGGCTAAGAATGGCTCCTGCAATTTTAAATCATTGGGGAAAAAGAATCACAAGAAGAATACTATTCTTTGACACATGAAAATGATGTGAAATTCAAATTTCTGCATCCATAAATAAAGTTTTATTGGAACACAGCCACACCCATCTGTTTACGTATCATCAAGGCAGCTTTCACTCTACAAAGACAGTTGAGTAGCCACAGAGATGGCACAGCCCAAAAGGCCTGAAATATTTCCTGCGTGGCCCTTTACAGGAAAATTTCGCAGAGCCTTTTCCTAGGAGAGGACGATCGACAAGCCAGACATGGTCTCTGTCCTCGTGGAATTTGCATTGCAGCAGGGAAGACAGCTATGAAACCTGTGCCCTGTAAACAGCCCGTGCAGAAACCGACCAGGTGAATGCATGATAATGCGAGGCAGTCCACTCACTGGAATCCCCAGGGACAGAGGGCAGACCCAGTTCCAGCAGCAGCAGATGTGGTAGCCCCAGGCATACATCGGCCCAATGCCTGGCCTAGCACACAGGACCCCATGTCCCCAGCGGCATGACAGAAGCAAACTCATCTGTGCCACAAGCCAAGAGGAACAGCTCCTATTCAATGACCCAAGAAGATAGTTGACATCCAATAGGTAAAGGCAAGACCTTGGAAAAGAGCCCCAAATCTGCATCTTCTTTTGCATCATTCCTCCTGTGTAAAAGTTAGCATGGTCACTCAAACTCCAGAGATATAAGCCTCTATCAGTGCTGATCGCTCCCTCCTGACTTCCTGCAAGGTCATCAAGCCCATTGCATTTTTACTAATATGTTTCTAGTTATAACTGGGAGCTAAACAATGGGTACACGTGATATACAGGGTGGAATAATAGACAGTGGAGATCGCAAAAGATTGCAGGGTGGAGGGAGGTGAGGGCTGAAAAATTACCTTTTGGGTATAATGTTCGCTATTCCAGTGATGGGTCCACTAAAAGCTTAGACTTCATCGCTATGCAATATATGCACATGAGAAATCTGTACTTGTACATCCTAAATCTATAAAAATAAAATACAACAAAAATGAAAATGTCTCTAGGATCTATCCCTTCTTCTCCAGCTCTCAGATAAATTCTGTTGTCTCCCATTTGATTTCCTCCAAAAACTTCCCAAGTCCCCTTGCCCCAACCTGACAGGCATCCCCTCTCTGACCTGCCCCCTAAAATACTTCTATAGTCATCACTGCATACCACAAGTCTCCCAACAAGATTATTTAAAAAAGAAGATGCTCGCCAGAACAAACAATCACCAGAATGCACAGAAAAATGTGAGGGCCTTTGGTTTGTTCCTCCACTTGGTAAAACTCAGAAAGATAATGGCCCATATTGGCAAGGGTATGTGAAGGGGAGGAGGTGCTTTGGGTACCGCTGATAGCGGCTCCAACTGGTGAGGTATTTGCAACAATTTGGCAATATTTACCTAAATCGATTATGTGTTTTCCTCTGGACCCAGCATTCCTATTCTTAACATCTATTTCAGAGAAATAGTTTTATGTGTCCCCAAAGAGATTTGTTCAAGGACACTCATGATAGCAATGCATGTCAGAGGAGAAAAAGAAAAAAAAGAAAGAAACATCCCAAGTATGCTCTTTATTTCACACCAAGATTTGGTCAAATGGTCCATAACTTTACCTGCCATTTATTGTACCCTCAGAACTTCAACTCACCTTCCTTTCTGTGCTGCCATCTCTAGACCATCAATTGTCCATTTACTTTGTGTCTAGACCCAAGCTGCTGAGTTCTAGTAAAAAAAAAAAAAAAAAAAAAAATCCCCACCATTCACCACTCACAGCCGCATCATTATAAGCTGGGAAGGGTCTTCAGCCTCCAGTGTTCCCCTTGCTGCCTCCACCACCATCACTGTTCTCTTTCCAAGGAGAACATCAGTCCCATTGGATTGTTTTCTTCACTAGTTGAATCCCAGGGCTTGGAGCACAGAAGGCACCCAATAAAAATCTTCTGAATGAGCCAATTCCTTCTCCCATTTTCCATGTGGCTATTTAAAGCAACTGTCTACTTTCCTCCCATCTTCAACCTCCCCCACCTCTCAGATGCCTCCTACCTCAGAGGAGAAAATAAATGCTACTCTCTGCAAATCCCCGCCATAAAGCCTACGGACTTCCTTACACCCAAACTTGCTCTTTCTTGCCTGTTAACAGGGAAGGTGTCCCTTCCTGCATCTGCTCTCTCTCCCTCAGGAACACTGCTCTATCATGTGGACACCCTCCTCCTGAAGCTTTCTCCATCAGGCCCCTTTCCACGACTGAGGCATGCTCAAATGCCTCCCATCCCAGGAACCTTCTCTTGTTCTCTCATGCCCATGTCTGCAAACTCCTCTAACATCTCTCCCTTCTTGCACAGCAAAGCTTAGTGGAACTGACTGTCTCACTTTGTCATCAACGGTTTTCTCCTCAAAGCCACCTATCTCTGGCGTTTTCCCACCATCATTATTACAAGGTCATCAGGCCTTTATTTTATTTTATTTTATTTTTTGGGGGTAGCTAAATCCAATGCAAGCTCTTGATGCTTGTATGACTTCACCCCTGTGACCCATTTGACATGAATGATTCCTCTCTTGTCAATTTTCTACCCTTGGCATACGTTACCCAACACTACCCTGGTTTTTCTTTCTACCCCTCTGCTCAGACTCAGTTTTTTTTCAGTGGGTTCTTATGCCCTTCTATGAGCTCTGAATTTCCCCAACCTTCTCATGTGGGTAGGGTGACGATATAGTTTTCTGAGACCCGTAAAAGTGAAAGGGTTGGGGAGCTGTTAGAAATTAGGGTGGAACAACAGGTATAAGGCAGGAATATCCTGGCTAACTGGGATGTGTGGTCATCCTAATTTTGGGCCACCTTATTTTTTTTTATCCTGCCTCTCTCCCAAGAAAGCACCTTTCACTCTCACAGTTTTGAGTACCATTGCCTCTCTGATGAATTCTCCATTTGATACATACCTGCAAATCTCAGCTGGGTCTTCTACAGGGGCCCAAAACTCAACATTTCCAAAATGAGTACAGCATCTTTCTCCTCAAACCATTCTTTATTTTCGGCAAGTCACCCCCATCCACTCAAATACCCAGTTTAGAAAGCTGGGCATCCTCCTCCTCCTTCCTCAGTCCTAACACACAATCACAATCACCCATTCTCCTCACCTCCCACGTGAAGAGCTCTCTTCTATGTCTAATTACTTCCTGCTCCATTGCTGCTTTCTTCTTCCAGGGCCAACCCTCTCTCAACAAGATCAGTGCTACCTTGTCCCCTTTCCAACATTTCCGCCCACCTCTCACCATCCCTGCAATCCATTTTGCACACTGTAAGAAGAGTAATTCTCCTAAAGAACCATTCAAGAGATATTATAAAGATGAGAATTACAGATGAAGATAATAGCAACGAGGGAAATAAAGAGGTTGTTGAGCCCATGCGTGACGCGGGGGTTGGCATGCACTTTCATTGGGAAGACGGACAGCTGCCCCTCTAAAGGGTGACGTTTGGGCTGGGCTCTGGGATGACCAACAGGGAAGATCATTGAGGACTAGGGAGCGGACATTGCAAAGGCCCTGAGACAATGTATATCTTAGTTAGAAATGGGGGGCATGTGCACATTCCCACTCCACCGGATGATCCAGCCGGGAGACGGCTGTGTGTGCTCTGACTCTCTTGTCCTAACAAGTTGGGACACCAAGACCAAAGTGATGGGCTGCAATTGCAACCCTGCTCAACAACCTCCACTGGAACTGCTTCCAGCATGCTGACAGGCTAGTGCAGAAAGATGCCCAGCGAGCTGTTGGGAAGTATTGTGGCACCAGGGTCGCAGGGTCTGGGTTACCATCTCCCTGTTGGACCCAGATGCATGAAGCCCCAGCCTCCGTGAGAGGTGAAAGGTGAGCACACAGGGGAAGCACTGGCAGCTGTGCCCGAGTGTGCGGCAGATGGAGCTCAAAGGCTGCAGGGAGCTGAGGCGAGGACAAACATCTGCTGCTGGCAGCCTTCCTCCCAAACAACAGAAGCTCTGGTGGCTGAGCCTCCAGCCTGGTCTTGATAAATGAGCCATCATCTTAGGTGGGGGCTGGGTGAAGACCCTCTTTCTAAACATGCACGGCCTATCCAGGATGCTAGAAGACCAGAGGACGCAGAGGAAGAACACCTGATCACCCTGTTTGGATTATAAAGGACGATGAAGTACCAGGATTGGTGACAGGACACAGGACATGCCTAGGATCAGGAATCATCTTTGAGAAGAACCTCTTGGAGCTGGGCAGGGTTTTCCCAGCTCAGCTGGGAGCAGGGAGGCCAGCACTCTCATAGTCTGGGAATCCACACTGGGGAAGCTTCATTCTGTTATGGGTGGCCTACCACTCCATTACCGCCTCTATATAAAATTACATTCCTGATTAAAATTTTAGTGCCAAACATTTTATATGATTACAGACAGAAAGTCAAAATTTGCATTTAAATAGACATATTAAAAACAGTCTGCAGAGGGTAGAACAGCAAAGCAATCTTCAGGAGTCTCTTAAGAGAGGGTGAGGCGCTTGGAGGATTTTTCCATTTCTGTCAACACAGACCCTGACCCTTCCCAAATTCCACTGAAGTGCATGTTGTTCTTGATTCTACGCAGGCATGCAGACTCAATTCTCCAGGCCGAGACTTGCCGGGGCCCAGAGCATTATCATTCATTCATGCATTCAATAAGTGTGTACTGCCTTGTACACTAGGTTGCATAACAACCCCCAGAAATCCATTGCCTCCCAGAATGTCAGAACGTGGGCTTATTTGGAAATAGGGTCTTTATAGATGTAATTAAGATGAGGTCATATTGAATTAAGATGAGCTCTAAATACAGGGACTCATACTTATTTTCTTCTTCTTCTTTTTCTTTTTTATTTTATTTATTTATTTATTTTTTGAGATACAGTCTCACTCTGTCACCCAGGCTGGAGGGCAGCTGCATGACCTTGGCTCACTGCAACCTCCACTTCCCAGGCTTAAGTGATCCTCCAACCTCAGCCTCCAAGTAGCTAGGCCTACAGGCACAGGCCACCATGCTCAGCTAATTTTTAATATTTTTTTTGTAGGGATGGAGTTTTTCTATGTTGCCCAGGCTGGTCTTGAACTCCTGAGTTCAAAGTGATCCAACTGCCTCAGCCTCCTAAAGTACTGGGATTATATGCGTGAGCCGCTGAGCCCAGGCTGGGGACCGATACCTTTACAAGAAGAAGGAAGTTTGGAGACACAGAGAAACACAGGGAAGCCTACGCGATGCCCAAGCCAGAGACTGGAGTGACACATCTCAAAGCTGAGGGCCGCCAGGTGCCTAATGACTACTAGAATCTGAAAGAGGAAATCAAGAATTCTTCCCTGGGTCCTGTGAAGAATGCACGGCACTGCTAATACCCTGATTTCAATTTCCAGACTCCAGGACTGTGAGAAAATATATTTCTGTAGTTTTAGGCCACTAAGCTTGTGATACTTAATACTGCAGTCTAGGAAACTAACACAGGGGTCACGAAACCACTAGTTGGGACCTAAACCAAGGACTGCTGGTCTCACAAATGGAAGGAAATCTGGACACAGAGATACACATATAGAGGACAGGTGATGTGAACAGACACCAATGTAAACAGAGGTTGGGAATGAGGCAGCTTTCAGAAACGCAGCTGCAAGCCACAGAATGCCGGGGAATGCCAGCAACTACCAAAAACTGGAAAAGGCAAGGAAGGATTCACCCTGAATGCCTTCAGAGGGATCATGTCTCTGCTAACACCTTGATTTCAGCCTCTCAGGCTCCAGAGCAGTGAGAGAATGCATGTCTGTCTTTTGAACTCACCTAGTATTTTGTGATACTTTGCTGGGGACCTTGCAAAAAGCAACAACAACAAACAAACAAACAAACAAACAAAATCCAACACAACACACCTCCTCACTAAATGCCAGGCTATAGGACGTAAGCGGGAACATAAATGACAAGGCCAATGATCCCAAGGATCTTGGAGTCCAGGGGAAAGAGAGAACACTCAAAGAATCACAGATAATCGATATGAAATTTCCACTGGGATAAATGTCATATGAGAGCTCGTCATAAAAGAAGAAGAAATCACGGACTGGGGCTTGGTTGGCTCTGAGAAGTCAAGGAATGTACCCCTATACAAGTGGTAAATTAGCTCAAATAGGAGACTGAGTCATGAAATAAAACGGAGAGGGGAGCTGGAGGCAGTAGGATGATCCAAAGAGTAATCCAAGTTCACTGGCATCCCTGCTGATCCCCCCAAGCACAGAAAGACATGTGTATGATAATAGGTCTTTGGGTCCTGGCCAACAAGGGAGTGTGTTTTTTGCACTGTTTATGCAGGGGAAGGGAGACAGAAGGGATAGGGAAATGTCTGTTCATCATGGATACCCTTTGTGCTGAGGTTCTGGAAACCTCTGGATACTCATCCTCGCTCCGTCACAAACCAGAGCCAGGTGACCTTGGGTTAATCAACAGTCCGCTGTGAGACGCGCCTCCGGGTTCCCATCTGGATGCTGAACAGGCTGGACTGGCCGGCTTCCAAGGGGGCTGTCCAGCAATCACATGATTCCACACATCACAGAAGCGGCAGAGAATCCACAGGGGTCTTTTCCTAGAGTATTTTCAAACGAGCTGAAAGAGAAACTGCACAGGCTTTGGCATTTTCCTCCTGCCCAGAAACGATCATCTGCCTAAAAATGTTAGAGAAATACAACCAGTTTTCTTCTTTTGGCTTCGTCGTAGGAGGGTAAAAAAAAAAAAAAAATACTCTACAGCTGCACCCAAAGTTCCACATGTGCATGACTTTCATTTATAGAATTATTTTGGCTTTCTTTGTTAAAGATAAATGACACAGGGAAGCGTTCCCCCCCCACCCCACCACCACTCTGGCAAAACAAGGGCCAATAAAAGACATCCGAGAATGACAGGGAGAATTCCCTATGAAAGCCACCCATGAAGTTCACAGAAAATACCCTCTTGCAGTTGGTGTTTTGGCAACAGAACCTCAACATTTTGCACCACAAAACACCTCCTCCCCTAAGGAAATGATTTCTGATACTCCCTGTGCACACACTCCCATTAGCCTGCAAATGTTTTAAAGTTGGACCTGGCGAGGTCTCAAGCAGGAAATGTAAAAAAGGAGCAAATAAGCACTCAATGCAGCAATAGCTCAGTGTCTTTGTTCTGCAGACTGTTTTCACACTTCCTCAGGCGAATGGATTTTTAAAACTGCCAGTTGCTAACAGGAATCCCACCTCTTCAGCCTGATAAGATAAATCTTGACAGGCTAAGAAATCTTTATTTCACTCAGAAGTTATTTGTTCCCATCTCATGTTCACAGATTAAGAATAAAAATTGATTTGACTTCAAAGGAAGGCGTTTTATAATTCAGACTGCCTTCAACTCACCCCACCTATGTACGATTACTCAATACCAGCCAGTGGCAATAACAGTCTCTTCGTTCTTATTGCTGAATGGGAAAATGTTACTTGGTCGCTTTGCACAAGAACACTTGGCCAGGATATACAGTACTGTGGAAAAAGACATTTTCAGCTAGAGCAATGTCTTCTTGTCCTTACAGACATTACACAGCACTTGACTTCTCTTCCAAGGTTCAATTATGAAAATTTTCTCTAAAGACACTAGAACACATAATAGATCCAAAATTAAAAAAAAAAATGTATATATGGCTGAAAATACTGGAGTTCCTTTCTGTTCACAATATCAGTGTGAGAAGAATTCGCTACTTACTTTCTTAATATGAGAAAACAGAAAGAAATGGAAAAAACAGGTATTCAGAAAGTCTATCCATCAGTAAAGGAATTCTTTCTAGCCTATTCAATTGCCTGATCACAAAATGGTACCAAATTGTGTGGTGTAACCCTTATTCCAAGGCAAAAGTTTGTTTCCTGATGACATGAGCCAATGAATAATTACAAGGCTAAACAATGCCCTCCATTCTTGAAATACTTGCCAAGTAGACTTCTTGAATAATTTGGGGGCAACTACATATCCAGAACGAATGAATCAAGTCTACATTCAGTGTTGAATAAACTAACACAGCAGCCTTAGTTTTCTTCAAAAAGTAAATAGGGCAGATATTATGTTGCTGTGGTTTTCTAACTGACTTACTGTCAAACTGAATATTAAATCTGTATTTATGCCAAGCTGAGCACTATGGAGAATGCAAAGAATCTAAAGAAAAATCATCCATTCCTGTTCCTGAAAGTCACATTCAGACAATCAATAGAAACTGAATGAACACCTACTATCTGAAAGACCAAATGGAACCAAAATAAATTCTTAAACAGCACCTGAATGCAGTGAGTGCAGAAGTATAACAAAAAAGACATATATTGCTAAATAAGACACACAGATCACATCCCACACAACCATCTTCCCACATGATGATCCTTTATCTTCACAATTCTTCCACTTAACCACTCCTCTCACCCAATCATCCCCTAACCCAAATGCTCTTGCATGAAAACCATTCTTCCATCCACTATACTTCTACCCAATTTCCATTCCACCCAATCATCCTCCTACCCAAAGATCCTTACCAACCATCCTCCCATCTGACTATACTTCAACCCAATCTCCATTCCACCAAACAAACCTCCTACCCAGTGATCCCAATGAACTATCCTTCCATCCAACTATATTCTTCCACCAATCTCCATTCCATCCAACCATCCTCCTACCCAAGGTCCTAACAACCATCCCTCCCATCTATTTATACTTCCACCCAATCTCCATTCTACCCAACAATACTCCGACCCAGTGATCCCAACGAACTATCCTTCCATCCAACTATACTCTTCCACCAAATCTCCATTCCATCCAACCATCCTCCTACCCAAAGATCCTTACCAACCATCCTCTCATCCGACTATACTTCCACCCAATCTCCATTCTACCCAACAATACTCCTACCCAATAATCCTAACCAACTATGCTTCCATCCAACTATACACTTCCACTGAATCTCCATTCCACCCAACCATCCTCCTCCCTGAAGATCCTAACCAACTATCCTTTGATCCAACTATACTTCCACCCAATCTCCCACCCAGCAATGCTCTGCCCAAGATCCACAACCAACTATCCTTCCATCCAACTATACTCTTCCGCCGAATCTCCATTCCCATCCTCTTACCAAAAGATACTTACCAACTATCCTCCCACCCAACCATCCTCCTACCCGAAGATCCTTACCAACCATCCTCTCATCCAACTATACTTCCACCCAATCTCCCACATTCAACCCAACCATCCTCCTACCCAAAGATCCTAATCAACTATCCTCCCATCCGACTATACTTCCACCAAATCTCCATTCCACCCAACCATCCTTCTACCCAAAGATCCTAATCAACTATCCTTCCATCCAACTATACTTCCAGCCAATCTCCATTCTACCCAGCAACCCTCCTACCCAGTGATCCCAATGAAGTATACTTCCATCCAACTATACTCTTCCACTGAATCTCCTCCACCCAACCATCCTCCTACCCAATGATCCTAACTAACCATCCTTTCATTCAACCATCGTTTCACCCAACAATCCTATGAATTAATATTAGTATCTAATCTGCACCAGACATCTTCCTAGGCAATGCGGATACAAAGATGACAAAAACTATGAAGTCTCCCTTCTGAAGGATCTCACAGCCTAATAGACAGATAAAAGATAACCAGTAATAATAAGCGATATCAGATAGGCAGGGAAATTTTATTCTAGATAATGTATCCTGTTGGAAAGAACATAATCCTTAGGAATGATTAATACATTCTTGGCTTTGAAAAGATAATTTTATAGACATGTGTATGTGCATGTGTGTATTTTTTCCTAGTTCTATTTATGTAGTCTGTTTAGAGGGCCCAGAAGCCATAATCACCCAGAACTTCATTTCTAAACACCATTCTCCAATCAAAGGAAGGACAGCTCTGTGGAAAAATGGCTGCCTGGCTCTAGGACTGGGGCAAGAAAAGTCAAGATAAACCTGGAATATCTTCTGGTGCCAAGGAATAAGGATGTTATTTTTTAAAAACTTACGGGTTTATATCAAAATGATACAGGAGCCAGCTTGGAGGGGTTCCCAGTGAATACATATGATACAACTTGAGCATCAAAACAAATAATGAAAGTAACTGATTGTAGTTCATAGAATAAAACATGAATCCATGACTATATACTTAAATAATTAAATGAATATATCTAGGAAAGAAAATAGAATGCCAACCCATACATACAAGTGTGATGGCATTAGAAAACCATCACTTGATAGCTGTAATAATCATAATTGACTCAGACAAGAATCATCAATGAATGGTAAAACTAGTAAATGAAGGATTGACGACAAACCGGTATTTTAAAAGTCTAAAACCATTCCTCCCACCCCCAAATTACATATTAATTACAGTGAGAAAGTTTTTAGTTGAGATATCTGAGAGACATCATATGATCCAAAGGTCCAATGTTAATATTACCAATAATAGACAAATCAATACCATGTGTCTCTTACTATGGTGCCCTGGGAAAAAAAGGACATTATTACACCTGGGGTATCTCTGGCTAAAATGCATAGCCCAATTGGAATCATAAGGAAACAGCTGAAAAACTCAAATTGAGGGTCATCTACAAAATAAATAACTGCCCTGTGTTCCTTTTGTTAATTTACATTATATTTACATATTGAGGACCCACTGCCTTGTAAATAGAGTGCCCACTATTATCAGTACTCTAAAACTTTCTCAGCTTCCAAAACTGAAATTCTATACCCATTAAACATCAACTCCCAATTCTATCCTCCCCCTGGTCCCTAGGAACCACTATTTTACTTTCTGTCTCTGTGAATTTGTCTATCCTAGGGACCTCATGTAAGTAGAATCACACAATATTTGTCCTTTTGTGACTGGTTTCTTTCACTTAGCATAACGTTTCAAGGTTTGTCCATGTTGTAGCATGTGTCAGAATTTCATTCCTTTTTAAAAGACTCATGCTTTTTTGTAGCAGCTAAAACAACTAAGCTTGCAAAAATGATTAGTTAAAATCGAAGTGCTCTTCTCAGGTGATGTGGCAATGGGCAGTCCCGGGTGTCTGTTTTTTCTGTTTTTTTTGTTTTTTTGTTTTTTTTTTTTTCGAGACAGAGTCTTGCTCTGTCACCCAGGCTGGAGTTTAGTGGTGCGATCTTGGGTTCACACCATTCTCCTGCCTCAGCCTCCCGAGTAGCTGGGACTACAGACGCCTGCCACCACGCCCACATAATTTTTTGTATTGTTAGTAGAGACAGGTTTTCACCGTGTTAACCAGGATGGTCTCAATCTCCTGACCTCATGATCCGCCCGCCTCAGCCTTCCAAAGTGCAAAGATTACAGGCATGAGCCACCACACCCGGCCCAGGGTATGTGTTCTTAAAAAATGTCAAGATCATAAAAACCCAAGCAAGACTGTTGCTGTTGTGGATTAAAAGACACTAAAGCGACTTGACAACTAAATGAAATGCATGATGGATTAGATTCTGGACCATGAACAAAACTGCCATCAAGGTCATTATTGGGACAATTGATGAAATTGGAAAACAAAATGTGGATGAGACCAGAGGACTATACCAGTGTATTAAATTTCTTAATTTTGGAATTGTACTGCGGTTAAGTCCTTGTTTTTAGGAACACATTGAAGTATTCAAAGTTAACCAGGCAACATGTCTGGAACTGACACTAAGATAGTTAAGAGTATTAAAAATATATGTGTGTTTATATACCTAGAAGGTGTAGAAAATGCGTGATATTGAAAAACTTTACATGAGGTGTAGTTTGGAGGGTAATTAAAACTTATATAGGAAAGAGGGTGGGGGAACATGGAAGTAACAAGACATAGATTTTTCCTACCAGCCCTAGAGGACATGGAAAGATCTCTTCCCTCCTAACAATTTTAGGACTAAAGAGAGGAATTCATATGAACTAGAACTTGTACCTAAAGTAACCATTCTTCCCTCAATGCTAGGAATAATGAGTAGTTGCACTGTTGGGTAGAGATGCTGTGTCTAAAACAAAAGTTCTCAAACAATGCCTCCTTTCTTTCTCCTTCACAATGTTTTTCCATTTTTTTTTTTTTTTTTTTTAACTAATCCTTTCCATCTTTACACTATCCGACCCAGTAAGTTCAGCAGAATACATCTAAGGAATAATCCAATCCCTTAAAATTAGGTGAATTTGAAGTGAGCATATCAATTTTGTTTATAAAAAATTAAAATGAGATATTTAAGACACATAAGCAGTATAATATTTAATACAACATGTATCTGCTTCCTATACCCAGGTTAGTAAATATTACCAATAGATTAGGAATCCCTCAGTTCTCCCTCACAAACAGATATACATATAACACATATATACATGTATATACACATATCTCCCTAGGAAATATACTAATTTGTTTCACATTATTTTCCATATTTTCAATTTTACACAAGCATGTTTTCAATTTTGTGCGAGTTATAACATATCCTATCGTTCCTTTTTTCCAATACTAAAATTGTGAGATTCATCCTGGTTTATTTTTCACTGCTCTATAGTATTCCATTGTGTTACTTTACCACAGTTCATCTTTACTTTCTCATTTTGATGACAGACTAGGTTGCTTCTGGGTTTTTCTTCTAACCTTTACAAGCCATGTTATTACAAACATCGAAACACAGGGCACGGGCTTTTCCTCTCTTATCTGTTGATATGTGCCTGTCATGTGTAAACGTGGACTGGTACGTATGACTAATTGATAACTTTTTGTTTAATGAACGGTGAATGAAGCTATTGCATATGACAACGCCCAAACTGGTAAAATACACATATACTTTTCCAGGAATTTAAGAGCTAAAGCATAAGGGCATGAGTGGAAGCTCAGATCATAGAGCAGAGGAATTACTGGCGGGGAAGAAATAAAGCAGTTCCATGAATTGAAAGGAGATGTAGATGCAGATGTGCACACTCAGAGAACTGAGAAGGTCTACATTAGGAACCAGCATGATCCATGTAATCACAGGAAATAAAACCCAAATCAAAGTAGCAGCATTTTGGTATGTGTGGCAGTGGCTAGATCAGAGAACTACTATTTGCTAGCATGCCATCTTCATTACCTGGTTCTGCCCTTGCAGACTGAAGATTCCTGGGGTTTGGGGCAGGCTGAGCTTCCAGGGGTGGTCCCAGCACCATTTTTCTGGACAGCCTGGATGAAGAGGGATCCAGCTAGCTGTGAGATATTTTCAATATTTATCATTCAGGGTATATAATACAAGCCTCATATGCATAATCCCTTGAAGATTAAACCTCAGAGAGGAAAAACAGTCAATGAATGTGAAACTTAAGCTTACAAAGAGAAGAGGAAGGGTACAAAATGACGGAAACAACTTCAGAGAACCTGTGTGAGGGGGCGACCAAGACATGTAAAGAAACTAGGACATTTATGTCCCTCAAATCAAGACACAAATGAATCTTACTTTGTGCTCCTTCTACCTGCCATACTGACATTGGATTGTCCTAAATTACTCTGTGGGCCAAAAGTTAAGTTGGAACAACAAGGGTTAGCGTTTCAAAGTAGGAGTTGAGAATTTAGGCAACCCCAGAAGATAGGATGGTTTTGTGGTTGAAACATAGTCTTTCTGACTCTTTCAAAACATCTTTGCTTTCTGCTCCTGGCACCATATTCCCTTTTATTTACAATTGCAATCATTCTACCTGTCCAAAAGTTACAATAGAAAACATGCAGGTATTGGTCTCCATCATATGAAAGCAAAACATCCCAGCTGTCTCTCCCATGTTCTTATGTTATTTTTATTTACATATTCACAATTTTAGCTTTACCTGATTTCAAATGCATAAGAAAATCCAAGAAGGGGCCAGGTGCAATGGCTCACGTCTGTAATCCCAACACTTTGGGAGGCCTAGGCGAGTAGATCACCATGTCAGGAGTTCGAGGCCAGCCTCATCAACATAGTGAAACCCTGTCTCTACTAAAAATACAAAAAATTAGCCGGGCATGGTGATGCATGCCTGTCATCGCAGCTACTCAGGAGGCTCAGGCAGAAGAATCACTCCAACCCAGGAGGCAGAGGTTGCAGTGAGCCGAGATCACACCATTGCACTCCAGCCCAGGCAACACTGTGAGACTATATCTTAAAAACAAAATGAAACAAACAAACAAACAAACAAACAAACAAAGAAAATCCAAGAAGGGCTAAACCGACAGTGACATAATGTCCTGCTGACAATTCAGTATAGCCCATGTTTGGGTTCCACGTGCTGACATCAAAGCTCCCACCTCATTCATTTTGCCCTAGTTTTATCACCTGCATTGAGGTGGAACTTCGGCTTTCACTTCCAAAGCTCAGGCAGGAGCTACAAGCTGCGGATGTGGGATGAAAAAGAAAACAGTGTGAAGCACCAATGGGCAGCATAAGGAAGACAGGGATTTCAACAAGAAGTACATAATATTGTCAGGTGCACTTTCACGGTGTGGGAAATGCTCCTTGTTAATGGCGACAGACGGTCAGAAGAACACACAGTGCCATGCAATAACGAGACCCAATAGAGAGAGCCACTCTGATATTTTTATGAGACAGAAAAGCACAAGAGTACGGATTCCTGACACCAAAAGACACTGGTGCCTCTTATTGGCTCTGCTTCATGCTCATCCTGCAACCTGGAGTATGTCATTTCAGCTTACTGTGACTCAGTTGCCTCCTCTGTAAAATTGGAATAATAGTAGCACCTACTCCCTAAGTTTGCTCTGAAGATTAAATAAAATTATCTATTTAAAGTGCCTACAGAAGAACCTGGCACATGGTAAACAGCTATTATTTGTTCATGCTATGACACAGGCATCAGTGGTCTTAGCCATCCTCACCCCCTTGAAGGGTGATGTAGAGAAGATTCAGGTGGTGTCATATTGTGCCTCAGACAACAAATCCATTCTTACCTCCTTCTATTCTGGCTTATTCTAGGTTGCTGAACACTCATATCTCTCCACAAAGAAAAATGTAGGGGACATGATGTCTGTAGTACGTGAGAAATGTCAGAGGAATTTTTATTACAATATTCACAATTCTAAATATATAAAATAAGAATGTGGAAGTCTTTATAGTCCAATATCCAAAAGGTATGGTGAGTTTAGAACATTTGTCGAAAGCAAAGAAGGAAAGCATACCTTCCAGATACACATATCGAGACATGTATCTTCCAGAAAGATGCATCTTCCAGAATTTTTAGATATAGATGTTCCAGGTACAAATATATATTTTCTAGATATAGACATAGACACACACACACACACACACACACACACGACGTAGTATGGCCACCATTCTTGGCTAGAGACCATATGAAAATCAGGCAAGGAGCCAAAGAAGTTAGAATGTGGCTTCTATTTCTAAAATGTATTGTGGAAAAAAAATAATACCTAGAGAAGGAGGGGAAGGTAAAAACAAGAAACACCTTTAGCAGCAGTTGAAGTAGTAGCTGCAGCTCCCATTAATCAAAATGCTCTCTCTATTCTAGGTATTGAGGTAAGCACGATCTGCCGAGATCTAGATATCTTTTAATTCTCTCAACAATACAGCAAGTTAGAAATCATTTTTCCATTTTATAGGCATCGATACTGAGCATAACTATCTTGTCCAAAGGTACTCAAGCTAAAAAGGATATGGTGCTCAAATCTAAATCCAGCTTCCAGTGACTCAAATCCTGTGTTCTTTCCACTATACCACATTGCTTCAAAACATGCCTAGAAGAATTGGTGAAGTGGTCTCATCCCCATGGTCTTACTGCAAAAAAAGATAGCATATGCCAGCACCCCAGTGCCCCAGAGAAAGAGACTTGAAGAGCATAAGATGTACCTATTAAGAATTTAAATGTATGTACATGTATGTATCCATCCACCCACCCATCCACCCATCCATCATCCACCCACCCATCCATTCACCCATCCACCCATCCATTCAGCCATCCATCCATCCATCTACCCATCCATTCATCCACTACTCATCCATCCACCTATCCACTCATTTGCCCATCCATCCATCCATCCATCCACCCACCCACTCACCCACCCACCCATCTATCCACCCATCTACCCATCTACCCATCCACCCATTCATCCACCCATCCACCCATCCACTCATCCATCCACCCATCCATTCACCCATCTACTCATCCATCCACCTATCCACCCATCCATCTGTCCCTCTATCCATCCATCTACCCATCTACCCATCCATCTACCCATCCATCTATTTTAAGAAGAGAGGGCCCTACCATACAGATTCATAGCTGCTATTCTGATATCACTCGCAGATTGTTAAGAGGAAAGCTAATTTTATCTAAACCTTTTTTTTTAAGGGTGAATTCCATTTTGGGCTCATCAATTTTGATGACTGTGCCTTTGCCAAGACCTCTCCTTGTGAGATGTTACAAGTGAAGGAGGTACCCTCCCACACATACTGTCACATGTCCATATTGATATTTCTTATCACAGTTTTGAACAGAAGTACGGTGCTCTGAACTGAGTGAATATAAAAGGGCTACACCCCCTGTCCCTTGCCAAGTCTAGGATGGGAATTTCCCCCACTCTGACAGTCCCTTTGCCTTCTGTTATTCTCTCCCAAGTCAGCCAACCAGGCAGAGGGAAACAAAAGGTCAACTTTTTCACCCACAAGATATTTCTTAGAATGTTCTCTGATATCTCTGGGGTTTAAATGTGTAATTCAGGGTGAGAAATTACACAGAAAGATGTTTCCCTTTCAGATATTAGACAAAACACATCACATTTGAAACTAAAGAACTAGATGGACCACATAGATCCTCCCTAAGACCATATGTCTCCATCAACATGAAAGTGTATATACACACATGCCTGCACACACGCACATGTGTTCACACACATGCTGGGGAAAAATGACCAGCTGAAAGGTCCCACTCAGGGACCAACAGACAAAAGATGGGGTCTGCTTAAAAAAGAAGCTTCCTTGGAGTTATACTCTCCTTGGCAAGGTGGGTGTTAAAAATAATAATGCTGAGGTTGCCCTAAATGTCTTTAATGTTGGATGGGAAGATGAGAAAGAAAGAGAGAAAGAGGAAGAGGAGAGGAAATGAGAGAAGAAGAGAGGGAAAAGGCAAGATAAAATACAAGAAAATTTTTCACCTTGGCAAACCAAAGAACCAGCTTTAATCAGGTAGAGGGCTTTATACTGTGTGGAGAAAACACTTTTGAATTCTGCCAGCATCTTAGAAGCATGCAATTTGAAAAAGGTCCTATTTTTCCTGGCTTGCAAAGGAGAGTTGGACTTCTCAGTACAGCAGGGAACAGACGTTGTGGCATAAGGATCCAAGAGGGGTAGGCTAAACCTTTCTTCCCCTTCCAATGGCTTTGTGCCATTGTTCAAATGCAAAATACAGGCCACTATTCCATTGAAAACACAGAGAAGGCTTCTTGGAGGAATGAGCTTATCTGAACTACATTCATGTCTTTCCAATTTTTTTATATTTGCTTTTTATTGTACGATATGATTACATACTTATATTCAGATACTTCACCTATGTAGACCTAGTTTCATTTAATAAAACATCTCTTTCATTTCCTAGGCCAAAAATATCACAGAATCAGACAGACTTCATTAAAAAGTAACAAGAGGGTCTGATTTTACATGGACACAATTATTAGTTCTGTCACTGGGTGTCAGCGAACAGAGCGATTGATTTCTATGTGCAATTCGTTTCTCCTGTTAGCCTTTTAGCTAAGCCCCAGAGTGTTTTTCTATTTAATCCTCGGAAACTTTAAAAAAATTGTATTTAGTCTCCAAACTGTCTGTTGTTGTGCTGTTGCTGCTGTTCCCTTCAAAAATGTGACACTCTTTCTTGCCAGAAACAACCTCAATTCCACTCTATTTTAAACCGGCAGAAGTGCAAAGTTTAGGCAATTCCAAAGAATGCAATTATTTAAACAAATAAGTAAATGCATCAATTCCACCCTAGAACATCTCGAGATCAGTCTCCAGTCCCTTTGACAGTTATTTCTGTCTCATTCTGTGCATCATTGGTCAACTTTGCATGAAAGATTTAGGATTTTGTGCGTATTCTGTTTAAATATCTGAATTTATTTTTCCCTTGACCCTTTGTTTATGCCATTAAACATACCTTGGGATGAAATGCCACTAAGTTGTACAACAGATGCTTTATTAAAGTTTATTACACAATGGAAGGCCACATGATAGAAAAAAAGTCTTCAAAAATAGGATGAAGTTGACAGTTTCTACATTTTCAATATAAATAAAAAATGCGTTTGAAGCCAATTGAGCTACCTAATGAGGCAGAGACAACTCTAGATTCCTTTAAAGTTAAAAAATGATTCTTCTGGTAGAATTTCAAGTTTGCATTCAATCACTTCATATTGAGAGAAAAACTGTGCACGCCTGCCTTGAAGACCCAAGTGATCATGCTGGCTTCAGCCCAAGGGAGGCGGTTCCCAGGTGGCAAGCTGTACAACCTTTTAGCCTTGCTCATGTATCACACACTTAGAAGGGGGATCAAGCAACATTCTAGAGACAAATACCTGATTTAGCCTCCATCGCCTATTTACACCTCGACCTTCCTTCCTCAAGTTCGAGGGTGAAGGTCAATGAAGTTGCACTGCCAGTGCGATGTTTGGGCTATAACGGCAACATTCAATAAAAAACAAACCATCCGTTTCCCCACAGGCCACTGCACAGGCATCAGTAACAGGAACGTGTGATTACCAATGACCCAAGCTGGACCATAACCAGTCACCTTCTGGTTAAAGCCATCAGTATTCTAGTATCAATCTATGAAGCCATCCATTTACTCTGCCCTCTACCTTAACCTAATCTAATTTGCACGTTGTAACAGAAAGCTGCTGTCAGAGAGCATCAGGTAAACTTAATTTCATATGTCCTGGCACACAAATGTGTGAGCCAGTGCCAACAGATGACATATGAGCAGGTGGCCTCATATTGGACGAATTTAGCACCTTGCCTAAGTCTCGGAACCCCGACCAGGTATTATTTATGTACATTCAATTTTATGAAAATTTCCAAAGCATTCGGGAAGCAGGTCTAAGTATGGTCAAATTTGTAAGATGTTTGCCTTTGATTACAAGTTTACTCCTGAAAAATTAGGCAAAAGAAGGTAAGGAGTACTTAGAGGAAGGATGGGCATTAGAGTTTCACAAATAGATGTGATATATATCAGTTACATCAAATTTTAGTAATTTTTTGTTGTTGTTGTTTTTTAGGCAGTCTCACTCTGTCGCCTGAGCTGGAGTGCAGTGGTGCAATCTCGTCTCACCGCAACCTCTCGTGTTCAAGCGATTCTCCTGCCTCAGCCTCCAGAGTAGCTGGGATTACAGGCGCCCGCCACTACTCCCAGCGAATTTTCTGTATTTTTAGTAGAGACGGGGTTTCATCATGTTGGCCAGGCCAGTCTCGAACTCCTGACCTCAGGATTCACCCACCTCAGCCTCCCAAAGTGCTTGGATTACAGGCGTGAGCCACTTGCAGCCAGCCAAATTTTAGTAATTTAATTTTTTTTTTGTGGGGGAGGGGAGTGCGGGCAGGACTTATTTTGTGGTTCAGATTAACAGTATCATGAAAATGATTCTCTCATGCTTTAAGTGAAAAGTCACGTGTTATAATTGCCACTTGAACTTCATTTCTAATGAGTCAGGAAGGGTTTGCTTCAAGACACTACGACATAATCTCCTTGAGCATGGGGGCTTTGCTTGTTTTGTTCCTTCAAATCATAGAACAGTGTATATCACACAGGAAGTTCATGATAAGTGTTTGTTGAATGAATGAGTGAAAAAAAAAAAAAACAGTTGGATTAATAAACAAATGAAAGGTTCTTTTGATCCTGTATTTGTTTTCCTCTCCGAGCACTCCTCCAGCCCAGTGGTTCTGAATTTTGGCTGTGGATAAGAAACACCCGGGGAAATCTTTAAACTACACTGACGCCTGTGCCCTCATCCCAGACATTCTGATTCAATTGCTATAAAGATAGGGTAGGGGATTTTGTAAAGCTCTCCAGGTAACACTAATTAGCCAGCTTTAAGAATGACTGACCATGATTTTTTTTTTTTCTTTTTTTTTTTTTTTTTTTGGAGACAGAGTCTCACTGGGTCACCCAGGCTGAAGTGCGGTGGCATGATCTTGGCTCACTGCAATCTCTGCCTCCTGGGTTCAAGCGATTCTTCTGCCTCAGCCTCCCGAGAAGCTAGGACTATAGGTGTGAGCCACCATGCCAAGCTAATTTTTGTAGTTTTAGTAGACACGCGGTGTCACCATATTGGCCAGGCTGGTCTCAAACTCCTGACCTTGTGATCCACCTGCCTTGGCCTCCCAAAGTGCTAGGATTATAGGTGTGACCCACCTCGCCTGGCCAAGCCATGATCTTTTCTCAGCACCCTCTCAATCTTGTTCCTGGTGTCTAAAGTTCTTCTCTACATCTTTTCCCCAAATTTGCCCTACTGAGCAGTGCTTCAAGCATCAGAAATCTTTCCATTGTACTTTTCTTCTCCTCGACACTGGGTCCCATTCCTTTTGAGCCTGTTTCAGTGATTGAGACACATAACCTGATAACATGACATTTGTTACTTTGCCCATATTACATACTTTTAATGTATTGGAAAGTGGCAATGCATTGCTGAGAGGGGTGGCTCAAGATTAAACTTTTACACAAAGAGGATGAACGGCAATGGCTTGGCTTGGTCATTTCAGAGTCTCTTCAAAAGAAAAAATTAACTGCCTAAAAATAAATAAAATAAAAAGATGTGAAAGGACCCCCCTGAAGCAAAGATAACGGTCTTCGGGTCAAACAATGTAAAGAAACTAAGAGTCTCCAAAATTTCAGACTACACACTGCACAACTGTAGGGGGCGCCATTCACACTGATAACTATGTAAAAGCAGGCATAGACCTCTGTGGCATATGGCCCCATCCTTAGTCATCTGAGAAAAACAAATGAATAGCTTCTTAACACTTGAGCATACATTTCGCAAAACGTATGATGGGTCAATGCATTTCTGTGATGATTATTTCAGATAATTCTGAAATGGCATGATCTACTTGACAAAGGGTTTGTCAAGTAATAGATGGTCCATCCTTCACCAGAGTGTTACAGCTCCATAATAATATTGGATGAGACTGAGTGGCATTGCCATTTCTATAAAACAGAGGAGTAGAGACTTTCAAGACTGTGTAAATGTCAACTATAATAAAAACCTGAGGTGTAAGTTGTAAATCCATCTATCACTTGGACATTTTTTTTTCCAAATATAGTGCGGACAATCTGTTTCAGAATGTTAAAATCATCTCAATAAATGTGATAAGAAACTTTTGGTCCCAGCAGTGCAAGTATAATAGTATTAAATATATGGCCAATAACAGTCCAAGTTTTTCTTCCCAGAATTTTGGCACATCACGATCCTTCATGGAGAAGTCTCCAGACGGGTTCACATTGGGAAAAAAAAAATCTATAAAGAAATATTACACAATGATGTAAAAGTACAAGAAACTTGTTTGCTGCTTCTTCCTTTTTTCATTACAAGGTACAGGCTGAAATCTATATGTTATATTTTTAAATTAAAAACAAGAACAGATGCATACTGGAAATAGTTCATAAAGTCATGGAAATGAACTAAATGGCATGCTGCTCAGAGTTAATAATTCACATAATCACAACCAGCACATTGAAAATGAGCAAAACTGTTCCTCACATTCTGTAATCACTACATTCTCTAATTAACAATTAAAAGAATGGTGTTTTTGAAATCATGGAGGACATAGATCACATCCCATTAATTTAATGATCTAATATCCCAATGTTAATTTTAGGCACTGGATGAAACTTTATAATTTCTATAAATACTATTAAGTTGTTTCAAGTGCATTTTATTTTAATATTACCAAAGTTTTTTTTGACTTAGATAATGCCAGGCCACACACACAGTAAGTCGGCTGTGTATAAGTATAAGGCTGGCTTACATACACACCTGATCCCTTTGTGGAAGACAGGAGATGCTGGAAAGGTTGGTAGAGTGACTTACTTGCAGAAACATCCAGCAATAGGAATAAAGCATTGCAGGACATGATGGTGTGATGTTTTCCGGCTTAAGCGATTTTTCCTGTATCCATACACACTAGTGGCAAAGCAACAGTTAATACAAGCGCGTGGCTACCAAAAGAAGTAACATTTTTGGAAGAGTGTCTTTGATTCTGACAATGTGCTCCCACCCTGAGACAAGTCACTGCAAATCCTCCTATCAGGTGGCTGAAAGTCTCCACCTTCACCGAGTAATGAAGACTACCAACAGTGAAAAGATCCTTTTTAGGCCAGGTGCAGTGGCTCACACCTGTAATTCCAGCACCTTGGGGGCTGAGGCAGGAGGATTACTTGAGGTCAGCAGTTGAAGACCATCCTGGCCAATATGGTGAAACACCATCTCTACTAAAAATACAAACAATTAGCAGGACCTGGGGATACACACCCGTCATCTCAGCTACTCAGGAGGCAGAGGCAGGAGAATCACTCGGACCTGGGAGGCAGAGGTTGCAGTGAGCTGAGATCGCGCCACTGCACTCCAGCCTGGATGGCAAAGCTAGACTTCATCTCAACGACAACAACAACAACAACAAAAGACCCTTTCAGCAACAAGTTGAGCATTTGTTATTAGGGATTAATTCCTTAGAGCCAGGTTTTGGAGGGAACTCAAACCAAACCAGCCACCTTCTACAGGCACCGACACAGCAATGGCATAAACAAGCTGGAAAACAGACTCCAGTATCTCAGCTTTGCTACCCTTCATGTTTCAAACTCAATATGTCCCTCAGGCAATAAATCTTCTTCAAACAGCACTTTCTTCCCTCTCTCCCCTCTCTCCCTAAAAACAGAGAGATAAAAGATATTTTAAACCACTCTTCTCTGGGTTTGCAAACAGAAGCAAAGGAGCATATCCATCAGCAGAGAAGCTCTAGACTCTGTAAACCCTGTTCTGAATCCCAACTTCACCTCTTACTAGCCTTGAAAGCTTGGAAAGTCATTTAACCTCTCTGACATGAGGGTAAGTGAAACCAATAATAGTATCTACCACCTGCTGTTGGGAAGATTAGACGTAATCATCTTAAGCACTCTGTAAAAAATCTGGCTCATAGTAATTGCTCAATAAATGAAATCTATTCAAATTGTTAATAACGAAAAAACAAGACTCTTCAGCTTGATCCTTATCTATGGGATTAATTAGTGAATTATAAATCCAAACAAAATTTAAGCCCTCTCAATGACAATTATGTGGAAGCTGGCAACTTCTAATCTTTTTCTAAGATGAGACAAGGCCTGAAAATGGCTCTCCGCCTCTTCACATCAAGAGAAGGTAAAATGTGAAATGTTACTACTTGACATAGTAAAGTATACATAATTGATTTTGGAGGGGGGGTAATATGTATTAGAAAATCACATGATGCCAGAAACTGTTAAAAGTCCCTTGTATGGGTTGATACATTTAATTTTTGCACAGTCTCATGAAGTAGGTGTCAGTATTTCCTGGATCTGCACGTTAGGAAGTTGAGGTTTATGGAGGTTAAATGACTTCCGCAAAGCCACACAGCTGGAGGGTACATCCAGGCAGCCTCAGAGCCTCCTCTTCACCTTTACACTGTCAAAAGATTCTGGAAGTTTATGAAGCTGAAACCTCAGGTTGCTTAGACACAACCATTGAAATTTCCAAAGGTCTTTGACCCCATTAACTTCTTTTTCTTTTTTTTTTTTTTTTTCTGTTTTGAGATGGAGTCCTGCTCCGTCACCCAGGCTGGAGTGCAGTGGCACGATCTCATCTCAAGCTCACTGAAGCCTCCACCTCCATGGTTCAAGCAATTCTCCTGCCTCAGCCTCCCGAATAGTTGGGATTACAGGCACCCACCACCACGCCTGGCTAATTTTTGTAATTTTAGTAGAGACAGGGTGTTTCACCATCTTGGCCAGGCTGGTCTTGAACTCCTGACCTCAAGTGATCCACCTGCTTTGGACTCCCAAAGTGCTGGGATTACAGGCATGAGCCACTGCGCCTGGCCGCCCCATTAATTTCAGTCCAAATTTGTGTCCAGCTCTACGTACAGAACTCAGAAAGCAGGAAGCAAAAGAGAGAGCGAGCACGCAAGAGGAAATGAAAGAGAGAGAGAGAGAGAGAGAGAGCTTCTGCAGATGACCTCCACCTAGAAAAAAAGCTAGAAACCCTCAACAGCTCTTTCCAACTCCCTTATCCTTGGAACAGAAACCCCCAGGTCAATAATACTCTCCTTACCCTCACCAATCAGCTGGGTGTTTCTGAGGAGCCTGGGGAATAAGGAAAATTGAATGGGGAGAAGCACAGGATTTCTGCCCCAACTGTGAGCTGAATTAACCACGGACTTCTCAATCATCTGGCTCCCCAGTCTCTCCCTCGACCTCGTCACCCCCACATGCACCATTTGTCTTCTCTGTTTATTTGCTCAGGGACCCAGACTCTAGCACGAAGGCTCATTCTTCCCCAGTGTGTTGTACAATAGCGTGCGAAGCAGCCAGATATTTGCCTGTGGCAGCAGCTGAGTGCCATTGGAAGCAAACTAAAATAAAATCCGCAAGCAGGGCAGGAGGGGAGGGACTGGGGAGAGTGAGCACTGCTACCCTTGGCCGAATACTACTCCAAATAGAGGTCCCCAGGTGCAGAACAGCCGAATCACAGTTCAGTCTTGGCTCAGGGCATGGGGAAGGGGGAATCCATTACTGGGCTGCTGGAGGAGTGATTGCCTGTGGCTTTTAGTTTCCTTTCATAGACTTATTTCATTTTTAGAACGCTTTTGGATTTACAGAAAAAATTGCAGAGAGAGTACAGAGAGTTCCCACATATCCACACTCACTTTCCCTATTATTAACATCTTTGATTAGAAGGGGACATCTGTCAGATTAATAAACCGATATTGACACCTTATTATTAACTGAAGTCTGCACTTGGAATGATTCCCTTGTTTTTCACCTAATGTCCTTTTCCTGTTCCAGGATTCCATCCAGGACACCACGGTAATGGTATCTTTACTTGCCATATCTCCCTACGCTCCTCTTGGCTGCAGCTATTTCACAGTTTTTCTTTATTTTCAAAGACCTTGACAGTTGTAAGACGTACCGCTCAGGTACTTTACAGAATGTCCCCCAATTTGGATTGATCTGATGTTTATTTCCTCATAATCAGACTGGAATAATAGGTCTGGGGAGGAAAACCACAGAGGGAAAATGGCATTTTTCTCCCAATATATTAATAGTTTTTTAAGACAAGTTCTCGCTCTGTTGCCCAGGCTGGAGTGCTGTAGTACAATCATAGCTCACGGCAGCCTCCATCTCCTGGGGTTAAGTCATCAAGGGTACCAACAATTAATGTGACATGCTGGCTGATGTGACCCTGATCTGTTGGCTGAGGATGTTTTTGGCAGGTTTTTGCCCTGCAACATTGTTCCCTTTCCTTCCCTTCTCCATGCTGTACTTTCTGGAAGAAAGCCGCCATGTAAAACCAGTGCTTAAAGATGGAGAATCACGCTCTACCTCTTCAAAGATGAAGGCTGTACATACATTATCTGGGATTTTTCCACACAGGAGATTTGTTTCTCTACTTCCATGTATTAATTTATCCGTGCATTTATTTCTAGCACTACAGACTCATGAATATTTATTTTAATACTTTGGGTCCTAATCTAATGCTACTTTCTTCTGCCGTTCAAACTGCTTCAGCTTTGGCCATTAGGAGTTCTTTAAGGTTGGCCCATGTGTTTCCTTGACCTACACCCATTTTGTTTTGTGAAAACTCCATTACTTTTTGGAAATAGAAGTTGCTCCTGATCATTTTGTATATATCAACTCCCAGCTGAAAGAATATAGAATATGAATGGCGAATATTAAAAAGTCAGGAAACAACAGATGCTGGAGAGGATGTGAAGAAATAGGAATGCTTTTACACTGTTGGTGGGAGTGTCAATTAGTTCAACCATTGTGGAAGACAGTGTGGTGATTCCTCAAGGATCTAGAACTAGAAATACCATCTGACCCAGTAATCCCATTTACTGGGTATATACTTAAAGGTTTATAAATCATTCTACTATAAAAACACATGCACACGTATGTTTATTGCCGCAGTATTCACAATAGCAAAAACTTGGAACCAACCCAAATGTCCATCAATAATAGACTGGATAAAGAAAATGGGGCACATATACACTATGGAATACTACACAGCCATAAAAAAGGATGAGTTTGTGTCCATTGCAGGGACATGCATGAAGCTGGAAACCACCATTCTCAGCAAACTTTCACAACAGAAACTCAAACACTGTATGTTCTCACTCATAAGTGGGAGCTGAACAGTGAGACACATGGACATAGTGAGGGGAACATCACACACCGAGGCCTGTTCGGGGGTGGGAGGCTAGTGGAAGGATAACATTAGAAGAAATACCGAATGTAGGTGACGGGTTGATGAGTGCAGCAAACCACCATGGCACACGTATCCCTATGTAACAAAACTGCATGTTCTGCACATGTACCCCAGAACTTAAAGTATAGTAATTCAAAAAAAGAATATAGAATATATATCTGTAATTAGCTATAGCTCAAAGGGGTTATTGGAGAATGGTCTTAGAAACCAAGACAGGGATGCTAAGTGTGTTCGTTGCTACTGGGAAGTCAGGGCTCCTATGTCCTCTGGGCTGTCAGAAGAAGAAAACCCGTACTAACCTGCAACTATCCTATGGCTTTTTAGGACGAACAACTGCAGAGCACTTGAGGTTCCTTATGTGAATAATGCTATATCAAGACGATGGTAACCTCAGGACTCCCAGTTTATTTATTCATTTATTGATCATTCATTCACTGATTGTTTCAGTAGTTAATGAGCATCTTCTATTAATAAGTGCCATGCATTTTTGTTAAACACTGAAGATGCATCACCAGACTACAGACACAAGTGGTTTTGAACATTAGTGAGACGGCGGGAGGAGAAATGTTCCAGGTACAGGAACACCCTGTACAAAAACTCTGTGATGGACGGAAGCAAAATACTTTCAAGGGAACGAAAGACTTGTGCAGCCAGTATGTAGGTAAGAGGAGGAAACAGAAGGGGAATGAGCCAGGAGAAGAGGGCAGGGGCCTGCAAGGTCATAGGAAGGACTTTGGTCCTGCTCTTGGAAAAGATGTTTCATCTTGAGCCTCCGAAGCTATCGGTCAGGGACATCAACCTGATCAAGTCTGCATTTTGGAACACTGGTTTCGCTGCTGTGTGGAGAAGAGACTGGTGCAGACTCAGAGTGGAAGTGGAGAGGTGATGAGTGGTCAGAGAAAGAAATGAAGATAGGGTGCAGAGTAGGCTGGTCCTGCTGGAGACTGGTGATAGATGGAGAGCAACAGAAGACAAAAGCTCTCTGAAACGTTTCGGAAAACTGTTGGTATGTTTATGTGTGTGTGTGTGTGTGTGCGTGCGTGTGTGTGTGTTGACCCAGGGTCTCACTCTGTCACACAGGCTGGAGTGCACTAGTATGATCTCGGCTCACTGCAATCTCCACCTTCTGGGTTCAAGTGATCTTCCCACCTCAGCCTCCCCAGGAGCTGGGACTGCAGACGCATGCAACCAGACCTGGCTAATTTTTGTATTTTTGGTAGATACGGGATCTCACCATGTTGGTCAGGCTGGTCTTGAACTCCTGACCTCAGGTGATCCAGGGGCCTTGGCCTCCCAAAGTGCTGGGATTACAGGCGTGAACTGTTTATGTGTTGATGCTTCTAGAAAAGGAGACTAAAGGAGAGAAGAAAAGAAGACATGAACAAGTTCTTCACTGAAGGCAGGAAAAGCAGGAAGAACACCAAAGCCCACGAATGTGTCATGTGGACTGTGCCTTAAGAGACAGGGGCGCTCCAGTGTCCTTCATATCTTCATCAACATAGATTAAACTCACTGTTGGCTTCCATGAATTTTATGGAAACCAGTGTAGCAAAGACTTCGGGGTCGAAATAACCAAGTGACACTATAGGGAACAAAGGGCTAGAGACATCAAGGGTCCTAAAATACAAACCCCCTTTGAATTCAAAGGCATCTTACAGAAGTCTTTGAATCCCCCACAAGCAATGCATTTGGGCTTAAGGACGCATCCTACCTAGCTCTCTCGGGCCAGCAAAGTCTCCTGAGACCATCCCCGTGCCTAAACCCAGCACCATGCCCTACACTTAAAAGGGACTGTAAGTACTTTGCAGCTTATTACAGAAATCAAATAAATGACAAGTTACATTCGTCAGTAAAACACCAAGGAAGTTAAGAAATAGGTATCTAGGATGGCAAATGAGCTAATCCGCATCTCAAACAAACAAGCATAGAAATAAACAAATTAATGGAAATCTCTCATAGAGCTAAAGGAGTTTATTTGAAGATTAGGTTCTCAAACGTGGCTGAAATCCAAGTGCATTTCAGATGCAGGACGTATGATAAAAGCGGAAGCATTTCCCATTGTCCTTCAATGGTAGAGCAGATGATCTCTGGGAAAGACGGGGAGAAATGGAACTTTAGCTCCCAGATTTATAGGAGGCAGATTTA
Organism: Papio anubis; assembly: GCF_008728515.1. Lineage (NCBI taxonomy): Eukaryota > Metazoa > Chordata > Mammalia > Primates > Cercopithecidae > Papio > Papio anubis. Next base: position 67,603,206 of record NC_044993.1, read on the forward strand.
GCCTTCCTCACATCAGAAGCATTTATGGCTCAGCAAGAAATCCTCTCAAAAGAAGAAGTTACTTAGGCAAAGCAGTTTCTCTGAGAAAGCAGCCGGCCAGCACCAGCATTCTTATTCACCTGACTTCCCGCAGAAACTCTGGCCTCTTGAAATAATTGTTTCTCATGCCCCAAAGCAAATGAACCACTCTCCCGCTTTAAATCATCCCTTTTTCTCTTTAGTTCATGATTGGCTTTCCCTGTGATGCATGTTGTGTTTGCGAGCATGAAGGAAATTATATAAAAACAAATTGCTTTGTACTGTACCATGATTGCCTGGAAATACTAAATAGATGGGCAAGGCAGCGTCGCAGTAACTTGCAGCTTCGTGAGTTAATGGATGGGATTGAAAAGTTTTAGCTGCTTCCGTATGATGAATGCCCTTCGTATCAAACACACAGGATACCCTTTTTGAGCGTTGTATGAATTATTTCTAAAAGTAATGAACGACTTCACATGGTAACCCAAAGCAAGGACAGGATAAATAGACGATTTTGTTTGTTTGTTTGTTTGCTCCCTCCACTCACAGCTCTCAGCTCCCTCCTTTGTTCCCTGGGCTACAAAAACAAAACAAAAACTAGTATTTAGAAAATTTTTAAAGTAAAATTCCATTGTAATCAACATTCATGATTGATCACTGATGGTCATAATTATTCAACATAAACACTAAATTTTGGTCATTTGTCTTGAATTTGTTTGATTGTAGTTGAGATCATTATTTCAACAAATACGGATAGTTCATCTATGACAGGTCTAGTACCATTTTAGGTACAATTGTCCTAGCAACAAAAGAAACAAATCCCTTGCCTAAATAGCATTTATATACTAAATGGAGGAAACAAGTTAATACATAACATTCCAGATAAGGATAAGAGCTAAGGAGGAAAATAAAGCAGAGAACATAGGGCTGGGAGGGCTGAGATTTGTGATAGCTGGTTGCTTTTTATTATATAAAGTGATGGGAGAAACCTCTACAAACTCTCAATTGTACCTTATCCATCTGTGATACCTCCAGCTCATTCTAATGTCTCTCCCTGCCCAACAGACAGAAAAAAGCACTGAAAAAGGGTAGGTTTGGGTAAATACAGCCATGAACTTAAATGCTGGTTCTGCAGTATACTAATTCTGTGCACTCATACCAGTTACAGCATCTCCCATATACTCTCCATTGATGGAATGATGAAAATAATGCATATCTTGTAGGTAGGTTGTAAAATAAATGAGGTCAGGTGTGCAAAGCACCCAATATTTTACATACCTCAGGAAATGCTAATGTCCTTATTTTGCCTCCCATTTCTGAAATAACATGAATTTAATAAATGAGAATACAATTCAAACATATATGTATGCATACATATGATTACACAGTTGTATATTTAGTATACACACACAAGAAATTATTCTCTTAGGCTTGGGGTGGTGGCTTATGCCTGTAATCCCAACACTTTGGGAAGGCAGGCAGATCACCTGAGGTCAGGAGTTCAAGACCAGCCTGGCCAACATAGTGAAACTCCGTCTCTACCAAAAATACGAAAGTTAGCCGGGCAGCGTGGCAGGTGCCTATAGTCCCAGCTGCTTGGGAGGCTGAGGCAAGAGAATCGCTTGAACCCAGGAGACAGAGGTTGCAGTGAGCTGAGATCATGCTACTGTACTCCAGCCTGGGTGACAGAGCAAAACTCCGCCTCAAGAAAAAAATATATATACACATACACACACACACACATTTTATATATATATAAAAGTATAAAATATTATTTTATATATATTCTTATATATACTAGAATACAATTCAAACATGTATATGCATACATGTAATTACAGTTGTATATTTAGTATCTACACACATGAAAATATTCTCTTATAAAGATTATGTATCTTTGCATGTAAGCTAATCTGCCTCCCCAAGTCAAGACAGGGACTCCATTATGTCTTTCTTTTATGTCATAAAATTCCTGCTTCATAAGTTCTTGCCACATGCTATGGTTGAAAGGCAACAGGAGAAAACAGAAAGGATAAGATGACATATCACAACTTTGCTTTGGTTGCTACTTGTCAGCCAAGTGCTCACTGCCTGTGGTCTTCATTTCATGCGTTTCCTGGTAAGGACCAGGTGCCAAGCCATCCACCACTATGGGAGGCAGGAGAGTGTCCTCATAGAAACCTAGGCCTCCAAGTTTTCAGACCCTGGTTCAAATCCCCATGCATCCACTTGCGAGCTAGGCATCCTTGCTGATGAATATCACTTGCACTCTTTATGTTTTTGTCGAACTCATTAATAAAACAGAATTAATGCCACCTTCCTCCCAGTGTTGCTAATGAGGCTTAAATATGAAAATCCACGGACAATGCTTTAGCACCTAGTAATTACTCACTAAAGGGTGATTATCAACAGAGAGGAGATTTAAAAGATTACCAGTAAAAGGTCTTTCATAGATGTATGGATGCCATTGTTGGCATTCAGGCATCACCTTAGTTAAATAAACATTCCCTAAAAATAGTTAAATGAAATACTTAGAAATTGGGAAGTATATTCTAGATAGCACCATGGTTTCTTTGTTTATTTGTTCGTTTGTTTAGAGACAGAGTTTCGCTCTTGTTGCCCAGGCTGGAGTGCAATGGTGAGATCTTGGCTCACAGCAACCTCTGCCTCCCGGGTTCAAGTGATTCTCCTGCCTCAGCCTCCCGAGTACCTGGGATTACAGGCATGCGCAACCACCCCTGGCTAATTTTGTATTTTTAGTAGAGACAGGGTTTCTCCATGTTGGTCAGCCTGGTCTCGAACTTTGGACCTCAGGCGATCTGCCTCCCTCAGCCTCCTAAAGAGCTGGGATTACAGGTGTGAAATACCATGTATTTTTTACAAATTCCACATCTGAATTTTTGTCTATATGCCACAAATAGATTGAATCCAGTATCAATTGCTTGATTTTTCACAAACCTAGGACTTTTTGGAATTTTAAGGGCTTTGATAAGGATACTTGAGCGTACCAGGGTAATTAAGAGTAAAAGTCACTCTTCTATGTGTTGTGCCAAGGAGAGATACGCACATTCGCCATGGAAATTTCGGGCAGTTAAGCTCACCACTGCCCCCCATGGCATCCCTGTAGAAGACACAAGTCCTGTGTAAGAAAACCGACTTGCCTTCCTTTCTTATCTCCTTGGACCTCTGAATTCTTGGAGTTGGAAATCTTATTAATCATTTTTCCTATAAAGTGTTGGAAAACCATGGGGAAAAATGGAGAAGATATCCAAGCCTCCACTTGACAATTAGCCCAGCACTTACGTTACTCTTTTTTCATGGGAAATGCCATGATTTTCTATTCAGCTCCCATGGTTAATGCCAGGTTCGCTCTCTAATGATCAAGACGTGTTCTCGATAGGACAGTACCAGCACTCTCTGCAAGCTGGTGCTAGAGTCAGGAACATTAGCATAATCCTAGTAAGCCATGCAAATTGTTTACTAACCACTAATGACATACGTCAAGAAGTGAGGTTTTCTCAAAGGGATCCTTTTAAAGGATGTTGAACAATTTGAGCCTTTCATTCATCCTCATTATTTTAATTCTATGGGGGTAGCTTTACCAATATCATAGTTTATGCCATTAAAAGTTTTCAAAGTGCACTATTTTACCGCAACATTCATATCTGGAAGGTTTTTCTTTTTAATCTGTTATCCGAAGTTTGAAACACAGAGTGGATGGTAAACATGGCTTTGCACATCTTTTATCTGACAAAACTTCTAAGAGGTAAAACGTCAGCCTCCTTATCAGCTGAGTGAATTCCACACTCAAGTCGTCGGCAAGGTAAAGGATAACAGAAAGTTTTATCTGCTTTGAGTTCTGAAGGGCACTTTTCTGCTTTTCTTCTGGCTGCTCTAAACCTGTCTAAAATTCAGCTCAAAATAAGTATGTGTTTGGTTCAACCTCAGAGAGACAGAGGTTACTGCAGATACGAATGTGAAAGAGATAGCAACCCACGGCACAACATCAGTTCTCTCAGCCAACGGTTATTCTTTTCCATGAGGAAGTCTGCTGTAAGATCCTGATAAAATCAGGAATCGAATCTCAAGATAAGAGTCTCTTTTGAAGCGCTTGACTTCCAAATATGAGCAAATCGGCCTCTGCCCATCTCTGTCCCCAGCAAGGCGTTGTACACCCAAAATCCGTTTTTCCTAGGTCGCCATCTGATATGGTTTGGATCCATGTCTCCATCCAAATCTCATGTTCAATTATAATCTCCAGTGTTGGATGTGGGACCTGATGGGAGGTGATGGGATCAAGGGTATGGATCCTTCATGAATGGTTTAGCACCGTCTCCTTGGTGCTGTCTCCTGATAGAGCTCTCATGACATCTGGTTGTTTAAACACATGTGGCACTCTCCCCACCCTCATTCCTGCTCCTGCCATGAGAGGTCTGCTCCTGCTTTGCCTTCTGTCATGAGTAAAAGCCCCCTGAGGCCTCCCCAGCTGCAGATTCTGCCATGTTTCCTGTACAGCCTACAGAACCATGAGCCAATTAACCCTCATTTCTTTACAAATTACCGAGTCTCAGGTATTTCCTTATAGCAGTGCAAGAACAGGCTGATATACCATCTCATCAAGTATGTATAGGGCTACAACAGGGCAAAGAGCTTTCCCTTGACACAACGGCAGCATCTGCCATAGAAATGCCATGTAAGTCTCTGTATAAGTGCTTTCTACTGAAGGATCTCATTTAATTCTCCAAGAACCATATGGTGTTGTCTATACCATCTCTCTTTTACAGAGGAGACAACTGGACAAGAAGGAGTTAAATGATTTCCCTGAGTTTACACAGCTCCTACACAGTGGAGCTGGAGTGTGAACCTGGATAGCCTGACCCCACACGCACCCCACATTGTATCACAAGCCTATCTCATCTCCTACAGTGCTCACAGCCAAGAGCAAAGACCTCAAACCACACAAACCCATAAAGCTGTAACCTCTCTCAGAACACTCCTGCCTCTTTCCCTTTCTCTGCCTCCCACACTTGGGATAGCTAAACTTGACCAAGAGGTATGAACGGACTGGGTTTCTACCACCCACTTTCACGCCTGAAGGCTTATTTTCCTGCTTTCTTGTATTCGGGAGTAAGCTAGGCTGAGATGCAAACGTGTCTTCTCACCAGTTTCTGTATGCTCGGCATGAGCAAATGAGCTGGTGGAGGTCACTGAGGAACTAAGTGGTGTTGATTAATTCAACATTCACTCATTCTTTCAACAAACAACTGCTGTTTAGTTAGAGGAATGGGCCAGGCAGTCGCAGGTAGATTCTGTCAATTTTCATGTTTCTAAGCACTGTCACTGTTTACTGTGAAGGTGTCTTAAGATATTATTTGTGTCAATTTCTCTGTGAACATAGGATATAATAATTATTGATATACAGGGACATTTTGTTTCTCCTTGCTCTAAGATAAACTTCAGTCTCCTTCACCCAGCCGTCTCTTGCGTCCTTCACCCAGCTAGCATCTATGCATATGCAAGACGCAAAGCCTCTTTGAGTTACTCCCAGGCCACCACAGGGCCCCATGATTGACACCACACTGTCATAGTGAAGAACATTCTTTTCACAGCAACTATCGCATTTGTAGTTAACTCATGCAAGTATTTGTTTAACATCTACTTTCATGGGTAGATTATAAACCAAATGGGAAGAAAGGAACACACTTGTTTGTTTACAGCTGTATCTTTAGAACCAAGCATAGTATTCAGCACGTACGAAGCCCCCAAAAAACATGAGAGACAATGATGATGATGATGGTTGAGGATCAGAACCATCTCTCGTTCACTGTCTACATTACCATGACTTCCCTAGTTGACTCTCTTCATCACATTACTTTACTGTTCCAGGAAACTCTAGAGCAGAGTGTTAAAGTCCAAATGGCTTTATTGCTCATTCCAGGAACTGCTTCAGAGACCCACTGACTCTTGAAGACAAAGCATTAAATGGTCACTTTCACCCTAAGATTATTTGAACTCCTCAGCCCAATGTCCTTGCCTTGCTCTGTCCATCAATTCTAAACTATAATATGATCTTTATTCAATGCAAACAAGGCCTTGCATGGAAAGGCCCACCTTACAACACACAATGAAATCTCAGTAAATATCCTGAATTTGCCCATCCTCCTGGGATACCACCAAGACTCTCTTGAGGTAGCGCTCTCCCATAATTCAGTTAAGCGGAAAACTCAGTTTCGTCTTGTCAAGAGGTTGTTCTGCTAATATATGAGAGATCCAGCGTTTGACACGATTAATATCAACCATCCCAAGACAAGCCTCAATTATGAAGTTATTTCAACTCTCTGCTCAAACATCATAACCTCATAAAGGCATTTCTTGAGGCATTATGAAGACACTGTTAAAATAAAAACTGTTGACAAATTAAATCTAACAGAGTTTAATTGAGCAAGGAACGATTCGAGAATCAGGCAGCCGTCAGAACCGGAAGAGGTTCAGAGAGCTCCGCTCCCCAACACAGGCAGGCAGCCTTTATGAACAGAAAACAGAAGTGGGGTACGGAAGCAGCCTGATTAGTTACAGATTAGCCTTGCCTCATGGGAACAGGGCCTGATCCCTTGGCCGCCTGGGATTGTCTGAAGCTGGGCTGCCGTGATTGGCTGAGACTCAGCAACCTGTTACAGACCGCACATTCCCAAGCTAGGCCTTCACTTAGTTTACATACTAAGTTAGGCTGCAGTTTGTTAAGTAAGGACTCAGTTGCAGAGGCATCCTCAGGCCAAATTTAGTTAAATTTAACAACACTATCTACAGCAGTACCTTCTGGCCACTTCTATTCTCTCAGATGGATTGCTTGTTCTGGGCTCATTATTGGCACTACATATAATAAGTATTCACTTGTATATGTGTGTGAAAGGAAAATACCTTGGGCCTCCCAAATTACTAAGCGAAAGGGAAAAGTCAAGCTGGGAACTGCTTAGGGCCAACCTGCCTCCCATTCTATTCAAAGTCCTCCCTGCGCTCACTGAGACAAACACAGACTTGATTGCCTCCTCTGGAGAGAAGCAACCACTTTGTCTCCTACCTCTCTGTGACCTGGAAGCCCTCTCCCCACTTTGAGTCTTCCTGTCTTCCTTTCAAGTTGTCCTGCCTTTCCAAACCGAACCAATGTACTTCTTACATGTATCGATTGATGCCTTATGTCTCCCTAAAATGGAGAAAACCAAGCTGCACCCCAACCACCTTGCGCGTCTGTCGTCAGGACCTCCTGAGGCCATGTCGCAGGCATGCATCCTCAACCTTGGCAAAATAAACTTTCTAAATTAACTGAGACCGGTCTCGGATTGCCTGGGTCCACATGTGTCATCATTCGATCCCTCTTTTAGAATGTAAGCTCCATGAAGGGAGGAACTCGAGTTTGCTCCCAATACACCCTCACACCTAGGACTATGTCTGCCATGTAGTTGGGATCCAATAGGCATGAAGGATGATGGAAGTGAGGTAGGAGGCGGAAACTGACTCTGGATGTGGGGATTCCCCTACTAGGTCAGATGGAGGACTCGCTAAAACAGGGCTGGGGCAGAAGCAGCTTTCCATTAGACCTGCCCGCCAGCCTGCCATGCCAGTTTACCATTGCCATGGCAACACCTGGAAATGCCCACCTGCAGACATAAATATTGCTACAGAACTGCCTCTGGGCACACTGCCTATAGGGGGAGACTTGCTCTGCAAGGAGCAGTACACTGCTGCTTCAGTAAAAGTTGCTGTTTAACATCCCTGGCTCACCCTTAAATTCTGTTCTAGGTAAAGTCAAGAACTCCTGGATGAAGCGCCAATGTGGGGGCTCATCTACCCCACACCAGGAGCTGTTTGTTTAAGTCTACCTAGGAGAGAACAAGGAAGTGGCAAACAGGAGAATGCTTTGCTTCGCAAGAATATAGTGTCTTGCTCTTCCAAACATCTCACCCTATAGTATCATCACAACACCCTAAAACCTACCGTATATTGTTCTTGTTTTACAAATGACAGACTTGATGCTCACAAAGATTGTGTAAGACCAGGCCAGGCTCAGTGGCTCACACTTGTAATCCCAGCACTTTGGGAGGCCAAGGCGGTCAGATCACTTGAGGCCAGAAATCCAAGACCAGCCTGGCCAACCTGGTGAAACCCCATGTCTACTAAAAATACAAAAATTAGCAGGGCATGGTGACACATGCCTGTAATCCTAGCTACTCGGGAGGCTGAGGCAGGAGAATGGCTTGAACCCAGGTGGTGGAGGTTGCAATGAGCCGAGATCATACCACTGCACTCCAGCCTGGGCAACAGAGCAGACTCAAAAAAAAATAAAAATAAAAAAAGAAGGGCCGGGCGCGGTGGCGGGCGCCTGTAGTCCCAGCTACTCTGGGAGGCTGAGGCAGGAGAATGGCGTGAACCCGGGAGGCGGAGCTTGCAGTGAGCTGAGATCCGGCCACTGCACTCCAGCCTGGGCGGCAGAGCGAAACTCCGCCTCAAAAAAAAAAAAAAAAAAATAAAATAAAATAAAATAAAATAAAAAAAGAAGAAGAAAAGAAGAAAGAAAAAGAAGAAGAAGAAGAAGAAGAGAGAAAGAAAAGAAGATTGTATAATACCAGGCCGGGCATGGTGGCTCATACTTGTAATTGCAGCACTTTGGGAGGTCGAGGTGAGTGGATCACTTGAGGCTTGCAATTCGAGACCAGCCTGGCCACCATGGTGAAACCCCGTGTCTACTAAAAATACACAAATTAGCCGGGTGTGGTGGCAGGCACCGGTAATCCTAGCTACTGAGGCATGAGAACTGCTTGAACCCAGGAGGTGGAGGTTGCATAAGACCAGGCAACGCCTGTCCTTGACATATATCCTCCAACAACAGTTTCCATGTTGCATATCAGGTGGCACTGGGTACAAGAAATAGAGATGAAGAATGACTGATTACCTCCTTTCATCACAGTCACCGGTGCCCAGGAGAGGTTACTCTGATAAGATCAGAAATAGAGTATGCTCAGCTGACATTTGTAACAGCCAGAGACTCCGTGAAAACCTCAAGCAATTTACATGAGAAGAAGCATCTTTAATTCTCAGGGGATTGTGATTCTTAAGGATGAAGGCAAAGCCCGGGTTCATAGTAATCCTCAATCCAAAGGGAATCTTACGCATGGAAAACACAGGATTAATCCCCCGAAATAACTGAGAAAGATGACTGATTCAAATCTCAAGATGAGTCCTGCTTTAAAATGTCTCATAGGAAGTTTGACATGCATTCGTATTAATTTTTAAAAAGTAGCTAGCAATTCAAAAAACACTTTTTAAAAACTTTCTACATCTATAGGCAGCATGAAAACATGAATATCTTATTTGGTTTTGTTTTATTATTGTTGTTGTTTGTGGCAAAGATAACCCGTAAGAAATGAAAGAAGGGAAGAATGAAAGAGAACAGGAAATATATTCCACTTCAACAGGGATAAGAGGAGGCTGAGTTATCCAGATAATTATCTCAAATCCTCACTTCAGTTCTTCATTGTAGAAAGGACTTCACCAGAGACCATCTTCCTTTAACAACTGCTGAGCATAATTTAGGGGGAAAAAAATCTACTAATGACCCTCTATTCAAAAGGTTTGAGAAGGAGCAGTGGGTGGTATATTTAAATGATAATGAAATACCACCAGGATAGGGGAAGACACAGATTACCTAATAGACCAGAATTTTCTACATTAATAATGACTTTTAGAGTAAGAATGTCAGAAAACGAGAATAAGAATGAAAAGCCATTTTTTCCCCGAATTTCTGATGAGATGATCTTTTGTGAAAAGAACAGAGAGGAAGAGGGGTATAAGACCTAAAGCAAGACCAAGAGACTCATTTTTCCATCTGCCCACTTGAAAATGTCACTTCTCCTCCCCTTTGATGGATTTAAAAGCAAAATCCTTATCAGAAATCACTATCAGATGGAGTTTTGTATCAAAAATCATGGTCTCCTAAAGGGAGGAGACAAACTTCAGAAAAATTATAAAGCTACAGAAGTTTGGAGATGTTCTGTATTCAAAGCACCTGATTTCATCAGATTTCTCATTAGAAACAAGTGTCCCCATCAATGCAGGATAAAGCATTCTTCTCACACCAAATGAATACAAAATGTCAAGGTGATTAGCATAGACTAGCCTGTGAGTGGCATATAACAGAAATAACCTTGATAGGGTTCCTATCTCCAAATTTGAAGATACGCACCGAAGAGATTTATCAAATACCAAACACATTTCACAAAAGCATTTAGAGGAATAAATGTTATATTTGGAAGAAATGGAGAGGAATGTGCATTCTGAACCTCAGATATGTACACCTAACCCTCTAACAGACGTCCATGTGGATGCCACTCAGTAAAACCTACCTGACTTCATTATTTGTTCCACCCCCAATGCCTCAGCCTTGAACCTCGTGAGGTTGCTGTGCACATCTTTAAATTTAGAGACAGGGAACCTTATCAAGATTGTTTCTGTTACGTGCCATTCATGGGCTAGTCCATGCTAAGCACCTTGACATTTTGTATTCATTCAATGTGAAAAGACTGCCATGGCAAAACATGGAATCCTTCATTTCTACTTGTTTTTAATTTAGTCTATCTCTAATTCATGTCAATTCCTCCTGTTTAATACAGCCAAAATGCATTTCCATATATCCATCTTCATGGTGCCATCCTAGTCCAGACCACCACCATCTCTTCCCAGGAACTCTGTAACAGCTTCCCAACTGATAATCCCTTACACGAGCCTGCCTCCATCCCCACATGGGAGCAGAGTGGTCCTTTGAAATGCAAATTGACCACCATCACTCCCCTTCAAAGCAGGGCTTTGATAGTTTGCCAATTCCTGGTTGAATTTGCACAAAATCCTTACTATGCCCCGTGGTAGGCAGAGTAATAGCCCCCCAACAGGGTCCACATGCTAATTCCTGGAAATTGTAAGTGTTTTATGTTTTATTGCAAAGGAGAATTAAGGTTGTAGATGGAATTAAGGTTGCTAATCAGTTGACCTTACGCAAGAAATTATTCTGAATGATCCAGGTGGGTTCAGTGGAATCATGAGAATCCTTAAAAGTGTTACCAGAAAGCAGTCCCGATCTGGACTCCAAAAATGGTTCTTGGATTTTGCATAAGAAAGAATTCGGGGAGAGCCCACAGTGCAAACCAAAAGCAAGTTTATTTGAAAGTAAAGTGGTGAAAGAACAGCTACTCCACAGACAGAGTAGGACATTCATAATGTAAGAGGGAGAACCTGGCCACCCTATGTACAATGCTTGTTTATATACAGGATAACAACAACAACAAAAATAATGGGGAGATGTGCTTTACTATGAGGGTTTGTGATAAAGGATTAATTTTCTTAATTACTATATTTTGCAAGAATCAGCATTATTATCTTTAAAGCAAAATTAGGAACCCTTTTGTTTTCAAGATATGGGGATAACAGGACATTCTTGAGCCTGGGTCTGTTTAGTAAATGTTATTAATCTGTTCCCTTAACCATAAATATCTAGAGGCTAGGAATCCCTAACCTCCTTATGAATGCCGCCCAGCAAGTCTCAGCCTTCTTTTACCCATTCTCCTATACAAGATGGAGAAGGAGGTAAAAGAAGAGTCAGTATCAGAGGGATTTGATGTGAAAGAGACTCAACCCGCCATTGTTGGCTTTGAAAAATGGAAGGAGGCCACAAGACAAGGAATGCAGGCAGCCTCTGGCCTCCAAAAAAAGCAAGGAAACAGGTTCTCTCCTATAGAGAGTTCATAAGGAATGCTGCCCCATTGACACCTTGATTTTAGCCCAGTAAGACCCATGATAGACTTTTAACTTCCAGAACTGTAAGACAGAAAATTTGCATGGTTTTAAACCAATGATTTGTGATCATTTGATGCAGCATCAGTGGAAAGCTAACACATGTCCTACAAGACCCTACAGAGAGTGGACACTACCCATCTTTGTGGCTTCATTTTGTGCCACTCTCTGTCCACTCCTTCCCTTTTTTTCTCCTGGTTTTCCTAATGCTTGTGATCCCCCAGGTCCCCAGAAGTGCTGTTACCTCTCCCTTGAATGTCTCTCTTTCCCTGGCTCACTCTTGTGTCAGAGGCATGTAAACCAGGGCAATCCCATACTGAATAGGGGCTGGGTAAAATGAGGCTAAGAACTACTGGGCTGCATTCCCAGAGGGTTAGGCATTCTAAGTCACAGGATGAGACAGGAGGTCAGCACAAGATACAGATAAAGACCTTGCTCATAAAACAGGTTGCAGTAAAGAAGCCAACACCCACCAACACCAAAATGGTGATGGTAATGACCTCTGGTCGTCCTCACTGCCACACTCCCACCAGCACCATGACAGTTTACAAATACCAAGGTAACATCAGGACGTTACCCTACACGGTCTAAAAAGGGAAGGCATAAATAATCCTCCCCTTGTTTAGCATATCATCCAGAAATAATCATAAAAATGCACAACCAGCATCCCTTGGGGCTGCTCTGCCTATGGAGTAGCCATTCTTTTACTCCTTCACTTTCCTAACAAACTTTCTTTCACTTTACTCTGTGGACTTGCCCTGAATTCTTTCTTGCTTGAGATCCAAGAAGCCTCTCTTAGAGTTTGGATCCAAACCCCTTTCCGGTAACACCTGAAACTAATTTAGGTCATGAGTGAGCTAGGCCTAACTCTCCCCTAACCCCTACACTTCCTGCCCCCTTGCTGCAGAGAGTCAGATGGCCTGTTTCATGATCCCTTAGCAACCATACTATTCATCACTCTTGTTAGCACTGAAGCCATCCTCACATGGTTAACAAGAATTCTGGCCAGAAATATGGTCATAATTAAGCAGTAATCAGGCTGCACTTTGACCCACTTCCTTCTAACTGAAAGTCACTAGATACCAACCTTATGCATCCCCATTGTTCCTGTAGATAGGATTTCTGATACTAGAATCATAAAGCTTTTGTTTAAGAATTGCTTAAGATGGGCTGGGCGCGGTGGCTCATGCCTGTAATCCCAGCACTTTAGGAGGCCGAGGTGGGTGGATTTATGAGGTCAGGAGTTCAAGACCAGCCTGGCCAAGATTGTAAAACCCTGTCTCTACTAAAAATACAAAAAAATTTAGCTGGGCGTGGTGGCAGGCACCTGTAATCCCCGCTACTTGGGAGCTGAGGCAAGAGAATCGCTAGAACATGGGAGGCAGAGGATGCAGTAAGTCAAGATCGTGCCACTGCACTACAGCCTGGGTGACAGAGTGAGACTCTTGTCTCAAAAAAAAAAAAAAAAAAAAGAATTGCTTAAAATGTTTATCAGATCCAAAATTCCAGTGCAACAGCTGATGCCAACCAGTTTAAAGACCTCCCATAGAGGAACAGAATCAGCATGCGAATGCTGTTTACCTCCCTGTCCATGACTTCACCATGGACTCTTTGATCAATGAACCATCTCCACACTTTAGCCCTCTCCAAGAACCCTAACCCTCATCTCCTCCGGGAGATGGATTTGAGATTTGCTGCTCCTCGTTCGGCAGCCCCATAATTAAACCACTTTCTCTGCTGTAACCCAGTGTCTCCTATTGAATTGCCGCATACATCAGGCAACAAACCCATTATAATCACAGTACTTCTTCAAGTTCAAGGTGATCGACTCAGGTTGGGTTGCTTGGCATTTCCCTAGCTTTAGTATGGAAGTCCTACCTCTCAGGACACTCCTCAGTTCTGGAAATCCTGGGATGGTCAGTTACCCCGTCAACTTGGCCTTCCTCAGCAGCACAGTGCCTGGCATACAGTAAGCACTCCATAAAATATTCATTTATTGAATCAATGGATTTTGTTTTCTGCCATCTTTTACTCCATGCACATACATTTCTTGCCATATTCCATTCCATTCCTGATCCTTCTATCTAATTGTCTAAGTCTGCCCTAGGCTACTCCATCCTGGGAATTACCCAAATCTGTAATCATGCCAGTCTCCTAGAGATGTGCCACCCCTCACCCCTACCACCTTTCCCATTTCATTCTCCCGCATTACGAGAATTAGTTCTTGACTCATTCATTCAATGAAGAAAACTTCTATTGTGCATCTACCACAAAAGAAAAGATTAAGTTCCTTTGGATACATTTCTACAAGTTCAAATTATTCTATGCTTTTGAAAGTGAACATAAACAATAATGTCACCTGGTTTGAGAAGTTGGTTAAACATGCACTCTTTGGAGAAGAACTAACTTTTTCAGGTCTCTTGAGCGCTATTGTGTGTCTTAGAAGAGGAATGAATTTGGAATTACATAACCAGGTAGCCTCTGTTGGGGATTTCTAACCTTTAAAGTACTCTTTAAGAGAAAGCCAAGAACTTAGATTTCATCCAGTGACCAAGTTTTTAAAAAAAATATTTTGGTCCCAGTGCTCAATTGTATGAGAATTTTTTTTTGCTTGAACTGTGTTAGTTTTCAAACTACTATTAATAAAGAACAACTCATCTGTCTATTAAAAATTCAGATTTCCATCTAGGCACACCCCCAGAGTTTTTGCTTTAGAACCTACTGACTGTTATTCTAGTAATTAGCTCAGGAATTGTGATGGAGACGACCTTAGCAAACTTCAACACTGGCAAGTTGTCTAATTATTAACATGGTATTAAAAAATAGGTAATCTTGATATAATCCCTTCAAAAGCTTATAATTACGGATCAAAGGGAATACAGATGTAGGTTTGTGTGTTGGAGTGGGAAGGTATTCAAGTGAAGAGGTGGGGAAAATATTCATAAAATATTATACTTAATGGAAAATGAAGATATCTTTTTATTCTCACCACTAAAAAACAGTGATCAAAGGTATCTGATAGTAAAATGTCACATATTTCATATATTGCAGACAAAAATTACCTGGACAAAACCATCTGGATAAAATTGTCCAAAGTATTGCTCACACATCACGAAACATAACCACCAAACCTTGAGAATAAAACTCTCACTTTTCTGACTTTGTGAAAATGCCACCCACTCAGTGAGTTGGCATGCATTGGGACTGAGACATGAGCATGCTGCCTTCCTCATACTGATGAGCTGGTACCCAAAGGGTGTTTCCTCACAAGGCAGACATACAGGATGCCTTTGGAGGGATTCTCAAAAAGAGGCAGGAGGATTCCTCTCAACATGCAACACTTTTCTTATGATTCTCTCTGCCACTGTCGCTTTAATACTTTTTTTTTGTTTTTTTTGCTTTTTGTTTTTTACAGAGATGGTCTTATAAAGATGTGTGGTGCCAAGTGATTACCTAATCTTTCCTAAGACATATATTAATTAGAGAGAAAATGGAGACAATAAGTGGTACTTGCTGCTTGACAGCATGTGTCTTTGTAGCCTGCACATCTGCCTCTACCGGGCTGCTTGTAAGAATGTGGCACCCAGGTGTACAACTCTCTGTTTAGAGACTTACTTCCACTCATTTCCCCCCGTTCACTTATTTCCACTCCTTTGCCATTTTGACTCTCCCAGCCCACAACATATATTCGTATTCTCGTTCTATCACCTGTACACATTTTAGGTTTGTTCTGGTTTGGGTCATCCTAGAACAACTTTGGCTTTTCAGGTGGATAGCGGTGATTCAAATTACTCATCCCAGATTCACTGCTAAGAAGCCATCCCTGTTGGGAAGACATAATACAGAAAGACTTGGCATCAGCATGTCTGCTTTAAAGGCACCATTAAATGAGACCGTTGAACCTCATAGGGCCCTCCTTCTTTGGTGTTTTGGGGGAAATGAGAGAAAGGAGAATCAACATGCCATATGGTGGGTGGATTTCTTCAGAAATGCATAAATTCATAACACAGATAAATATAAAGCATTTGTAGACTCCCTCCATGGAAACAAATTGTTGAGAAATATAAAGTGCTCTAAACTCTTGGGTTCCAAAAAACGGGTCAGACTAAAAAATGCTTTTCTCAATGCCATTTTGAGTTCCTTCAAAATAAGCGTTGTAAAGTAAACTGCTCTGGATCACAAACAAAAACTGGAACAGTGATTTGGCAGATAGTAGATTGCCAATAAATGATATTTCTTAAATATGATAAAACTCTGACTAGGCTCTTTTTAAATGAAGTAACTTCATTTGTCATGGATCACGTTCACTCAGGTGTTAAAGGATTTCCTGTGTCTTCTTTGACCTTCTGCAGCTACATATCTAGTCTTGCTTACAATGGTACTTTCCCACTGCATAGCCTGTCCTGCTGTGCAAACCGTCTCCACATCTATCATCTCATCCAATTTCTCCCCCACCTCTTTAGAGAATGTTATGGCTTTCAGAGATGAGGAGACAGAGGCCGAGGAAGTTGAGAACTGGCAAAGTTCTCCTGGGTGGTGTGTGATGAAGCTGGAACTGAAGCACTAGTTTTAGACTCAACATCCAACCGTCTCTAGGTTATAAATCCAGCCCTTTCTATAGCACAACATGACATATCAGCTCTGCAGGAGGAACGCTGAAGCTCAAAACTAGCTCTGACATTTACTTACCAGTGGGTCTTGACTTCTCAGAGCCATAGTGTCCCCATTTCAACTGAGACTAAAGATATACCAGTTATTTCAGCCTTCTTATTTGCAGGTATCCATTTGTTGGTCCATTTTCCAAAGGAGGACACCAAGGCTCACAGAGGTCAAGAAGCTGCCAGGGTCAGAGACCGGGTTCAAAGATGGGGGCTTGATTCCACTGTGAATGGGCTTCACTCTCCCAGCATGCTGCCTCTGCCACCCCCTGCATCTGCCTGCTGTGAGGGTGGAAAACCAGGCAATACCTGGAAAACAATGATGGACATAGAAAGTATCACAATTCCGTCTTCTTCTTTTTTGTTTTTTTTTTTTTTTCCTTCTTTCTTTTTTTTTTTTTTTTTTTTTTTTTTTTGGAGACAGAGTCTTGCTCTGTCCCCCAGACTGGAGTGCAGTGGTGCGATCTCAGCTTACTGCAATCTACGGCTCCTAGGTTCAAGCGATTCCCCTGTTTCAGCCTCCCAAGTAGCTCTGGTGACAGGCGCACGTCAACATGCCCAGCTAATTTTTGGATTTTTAGTAGAGACAGGGTTTCACCATGTTGGCCAGGATGGCCTCAATCTCTTGACCTCATGATCCACCAGCCTCAGCCTCCCAAAGCGCTGGGATTACAGGCATAAACAATGGCACCCGGCCTTATTTTTTATTTTCATATTCACTGCATTTCTCATTATGATGAACATGCTTAAGGAAATGTCACTGTCTTTAGGTATATTTACCAACAGCACATTTCTAGAACTTCCTCTCTCTCCTGGCTCTCTTCCCTGAGGATGTATTTGTTTAGAGAGATGCATGAAGAATACAGCAGCACGCAGTACCAAGACCTACCACCTGGGGCCTGATGCACATTCAAAAATAAGACCACCACCTTCAAAGCCATCCTATTCACTTTTGATTCACATTTCTCTGAAATGAATGGGACCATCTTCCCGTCTGCCTTACATGTCTAACACACATTGCAATTAGAGTGTCATTTGCAACAGAATGCAATAGTATAAATTGATGAAGTGGTAAGCAAACAGTATTCCCTAAACAAAACTGTAGAAAAATTTTCCTACAATTAAACTATCACTTTTTTTTTTTTTTTTTGAGACAGAGTCTCGCTATGTCGCCCAGCCTGGAGTGCAGTGGCCGGATCTCAGCTCACTGCAAGCTCCGCCTCCTGGGTTCACGCCATTCTCCTGTCTCAGCCTCCCGAGTAGCTGGGACTACAGGCGCCCGCCACCTTGCCCGGCTAGTTTTTTGTATTTTTTAGTAGAGACGGGGTTTCACCGTGTTAGCCAGGATGGTCTCGATCTCCTGACCTCGTGATCCACCCGTCTCAGCCTCCCAAAGTGCTGGGATTACAGGCTTGAGCCACCGCGCCCGGCCAAGACTATCACACTGAAAGAGGATTTAGTTAGAAATACTAACAGGCATAATAGGTATCCCCAACTGAACTGTAACATTACTCCTGAGACTCTAGGATAACATTGTTCTCTCTTCCTTGACAGTAATATGAAACCAGGTCATCTTAAAATGCATTCACCAACCCAAGTAGATCCAGTCTCCAGAAGCAAATAGCTCTCCCTTTTTGACCACAGGGAAAAAGTTTCTTCTGTCTAGAATAGAATGGCAAGACCTGGCACATATGCTACCTACCACCTCCCCTTCCTGTACCCATGGAAGACATTGCTAATCAATCACAGCACTTTCCGGCTGAGCTCCAATGAATTCTTCCCAACAGAACTAAAGGGATCCTCTATGAATGAGAATGGGCAAGCAAGAAGAAATCTACTTGGCCCGTCCTCTGTCTTATTTCACTCAGCCTGGAACCAAACTTCCTATGACCCAATCCAGATACACAGATGTGAGAGTGCCTAAATCTACGGGATGTTGAATCTGATTTCTCAATATATAATGACCATTCTGGCATATTTCTTTGACTTTTTTTTTTGTTTTGTTTTGTTTTTTGTTTTTGGAGATGGTGTCTTGCTCTCTTGCCCAGGCTGGAGTGCAGTGGCGTGATCTCAGCTCACTGCAACCTCCGCCTCCCGGGTTCAAGCAATTGTCCTGCTTCAGCCTCCTGAGTAGCTGGGACTATAGGCGCACACCACCACGCCTGGCTATTTTTTTGTATTCTAGTAGAGACGGGGTTTCACCATGTTGCCCAGGCTATTCTCAAACTCCTGAGCTCAGGAAATCCGCCCACGTCGGCCTCCCAAAGCACTAGGATTACAGGCGTGAGCCACCGTGCCCGGCCACTTTCGTTGACTTTTACTAAAACTACTTCTCTGTGGAGAGGCTGACAAGTTGTCCTTATCTTTCCAAGCACCACTAGCCGGCATTTCTCAATAACCCTAAAGTAATACTTAGATTTCCTCTCCAAGTTCTTATTTCCTTCTTTAATCAAGGAAAATTTACTCAATGGTTAAAATATTTCTCTAGAAAAACCCTTCTGAGTCTGGTCATTCTGTTTTCTGCTTTCCCCAACCCTCGCCAAAAATAAAATAAAATAATTTTAATTTACTTTAATTGTTCTTTGGCCCTCAGGATACTAAGTAGTTATGCCCTTCTATGGGTTAGCACAGGGCAGCTGTCTTTTTATTTCTTCAACTAATGAGGCAGTAGAAAATCACCTAGTGATATAAAAAATCACCTTATTATTAACTGATAAATAAATCTGACAGATGAAAAGTATCTTTCTAGAAAAGATGTCACTACTTTCTAACCATTCATTCATGTAACATCTTTTAAAAGTCAATTCCTAATGTCTGCAATCTAAAAATTTAAACGTCACCTATTCTAAACTTAATTCCATGCACAAAAACAAGCCTGTATCCATTTCTGATTTTTTTTTTTTTAATTTTAAGAGTTTTCAGAGGTGTAGAAATGACTGGGCCATTTCATAAACCAAACTCTGAAAAATCCAGGATGAAAAGCTGATGAGAAATTTGACAAGTGATAGAAAAGAATGTGAGGTAAAGAGAAGCTATGATAACAAAGGGAGATTTGAAAACACACTGAATAAAAAGCAGACAAGAAATGGAGAAATCTCAGGACTAAAACAACAAAACTATCAGATCCAAAGAATAAAAGAGCTTTAAACAATATGAAAGAGTATAGCACAGGAAAAAATGTCTGGCTGGGCGCAGCGGCTCACACCTGTTATCGTATCGCTCTGGGACGCTGAGGCATGTGGATCACCTGAGCTCAGGAGTTCAAGACCAGCCTGGTCAACATGGCGAAACCCTGTCACTATGAAAAATACAAAACAAAAATCGGCTGGGTGTGGTGGCACATGACTGTAGTCCCAGCTACCCGGGAGGCTGAGTCAGGAGAATTGCTTGAGCACAGGAGACAGAGGTTGCATTGAGCCGAGATCATGCCACTGCATTCCAACCTAGGTGGCAGAGCAAGATGCTGTCTCAAAAAAGAAAGAAAGAAAAAAAGAATGTCACATGTCAAAGACATCAAAACATGACATTGGATCAATAATAAAATACAATAAAAACATATTAAATAATGATTATATATTAAACATATTAAATAATGATTATGATCTGTTAGAATGGCCCATGTTCTGTAAGGTGTAGCTAATATATTGATTATCTATGTTCTACAACTTTCGCAAGAGATGGGCATCTTCAATGAAGGATTCATCTCTGCATGTTTTCCAACACCTATCATCTGCCCATCTAGTCCATGGCATGGTTTATGCTGGCTTTTTCTTCTCTGAACACCTTTAACTTCTCTGAACTATTCATTAAAATAGCAGACTCCTATAAACTAAATGGTTAGGAGAGGGAATTTTTCTCCACCACCTTCCTGTTCCCAGAACCCCTAATGTGGCCTCAAAAGCCTTGACTAGATGTGTGATGTGTGTGTGTATGTGTGTGTACGAAGATGCAATGGCACACTATGCTGTGAGATGAACATGTTATAAAGGAAAGAAGTAATGTTCAGAGAATTTAAATCAACTATTGTCACAGAGTCAGTCATGTCTCTTATATTCAACATTATTCCTGCCATCCCTAATAGTTTTGCCTATTAATGTAGCTTACAATTGCTACTCAACCTGTCTAATATCTGCTTGATGCATTCATACATTCTGAAATTTTGTCTCCCACGGAGAGTCTAAAGTCTTATTTATGTCTTAGCATTATTTTTTCCCTCCAGTGTAGCTAAAATGCCTCACACAGTGGCAGGTACATAATAAACACTCAGTAAATGCTGGTTGATTGAATTTAGCTCTTCCGGCCTTCTACGTTGTCATACAAGTCTCTTAATATTGCTTTCATTTTCATAGCTATTCATTCAATTATTCTTCCTCAAACCTTAAATGAGGCAGGCCACCCCTCCTCCCAGGCATCCACATATTAGCAGTTTCTTCATCCGTCTTCCATTTACATCTAACTCAACTAATTATTTTCCTGCTACCTCACACCCCATTGGTGTTACACAAACCGCTGAGACGGCCCTATCTCCTGCAGGCATCACTTGTATCTTTTCAGCAGCCTGTTGTAACAGGAGTGACAGAACTATTAAGAATGTCAGCCTCCCACGCATGAGAAACTTATGTGAAACAAATGGTGTCATCCTAGGCAGGATGGAAGATGGCAGCCAAGGCAAACTCAGAAACCAGCAAGACCCGCTCCGCCCAAGCAAACTTTAATAGGGGAAGAAGAAACTGTTTATACATTTCCAGGGCAATACATAAATAAACATAATTTTAAAAAATAAATGGTAAAACCGAAAAAAAAATGCATGATTTCTACAGGACTTAGAACATACTGGTGGCACTCTCTGATGCACCAGATAATTGAGCAAATGGTTGAGATTTATGCAATATTGAATAGAAAACAAATACATTAACAGATAGATTATATATACAGAGCGATATAGATACATATATTATTATATACAGATACATATATTATATATAGAGATATATATAATATATAGAGATATATTTTATATATATATAGAGAGAGAGAGAGAGAGACAGAGAGAAATGGAGGATCCCTCAATTTCTTTCCATTCCCATAACTCACACCTATTCCAAGACAATGTCATCCTTCCCTCCCATACTTTTTTCTTTTTCAGAGTCTTGTTCTGTCACCCAGGCTGCAGTGCAGTGGTGCAATCTTGGCTCACTGCAACCTCCACCTCCCGGGCTCAAGTGATTCTCCTGCCTCAGCCTCCCCAGTAGCTGGGACTACAGGCGCATACTACCACGCCCAGCTAATTTTTTGTACTTTTATTAGAGATGGGATTTCAACATGCTGATCAGGCTGGTCTCAAACTCCTGACCATATGCACCTGCCTCGGCCTCCCAAAGTGCTGGGATTACAGGTGTGAGTCACTGGGCCTGGCCCCAGACTCTTTCAATGACCCGCTTAACTGTTCCTTCTGCTTCCTCTTCAAGCCTTCTTCAACACAGTAGCCAAATCTATACTTCCTTAAAAAACACAAGTATTACTAACTTCCTTACTTTTTCAGATCCCTTAATAGCTGCCCAAGGCACTTAGGCTGAAATCTGAAGTCGGTACCTTCAGGATGGTCATCTTTCTCATATCTGCTCTTTCAATTCCATCCTACGTCCCCTTCCAGGACTCCGTTCTAACCATATCATCCTTTAATTCCTCGAAAGCACCAACGTCTTGCTCCTCGCCCAGAGACTTTGCCCTAGAATGTATCCATTTAAATATCACTTCCTTGATCACCTACATTAAATGGCCACACTCCGCATACATTCTTATCACACGCTGTGTGTTTAGCTTGCAGCACTCACTGTGCTTTGTAGTTATACTATTTTATTGTACAGTTACTTGTCTAATATTTGCTTCCTCTGGAGAAAGTAAGACCCCTGAGTCTAGGCAGCATGCGTGTCTGGTTTTCCCACTGTTTCTCTCGTGGCGAGCACACGCCTAGCGCAGAACAGCGCTCACTATGTATTTGTTGAATGAATGAATTGCTGTAGCTCCCTGCTTGATGCAGGGAGAGAGCAATTCCAGTAAGGAAGAGATGAGGAAGAGCATCACAGGAATGGTAGGGGCCCTGTTCTGATTCCTCACCTTTCACCGTACCCCGGATCAAAGCCTTCATAGTGGGGAATAGAGGATTTGAACAGAATCGTCAGTGACTTTGAGCTCAGCACTACGAGGGCTGCTGTGAGAGGCTTCTTGGGAGCCTTTGTGCAGGTGTGAAACCTTCAAGTTCTTCAAAACCTCATGTTTGCAGAGTCAGCCTTAGGAAAGGAGCTTGCAATCTGTTTCAGCCACCACTATGCAGGGGTAAGACCATACGCTTTGAATAATAAGGTATTTTTAAACTTTAGACTGGAATCGTTCTCCTTCCTTTACTTCCCTATCCTTATGACTTTTTATTAGAATGTTTGCACACTAAGTATTAAACTACAGATATGTAGTATTAAACTACAGACATACACTATAGTACAGTATGCTCATGTTCCTCATCTTTCTTTGCATGGGGAAGAAGGGAAAGATGAAGGAAAGCTACACATTAGAAGTCGATATTTTAAAAATCATACCAGTCATCAACTTCATCCATCTTTTTGTTTTTGTTGTTGTTGTTATTTGTTTGTTTGTTTGAGACAGAGTTTCACTTCTGTCGCCCAGGCTGGAATGCGGTGGTGTGATCTTGGCTCACTGCAACCTCTGTCTCCTGGGTTCAACTGATTCTCCTGCCTCAGCCTCCCAGGAAGCTGGAATTACAGGTGTGTGCCAACATGCCCAGCTAATTTTTCTTTCTGTATTTTTAGAAGTGACATGGTTTATGTTGGCTTGGCTGGTCTCGAACGCTAGACCTCAAATGATCCACCCGTTTTGGCCTCCCAAAGTGCTGGAATTACAGGCATGAGCCACCACGTCCAGCCTTCACCCACCTTTTGAAGAGGTAGAGTTGTAAATATAACCTAGACATTAGCTGAGGTCTCCAGGCACCAGAATCCTCAAATTCACCTTCTGATGAAGACAATCGTCTTTGTCACTATTTCTTTGATGAGACTTATAGTCCCACTGGCACTTTTGTCTCAGAGTTCTGCACATAGAAAGAGTTTAGTACAGGGGTCAAGAATATAGACTCCAGAGTTGAGATGGCTGGAATTCAAACTCAGCTCCAGCTTTTCCATACTGTCTGACTTTGGGCAATCCATGTATCCTCTTCCAGTTCCAGTTTTCTCATCTGTAGAAGAGTAATAACTAGCAGAACCTATCTCACTCAGTCATTATAAGGATGAAATGAGGTGACACTTGTAAACTTCTTAGTACGCAGCCTGGTCCATGAGCAAAACTTCCACCGTGTTAGCTGCTATCTTAAGAATTACTAGGAAAAACACCTGCTTTCCACTTCATGGAGTCAGGTGGGAATTCAGCACTTCAAATAACTTCCATCCTTCATCACTCTCAAACCGTTTCAAGTGTGAGTTTTGAAAAGAACGGTTAACTTTAGGGGAAAAGGTAGAAAAGGGCACACAGAGTCGGGGAGATTGGCTGACCACACAGCAAACCACTTCAAATTGAACTTCAGAACCAGCTACTGGTTTCCTAGGAACTCTTCCTTTCACATAAACATCTGATTCCCACCCACGTGCTGGTTGGATCCTTACCTTTCATTTTCTCTCTTCTCTCTTCTTCCTTATCAGAGCACAAGGTTTTCTCCCACACAGCACCGCAGTAATCATGACTCCCTTTTGCTGAAATGATCACTGTCCAAGCTATACTCCCCGAGTCCCACTCTTTGTACTAAAAGGTTTATCCCTAACAGGCATCCCTTCCTCCCAAAAAGGAATTTTTAATCTTCACAAGAGACCTGTGGGTTCCTATTGTCATCCTCATGAGAGAAGACGAAACTGGAGCTGAGAAGGATTAGGTAACTTTCCCACTTTGCATACATGGTGAATAGAGAGCCAAGATTTGAATCCTCATTTGTTTGTCTCCAAGGCTGTGCATTTTCTACTGGGACTGCTGCTTCGTTCATTTAAATCTTAATGAACTACTAGACGTGACCCACTGGGTCTATTGAGCATAAATACCCAAAAAGAATCCCAGCTTATTTGACCTCACAATGTGCAACATTAAAAAAAAAAAAAAAAAAATTTCCATAGGTTTTTTAGGGGGGGAACAGGTGGTGTTTGGTTACATGAGTAAGTTCTTTAGTGGTGATCTGTGAGATTTTGGTGCACCCATCACCCGAGGAGTACACATTGAACCCAATTTGTAGTCTTTCATCCCTCACCCCCTTGCCACCCTTTCCCCTCCAGTGCCCAAAGTCTATTGCATCATTCTTATGCCTTTGCATCCTCATAGCTTAGCTCCCACTTATGAGTCAGAACATATGATATTTGGTTTTCCATTCTTGGGTTACTACACTTAGCGTAATAGCCTCCAGTCCCATCCAGGTTGCTGCAAAAACCATTAATTCATTTCTTTTTATGGCCGAGTAGTATTCCAGTGTGTGTGTGTGTATACAGTTTACATATATATACACACACATATATAACGTATATACACATATACACTCTCTCTCTATATATATAATATATATATATCTCTCTCTATATATATAATATATATATCTCTCTCTATATATAATATATATATAAAATATATATATAATATATATAATATATAATATATATATATATATATATATATATATGTATCTCACAGTTTCTTTATCCACTTGTTGATTGATGCACATTAGGGCTGGTTCCAGATTTTTGCAATTGCAGACCGACAATGCACAACCTTTATACATTTCCACCTAGATGCTTTTCAGAAGCTATTGTCAGAGTGTACGCCCCCTAAAACTAGACTGGGACCACAGTGCATGCAACAAAGTTCTTATAGATGAATTTACGGATAGAACAGTAATCCGCAGGACTGGAGAACCATTAGACGCCTCATTTCCGCCCTCTCCTAACCCTTGTCGAGAAATAACATAGCATTCATCTCAGATCAGTCAAGGAGAGAGGCTCCTGGCTTGAGTCTGTATCAGAAATCATGTCTTGTACCAGAATCCATGTATTCCGAAACTCTTTTCTCTTTTCTTGGACATTATCATGTCATAGAGCAATGAGTTATTTTCTAACCAAGATTCCCTCTCTATTCTGTGAGTTTCTTAAAGGTATAGATTCTGTTTGACGCATATTGCAACTCATTACCTAGTTCCTCTTAAATATCATCTGAGTCCTCATTATGGGCAAAGAAACAACATACAGCTAAGAGCAGAAAGCCCAAAATACAATGAACTGACTATAAATGAGCAACATCCATTAAAAAATGAGTTAGCAAAATACATCCAAAGTCATAAAGATGCTTCTATCCTTTGACCAATACTTCTCAGGCACCTACCCCAAAGATGAAAACTCTATAGGTGCTAAGTAATTAACTCTAGTGATTCTGGTATTAGTGAGAAAAGTAGAAACTACTAGATATTCTAAGATAAAGGAGAAAAACGTCATCCTGATGATATATCATGTGGCTATTATAATGATGATCGCAGGGAATGAGAGAGCAATGTGAATGAAAAACAATGCTTAAGCAGCTTCAGGGAAGAAATAATAACACAAATCACAAGCCCATGATGACCATAGCTTTGGACCATATACCTGGACAGGGATTGCAGAGGAAAGTGGAGAAGGAATGACAGTGGCTTGTGGACAGTGGTGCATGTTAGAGTCATTCGGGTGCAGGTGAATCTCATTTCCTCCATGTCTTCAGAGAGTTGTCTGTGTGATAAGTTTAAAATGAGCACAAAGAAGGTCACTGAGATGTGGATTCTGTTCCAAAATGAAAGACGAGCATTTGGAGCACAGCCTCCAGGCGAGAAAGCCCAGCTTTGCATGCAAGACATGGAGTTCCCCTTCCTGAAGCCAGACCTGCGCTGGCTGTAGCGTGTGATTATGCTCTCGGGCCATCTGCTGCGGGGTTGTGAAGGCAGTCGTGTGTCCTCCTGCCTGGACGTCAGGGAGGACACCGATCACTAGTCAATCTGCTTGAAATTGCCTCCTATGATTAGTGTGTAATGACTCAGGTAGGTCATGGCCACGGACGTTTCTGTTATTAATGCATTAGCAGCTGCAAATGGGCATTGATTCTGCACAGAGTGCAGGTTTATGGACTTGGTGGGAGAGTCTGCCCCTGTGAAGCGTAAATGGTCATTGCTGGGAGAGGAAACAACTCTGAGAGGGCAATGTCCTCTGAGAAGGATGAAGAAAGCCAGCTAGGTTAGAAAGGAGAAAACCTGGGCTGGGACAAAGAAAGAGAAAGAAGTACTTATATCTGGGATACTCCTTGGTCCTCTCTCACATCTGAAATCCAGCTAATCACATCCTTACATTCTTGAGCCCTCCCTGGTATTGGTTAGTCAGTGACAGTTAATCTAACATGGATTATTTTATTTAAAAGTTTTATCTTCCAATGTTACCATGAGTGTACAGCACCATGTCTGTCTGTTCACTATTACGAAGGAAGGAAGGAAGGAAGGAAGGAAGGAAGGAAGGAAGGAAGGAAGGCAGGCATTACCAAGATAAGAATGTTGACTTCTATATCAATGTCATAGTAACTTGAGCTGGAATGTGCCACCATGCAGTTTTGCAAGACAATTTATTCTCCTGAAACAGAGGGACAGAGGTCCAATAAGAGTTAACCAATATTCTGCCAATGCATATGTACGTACACACACACACACACTCATGCACACAAGTCAATCAGTGGGAGAGGACATCCGTTCTCAGTATATAATTATTTTGAACAGCAATAACAGCAATCATTGTTACTGTTTACCGAGTACCAACTGTAAGCCAGGCATGGAGCTGGGTTGGTATTTTCTGAAGCAAGGCTCTGCAAATAACCACTTGAATTCAAAAGAAACTAGGCATATATTTTAGGAAAATAAAAACATTCTGGCTATCTACACATGGACAAAGTTTGTGTTTTTCTTTTTGCTTTGGAGCTTCTCAAAAGTTGGAAGAAATTTCTAGCCTCCCGCATTTGAAAAACCAAATTCCTGTTTCCATATCCTATTAACCAGCCTATTTTACCAAAATTTTTGTTTCACCCTTTGTGACTTCCATAGTCTTCTACAGGGACCATCAGTAGGAATCAGGTGATTCCGGATTCACCAGTGTCTTCAGAAAACAACCCTACATCCTCAGGTTGAGCTGAGAAAGTGAGCAGAGCTACTCTTTAGCTGAAGTGAAGGGATTCAGCAGAAATATCATTACCGTTTTTCTTCAGTTGGTAAATGGTGAATGATAACAATAAATACAAAGATTTCACTTCATAGGTGTTAAAGCCAATAGAAGGTGAATGCAGGTGAAATTCGCTTTCATTATCTATAATTCTTAGTTTACTTTTTTTTTTTTTTTTTATCAGACAGGGCTTGGCTGCCTCCAGGCTGGAGTGCAGTGGCACAATCAGCTCACTGCAGCCTTGGACTCCTGGGCTCATGTGATCCTTCTGCCTCAGCTTCTGAAGTGGCTGGGAGCACAGGTGCACACCACCATGCCTGGATAATTTTTTAAACATATTTTGTAGAGATAGGATGTCACTGTGTTGCCCAGGCTGGTCTCAAACTCCTGGTCTCAAGTGATCCTCCCACCTCAGCCTCCCAACGTTCTGGGCTTATAAGCATGAGCCACCATGCCTGGGCACCTTTCCTGTAATTCTTTACAACAACCCAGGAGTGTGGATCAAATTACATTAATATTAGTTTCTCACTATAGCAAAGAGAAAGCAAAATGTCTGTACTGATTTAGTTGCAAACCTAACTTAGCTACATAGTACACTCTCTTCTACAAGAGAAAATGGGCTAATTTCTGTACACAGGGGGGCCAGGGAGGGACTGACTGCTTCTGGTCATAACTCCTCCATCTCTGTCCTGCTGAGATAATGATACTTCCCTTCAACCTTCTCTTCTGTGGCCTAGTTTCTATATCTCTTGTTTGTTTTCCAAATTCCAAGTTAGATGGGGCCCTAGTTAAACACCATTTGATATAGAGAATGTGTCCTCCCCTAAATCTCATGTTGAATTGTAATCCCCAACATTGGAAGTGGGCCAGGTAGTAGGTGATTAAATCACGGGGGCAGTTTCTCATGAAGAGTTTAGTACCATCCCCTTGGCACTGTCCTTGCAGTAATGGGTGAGTTGTAACAACATCTGGTTGTTTAAAGTGTGTGGTGCCTCCTCTCCCTCTCTTGCTCCTGCTCTGGCCGTGTAAGACATGCCTGTTCCCCCTTTGCCTTCTGCCATAACTTTAAGTTTCCTGAGGCCTTCCCCGAAGCTGAGCAGATGCCAGCATCATGCTTCCTGTACAGCCTGTGGCTCTGTGAGCCAATTAAATCTCTTTTCTTTATAAATTACCCAGTCTCAGGTATCTCTTTACAGCAAAGTGAGAACAAACTGACACTCCATTCTAGTTCAACTCCTCATTATCAGTATCACAATGAGGAAACTGAAGCCAGATTGGTCAAATGTGTTGTTAAGAGTTATGTGGTTCTTGTTTGTGGGAGCAAAACGAAGTATACCTGTGAACACAGAGCATGAACTATGGAGACTCAGAAGGGTGGGAGGGTGTGTGATGGTTATGCTAAAAGCCCAGAGCTGGCCAGGTGTGGTGGCTCATGCCTGTAATCCCAGCACTTTGGGAGGCTGAGGCGGGCAGATCAGTTGAGGTCAGGAGTTTGAGACCGGGCTGGCTAACACGGCAAAACCTTATCTCTACTAAAAATACAAACACTAGCTAAGCATGATGGCACACGCCTATAATCCCAGCTACTTCAGAGGCTGAGGCACAAAAATAGCTTGAACCTTGGAGGCGGAGGTTGCAGTGAGCTGATATCACACCACTATACTCCTGCCTGGGTGAAAGAGTGAGATTCTATCTCAAAAAAACAAAACAAAACAAAACAAACAAAATGAAACAAAACAAAAGCCCCGACTTCACTACTATGCAACACATCCATGTATGGAAACTGTACTTGCAACCTTCAAATTTATACAAATTTTAAAAATTAAAATAAATAAATAATGTTCTCAAAAGACAGTTGTGTGGTCAATTCACAAGCATTGCTCCCTTTATCTTTCAAAGACTGATCTAGATTGGGGGTGTGCGTGTGGTGGGGGGTGGTGCCAGCAGTCATGGATGACATAAGAATAATGTAAAAGTACAAAGAGTGTGATCAACATTCACAGCACTAATTCATGCAACTCAATGAACAACTCATTCAAAGTATGTACCTGCTTGCCACTTTTGCAAGTGCTAAGGATACAGAAGCAATTAACACTGACACATCCCATGCCCTCAGAACTCCTCCAGTCCAGTGGGGAAGGCAGACTGCACACCCAGTAAAAGTGGTCATCAGGGAGCGTCATGAGCACCACGGCAGATTTTAACTGGGTGAGATGATGGAGAAGAACAAGGCTGACAGTGGGGTGCTGCCTGTGCTTCCCTGTTCCTTACCCATCCTACTACGATACACACCTTCCTTGTAACTTCCCTTCTTTCTTATCCTCCTCTGTCCTAACAATAAAGAAGCAGAAGGAATTGTTATTTCTTCTTTTATCTCTCTGCCTTCTCTCTCTTTCTCTCTCTCTCTCTCTGCCTTCTCTTTCTCTCTCTCGCTCCTCCTCTCTCTCCCTCCTCCCATGTCATCTACTCATTCAATCAAAAAAAAAAAAAAATCTGCAGAGTTCCTGCCCCTTATATAGCAGAGGGAAGCTGGAAAAAGAGCTCTGCTATGCAGCAGCTTAGGAGAGGTAAGAGATATTCATAGGGAAAGTGGAAAGAAGTGTGTGGGGGTGGTTGGTGGCTAGGGAAGTGTTAAAGCAAATGGGATGGTCAGTGAGCATTATCTAGATGAGTTTGTCCTTCCAGACCACAGACTCTAAATGCAACTGGCATGAAACTCACCCTGTGCCTGGCCTTGAATTAAGGTAATGCCCTAGGTCATGCCTGCTCTCGTTCTCTCTCCCTCTTGTATTCCAACTGGTGCCTTTTAACCTCTTCCACTTCCAACCCATCCGCTGAATTTTGCATGTGAGAGAACTGCATCTCCCTGGAAGGCAATCATTGATGTTTCTCTTTCGATACCTCCTTACTCTGTTCCACTCTTACCTGTTCCCCTGAAACCCTGATTCTAAAATATAATCGTAGGGTCAACTTTCTACCTTGAAAACTGGCTTAGGATTTTCTTTATCCTACAAGGGGCAATCAAGTAGCTGAAATAAACAGAGAAAAAATTCATTATCGGGAGGGCTTGACAGAGATCTATCCAGAAGTGTAGACTAAAAGAATAGGAAAGGATATCCCAGCTGGTGAGAACAAGTGTAGCAAGGGCTTGGAGCTGAGAACTGAACATATTTAGATATCAAGAGATCAACTTGCCCAGATGGAATAAAATGTATTTGGGATTCATGGAGAGAAGACAGAATGTTAGTCAAAGATGAACTTATTGAACAACCAACTAGATGATATTCATGTTTCAAGAATATTAGTCCTACAATCTGTTGGCTGGGATCCAGGGGAGGGTAGCTTTAGGTAGGAAGACTACCTAAAAAGAATTTCCAGATATTTAAGTAAGAAGTCCCTGGAGCAATATGCCAACAGAGGGAATGAAAAGACGCCTCCTAGAAGATACAGATAAAACACTCACCTATCACGTGGTGGTGGATGAAAAACAAGACAATGTCAGTAAGTAAAGCTTGGGAGTGAGGTTCCTGGGAAGACAGTGGTACCCATAGGTGAATGAGTGAGATGCGGACTGATTATAAGTGTTATGCATTGGGAGCCTTAAGTGACAGAAAGAAATAAGTGAAGATGTACAGCAATCTGTGCTGCATATGGCATTAGGATTCAGTGATAGATAAGGAGTCGGTTACTCTAGACCTATCAACGTAGAAGTGAAAGCTTTGAAGACGAACACTGAGGAAATAAAACCCAGCTGTCAGAAAGACCCATACTGGTCTTTCATCTAATGTTGATGTTACATTTCTCTCACTTACACAACACCCCCATCGAAAGGTGAGATGCATTTATGTATCTCTTCATCCTTCCATCCCTCTATTTGCTAGACCATTATTATATCCAACAAGTACTGATGGTCAGCTATGGGCCAGCACTACAGTAGATGCCGTGGAAATAATCAGAGGTGATACACTATTTGAATAATCAGCATGCATTAGGCACCAACCAGTTAGAACAGACAAATGCTGTGGCATTGAGCACAGTCCCAGGGGACCATTAAACCTTTAGTTCTGGATCAAGGGTAAATGCAAGGAAGCAGAACATATGGAACGGCAGGGAATAGAGGACACTTTGGGGCTTGAGACAGTAGCAATTTATCAATCAGAGTCTTAATTGATCTATAACAGCTAAGTATCAGCCTAGGTACAAGGACAGACAATTCCGACTTAGCCCCTGTATTTATAAGGCTGCTGGTCTAAAGCCATCCTATACAACAATACAGTAGCAGGTTACAAGCCACATGTTCTTAAATTTAAATTAATGAACTCTCCTGACACAAAGAAATGATAAATATTTGAGATGACAGATAGGCTAACTACACTGACCTGATTACTATACAGTATATGTATAGAAACATCACTATGTGCCTCATGAATATGTGCAATTATTATTTGTCAATTAAAAATAAAGTAACACATTTATGTTACTTTAAATAACATGATAGCTCACGTCTGTAATCCCAGCACTTTGGGAGGCCGAGGTGGGAGGACCACCTAAGGTCAGGACTTTGAGACCAGCCTGGCCAACATGGCGAAACCCAGTCTCTACTAAAAATACAAAAATGAGCTGGGTGTGGTGGCGTGTGCCTGTAATCCCAGCTACTTGGGAGGCTGAGGCAGGAGAATCGCTTGAACCCGGCAGGTAAAGGTTATAGTGAGCTGAGATCGTGCCACTGCACTCCAGCCTAGGTGACAGAGTGAGGCTCTGTCCCATAAATAATTATAATAACAACAATAAAGTAACACATTTTTTAAAATAACATTTTTAAAAAAATCACTTACTTTTCAGTTAGTTTTCAGGTGTAATAGTCACATTTCAAGTGTTCAATTGCTCCATCTGGCTGGTGGTTACCATATTGAACAGCACAGATAAAGAATATTCCTTATCTATTCTCTTAGCAGGGTTACCTATGTAAGGTGATACATATGTTAAGTAGCTTGACTGTAGTAATCATTTCACAAGGGATACGTACATTAACATGTCTCACATATACCTTAAATCTATGCAATTTTAAAAAATTAAATTGTATTTTTATTTCAATACTTTTGGGGTACAGGTGGTTTTTGGTTACATGGATAAGTTCTTTAGTGGTGATTTCTGAGATTTTGCCTCACCGCCACCCAAGCAACTCATAACCCAAGCAGTGTACACTCTACCCAATACTTAGAAAACCTCCCAGTTTTCAGGAAATGCTGAAGCCTGAACTTCAAAGGCATGAAAAGATAAATGTGGCATGTAGGGAATTAGAGATGGAATTTCCTTTATTACTAGGAACAAGAGCTGCAAGTCTTATCTCCTGTGTGACACAAGCATTAGCTGATCAGGGTTACACTAAGTCATTCTGAGGTAACTAACAGCTAATACACCATCTTTCCAGTTCTTTCTATCTCCGCCTCCTTCTTCTTCTCTGTACCCTCAACCTCCTCCCAACCTTCCCCCTCTGAGTCACCAAAGCCCATTATATTATGACTATGCTTTTGAAATAGATGCAATTCTTACTTGTCAATAATACCTCATTAAGACTTGGAGAAAAAAAATATATTCCTATAATCACAGAACTGGTGTATTGGATAACACTAGACCAAAGAAAAAGAAAAAAAATAAAGTTTGCACAATTAATTAATGATAAACGTGATGCAGCATGCCATGGGATTTTTAACCTGACGGGAAAATAGAGATCAAGGAAGCCTTCTCTTGGAAGTTAAATTTTCAAGTTGTAGAAAATCATGCTGAGGCTTAAGTTCCACCACTGACCCTGCTACTATAAGCTTTCTGTGACTTTCCTCTTAGCACACAGATAACGACAAAGGGATGTGGAGAGCTAGAAAAAGATGCTGCTTCCTGGGAGCTCACTCTCTTACACCATGTGCATTGGCCAATCTGTTCTTCTAGACCTGTCAAAGTAGAAGTGAAAGCTTTGAAGAAGAATATTGAGGGAATAAAATCCAACCATCAGAAAGACCCATACTGGTCTCTTGTCTAATGTCAATGCTATCTTTCTCCCATTTACACAATACTCCATCAGGAGTTAAGATGCACTTATCTACCTATTCAGTTTTCCATTCTTGTACCTGTCTGACTATCATTATATCCTGCAAGTACTGATGGTCTACCAGCACTACACTAAATGCTATGGGTATCGTCAGAGGTGATATACTATTGAACAATCAGCAATCCAAAGGGTCCCGATGCAAAGGAAACATTCTGGAAAAAAAATTAAACAAGAATAACCAAATTTTGGAAGCAGGAAATGAAAATTAATTTT
Organism: Papio anubis; assembly: GCF_008728515.1. Classification (NCBI taxonomy): domain Eukaryota; kingdom Metazoa; phylum Chordata; class Mammalia; order Primates; family Cercopithecidae; genus Papio; species Papio anubis. The sequence goes on from NC_044993.1 coordinate 67,637,297, forward strand.
CCGAAGCCAATGGAGACATCAAAACTCTGATTCAGACTAAAATATGGCATTCTTCCCAACATCAGCCCAGGCCCAGTGTCAGCCATGAACAAATTCCAACTATAAAGTCATCGCTCCCGCTAAAATCCTGCAAGAGACTGGAACAATTTCTCCACCAGCATGTATCCAACATGTTATGGGTGAAGAGCACACAAAACCCAGGCATGTGGCCAGCTTAGATGTCAAATCATTTGCCTTCCTGACAACCAGGCGATGTCCCAGAACTCAGTGTTTGTTCCGGGGGAAGTGACTGCTTGGTCTCGGAAGTGGATTGAGGTTTGCTGGACCAGAGAAGCTGCAATCCCAGGGACAGTTTGGAAATCCACTAGATACACTGAGAGGAGTCAGTACTCATAAACCTCCCCAATGATGCATCTTGCCATTCCTTCCTTTCTAAAATGATTTGTTTCCAAAAAAATTATATCCGCTCACTGGTTTAGAGCAGTAAATTAATACTCTTTTTTATGTCTCTCTTTAGACGGCAGTTGTAGATACGGAAATACCATATCCATAGACAAATTAACATGAGCTCCCTTACATCCCTGCACTAATTATCTTAGGGACCACAGCCTCCCTTAGGTTAGAAGTTCCAATCCCAATGCAGGTTTGGAACAGGAATTTCTTTCAGAGAAGCAGCAATTTGAATCATGTTCAGAAGACAGAGGAATGAGAAGGTCGTGTATGATCTGAAAACCCATCCTTGAAACCTTTTGTCCTCCATCCCTCCCCTCCCTGCCCCAGCACTAACAAAGGCATCTAAGAGAAAGACGCTGCTTGAAACAGAACAAGATCAAGTAACAAGCATATTTAACTTTACACTAAATAGATTTGAACAGACTTCATGCCAAACAGCCCCCTCCTTTTTACTTACAAAACCTCCCAGTTTTCAAGAAATGCTGAAGCCTGAACTTCAAAGGCATGAAAAGATAGATGTGGCATGTAGGGAATTAGAGATGGAATTTCCTTTATTATTAGGAACAAAAGCTGCGAGTCTAATCTCCTGTGTGATACAAGCGTTAGCTGATCAGGGTTACACTAAGCCATTCTGATGTAGCTAACAGCTAATACACAGTCTTTTTAGTTCTTTCTATCTCCGCCTCCTTCTTCTCTGCATTTGAATATGCAAATTCCAGGACAATAGAAAGAGTCCTGCAACCCCACTGAGGGCAAAAGAATTCCCTTTGATCAGCATCTTCCAGGCCTGGAGTCCCATGGCCTCCAATTCTACCTGCTCCTTTATGACATGGGCTGATATTTGATGTATCAAATTATACTCCAGCACTTTCAGAAGTAGAACCTGCTAAGAAATTCTGCATTCCTATGAAGGAAGCTACATCTTGAAAAATAAATATTTCTTTCAGCTAGCCTTTTAAAATTTTGATATTTATTGTTAAATTATTACAGATTTCTTCCTAAAACAAGGTATTTACCCATAAAACTATTGCAGAGGAGGGCCGATATCAGAGACTTTGAGAAGGTGCTACTCCAAATGCTAGAGTATATATGTATATATAAAAAGAAGAGAGCTGAGAAAATTGGACAAAATACTGCTAGCTTCACCAAAAATAAAGTCCTTGCATGCAACGAGAAAGGCAGAAAGCGGAAAAGTGCTTACTTGCTGAAAACAAATGAAATTTCTAAAATGTACCCCAGCATCTTAAAGTACAAAATTTTTTTTGCAGTAATTTTTATATCATAGTCACGTATTCCAGCTCAAAAAGAGCAAATGAATTGTTCTTAAATGCCTCAAGAAATACATGCTCTCAGTAACTGATCTGTGTTTGCTGGCATTTCTTTCTACTTTGGAGGGTCATGTGACTCGGAAGGGGGACAGAATGTCTCCTGATGAGAAAACCCTAGGGGGGAAAGAAGAAACCACAAACACATTTTATTTTAATCCCCAGCTAATAAAGGCACAGTTAACCCACTGATAACCTCACACATTTCCCAGGTTCACTGGGGAGGGAGGGCTAAAGGAGGGTGGTTCTACCTTGCAGGCCCTCTTCTCATCTCTAGTACAATAGGGCAGAAGAGAAAGACATAGGCAGGCAGCAAAGTTTTTGTAACAACTTCAAACCTACAGAAAAGAGCTTTTCATAGAGAACAGGATTAAAGACATGGATATATTTATGGAATGAATGTTCGAAATGGGTTGCACTTACTGAATGCTGAGTCCGATCAAGGAAGCTGTAAGTTCCACTTGCATGAGTTCTTTGACCAGTTTCCTAAAGAAGAAAAGGGGGAACGACTTTAGTATCAAGAAATGTATTCTTTAATTTTGTCCGCACTTTTTTTGTCATAGTAATATAGACCAACTTCCAAAATAGGTTCTGACTACACTGTGAATTTAACAGCAATAATGGTGATGATGAGGATGAAAATGATTCAGTTCTTCAATATATTTTCATTACATCCTCTTGGATCCCGGTAAAGAAGGTGTTATTATCTTCTCTATTTCATAAGAGGAAACTGAGGCCCAGACAGCTCTCACAGTTCATAAGACGTTGATGTACATCGTGAACCCTGAATTTGAACTCGGGCAAGTAGACACCAAGCTTGGAAGCACTCTACTATTACACCATGAGTTCCTGTCACAGGAGGTGTTCAAGGGAAGACTGGGGGTTGACATTTCAGATGTATCATTGTGGATTTTCTTCCTGGGAATTAGCTTGGATGAAATGAATTCTACATTTCCTTTCAACTCTAGAACTGCAGGATTCTATAATGCTGATTCAGGTGATACTTAAAGTTCAAATACAGAAATGATTTAATTTTGCAATGAGTAGTATTATGATATAAGGTATCCCAGCAGTAATAAATTCCATAAATATGGCTATCAGCACCCAATCAGAGGGAGTAAGATTCATGTTCATTGATAATTAAATAAACTAAATATCACCTGAACTGCAAATGGCCATCATAATCTCCTATAGTTCAGTGAGTTGAAAGAGAGGTCACCTCCTAACAGAAAAACCAAGATTTCTGGGAGATCTGAAAGACGTTTATGGCATCCTATACCCAAGGGGGCTGGGATACTGACTTGTTTCCTCTCTGGGGAGAAACTTAAGTAGCAGAGATGGGACTGCTTTGTAGGGTTCTGGAATCCTGATCCATTGCTCACTGAATTACTCTTATAAAGTAGCAATACAATTTACACCAAGACTCAATACAATTCACAAGATTTAGAGGTAAATTTAAAACATTATTTGCAGATATGTTTAGACAATATACCACCTTCCCTAATGTGATAGGCATATCTAGATATATAGATATACAGATATACATATCTGTATGTATATATACATATAAATGAACATTACATATGTGTATGTATGTGGATATATATATATGTGTGTAGTCTTCACATCTGGTGAGTCCCCTCGTGTTGATAAATTACAACACCTAAGAACCTCAAGTGACTTCAAAATATTGGAAAGGGGGAGATCTGCAGAGAGACACAAGAATAGATACAGCTACTAAGTGGTTGAAATGGTGGTGATAGTATTCACCCTTCAACAGCCTTTTGCTTTGCATTTTGATGTCTTCAATTTCTTTCAACTAATAAAAATGACCAATCTCATGGGCTAGTGTCAACAAATGGCAATGATGCACTCATTCACCACACATCTATCTATCCATCCATCCATCCATCCATGTATCCATCCATCCATCCATCCATCCATCCATCCATCCACCCACCCACCCACCCACCCATCCACCTACCCATCCACCCAACCATTCACCCATCCACCCATCTACCCATTCACCCATCCATCCATCTACCTACCCATCCACCCACCTATCCACCCAGAGACCCATTGATCCATCCATCCATCCATCCATCCACCCACCCACCTACCTGTTCATCCATCCATCCTCCCACCCACCCACCCATCTGTCTATCCATCTGGCTGCCATCCATCTATCCATCCATCCACCCACCTACCCATCCATCTATCTTTCCAATCATCCTTGGCTTCACTACCTTCTAGCTTTGTGACCATGGTCAAGTCACTCAACCTTTCTTTGTCTCGGTTTCTTCATCATTAAAATGGAATAAACAGTATCTGCCTCAAGGAATTCAGGTGAATATTAAAAGTTAATATTTGTAAAACACTTAGCATTGTGCCTGGCACAAAGTCCGTGCTTTTTAAAAGTTTATTATTTATTAAGCCTTTTAAATGTCAGGTAGTGTCCCCCTGGTGCCTACAGTCCAGTGGGGAAGATAGACAGATCTTCATCGGGGACATTGGGGAAGGCTCCATCAAGGAAGTGGCAATGGAGCTGACATCGTAAAGCTGAGAAGTGGAAGAACATGATTTGGGAAGAATGGTTAGAACAGTTAGAATATAAATAGTCAAAATACATGGTTCTCATCTATAAATTCACAGTATGCCTCTACTGCAGGATTATCTGAGTCCTAATAATTATAGTAGTTGTAGTTTCATTGAATCCATACTACATTCCAAACTTCATATCGAAATTTGCATGCATCATCTCATTTATTAAAAATGATAGCTACCATGGTCAGGTTCAACCTTTTCAGCTCCTACTCCCTCTTTCCTGTGACTTCCTCCATCTCCGAACACATCCTTACATTCTAAGATCCAGCTAAATCAAATACTTAAGACACAATGCACTAGTATTCCTTTAGCCCTTTGATTACAACCTTCTCTCATCCTAAACTGTCCTTCACCCGGCCCCATTTGAACTCATGGAAGGTCTTGAGTCTTGAGACTTGAACGTCTACCCAAGCGTGCTCTCTGTAGCTTTCACTGACCCTTCCAGTGGGCCTGAATTTTACGGGAGGTCCCTATGGCCATTCACATATTCTTCTATTAGAAGCAGAATTATATATCCTTGTAACTTTTTGTGGACTTGCCCTACCCAGGCTGTGAATTTCTGGAAGGCAATGGCAATGTTTAATTCAACACTGTAACTTTGTAGTCTAGGACAAGGCCCCTTACATACTGCTCACTACACTGGGTAGCCTAAGAAGTGATTCCTCCTTGCCCCAGAGGGTTGTAGCACCAAGAAAGGACATTGACCTTCATTCCAGAAAGAGGTTTCTCTGAGCAACAGGGCTTTCTCTGGTGCTACCATACTTGGTACCCAGGTAATAACATTTAATTTCACGTCCATGTGAGTCCAAACCCACACCTTTACATCTGTTTTTAATCCAACCTGCAGTTGAAATGAATTTTATAGCCCCCTCCTTTCCACTAATAAGAATCTGTCAAGTCCTTTAGGGGGATTATTTTATAAAAACAGAGGCTGAGAACCATTGTCATAAAGTGAGAACAGAAATGATCATTAACAATGGCCCCAGACAGCAAGAAAACCCTAATATGCTCTCTAGGGTTCCAGAGGAGTGATGTAGTGTTATTTTTTTCTTTTTAACTAAGATTGTTCAGAGTTTGCAATTACTCTTGCAAACTACGTGAATAGCCATTTGTGACCAGGGAGAATCTCGGCTCCCAGTGGAATTGGGCAGAATTTTCATTGTACCAAGACTACACGAGAGCTAAAGAGCTGCGAGTGAAGGAAACTCAGAGGACATTGGAACAAAGTCAGGCAGAATGAAGGTGAATGCTCAGTTCATGCATTAGCTACCTTCACCTCTGCACTCCATCCAAATGGATGCACAAAATAGCAAACCGATTACTTCCAAAACACTGGTGTTGATGACCCTTGGACAGCCAGAATGTAGTTTAAGTTTCTAACTCTGACTCTCTGAACAGGGCTGGCTACTGCAACGTTTCTGTTTCCATAGACTCTGCCATCAACTGCTTCATAGACTTCCCCAGGCGACCACTGCAATGCCATCTCCTCCTGCCTCCAGGCTTGCACCCCATGCAGGGCAAGCAGTGTGATCCTTACAAAATGTAAATGTGACCGTGTTACTTAATCGTTTAAATCCTACATTACTGGCTTCCCATTTCATTCCAAACCTACCTTACCCCTGACATCCTTAACGATTTGCTCCTGGACACAGCTCCAGCCTTATTTATTTATTAGTGAGAAGGTCACACTTCCCCCCAGTTCTGGGTACCAGCGCCATGGACTTTCCCATTCTGGACCCATTTACTTTCCCATTCACTCCCCACCTGCCACAGGGACGCCTTGCAAGCTATGCCTTTGACTGGGGATACTCTTAGCACCTAATTAACCCCAATGCATTGCTGCTTCCTGATGGAACCCTCCGACCACATGGCTTTAAGAGCCCATCATCCTTTCTTCATAGCCCACATCCCAGCTCTCATTTTGCATCCAATTAAAAATTATTTTAAAAAATGATTTGATGAAAGTTTGCCCGTCTCACCGGCATGTTAGTTAGCTCCATAAGGGTGGAGCTGTGTGGGTTTTGCTCACTATTTTAACTCTGATCACAATGCCATGGATATGGCAGACATTCAATAAATATTTATCCAAGGAAGAAAAGATGGAAGGTAGAGAAACAGGGAGGGAGGAAGGAAGGAACGAAGGAACTATCGGCTTAGTCATCCTATGGCTAATTTTAGAAACAGCCTCCCCAAAAGTCATTTCCCTCCCCCATCTCTGTCTAGCATAGTGCCAGAAATTGGGTCTGAAGCGCATGATCCTGGCTCCATTAGTAAGTGCTATATTGAGAAGAGACGAAATCTCACCCTATCTAGGTTCAATTTTCTCCTAGGAATTTGCAAGGCACACTTAAGTTTCACCAGTAACTGTGGGGTCACTCTTCTCTGCCATGTGTGCAGAAAAAAGCAAAAGTTGCAATGAGGAGAGAGAAGAAGAAGAAAGTAGAAGGGCCATGGAGGAGGGTTTTGGGGTGGGAGGGCAAGGGTTGCCTTGTTTCCTGATTACATAGCAGTTCAGAAATGCTGGTCCCCCCTGGGACTGGGCACGCCGCCTGACTTTTAGTGCTAAAACTTGCTTCTGTGCTCCTATGCCGTGTAAGAAACATGCTCATTTATTGAGTGAACGTGAATGGGTTTCTGTTGTTTGCAAACAATGCAATTATGTGTAAGAGCATTTCAGAGGGTGGTGCCTCACCTAAGTTAGGATTTTGTACCCACCCTGCAGGCAGAGAAGCAAACTGTATCTTGATCATATCAGGGACTGTGATTGCATACACGCTCTCCAAGCCTCACAGCAGCCCCTGACCTCATTTAGGTGTCTGGCATTTAACTGTCCTTTAAAGGATCCTGAAGCTGAACCAGCAAACTGCCCAGGGTTGCCTGGTACCACTCAGGGATTATGATACGCGATTCCTGGTCGTAGAGAGGTTAGTGCCCATCACACCTGGGATGGGAGAAGTGAACCAGGACAGGGAGTGCACTGAAGCCTCCTGAGACTGGAGGTAGAGGCCCTCCCCATGGGAATCCAGTGACTCCCAGCCACATAACAGGAAGCTACTTAGCAGTAACCATTACTGCAGTAAGGGTATCTGACTGGCCTCAGTCTGCCATGCAGAAGATTCATGCGTCCCTGGATTCACTGCAGGATCACTGCACCCTGAGCTCCAGCCTCAGAAGCAATACATAGTGTTACTGTAAACCTGTGGTTCCTTTTCTAAGGACAGCCTTGGGTCAAAGCACTACCTTTCCCTGACATCAGGTGTAGGCATTTCACACAGTGAGGACAGCATGGAATATCTTTTGACTTCAGGAGCGGATTCTCCAACATCATCTCCTTTTGCTTCCCATCCCATCCCCACATCAGATGCTTGGCCTCTGTGACGAGCATTCCCCAAAGAGAGATTGTTTTTCTCCCTTTGTATTTGTTGAGTGAGCTGAACAAGAACAAAACCCCAAAGCCAATAGTTCTTTTTTTTTTTTTTTTTTTTTTTGAGACAGAGTCTCGCACTGTCACCCAGGCTGGAATGCAGTGGCATGATCTCGGCTCACTGCAACCTCTGCCTCCCAGGTTGATGCCATTCTCCTGCCTCAGCCTCCTGAGTAGCTGGGATTACAGGTGCCCGCCATCATGCCCAGCTAATTTTTTGTATTTTTAGTAGAGACGGGGTTTCACCATATTGGCCAGGGTGGTCTCGAACTCCTGACCTCGTGATTTGCCCACCTCAGCCTCCCAAAGTGCCGGGATTACAGGTGTGAGACACCGTACCTGGCCAAGCCAATACTTCTAAACTAAAATGAAATGTCCTAGCATCTCTGATATCACTGTGCCTGGGCACTACCTGTTTCCTCTATCTAGGATTCTGTTCCATTTTTTTTAAACCACTGGTAAATGTGCACCTGTTCTTCACAGCTTCAGGGAGTCCTCACTTACTTTCCAAGCACAATGAATCATGCCCTCTTCCCCACGCTTAGAATCCAGTTAGTATGTCTATAGACTCATCATTCATAGACGTCTGTCTCTACATCTGTCTTCTCTATTGGAGTGGCAGCACCTCAAAGCATCAGGCTGTGCCTAGTCATATTCATGAGTGACAGTACAGTTTGACAGTAATTTGACATCCTACAGGTTTCGGACAGAGATTTGGTTTCAAAATCAGTTCTCTCATTACTTCTGGGCAAGCTGCTTGACCACTTGGAGCTTCAGGTTTTTTATCCATAGAATGGGTATAATAATGCCCACCTCAGAGGATTGACATGAGGACACTACAACTAAATTACCTGGCAGTACTACCAAATAAATATTTCTCAAGACAAAGAGCCAAGAGCTATGCCTACTTCTTCAACAACAGTTCTCTCTCTCAATAAACAAAGTCTTATTGTGCTTTGCAAAATTTTGCCAAGGCGATAAGATCATCCAGATGACTTTCAGCATAGCCTAGTGTCATAAGCCATCACGGCACCTGCCACGTAGTAAATGCTCATTGAAGAGTCCTAAAAATAAGGAACCAATGAGGTTCTTCTCTCACTGATCACATACAATTGTAGCCGCTATCCCAAGGTTTATATGTGGCTTATGCTGTTTAAAGGCAATAAGTGGCTGGCTGTGGTGGCTCACGCCTGTAATCCCAGCACATTCGGAGGCTGAGAAGGGCAGATCACAAGGTCAGGAGTTCGAGACCAGCCTGGCCAATATGGTGAAACCCTGTCTCTACTAAAAATACAAAAATTAACTGGGCGTGGTGGCAGGTGCCTATATTCCCAGCTCCTTGGGAGGCTGAGGCAGGAGAATCGCTTGAACTCAGGAGGCAGAGGTTGCAGTGAGCTGAGATCGTGCCACTGCACTCCAGCCTGGGCGACACAGCAAGACTCTGTCTCAAAATAACAATAATAATACTAAAGTCAATAAGCATCATTGCATTTGCAATAAACAAGTGTATTAAACATCGCACTTAAATGCAATTAGTCTTTCTGCTCCTTTTAATCTGGCTGCATTTGCCCATTCAGCAAGGGCTCAGGTATAGTCTCTGTGTCTGCTTCATGGAAGGGCTCCTCCCAGCCTGCCTCTGTAGGGAAGCAAACTTCTCCCCGAAGCTCCAGGGACCTCCGAGAGACTAACAATATTACACCCCACACACCGCCTCCCTTTGAGCCTTATTGTTGGTGTGTTTAATTTCCTGTCTTGGCCTTACAGGAGATTTCTAATGTTTGGGCTGTAGGGTATGTTCTGATTAAAAATAATCCTCCCAATTATGGCTTGGCATGAGCCTCCTGTCAGGCGCACTCTGCCACCAGCTCCGCTTCCCTGTCAGCAATAATTGTGTCTGCAGTGCCTAACTGTAAATGAAAACCCAAGGGGCAAGTTTGGGTCCCTGGTTCCTGGGCCGCGCCGGATCTTTTAATTTGCACTGTCTGTCAAAAAGATGCAACTGTGTGTACTCCAAAGAAATCCTCAGACTCTCAGATTCAAGGCCAGAGAGAGAAGAGGTACCACAGCCTTTTCAGGGAAATTGCATTTGAACCCGCCAGAGATAACAGGGTGTGTGTAAGGCAACGAGGCTCTTTTTACTTGGCTCCAAACTTTAGCTAGACCCGGTATGAAAAGGGAAGCTGAACTCCAGGGAAATTTCAAGGTATATTTATATTATTTCTCCACCGAGTACATAAGACGGGCCATTGAATTCAAAACAGGTGAACGCAATGGTTTGAAAGGAAATATACATGTGAGACCTGATTATTCCAATCTCTATAAAATTAAAACTTCCTGGGTATAGGGTGAGAGGAGAGAGGTAAGTCTTTTCAGCTGGGAAATATCATCAAGGTATTCCTGTATAAGCGGAGAGATGTCCCTCTGGCCGGGCTCAGACTAGGCACTTGAAATATGCTGTAGGGTTTAAAAAGTGGCACAGGGAGACAGCTACCAAGTAAAGTTGTTTTAGGAGTGATAGTGGGGAAGTACTTTTGGTGTTTCTCTACATCCCCCGTATCTGTTTTTCTAAGAACGGCACCTGCTATTCCAGACAGCATTTGCATCTCTTATTCCACAACTCCTGACACCTGGTCGAATATCCTGCTCTTTGCATAAATACGGGATGCAATTCATGCATCCAATGCTTACCAAATGCAACACCAATGCATTTCCCCAAGAAACTGCCTCTCCGGCTCAGCCTAGCTCCAAGGGGCTTCTTTTACTTAGGACATACATTTTGGTGACTAAGTCATCCAGGTAAGACCTACTCAGAGCCACAGGAGCAGAATGTTCAGGTGCAGGCAACCCTGTCAGTCAGCAAACTACGGACCACGAGTCAAGTTAACACACAGCCAGTATTTTTATTTAAAAAAAATGTTTCTCGGCCGGGCGCGGTGGCTCAAGCCTGTAATCCCAGCACTTTGGGAGGCCGAGACGGGCGGATCACGAGGTCAGGAGATTGAGACCATCCTGGCTACCACAGTGAAAACCCATCTCTACTAAAAACACAAAAAAATTAGCCAAGCGTGGTGGTGGGCACCCATAGTCCCAGTTACTCAGGAGGCTGAGACAGGAGAATTGCATGAACCCAGGAGGTGGAGGTTGCAGTGAGCCCAGATGGCACCACTGCACTCCAGCCTGGGCAACTGAGCGAGACTCCGCCTCAAAAAAAAAAAAAAAATCCTCCGGGATTCAGTCATGTGCATTCATTTATGTAAGTGTTATCTAAGATTGCTTTCATGCCACAAAAGCGAAGCGGAACAGATGATCCAACATGTGGCTTGCAAGCTCAGGAACATGGATTCACACACAGAGCCACAAGGATCTACATTAGGAATAAGCAAATAATAATCACAATCCAAATAAATAAATATAGAAATAACATAGATGATAATGTATAGGATGTGCAAATAACAATCCAAATAGATAAATATACAATGTAAATGATTATAATTTATAAAAATATGTAGATAACATTCCAAATAACTATGTAAATAATACAAATTATCATTTATAAAAATAGGTAAATAACCTAAATAAATACATAAATGAATAAATGATTATAAAATATGTAAATAACAATCAAAATAAACTTATATAAATATGACTACCATTTATAAAAATATGTAAATAACAACCTAAATAAATATATAAATGATGATAACTTATAAAAATATGCAAATAAGCTAAATGAATGTATGAATGGTTATAATGTATAAAATATGTAAATAACAATCCAAATAAATATATAAATATAAATTACCATTTATAAAAACATATAAGTAATAATTCAAATAAATATATAAATAATATAATTATAATTGACATAAATATGTAAATAACAATCCAAATAAACATATAAATAACACAAACAATCATGTATAAAATATAGAAATAATTATCGAAATAGAGAAATACATAACATAAATGATTATAATTTATAAAAATACATAGATAATAATCTAAAGATATACATAATATAAATATCAGTTATAAAAATATATAGTTAAAACTCTATGTATTATTTAGATTGTTATATCATTTTATATATTACATATGATTAAATGATATTGTATAATGACTTAATATTATTATTAAATGTTATATGACTTATTTGTATATGTATTTAGATCAATTAGAAATAAATAATCTGGTATAAATAAGAAATAATTTATTTCTTATCCATTTAGTCTTGGACAATATTAACAGCTATAATGATGATTATTATCCAACACCAAGTATTTACCATGTACTAGGCACTTTACTTGCACAAGCCCCTCTAAGCACAACCACCACTATTTCTCTTTTGAGGATGACCTGGTAGGCACTTAAGAATGTGAAAGAACTTGCTGCAGGTTTTACCACTAGTCAACAGCAAAGCCAGAATGGAAATTCAGTTCTGTGTGACTCTAAAGTCCTTATGCTGATGTAATATTTAGTCTGCCTCTCCTTTTTTAAAAATAGAGATGTTGTCTAGTTTGACTTTTTGGGTGGCACCTTTGGGTTCATGTCTAGCAAAAGGAGAGAAGGTATAAGCACCAAGTTCACAAAGCAGCTTCTCTGAAATTTCTTCCTTTACCAATCTCACCATGAACCTAGAGAATTCCACGTTTCCACCACTTAAATGGGGGGATTTCGGGTGGCCTGTGACATCTCCTTAGAGGTGCTGAGTGCAAGGCACAGTATATCAGAGAAAACGATGACTTTTAATTCCTGCAGACAGATTCTTTTAGGTTGAATGACAAAAGACAGGCAGAAATGGATGGCAACTGCTGGCTGATTACGGGTATTGCCCAAAATTGTTTGGGAGATGAAAATGCTCCTTCCCACCACAGTAGAAATGGCCAGTGAGTTCTTCTGGCCAAGAAGAATGAGCCTTCTCAGCTAATGCTCCTGAGTTCATGTGAACTGAGTTAACCCAAATCCATCAGTTCTGGAGCTGGCCTGGCACACACTTGCTATTAAGAAGGCCAAAGGATTTCATCCATGAAGAAATCACTAGACTTCTTACATAAAAATGACTCTGACATAAAAGGAGGGCTAATCTCTGCAAAAATCTAATGCAGAAAGTTCCATTCCTTTCAACGCACGAGTGATAACTGAGAGGCCTCAGTGTCTCTTGCAACTTGCCAGGCTCCAGGAGCAGGGCTTCAAGGGAAAGGAGATCCCCTGCATGGTTTCCATCCATAATTCAACTCTCAGCTCAAATACTGCTTCTTAGCAAAGTCTTCTCTGATCAGTTCCTGCAGCAAATCTAGGACAGGTTCCCTTGTCACTGCATTTATCTCAGTTATAACTATACAGCAAAACATAAGCATTTGATTAGTACCTGTCTGTCCCACTAGGCTGAATGCTCCCTTAGAACTCGGACATGGAGGGTTTTGCACCCCACCAAATACTCTGCACTCAACACAGTACCTAGAGCAAAACCATTGCTCTTTAAATATGGGCTCAGCGAAGGAGTGAATAGTTCTAGAAAGAAACCACATGTTTCTCTGCCATCTGAGACCCAGGGGCTTTCATGGACCACCCTGCACTGACAGCTCCTTCTTTAAGCTCAACTTCCTACCTACCTCATGTCCAGCTCCAAAGGGGTCAGTTACAGGACAGACCATGATATTCAGAGGCAAGTGCATACACGAAGACAGAGCTTTGAATTTGGAAGTCATATGCACTTAGGTGCAACTGGCAGCTCCAGCATTTGCGAGTTGCGTGACCTTGGGTGAGTTACTGTCCATCTCTGGCCTCAATTATCTAATGCACGACGTAGAAATAAAAAGTACTATTTCACAGTATTCTCACAATGATCAAATGAGGTAATACAGGCAAAAATTAAAAAGGCTAAGAGTATGACTAGAGTATGTGTTTAAAAAGCTGTACCTACTTGAGTCATATTGAAGTCCTCCCAAACTGAAGAGGGCCTTGAGAGACAAGTAAAAGTGATGGAAATTATTGTGACTTACAGGAACTCAGTAAATATCTGTCTGGGAATGATAGGGACATATGCATGTGAGTGTGCATAAATAAAGACGATGCCAACAGCAAGAAAATAATAAAAATTAACAGGAAGAAGAAGGAGGAGGAGGAGGAGCATCTAATGTTTACTCTGTGTCATGCAGTGTGATAAACAAGTTGCATGCAGCATTGCACCGACATCCCTATGCCCTGGGCAGCATTATCTCCAATTCACAGATGAAGTATGATGCCCAGAGAAGGTAAGTAATGGTACATGTTCTCACTGAGAAGCCACACCTTGAACTGTGGTCTGAATGGCAGTTATGCTATATTTGCTCTCAATGAGAATGCTTCCATCCCAAGTAGACATCACATGCTTATGACTACACAAGGAAGGATTTGGGATAACCTGACAAGGACACTGATGTGCTTTTACAAGAAAGGAGCTCAGATGTGCCATGGGGCTGTGATTGGCTCTCACACACACAGGAATCTGCCCCACTGTGCATCACCCATTCCCAACCGATTCACTTTCGCTATTATCCATCATCTCACTAGTTCTGTTGATTGTTGTCATTGCAGAGAGAAATCGTGCAACAGGTTTACAAAGCAGTGTCTCTCAGATACAGCAGTTCCTTTATTTATTTATGTATGTATTGATTGATTGATTGACTGAGACAGAGTCTCACTCTGTCACCCAGGCTGGAGTATAGTCAGTGGCATGATCTGGGCTCACTGAAACTTCCAACTCCCTTCTCCTGCCTCGGCATCCTCAGTAGCTGACACCACAGGTGTGCACTACCATGCCCGGCTAGTTTTTGTATTTTTGGTAGAGAGACAGGGTTTCACCATGTTGGCCAGGCTGGTCTCGAACTCCTGGCATCAAGTGATCCACCTGCTGCGGCCTCCCAAAGTGCTGCCATCACAGGCAAGCACCACCATGCTGGTCACTGACACAGAAATTCTAAGGAGCATCTTCTCTCTGAGTACATCATTCCCAGCCCTGAATCTCCCCTCCTCAGGCATACAGCTCTGTAGGGAAGACAGTCCTTCAGATTCCAAGTGCGCTCCTCCTCTGTTAGCAACACCAGGTAGCTTGGGAGCTAAATCCACCACTTCCAAGGAGGTGGGATGGAGGAGGGATACAGTAATTTGGGAGCTCACAAGAGGGTGCGATGCGGCCAGCTTTATAGAGCCAGGATAAAAAAAAACCACATCATTGGGAATTCATGGAACTTTTGTTCATTAATCATCTTTTTCTTTTCTTTTTTTTTTTTTTTTTTTTTTTTTTTTTTTTTGGAGGCGGTCTCTATTCCAGGCTAGAGTGCAATGAGTAGATCTCCCTGACTCCTGCAATCTCCGCCTCCTGGGTTCAAGTGATTCTCCTTCCTCAGCCTGCTGAGTAGCTGGGACTACAGGCACCTGCCACCATGTCTGGGTAATTTTTGTATTTTAGTAAAGATGGGGTTTGGGCTGGGCGCGGTGGCTCATGCCTGTAATCCCAGCACTTTGGGAGGACGAGGCGAGTGGATCACGAGGTCAGGGAGTTCAGGAAGCCAGCCCTGACCAACATGGTGAAACCCTGTCTCTACCAAAAATACCATCAGCTGGGGTGTGGTAGTGTGTGCGTCTCAGCTACTCAGGAGGCCTGAGGCAGGGCACTGAACTCCCGGGGCTGGAGGTTGCAGTGAGCTGAGATCATGCCACTGCACCTCCAACCTGGAGCAGCTGAAATAAGGACTTTCATCTCAAAAAAAAAAAAAAAAAAGACAGGGTTTCACCATGTTGGCCAGACTGGTCTCGAACTCGTGACCTCATGATCCACCCGCCTCGGCCTCCCAAAGTGCTGGAATTACAGGCATGAGCCACTGCGCCCAGCCCATTAATCATCTTTTCCTTTGGATGTATTTCTCAATGAAAAGTAGTTTTCCATTTCTATTACCAAGATTAATGTGTCAACAATACACAACGGCATAAACTGGACCGGAGTGCAGAAGGAAAAGAAAGAGACAAAATAACGCAAAAAGCAAACCTTGAGTACATAGTGTGATATATTTACTCAGATTACTGCTTTATTTACACCACTGAGAACACTTTATTTTTGAGCTTCATAACTCATTGCTCTCTAAAGAAAAAGAAACTAGCTAGCTGCCACCTACTTCAACATGGAGAAAGAAAACACACTATAAAGAAAGCCCATCCTCCGCTCTGTAGGTCTCGATTTTTTAAAAAATTCTATTTAATATGTATGGGACTCCAGAGCACCTTATTATCTTATTTAATTCAGACCCGGGAAGATGTCTCAGAATGAAAATGGCACTGAAGTGATCGGAACTAAGCTCTGAAATGTGGACATCATATTTTCTTCAGAGAGATAATCAGCTTATCAGAATTCATTTCAACCTGAGAAAGGTCTCACAACTACACTGAAAATTCAAGCCGGTCTCATCATCTCAAGAAAGTAATCTCAAGGAAATAGGAAAACGATCAAGGCAAACTTGGTGCCGATAACTTTAAGAGTAAGAACTGCAAGTATTATATCCCAACAAAATCACTGTCAGTGGGGTTGGCCCCCAAGTATGGGAGACAACCCCACATAAAATATGTGAAGTGCCTTCACTAATACCATTATTTTTCAAGTCATTTATGCTACTTTTCAAAGATGCATTCACTACATTCTTTACGTCTAAAAATTCTCCCTAAGTTACTATTCTGAAAAAAGTCTTAAAAATATATTTTTCTAAATTAATCACTAAAAGGGGCATGAGTTTAGTCTCATGTCTGCTAATTACCAGCCATTTGGTCTTGATTAGGTTATTTAACTCACTCTGGGCCTCAGTCTCCTGTTTGCACAAGGAAGAGGTTAGACCTTCTTGTTTTAAAAATGTTCTTTCTTTTTAACTGCAACAGATGACCCAGTTCGTATGCATCCTCACAAGAGGAAAATCAACAAGCTTAAGAACAAAGGTACCCCAAAAGTGCACATATGTTTCAATGCTGTCAATACCAGGATAGATATACTGTGTACCTCTCAGTGTGACACGTTCCTACCCACAAGAAGAAAAAAATTAAACAAAACATAAAATCCATCTAGTCAGAAAGGGATATCTAACTCTTTTAAAAAGCCAATGGATTTCAGAAGATAAAAGAAAATTCCTGATAGTCAATCCTTCATGTTCAGCAAAGAACAACCAAGCCATTTGGTACAATGCTCCAGAAAAATAGACAATGAAGGAAATGAAGGAAAAATAGCAAGGCAGAAAGATCAATACAGCACTCAGCATCTCCGTGTGGGAGAAAGGAAAGTCATAAAACTAGTGAGATCATGAAAGGTTTGTGAAATGTTCAGGGGCCACCTCAGGTAACCATCAAAAGTTATGTATCTAATATGGGACCTCATCCAAATGTGTTTTGGGTAGTATTTTCTTTATAGCATGATTTCAGGTAAGAAATAAACATTGTGGATGAAGCCACAGGGCACATAGGCAGTTTTGAGATAAAAATATTTGCATCTCCGGTCTTGTCATGAGGGACAATAACATATAGTGGTAAGAACTCAAAACCTGCAGTAAACAAAGCTCAGTTTCTGATTTTTCTCTGAGTTTGACACTGGGGCATTTACAGACCCCTTCGAACCTCAGGATGTTCTTCTGGCAAGTGGTTGGAGTACCTGTGCTATTGGATCCCTGTAAGGATTAAATGAAATACTGCATATCTGACGCTTCACAAAATGCTTGCATATAATTCTGATAAATGTTCATAACTTTTAATCAGTAAAGCCTCATGTCTTGGGCCCAGATCTAATAGACGCAGATCCTAGCATTCAATGAGTATTAAGTTACAGAGCGTTTGCTAAGTTCTAGGCACTCCCCTAAACTGTATTTATAAAATTTTCCTTTTTTAAGAGTAGTTTTGGGTTCACAGCAAAATGAAGAGAAAGGTACAGAGATTTCCCACACACCTCCTCACACACGCATAGCCTCCCCTAAACGTTTTCTGTAATATTTTTTTCATTTGAAAATCTTCACAACAGGGAGTTAACTTTACTTACATCTCCGGAAACTAGATCTCATAACATTCCAAGTTACCCTAAAATGCTTCAACCTTTCACAAAAATCAGAAAAGCATCATTTTCATAAAGGTATTTATTTCAATGAGATCTGCATCGTTTAATAAGAAAGCAATCTTTAATCCTAATAAGGCAAAATCCTAGGTAGGCAATTGGAAAAACAAATGAACAAACAAACAAACACAACACCTCACTTAATTTCTAACCATAGTCTACATTCTTTGGCATGTGACTCCCATCAAAAATACAGAACTCATGTATATGAAACACTGAGTTTTTCCACATAGATTTAGAGTCTGGTTGTGCATAATTTCTTTTAGGTTTGAAATATGTAGAGATTTAAATAAGTCCACAGTTTAAAGAAGCAAAGAAAAAAAAATGTACATTCCAAAGTTTCCAGGTTCTGTTTCTGATCCTCAAGGATTTTTTTTCAATGACAATTCATCAGAAGTAAAAGTTTTTCAAAGGAACATAATGTAAGTTACTTGTGTTCATTTTAATGTGCGCATAGACTCATTAATCCATTTGGCACTTTTTGTGTTCCCACTTTGTGAAAAGCATCAAAGCATGGTGCCAGGTACAGTTAGGGATTCAGAGATAAAAGGGGTGTTCCATTTTCTAAACAAGCTCACATTAATAATAGCTAATAGAAGACACAATAAAACAAGATTCCCAGCAGAAAAACTGAAGAGCAATGCATCCTGACTTGGGAGGTGGTGGTGGAGTAAATGGACTTGGGAAAAGTGGCAACTGTGATAATTCATGGATTGAAAACACGGTCACTTAATGAAAGAGTAGGGCTACAAGCTAGATGCAGGAAGCTCCACGCCATCTGAGGGAATCAGGAAGAGATTTTTGGAGCCAGAATGTGGGAAAGACATTGACGGTAATTGGAAAGATGAAACTAGATGAAGGAGGCTTCATGAGTCCAACCCAACAACAGTATGAATTTAATGAGTACTCCGCTAAATACTTTATACGTATCACCTCTGCAAGTCTGGCTAGTACCTCTGTGAGGCAGGTCGTTGAGTGGGGGGAGGGATTTCTTTTTATTCTTATTTTTTAAGTTGACAAACATTGTATATATTTATGGTGTACAACACGATGTTTTGGAATATGTATACACTGTGGAATGGCTAAATCAAGCTAATTAACATGTGCATACTTATCTTTTTTTGTGGTGGGAACACTTAAAATGTACTCTCTCAGTGATATTCAAGTATATATGTAGTTATTAACTATAGTTGTACAACAGGTCTCTTGAATTTATTTCTTCTATCTAATTGAAATGTCGTATCCTTTGATCATCTCCCCATTTCCTCCCCTTTCCCCAACCTCTGGTAACCACCATTCTACTCTCTGTTTCTATGAGCTTGACTTTTTTAGATTCCTCATATAAGTGAGATCACGCAGTATTTGTGCCCCTGTGCCTGGCTTATTTTACTTAACATAATGACCTCCAGGTTCATCCATGTTGTCACAAATGACAGGATGTCCTTGTCTTTTGAAGCTGAATGGTATCCCATTGTACATGTGAGTGAGGGAGGTGCTTTTGTTATGTTTATTTCAACTGTAGATTCTGGGAGTACACATGCAGGTTTGTTACAAAGGTATATTGTGTAACGCTACGGTCTGGGCTTCTAGTGAACCCATCTGAGGTTGGTGTTTTTAATGTCCATTGAGGAAACTGAACCGGGACAGACTTGTTTCCCAAAGACCCCTTTGATAAGGAGAGTCACGCCTTTAACTGAGACCCAGCGGACTCCAGAGTCCATGCTTTTGGCCACTGCAAATAACTGAGTTTAGGCTGTGGCAGGTAGTCATTAAGGATCCATTAGGGATCTCTCAGAAGGGGAATGACTTGTTCCGACTGTATTTTAGAAGAAAAACTGGCTGAAGGCTAGAGAGTGAACTGGAAGTGAGAGCAATCATGACGCTGGAGTTTTGGGAAGTTAGAGTAAAATGAGGTCTCTGAAATCACTCTAGCTGGTGGCTTACGTGTGCTTCACCATGTACTGGCGCTGTGACCTTGGGCAAGTTACTCGACCTCTCTGAGCTTCAATCTTTACACCTGTAATATGGAAGTCATGAGACTGCCACTCATCTCAAAAGGCTATTTTTAGAATTACATGAATTGATGTATTCAAAGGAAGTAGATCTGCCTGCTCAACTGTGGCCATTTAACAATGGTGTTGGTAAATAACACAGTTATTACGTTATTTATCATCCCCTGAGGAACAGAGATGGAAGAGCAGAAAGAGGAAATGGGTCCACTGATTCAGATGAGTTTGTGAGGCTAAGGCCCCTGCACTGGCCCCTTGTATTTTCTTCCCCCTGATGCTAGTATTCAGCCTGCTCCTTTCATTCTAATGTTACCATCAGCTGCTGCATTGCTTGGGGTTACTTTCCTTGCAAATCAGACTGTGGGTTGCAACTGGCAGATGGCTTTTACCTGGGAACAGAAATGAAATATTAGAGACAAGGGCAGAAATAGCACCAGGGAAGCGGTCAAGATCCTGATATTCTTTTCCATCCATTGTCACCAATGAATACCGGTGCCTACCAGGGCTCCCCTCTGGGTTCTTAACCTCTCAAGTACCGCATGAGGAATGTCAGATAATCAGAAAACCAAAACAGGCTATAATTCCAAATTTTCCATGAACATCCAAAGGGTGGTACGATCCATTTAAATATCAGATTGCATTTGCATCCAACAAATATGTAAACTCAACATAATTTGTTTAATTTCAAAAGCTAACCTTTGGAAAACAGTCTCTTGAGATGGCTTGTCATTCTTGAACACCGCTTGGTAAATTAACACTAAGGGTATTTTCACTTTTTAATAAGCGCTGTTGCCAACCCAGAAGGAAGGTTTTCGTGAATCACATGCGTGTACAATGCTAACTGAACCCATTAGGAGCTGCTTAGCTAAAGGCGAAGTTCAGACACTTTTACAGCTGCGTTCACTGAATTTGAAAAGGAATCAAGGCTTACCAGCTGTCACTCTCTGATGATTGTGAAAACTTATAAACAAAGCAAGAAATTGTCAAATAAATTGATGATTGTTTTCTACATCTTAGGGATGCATTATGTACCTGAAGTGCATAACAATGGGATATACCTAGGGAGCTGTGAGTCACTGTATGAGGTATGACTAACACATTCGTGTGATGGAAAGCCAGAACAAGCCAGGGCGTCTATGGAGCACTCTGTACAGTAGAACTGCGTTCACAGACACCACTATTGCAACAAGAGAGTTCCCTGACTCCCTCGCAGGACGTGAGAAAGGCGTGTGGCTCATCTGTTGGGTTGCTGCCACTAGTCAAATTCCTTAAGGTAGGGGGAGCACGCTGATAGACAGCTGCAGGGGCCCTGCACATGTTACAGTGTGCATGTGTTACAGTGTGCTCTTTTAGCCTGGCCATCCATAGATGGCTGAACCGTTAACAAGTGCAGTAGATCCTCTGCCTGTTTGCAAATGCAGAGGACCAGTGAAAGAGCTTTCTGCATCCTGAGCTCTTCTCCAGCATCCCGGAAGAATTGGGTCACACATGGACTTGAAGGATGGTGAACACGGGTGTTTTATTGAGTGGTGGAAGTGGCTCTTAGCTGGATGAATGGGGAGCTGGAAAGGGGATGGAGTGGGAAGATGATCTTCCTCTGGAGTTTGGCTGCCCAGTGGCCAATCTTCTCTCTGACTGTCCCCAGCCAAACTCCTCTCAGCATTCCGATGCTCCCTCTCTCCTCTCTGCCATGCCATTCTGCCATTCTTCTGCTCTTGTGTTTGTCTCTCCTTCCGGAGCTGGGTGTTTTGGGTTTATATGGGTATAGGATAGGGGGGTGTGGTGGGCCAAAAGGCAACAGGAATGCCTGTTGCCATTTAAGGCCACACGTTTCCAGGCTTGAGGATGAAGCCTTTGCCAAGGAACTGCCCTCTTCTACCCAGTATTTCCCTGTCTCCTGTCCAAATCACCATTATTCTCATTTTACGGATCAGGAAACTCAGGTTCAGAGGCATTCACAGGCATTTTATTAAATGCCCAAGGTCACAGTCATGCTAAGGCCACCAGGAAGTAGCGAGGCTGGGATTTAAGCCACAATGAAACAGCAGATCAATGAGACCCTATCCTGTGCTCTCCAAATGGTGACCCATGTGTCAGAGGCTGTGTGAACCACAGCAACTCCATCTTGAATAGGGGTTGGGTAAAATGAGGCTGACACCTACTGGGCTGCATTCCCAGAGAGTTAAGGCATTCCAAGTCACAGGATGAGATAGGAGGTCGGCACAAGATACAGGTCTTAAAGACCTTGCTGATAAAAAAGGTTGTAGTAAGGAAGCTGGCCAAAACCCCCCAAAACCAAGACGGCGACGAGAGTGACCTCTGGTGGTCCTCACCGCTACACTTCCACCAGCACCATGACAGTTTATAAATGCCATGGCCACGTCAGGAAGCTACCCTATGTGGCCTAAAAAGGGGAGGCGTGAATAATCCACCCCTTGTTTAGCATATCATCAAGAAGTAACCATAAAAATGGGCAACCAGCAGCCCTTGGACTGCTCTCTCCTTCGAGTAGCCATTCTTTATTCCTTGACTTTCCTAATAAACATGTTTTCACTTTACAGACTCACCCTGAATTCTTTCTTGTGCAACATCCAAGAACCGTCTCTTGGGGTCTAGACCGGTACCTCTGTGTGGTAACACATGCGTGGACTTCCTGTGGCAAGTAAACTCATGCAGCTATGATCACTAACACTTAGTGCCATGCCCTGTGCTAAGTATTCTTAAAATACACAGGCCGGCTGCGGCGGCTCACGCCTGTAATCCCAGCACTTTGGGAGGTCGAGGCAGGTGAATCACAAGGTCAGGAGATCGAGACCATCCTGGCTAACATGGTGAAACCCCATCTCTATTAAAAATACAAAACAATTAGCCAGGTGTGGTGGCAGATGCCTGTAATCCCAGCTACCTGGGAGGCTGAGGCAGGAGAATGGCATGAACCCAGGAGGCGGAGCTTGCAGTGAGCCGAGATGGCGCCACTGCACTCCAGCCTGGGCAACAGAGCGAGACTCTGTCTCAGAAAAAAAAAGAAAAAAAAAGAAAAATATACGCCCTCCCCCCTTAATCATAACAGCCATCTATGAGGTGAAACTGCCTTTATACCCATTTTCCAGATGAGTATAGTAAGTCTGCTAGAGAAAAGATCACCCAGCTTTTTAGTAATAAAGTCAGGATTCTGCTTCCACAGCCAAATGTTTATCCCCTTTCTTCTTTGAAAATCCTAGCACTGAACTTGGCACCAAGGTGATAAGCAGTGTCTGGTGAATGGATGAGTGTGTGAGTGACTAGATCCATGGATCGGGTCTCTCTGTGAAGTGAGGGACCTTCCGACCGTGCCCAGGGCATGTAGCAAAATGCTCGATAAATGTCTGCGGGAAGAACAACTGCTTGCATGGCTGAAAGGATGAAGACCTTGGGCTCAGCTTCCTTTATAGAAGAGGGAGACGTTGTTTGATGATTATCGCCTAAGCCTTTTGATTCCATTCCTGCCCTCTATGATAACCATAGAGACGTATGTGAATAAAATGGCTGTGTTACATCGGGTGTCCTGCTGGATTAGTTTGTGGCCCAGGGGACATTATCGGCGCCAAGGATCATAATCCTTCACTGCCTATCTCTTTGCAAACAAAACTGACAAAACATTCTGGGCACTCTCTGGAGTAACCTTCACATTTGTGAACAGCCGGCTCTGCACATTTTCCTCCTGAGACATTGCCCCTGTCCGCTCCTCATTTCAGGAAAGAGGACAGCTGCAGGTATTGGTACCTTCAGCATCACACACTAGATCAGCAGGTTCATCCCAGTCATTGGACATGTGTGAAATGAGACCGCTTACAAATACAGAGAGCACCCTGCAGCTTTTAGGGATGCAGAAGTTACCTGCGGGTTGCTGCAAATCTCTCATTAGTGTATTGGAATTGGACACTTAATATTCAAACCCAACTACAGGCTATGTACTCAGAGGGTAAAACTTAGTAATAGCACACGGATCCACAGGCTGGAAGGCTGAGCGTACAAACCTCCAGTATAAAGACACATTTAAGGGGCTAGGCACAGTCGCTCATGCCTATAATCCCAGCACTTTGGGAGGTCAAGGCTGGCACTTTGGGAGACCAAGGTGGGCACATCACAAGTCAAAGATTCGAGACCATCCTGGCCAACATGGTGAAACCTCATCTCTACTAAAAATACAAAAAAAATTAGCTGGGTGTGGTGGCGCATGCCTGTAATCCCAGCTACTTGGGAGGCTGAGGCAGGAGAATCACTTAAATCCAGGAGGCGGAGTTTGCAGTGAGATGAGATCACATCACTGTACTCTAGCCTGGTGACAGAGAGAGACTCCATCTCAAAAAGAAAAAAAAAAAACAAAAAACAAAAAAGAAGACTATTTAAGAACTCTTTGCCACAAACGGAGTTGGAGGAGAATAGGAGAAACAGAGGTGTGTTGGAAAAAGCATGGTCACAGTGAAAACAATCCTGATTCCTATCCTATGATGATTCTTCCTGAAAAATCCCCACGAATAATCCAGCACATTGATGGTGGTGGTGGTAGCAGGGGTTAGGGAAAGAACAAATGAAATAAACACATATCTTTCTTATCAGGTTGTCTCCTTAAATGATAGGGAACGCTGTAAAAGTGTAGCACCATAGCACATTCCTCCAATTTATACGCATTGTGTTGCTACTCACTATTTTCCCCATCAGGGACTCAAAATAAGAGGAACATTTCCAGAATTATACATCTTAACAGAGTGATATCAAAAGCACAACCTGGTATTTATGTGCCAATTGCCAAAACACAATTTTCTAAACGTGCATTAACCTAAGAGCCCCCTCCACCATCCAGTGACTTTTGTAGCCTCTATAGGATCTCATACAGGGCTCAGCATCCCAGCATCCACTCAGGAATTGCTGAAAGGTTAGACTTTGTCTACAAACAGGCACCTTCATACTTAGTTTTACCTGTTTCACAGAAACTCTGAGCTAAGCTGGCTTGGTCTAAATCACAGACTGCAAACTGCAAGTGAGGGCATCTAAGTGACCCATCTATATAAAATATTTGAACCACTCGTTGCTTAAAACAATTTACGCAAAGTTACCAGTGCTTAACAATCAACATTAAATATCTAAAAATCCAACTCATCTAACCATACTGGGACCATATTTTTGTGTCCCCAAGTCTAATAAGCTCACAAGCTGATGCTTCCTTCAGGAAGGGTCTGTGCTCTCCCCAGGCCCCACCCATCTCTATTGCCTTCAGACATTTCCCTTCTCCTGTTTGGCCCCTTGTAGAAAATTGACTTTTATTTTTTCTTTAGAGACAGGGTCTCACTCGGTCGCTCAGGCTGGAGTACAGTGGCACCATCATAGCTCACAGCAGCCTGGCACTCCTAGGCTCAAGCAATCCTCCTGTTTCAGCATCCTGAGTAGCTGGCACTCCAGGTCCATATCACCACACCTAGCTGAAATTTGATGTTTTGATCTCTGGTTTAAATATTTAGAGGATAAGGCAAACATTACGTCTTTATTTTATTCACTGAAATGCTTTTCCTTTACTCTTAGGGTAAAAATTCCTGCAATTCCTCTATTTCCCGCCCCCCCCACCCTCTGGAATTTTGAGATGGTACAACCCCATCCGGGTACATTGGCATATGAAGACAGTGAAAGCGTGACTCTGGCGGCATTCTATGCTAGTAAATTGTAATTGCTGAATATTCTCAAGAGGACAAGAACATTCATCTAACAAGCTGGGCTTTGAATGCCATACCCAGCATGATCATGGCTTTCACATGTACCACCTTCAATGGTTCCCCGCTGCCTAAGGGATATTGGTAAATGACTACAGAGTTGCATCTGTAGAACCAACAGGCTGATCCCACTCTACCTTTCTGGGCTATGTGTCCCTTCACCTCATGCTTCCCACTACAATGTAGCTGTCATACTAACTAGGTATTCTCTGGTGTGTCTCTCTTCCTCTGGAATCTGAGGTTTTATTCATCCCACTTCCTTGGACTGGAATCTTATTCCTGGACCCTCTGGTTAGGAAAATTACACTCATGCTTCAAGGTTCAGATCAAGTACCTTTTCTCAGTACAGTCTTCCTGCCCACCCCAGACCATGAGAGCTGAACTAGCCCCTCTTCCCTATGTTTCCATGATCTTCTATTCACACCTCTATTAAGAGACACTCAGATACGGCGTGCCTAAGGCATCACACAGTCATCTACCTCCCAGATGTTTATTGCTTGCCCCTCTCCAAACCTAGACTATGAGTTCCTTGAAGGGAGAATATGGTTCAACTTTGCATCCCAAGAGTTTATCCAAGGACCTGGCAGACAGGCAATGCATTCATTTCATCATAATGAATAACGAATATTCAAAACAGAAAATGATGAGCCCCAGTCAGAGCGATAGGAGTATTTGGGGGGAAAAGTGAGCTTAAATTTTGCTGGAGAAGATGAAGTACAGTTGCATGGCAGATGTAAGTATTGAGTCTAGTACAGTACCAAAGGAGGCGAATTCTGAAGCCAGAGTGTCTAGGTTTAAACCCCTGATCCAATACTTCTTAGCTCTGTGATTTGGTACACGTTACTTAACCTCCCTGGTTCTCATTTCCCCCCTCTATAAAATGACAATGTTAATATTACCCACTAAATAGGGTACTATAAAAATGAAAGATTCTGCATATGTAAAGCACGTATTGAATATATATGAATATTAATCATTATTATCTGAGTATGGCCACGAAGAGTAGATAAGATTTGGAACTAAAGGGGGTAGACATTCCTCCAGGTGGGGGGAAGATTATAAAAACAGGAAGGAAATTGTAAGTGCCCTGGGGACAACAATGTTCTAGCCTACGGTATGTCACTGTGTGTAGTTAAGGACAAGGTTGAAATAGGCTGGAGCCAGATGAAAAAGTACTTTGAATGTCAGTCTAGAATTTTTTGAACTGTATTTTGTAAGAAGTAGAGAACTGAAGTGTTCAGAAATGTAGCTCCTAGGCTCAGTTTCAGTTAACTATTTATTTCAGGCAACTCTTTTTATAACCAAACCCAGAGGACTACAAAGCTGGTAACAGGGATGTGTGCGGTCACCAGAAATAGATAGTTCAACGCCTTTTTGACAATGTGTGCAAACATAACAATGCATCTAGAAGGGGCAATAATCAGTCTGACTACAGAAACTTTCCAGAGTGAAAAACAGATTGATTCCGTGAGGTTCCCCCCTCAACCATTTTGCTGTTTTCCTTTAGACATTATCTAAAAATCTACAAGGCAAAGCAAGACTAAAGGCCAATAAGAAGTTGGATATTAATAGGCTGGTTTCAGTATTCAAATGTATGTGTTTGACATTGGATTCGTTTAGAACTTTAATTTCTTGGTAAACTCTCAGAGCTACTTTTGTCAGAGGAAAATTCACATGCAATTAGGTTTATCTTTAAAAAAAAAAAAAAATCTGTGGAACAGTTTCCACCAAAGAGAAGCCATTGGTGGTAGTTCCACCACAGTTGCATGTGGGACTTTATGGGAAAAATTCAGTTTCTTTTTTATTTTATTTTATTTTTAGAGATAGCATCTCACTTTCTTACCCAGGCTAGAGTACAATAGTGTGATCATGGTTCACTGCAGCCTTGACCTCCCGGGTTCAAGTGGTCCTCCTACCTCAACCTCCCAAGTAGCTGGGACTTCAGCTGCATGCCACCATGCCTGCCTTCTAGTTTCTTTATCAATTGCACCTTCTCTTATTTAAAGCTAAAGTACAAAGGCACAGCGATATTCACTGACAGTGGATATAAAGACATTTTTTTTAAACCCTGTACAACACAGACCCAAACTGCACACACATAAGTATGTGCACACACACCCCCCCATTCCAACAAAGACTCCATAATTTTTGAAAGATTATAAAGGCATGTCAATCAAGGAAAATGATCGAGGTAAGTGTCAATCATTTTAGGAGGTTTATTTGCCAAAGTTAAGAACAGGTGCCTGGGAGACAGGTCTGTACCTTTCTTGGAAGATGATTTTCAAGATTTCGAATATTTAAAGGGGAAAGGGCAGGATAAAGAGAAGTATACAATTTTCACGTTGGAGGGTAGGGGAAAAATAATTATTTATGCCTTTGTCTGTCTCAGTTAACCCACATGTTTACATAAGATAATGTAGACAATATGGCACAGGATACCATCAGATATGTATTTATCTCAGGTGAGCAAAAGGTGAGGGAGGTATGGGGCTTTCCATCTTTGCGACCTTCTCACTGAGGAAGGAAAACAGGAAGCAGGTTTGCATGAACCAGTTCCCAGCTTGACTTTTCCCTTTGGCTTAGTAAGTTTGAGATCCCAAGATTTATTTTCCTTTCACAAAGGGAAGAAAGAAAGTAAACTAAGGAAGAGATCTAGAAGAGAAACAATTCCGTCCCTGTGGCCTCCACCATCTCATATCATCTAACCCCAGCAAGAGAACTCATGAATCTCTGCAAGAATGTCAGAGGTGTTTGAACTAGAGCAACTCCATCTTGAAGAGCAGCTGAGTAAATTGAGGCTGGGACCTACTAGGCTGCATTCCCAGATGGTTAAGGCATTCTAATTCACAGGATGAGATAAGAGTTTGGCACAAACCACAGGTCATGAAGACCTTGCTGATAAAACAGGTTGCAGTGGAGAAGTCGGCCAAAACCCACCAAACCTGGCAGAGATGGCAATTAGAGCCCACGGTCCCTTACCACACACCTCCCACCGGGCACCATGATATTTATAAAATGCCATGGTAATGCCAGAAGTTAATTCTGTATGGTCTCTAAAAAATGGGGAGGCCCAAACAATCCACCCCTTGCTCTAGAAGCATATCAAGAAATAACCCCAAAAAATAAATAGGGCAAACCAGCAGCCCCTCGGGATCCTCTCTGTCTATGGAGAAAGCCATTCTACCCCTCTACTTTGTTTTTTTTTTTTTTTTTTTTTTTGAGACGTGAGTCTTCTCTGTGGCCTTAGGGCTGGGTGCTGCTGTAGCCGGATCTCTCACTCACTGTAAGCCCGCCTCTTCCTGGTTCACGCCGCACTCTTGCCTTTAGCCTCCCGAGTAGGCTGTCAGACTACAGCCCACCCTCCGCCAGTTTTACTTTTAGTAGAGACGGGTTTCACTGCTAGCCAGGATGGTCTCGATCTCCTGACCTCGCAGGCAGGATCCACGCATCTCAGGCCACTCCCAAAAGTGCTGGGACTATGGCCTGGAGCCACCTATTCCCCTACTCTCTCACACTTAATAAGCTTGCTTTCACTTTAGAGACTCACCCTGAATTCTTTCTTGCCTGAGATCCAAGAACGCTCTCTTGAGGTCTGGATTGGGTCCCCTTTCTGGTAACAAGAAGAATTTAGCTTCTTATGTATTTTAAAGTGGAAATAACAATGCCCTTTATTTGAAACTGTGCATTTTACAGAAGAGTAAAAACTACCACCACCACAACAAACACCTCCAATATTCACTGAATACCTGATAGGTACAACTCCCTTTTTCCGCCACGTGTGTTAAATTCACTTGAGCCACAACAGGGTGGCTGCTAGGTTGCCCATTTCCCTTTCTTTTCCACATACAATTATCTAACACTCCACGTGTTATTCACACGGACATCAGTGCCCCACAACAATCTACGTTGGTGCTTATTATACAAGTGATGAATGCTCACTTTCAAGCAATACAGCAAAATTCGTTAAAAAAGGTAGTTTCTAAATACAATGATCCAAGCTACATACCCCTCTCCTCCATTGTCAAAAAAATGCTGTGGTCACACTTTTACAAATTTCTAAACGTCTTCCCCTCATTTTGCTTAAAACCACGGGTTATCTCTAATGATCCTGTTTCCTCTTCGCCTACCCCTTCTCCATATTCACCTTGTGAAGCTGTTACATTTCCATTTCATTCTCAACTATCAAAGGCATTCAGATTTCTCTGCTCTCCCTTCTCTTTCTACACTGCTTCATGAAGTCATTATTCTCTCACTGTGGGCTGATTCTTTGTATTACTCATTGAATTTGCTCTCTTTTACTGATGGCCTTAAATCCTTACTACATTCAGAAGACATTTGCATTATTTTGTTTCCTCAAATTGCCTGGGAAGACATTTTCCCTCCAGGACGCAACGATCCTTACCTTTTCCTTTTATAATTCTTATTATTCAATGCATCTTCTAATACTAGAGCCAGCTATGTTTTGAGTCAAAATTAAGTCTTGTTTGTGGATCAGACAGATATTGGACAGCTAGAAGACAGACAGACAGTCAATTAAAAGGGCATAAGAGAATAGCATTCCAGCTATTACCGATGAATAGCTATGGTTCTGGAACGTAGCATTAGCAGACTCATGAATGATTTTCTTCCTCTTACTTCTGTGATTAAAATGGTGACTGGTTAGGATGATGACTGCTAACATCCAAGTTGAAAGGAGTTACTTCCTCACGTCCTACTGATTCTGCAAAGGGTACACTTTTGGGAGGGAAGGGCATTATACTTTGCATCACTAGTCACAGATAGGTTGATGATGCAAAGAATAACGCCTATATCCACCCTTCCATCCTATCTCCACCTTTCCAAACAAGGCGAGGAATGAATACCTCTGTGACAACTGCAAAGGAAAATTCTATTGATCAGAGATGGTTCCACCGTATGACTGGGAGGAAAGATCATCCCCATCACTAAACAGATCAGTAAATTCCCTTTTTATTCCAAAAATAACCCCCTCCAAAGTGATTCTCTATCTTGAACACAAATCAAGGGCATAGTTGGAAAAAATGATAAAAGCTCATTCTGTTCAGATTCTGGAGACACACTCAATCCCTGCTTACTCTTCTCACACCACTGGAGCTAAAGAGGTTGGTCCATACCCTCCTGGCGGTGACAGCATCTCAATGAGAAGCATTGCCTTGAGAACTAATGTCCAGAATTTGCTGTTGGTTCCAGTCGACCTTAGATCCAGAATTCCAACCCTATTCAGTTCAGTACTACCCTAAGCAGGTACTACTAAAAACACACTTGAAATGCAGCTGAGCACAGAGGCCTATAGGGATATTCAGGTGCTATCTGCTTACGGATAGAAACAATAGAAGCAGAAACAATAAGCAACGTAGAGGGAGATTAACAACATGTGCTCGAAGTCAGAGTCCTTGGGTTTAAATCTCAATTCTACAGTTTCCCAGAAGTGCAACTCAGACAACAGCTCTCACCTGACTGAGTTTCATGTTTTCAGCCTGACCTATAAACCGGAGATAACAAAAATGATACAGTATCTAGCATAGGACTTGTATATGGTTTGTCACAAAATCATGTATGTTCAATAGTATGTATGATGCTTGGAGCTTACTTGCTTAAAATCCTTGCTACTCAAAGTGTGGTCCATGACTTCGTAGCATCCCATCACTTGGAGTTCAGCAGAAAAGCAGAATCTCAGGTTTGAACCCAGAACTCCCAAATCTGAATCTACATTTGAATGAGATCTCCTAAGCAATTCTTTTAACAGGATTTCCCGAGCATCAACTCTACGTGATTCATATGTACAACATAACTTGATAAACATCACTATAAAAAAAACCGTTCACACCATTCTCACAAGCATTGTTGACCACAAACATTTTCTCCATAAATTTCAACAACATAGAGATGCACTATTAAGAGACACTAATTTTAGTGTTTGTAAACTGAATGAGAGCTTCACATCTCACCTGGATGCCACATGCAGCTAAGAATTACATCAAGTCACAAAGTGGAACATGTGAACTGCGTTAGCAGAGTTCCCGGTGCCTTACAGATGCTTGTTTATAGGAAGAAAAGGTTGAAGTATGCAAAATGCACCAATGCTTAACACTGTTCATTTTTTCTTTAGCAAGATATCAAAGCTTAGGAAATTTCAGAAAGGGAAAGCATGGGTAAGCTAGACTGAAAAGCTCATCTGAAGATGTGAAGTTCTGCCAGTATTTCCTAAAGATCTTTCCAGATTAGAAACAATAATTTTGGAGTTCCTCCACATGTAAGTAAATGTTCTTAATTCGAGACAATCAGATGATGATAAATGGAGAACGGTCTTAATATGCCATTTTATATGCGTCACATATGTGTATGTTTATGTGTGTGCATGTATGTATATATGCATACATACTTTTCACTGGCGATCTGCAAGATTTTCACTTTCTTGTTCCGATTACACATTTAGTCATTCATCAAATGTTTATGAAAGTCCAACTATGAATCAGGCACTGCCGTGTGTTAGCAGTTGTGAGAATGATGCTAGATGAGCCTCATGAACCTGTGAATGATAAATAGTATTTGGTACTGCAGTCCTATCATCTAGCATTGTCTTTGACACACGACATGTCCTCAAAACACACCTGTTGGCTAATTTAATAAATATCATGTTGGCATACACCAATGATAACACAGGATTCTTCGCATGTTTGTTTCCTACTGAAAATACAACCAAGATAATTTTGAGTCTGAACAGATAGACGAGATAGAGCTGGCAACATGAGGACTATTTTTGGTGGCACTCGTTGGCCATTTTAAATAGTGGTTAGTCACTGTGTTCCCCTAACTCATTTCAACTTGAAAACAGTAAGTTCACAGAGTTCATTCTTGGAGGCTAAATCTGCATGCAAATGGAGTTTTTCGTGCCTGTCATTGGTAATGATCAAATGGCTCTGAATACCCTTGGGTGAGGTGTGCCTTCTTTGGTTTGCCATGAACTATGATATTCCCTTATCATCTTATACCCAGCCCAACTCAAAATCTGTAGATCTCTGTAGGCATTTGAGTTTCAGACTGAGCTAAAACCCCAACTAAGTTAATTCACTTTTGACTGGTTCCTTTAAATATATCCTTCAAGTCAACACTGCCACTATCTAGTTGCTGAGAAAATATTGCCATGTATGGGAAAAATGTAATCCTTGTTCTCACAGATCTTGCATTCTAGTGCAGGGAGGTAAAGAAGGAACAGAAATAAACAATATCATTTAGGATCATCAAGTTCTTCCAAGTCTACTCTTCCTTGTATGAAGACCTACTGGCTAAGATGAATGAATCTGCTATCCAGGTAAGCCTGTGCAGTACCCTATTTCAGAACAACCTTGGATGATTCTCCAGTCCAGTGGGTAAACAAAAGAACACACAGTAGCCTTCTGCTCAGAGTTCAGGCAAGGCTGTGGAGAAGTCAGATATGTAAAAATAATCAGTAACAACCACACTTATTAAGGTGATGATTGCTATCTTCCAGAACTCCCCAAACTTAATATTCTAAGTGTAGCACATATCTCATTTCCATTTCTTGCAACAATCTTGCAAGATAAGTACTAGTATTTTCAATGTATGAAGGAGGAAAGGGAGGCTCAGAGACTCTGAGCAACACATCCAAGGTAGCCAGGCTGTAGGACACAGACTTGGCCTCATGCCAAGATCTGTGATTTCAAAAGTTCTCACACATCTGAGTCAAGATTTCTGAACTCTTCCCAAGTTATCGACACTGCATTTCTCACTGTCTGGGAATGTGTCTTTAATGATATATTTAAGACACACAGAAACTTGGCATTCAGAGCCCTTTGGAGAAGAGAAGAAACCAGGGATGGGGGTTAAAAATGGACACCATGACTTTGATGTCAGTCGATCCCTCCCACTGAGACTCTAGCTCTCTTGAATTATTCAAAGAATTGCTTTGAAACATATTTCAGCATTTCCCCTGGAAAGAGGACCATACGTGAACATTTATTACCAGTGCCAAAATGGTGTATAATTAATATTTTGATGCAGCACCGTCACCTGCCTTAATGTTTACTCTAACAATATTAGCTTGGCTTGAACTAAATAATGCTTCGCCGACTGTGTGTTATCCCACTTTTACACAAGAAGCCTCAATTTATTTAATTATGTGACTGATGATTTATTGTTGCGTTCCTCCTTGGGTTACATGTTGTGTTAATGGGCCATCAATGTAAATAAGACGCTTCTGGGTGGGATCCGATGTCTCCAGTGCAATTAGAGCAGTCACAAAGAGGAGAGGAGAGAAACGGAGTCTACCTAGAATAGGTTACCAACAGACCCTGTTGTCCTTAGCCATGGAGGCTGCAGGATATACAAGGATGGATGGGCAGGAGAAGCAGAGAACAGATTGAAGCCAAGGTGATAGTCATTTACATCCTAAAAAGCAAACCTCTCACCAGAACAAAAAGTAGAAGCTATTATGCATCTCAGAATCTGTGAGGCCAAGAAACAGCCATGTCTCTCCTTGTGCATGGAATCAGCACTCAACAACACTGAAGAGGTGTTTTCGGGATGAAAACCTTTTGCCATATGTAGAGATGCGGGATTTCAGGGTGTTTGGCTCCCATGAACTTAGAAATACTCCTGTCAGCATGAAGACTGCACTCACGGCTACCACAATGTATACGGTTCCTTTGATTCCGTTCACATGCCCTCAGAATTCATACTTCTAGAAATAGTCTTAAACTTTCCATTCTATGGTCCTTTTCATAGTTCTAATAAAATGCCTTTGTCATGGAGGCTTATGCAGAATCTACTTCCTACTAAGCTTAATATATTTAGCATCTGGAATTCCAAATTTGCAAATTAATGGGACCCCCTCTTCTCCCCCATCCAGGGCCACTGTGCAGATTCTTCAATACTTTTAGCCATTATTATTATTATTATTATTATTATTATTGTTATTATTTTGTTGTTTTTTTGAGATGGAGTCTCGCTCTGCCGCCCAGGCTGGAGTGCAGGGGCGCGATCTCAGCTCACTGCAAGCTCCACCTCCCAGGTTCACGCCATTCTCCCACCTCAGCCTGGCGAGTAGCTGGGACTACAGGCGCCCGCCACCACGCCTGGCTAATGTTTTGTAAGCCATTATTTTTAATTTTCCTCTTTCTTGACTCTTACAGTAAGTATTTGAAAAGAAACAACAATGATGAAATCAACATTCCTGCGATTTCCTTGCCTCTCTCTGTTTAAGACTGGCTGATTTTGAATGTGTCTTTTAAGCCCTTCTGTGAATTTCCCCTATACCCTGGGGTTTCCTGTGTCAGGCAAGAGGATAAGAAACACGCCAGCCATTTGGAAGTGTATTTGTTTTCACCCCATTTCACAAACTGCAGTTAATAAGCCTTTAATGAGAAGAACAATGTGTTCTCCATGCACTCGTATATAATGTGAACGGAGTCCCAGTACCTCTAAGACAACCTAGAATAAACCACTTAGCTGAATACCAATGACTGAGGAGGGAAAATAATTTCCATTCCCCCCTGATTTCCCAAGGTCAGGGGTATTCTGCACCATGATTGAACAGTTGTTCATCTTTACAAAGTGGCATGAAAGAAACCAAGGACCTCTCCACTTTCTGTATCTTTTCCTGACTCTAGAAAACACCAACACCATCTTTAAAGCTATAAAATATTGTTGTTATGGCTTCTTCCTCAGGCAAACAGGTGATAAAAGTGGCATTAAATGAATGAAACATTTGTCCCAACTTTGCAGCACACCCACCTGCAGTTCTGCAGACTGGTGTCCTCAACACTGGTTGTGAATGACATCTTCATTTATGCAGATGGTATATGTGAGGGCCTCATTAGCACAGTGACTCTTCCAAATATTAGTAGCTTACCAGCAAGCATCATTGGGATTTGGTTGAGGTACAGGTGTGAACTGATTGAAAATTGATTTCTGAACTAGCCCAGAGCTGTTCTGATGGCGTAGGTAAAGAGATCGAGCAAACTGGTTAATTTCAGTACCATTAGCAAAGCCAAAGCATGAAAAGGGATATAAATTGCAAGAGGGATTATACTTTCTAGCTGCTAAGTACATAATAGAATAATAGGGTAAATTGATTACCATCTACCATTTCAGTACCAATGGCCTAGATGTTGCATAAGTCTAATTAATAGTCAATGCTCTTTATGGAATAACGTTAAAAACAAGCTACACAGGCAAAGCTCTTTCTCTCCATCCATTCCAGCACCGTCCACACACCACTAAGATCAACGCGAAAAAGGAACTTTCATTGCAGTCCTGTACTTGGAAAACCTTCCTTTTCTTGTTCCCACCGAATAAGAACAGCTTTAGAAACAAAGTTGGTTTAGCATGAGGCAAGCCAGGAGTAGAAAATAAATTAAAAGTGCCATTGCAGGTCATTTGGCCATATCTCTGCCACTCACTGTCAAACCACAGAGGACTTCCCAGATATACAACTTCTAATTAGAGTACTGTAAAGAAAGAAAGAAAAACAAAAGTAGGTGTGGGTGTGTCCATATCCCTTGTGGAAGGATCTCTGTGTGCCAGCGTGAAGCTCCATCACTCCTATACTAACGGCACGTAGGGACAAAGGGATGAACTGGTGCAATATCTATAAAGTTAGGCATCCTTTCCCGTTTTTCACTCACCTGAATTTTGGAGGGAATTTTTATGTTTTGCTTGTTTTGGGGGCTGGGTAATACCTATGTATACTATGTGAAGTTCAACCAGTGCCATAAAACCAAGAAAACAGGCCTCTGATTGTTGATATTTCCACTTCAGTGGCAAAATCTGCTTGTAAACGACTGGGATAAAAACACAATAAATAAAAATTTAACCCATTCGTTGAACTACAAAAGAATGATTAGGCTTAAGGATATTATTTAATTGTTTTTTTGTTTTTGTTTTTGGTTTTGGTTTTTTGGAGATGAGGTCTTACTCTGTCACCCAGGTTGGGTGCAATGGTGTCATCACAGCTCACCATAGGCTCAACCTCCTGGGTTCAAGTGATCCTCCCACTTCAGCCTCCCAAGTAGCTGCGACTACAGGCCTCAGCCACCAAGCCCAGCTAATGTTTCACTTTTTTGTAGAGACAGTCTCTCACTATGTTACCCAGGCTAGTCTCCAACTCCTGAGCTCAAGGATCCCCAAGCTGTCCTCCCAAAGTGCTGGGATTACAGGCAGGAGCCACCATGCTGGCTAATGTAAGTGATTTTGAGGAGTCAGATAGGGAGTACATCTCATGAATCACTTTGCAACAGGGTGACAGTGGTACCCAGAGTTCTTCATCTCTTGAAGTGTAGGTTCTTTCTTTTTTTTTTTTTTTTTTGAGACGGCCCTGGGCTTGTCAGCTTTAGGGTTGGAGGGGTAGGGCGCTGATTCCTGCTTCACTTTCAGCCTGGCCTGGTTCATGCCATTCTCCTTCCTGCCTCAGCCTCCTGAGTAGCTGGGATTAGAGGCGCTGCCACACCAGCCTGCCATAATTTTTTTTTTGTATTTTTAGTAGACGGGCTCCCACCTCGTGGGTCTCGGATCTCCCACCTGCATCCTCCCGTGCTGCTGGGATTACAGGCTGAGCCAGTCATACCGGCCGGCTATGGTGGTTCTCTTAACTGTGAACGGAGTAGGTTGTAAGGATCAATGAAACGAGACAATAGCTGCAAAGTGCTTAATGAAGTAGGCAAATAACAAATGCTCAAGAAATTATTATACCTTGTTGATGTGCAAAGCTTGCTCTCCTTGGTGCTGAAGACTTACAGGCTGATAGGAAGCTGACAGATTGTTTAAAGCCCTCTTGAAAGAAGGGGCAAAGTATAAAAAAGAATGAGTTCATGTCCTTTGCAGGGACATGGATGAAGCTGGAAACCATCATACTCAGCAAACTAACACAAGAACAGAAAACGAAACACCACATGTTCTCACTCATAAGTGGGAATTGAACAATGAGAACACATGGACACAGGGAGGGGAACATCACACACTGGGGCCTGTCAGGGGGTGCAGGACAAGGGGAGGGAGAACATTAGGACAAATACCTAATGCATGCAGGGCTTAACACCTAGATGATAGGTTGACAGGTGCAGCAAACCAGCATGGCACACGTATACCTATGTAACAAACTTGCACTCTCTCTGCACATGTATCCCAGAACTTAAAATAAAATTTAAAAAACAAAAGCAAACAAACAAACAAAAAACAAACAATGTACAAGTAATGAGAAGGCCCCGAAGCCATAGCTAGATGTCAAACCTGCTGTTCAGAAAAGGAGACAAAAATTACCTTGTAAAATTTTCCCTAGATTTTTCACTTTAAGATTACAGCTTGTCCATCTGTCTCAGAGATCAAGCATGCTGGTCTACGTGCAATCTGGGATTTTTCCCAAGAACTAGTCAATACTTGTGAATTCAGATGAAGATAGCTTCTGCAAAAATTAAAACTTAGAGGTGATACCTTTAATTCAGAACTCTTACTTCTCATCGTACAGAGATCATATTCTTTCTCCACTCAGGAGCAGTTAATATGATACCACTCTATAGAATGGTACATTTTTATTTTGCCCAATAACAAATGCTCACCGGTTTCTGTCTCTCTGTGTCCATTATAGCCTAATTTTCTTCCACTTTTCTCTCTATTCAACTCAGGCAGGCAGCGGGGTAGCCCTCGTCAAATTGCCTGGGTTCCAGTCTGGATCAAGTCACACACTGCAAGTGGGATTTTGGGCAAGTTACTTAATCCTCCTAATCTTCACTTTCCTCGGGGGCTTTCTAAGAGGAGTCCGTGAAAAACGCTTAGAAAGCACCAACATTATCAATAGCACTCAGCAAACGCTCTGAAAATTCAATTGTTACTATTATGAATAGTGTTGTTAATAGCTCGGCACAAAAGGAACTGAGGTTTCTGCCATTATTACCAACACCACCACCACTATTTTTTACTCAGTGTTCTAGAAAATAATGCAAAGGTCCCCACATCTCACCTGTTTCTTTTACCCTGAAGGCTCTTCCTCTCCCCTGCAATGAATTCCAGAACAAATCACTTTGGGGCCCACACCCTCAGTAGAATCTGTTTCTCCCGTGACACATTCATGGTAGTTTTCTGAATTACGGATTCACCAGCACAACGTGGTATTACAAGGCGTGGGCTCCGAAGTTGGTGTGGAAAATCCTGGCTGT
This sequence comes from Papio anubis, assembly GCF_008728515.1. Lineage (NCBI taxonomy): Eukaryota > Metazoa > Chordata > Mammalia > Primates > Cercopithecidae > Papio > Papio anubis. The sequence continues at coordinate 67,676,160 of NC_044993.1, forward strand.
CCCCTACTTCCATGCAGAGTAACACTTCCCACTGTGCATCATCTCTCTGAGATGCACCTTCCTCCTCTGAAAAAATGGGATCAATAACAGGGCCCATCTCTGAAGGTTATGGTGACAATTCTGTGGAATCACATCTGCAAGATGCTTGTCCTAGCACCTGGTATGGAGCACGCACCTCTGAAAGTTAGCTGCTCAATATCAATTTATATCTCATGACTAACATTCCCCACCATCTGCTCAATAGATGTTAGCCCAATGCTCTCCACTGCTCTTTCCACTGGACATGTATGTCTAGGAGGGTGCTCCGTGTAATATCTCCAAAGCAGACCTGCATATTGACAGCATATATATATACACACATACATATATGTTACATGTGATATGTTACTAGCATGCAGCTCTGCTCTGGAAATGTTAGACGGAGCACCCTCCTAGACATCTATTTTAACAAAAAAATCTCAAAGGAAAAGGAAATAGCCACGTACTCTCTGTCAGATCTGTCCTCAGGATTTTCTGTTTGTAAGCAACCCCCTGTTCAGTGTAGCTGTGAGCCCTTCAGATGTGCCTGGTTTATGTACTGACTGGCATAAACACATAAACCATGATATTTCCAATCCTCATTTTCTCCTGCAATGAATTTTGGTTATATAATTTCCCTATCTTAATTACTTCTAGCTATATTCTGGTTTGTGGGTCTAAATAATGTCACAGTCACCTTCCTGAGTGCTGCGACATTACATTGCCTAAGTGCCTGTGTGCTTATGTCCTCCTTTGGATGCTGTGTGGATGCATGATGCAAATGCACTGCTTTTAATCCCTCCTCATGTATCAATTCTCCCGTTCCCTTAATCTTTTTCACTCTTCATTGCCAACTTGTCTCCAATCTGTCTCCATCTTTCTCCTACTAAAGGTACCAGAAATAAATGCTACAGACTAGGGGTGGGTGAGCTGATAGATATGAAAGAACAAAAAAAGGAAGAGAGGAAAACAAAGACAGAGACAGCAGAAAGGCAGCCCCAGAAGTTGTGAGAAGGGAGGACGGAGGGAGGCGGCTGTCCTTGGATTCTGGGAGGACGCAGGCCACGGACCAACAGAGAGGCTTTGGACAACGCCACCCTGTGGCCTGTCCACCCTGTAGTTTCCTCTACCTCTGGTCCCTATTTTTCCTTCTGAGTTTTCCCATCAGTTCCATTTCAGGATTCAGTGTATCCCCCTTTCCCAACCCCTGAAACGTATTAGTCTGCCTTTTCTAGGATGAATCGTGTTTTAATCTTTTCTGCTCATATTTCTAACCTGCTTAGGGTAGGCTTCTGTAATGTCCCCAGTCCATGCTCCTGTTTGTAACACCTTCCAATTTAATATCGTCGGCAAATTTCATTAGCATGCAATTTACTTTCCCTTCCAGATCATTAAAAAAAAAAATCCTCACCTAGACCAAGCTATTATGAATCTCCCTTCCTCTCTCCCCAGATCCCAGCCAAGTGGGAACATTACCATTTATCATTATCTTTTGTTTATAATCTTTCAGCCAGGTTTCATCTAAGCCGATTAAAACTAATCTTGATGGCAAAAGAAAATTCAGATAAATAAAACCAAGCCCTGACGTCAGGAGCCTCCGTCAAGATCAAATATATAGCATGGTTAATAGCTAATATTGTGTGTATCTATCTCTTCTCCCTAATAATCTTCCATATGGACAGTCTCAGAGTTCCTTCTCCAAGGCCCATAGAGAATCAGAGCTGTATTCATTCAGTGAGACTTACACAAGCACATCAGAGGGATTAAATCCATCAGTCCCAGTTGTTTAAAGTTTCCATGGAATCTTTATCCCCTGCAGTATTTTCAAACTCCAAGGGAATGGGGCACCCTTCTGCAGAGGAAGCTGTTTACAGACTGTCAAAGACTTACTCATTTAACATCTCATGCTCAGGAATCCACAGTCTCCCCTTCAAGGCAGAAAGGGTTTTCACCACCAGCCTTGGCACTTGGTACGTGATAGTTAATAAAGTTCTATTTACGGCTCTAATGAGGATAAAACAGCCATTTCCTTAGCTAGGTGCCAGATACAGAGATTGATAACCAGACTAATCCTAACATAATTCCCTTAATAATGGCTAAAAACCACTCAAGTACCTTAATACGGCAAGATGTAAATGTTTTATAATACCCATAAACACCCCCAGAACCTAATAGAGTTAATTCCACTAAGATTGAAATAAGTGAGAGGTGGTATAAAAATCAATTTCCCTCCACCTCCAATGATTTATCACCACCTCACCACCAGGATCAATTAATTTTGCACTAAGAAAATGTCTAATAAAATTTTAGGCCAAAGGAATGGAAAATAGAACACAAACCTTGTTCCAAACTCACGTAATGGGTTAGACATATCTCATCCTTCCTGGTGATTAAAAAAAATCTAAATGAAGATCACCAACAATTTAAGATTTAAGATCAAGAATAGCTTATTGGGCTTTTAGGAACCTCACAATGCTGTTAACCTTTCTTTAGAAAATATCTAGATTCCATTTTATTTCCATTCTCTCTGATATCAACCTAAACAACCCCTACCTACTCTACTCTAAGCTATACGCAAATATCTATGATGTGTTTATATTTTAAATTACAAATAAAGGATTATGAGAAAAAAAAGTACACAGTATGACTTTTTTTTTTTTTACAACCTAAAAATAAAAGGAAAAGGAAATCTTTGTAGAGACCCACAATAATCTATGAAAAAGCTCAAAAGAGAAATTCATAGATAGGGGGGAAATTGTCATTTTTTTCTTTCTTGGGTGCCTGCTTAGATTCACCAATTCTGAAACTAAAGAGTCATTTATTAAGGTAAGAAGTGAAGCAGAGATTTGCGCTTTATGCAATTAAGGGAAACTCTGCTTGGGTTGTGCCTCTACGTTTTTTTTGTTGTTGTTGTTTCGTTTTGTTTTGTTTTTTGCTGAGTCCTACAATTTACCCCAGTTGGAGAGGAAAAAAAAAGTACCTTGAAGGAACCTCGCAGGGCAAGGAATCATTCTTAAAAGGAAGGATTTTAAAGCACGTGCCTACTGCCTGGCACTGGGGCAGGAAATTGCCTACAACGAATCATCCCTCAAAAGGGGACTGAGCCGAAAGGGGCAACGTGGTCACAACGTACATGCCTGCACATTTACTGCCCCTCTTTATGGTTTTGCATAAAGTCCCTTCATGCAAAATGGCAAAGAGATGCCCCATTTATACGGCATAAAAATTAAGGGACTAATGGCCTATGTCCAGTGAACTCCTACCCACTTAGGAAGTAAGGGAACTTCACGTTTTAATTCGTTCAGCTCAAGGAGCAGCAGAACCTCATCACCTACCCAATGATTACTTGGAATTAAATTCCGGGCCAAGTAAAAGTGAGCCGTGAAAGACAGCTTACACGAGGGGAACCGTATTTCTTCAAGGGCTTTACAGAATAATAACTCAATCCCAGCAGATCAAAACTTTCTAAAGTAATCCCAATTGCAATCAGAATCCTGTATGTCTCACATGTTCATTGCCACCCCTCTTCTCTATACCAATATTAAAGGTAGGGGAAACCAGCAGTTATATACAACGGTCGGGATCCAAGGGGGCAGCATGGATTTGGAAAAGGATTTTTTTTTTTTTTTTTTTAAGACAAGGTCTTTCTCTGTAGCCCAGTGTGGGTTGCTGTGGTGCAATCAGGGCTCACTGCAGCCTTGACCTCACTCTATTGCCCAGGCTGATCTCAAACTCCTGGGCTCAAGTGATCCTTCTGGTTTAGTCTCTCGAAGTGCTGAGATAAAAGGTGTGAGGCTCTGTGTCCTGATAAAAATTGACTTTTTTTTTTTTTTTTTCTGGAGACAGAGTCTTGTTCTGTCACCCTCTCTGGGGTGCAGTGGTGCGATCACGGTTCAATGCTGCCTCAGTCTCCCATACTCAAACAATCCTCCCACCTTAGCCTCCTGAGTAGGTGGGAATACAGAACCTCACCACCATGCCTCGCTAAGTTTCATACTTTTGGTAGAGATGAAGTTTCACCATGTTGCCCAGGCTGGTCTACAAACTCCTACGCTGAAGCCATCGGCCTGCCTTGGCCACTCAAAATGCTGGGATTACAGGTGTGAGCCACTGTGCTCGGCTGAAAATTGATTTTTTAATAATGTAATGTATAAGTCATTACAAAACTTTAATTGTTTTCTGAACCACTGGCAGTTATGTGTGGTACAGTACTGAGATGGGATTATTTTTATTTTACGAAGTGATAACCCATGCCCGGTTAAGATAAAAACACTCATTTAACCAGACAAGTCTATTTCCCATTTCTTCTGTAAAGGTACATTTGTTTCAATCAAATCCATTTCACAAATCGTTACCGAGCGCCTGTCCTGTAGCAAGCACTGATCTAAGTACTGAATATAAAGCATGAAATAAAATGAGCGTGGTCCTTGTCTTCAAGGAGCTTTCGGTCCTGGAAGGAGCATAGTTAATAAAAAAGCAAATAAAAGAAATAATTACAGACTGTAATACACGTGAGGGAAACAGATAAACAGGGTGCTGTGATAAAGAACAGCAGCAGAGAGGAGAACTTCTTGAGAACTTAATGTGACCAGTATCTGCATAACTAGTCAATGTGTGGGATAAATATGAATCCGACATCAAAAAAGGACTCTCAGCTGTGCACAGAGGCTCACGCCCGTACGCCCAGCACTTTGGGAGGCCAAGGTGGAAGGATCACTTGAAGTCAGGAATTCCAGACCAACCTGGCCAACATGGTAAAATCCCATTTCTACTAAAAATACAAAAATATTAGCTGGGCGTGGTGGCACACACCTGTAATCCCAGCTACTTGGGAGGCTATGGCAACAGAACCACTTGACTGAACCCAGGAGGCAGAGGTTGCCGTGAGCCAAGATCATGCCACTGCACTCCAGCCTGGGTGACAGAGCGAGACTCTGTCTTAACAACAACAACGAAGACTCTCAATCATCTAACACATATTTCTATTAGCATGTGCCTGGGAGGCATTCTATTAGCATACAGCTGGGAGGACAAAAGAGGGCCACTTCCGTGATATTCCACACATTTGACATATTTATCTAAAATGATCCTGGCCACAGTTCTGACGACTGTAACAAAATCACTTGTCCCCTTCCACTCGGAGTCATCCATTTATCTATGCTCTTCCTCATTGCAGAAAAAAAATGTATTTATTTAATGAGAAGTGATGTTTTAAATTTTTTAAAATGTTAAATTCCTTCATATCCATCCCCTCCAAGGAGAGAAGACTTACTATCTGTAAAATTAAAGAATAGCTTAAACTTATAATAATCAAATGCCTGTAGTACCAGCATCAATCAGTGAATTAAGGCAATGCAATATACAAAAACTCACCCTGGCTTGCCATCACATATCAGCTGGGGACAGGAGTACTAGGGTTATTTGGTAAATGGTGCTGACAAAATTATTTAAAATATTTGGTAAATAGTATTATATTATTCCTTCTTTATTCCACAAGGTCAGTTACCTTTATCATATTAATTGGCAGACAAAATAATCACTTTCTTCTATTTCTTGCTAATATTTTCATGGCAATTACGTCTCCTTAATAAATTGTTAATTCCTCCAAAGCAGTGGTTTTTAAAAAATAGGTATGTCCCTTCCATTATTATATCAAATAGTGTAGTACTACCACGAGTATGCAATGGAAATAAATACAGACTTTAGAACGCTATGTACAGATGTGACCCCCCCATGTCCACCATATCAAGCACATTCAAACATATCAACATACCAGTTTTTCAGTCTCAGTGCCCTCAGATGAGAAATGAAAATAAAGGTGTTAATAATTACTATTCCACAGGGTAGTTATGAGACGCGAATGAGATCAGGTGTGTGAAAACATTCTGAAAGCAGTCAAGCACTGCAGAAATACCACCAGTTGTTATTACAGACAGTGTTCAATAAATGTTTGCTCGTTGAAAGATGCTAACTTTTCTTTCTTTCTTTCCTTCTTTTTTTTTTTTTTTTTAGTTGGAGTCTGACTCTGCCGCCCAGGCTTGAGTCCAGTGGCACAATCTCGGCTCACTGCAAGCTCCACCTCCTGGGTTCACACCGTTCTCCTGCCTCAGCCTCCCAAGTACCTGGGACTACTGGCGCCCGTCACCATTCTCAGCTATATGCTAACTTTGCAAGCCCTGAAGCTTGCAGGTAAAATAATCTCAGAGACGTAGGTATGCAGACACACTTACATGGTCTTGCAGTGGGATAAGCATGACCAGACAACGTGACTCTTTGTAGAAGCAAGACTGGATATTTCTATTTCACTCTCCAGACCAGAGCGACCTATCTCAGCTAAGAGCTTTCACAGCACATGGTCTCAGTGTCTCACTCTGTGAGAATGCTTTTCCACTAGACAGAAATGGTTCCTTCTCATCATTAATGGATCAATGATGAAGTCTTCTTCTTAAAAAGAACAGCCTATCCAGGCAAGTTCAACTGTCCTCCTTCAGTTCATTCTCTGAATAGCACTTAGTTTTATTAACATCATAAATGTCCCTTTTTAATTAGATACTTCATTCTGAGATAATTCTAGATTCATATGAAGTTGTAGGCCATAATGATACAGAGATCCTGTGTAGTTACCTAGTTCCTCCAACAAGGGTGGTTTCAAAACCATAGTATGATATCAGGGGATTGTGCAATGAGAGCACTAACACAGTCAAGATCTAGAACTTTCCCATCGGCACAAAGATCCTTCGGGTTGCCCTTTCATAACCACACCCATTTCCTTCCTCCTCCCCATCTCCTCTCTACCCGAGCAATGACTCATCTGTGCTCCATGTCCATTATTTTGACATCTCAAGAATTTTATATAAATCGGATTTTTTCATTCAGCATAATTTCCTGGAGATTCATTCAGGCTGTTAGGCTGTTGCAAGTATCAACTGTCCACTCCTTTTTGTTGCTGGGTTGTATTTTATGGTATGGATATACCACAGTTTGTGTAACCATTCACCCTGTGAAATATATGTACGTTGTTCCCAGTTTCTATCTATTATGAAGAAAGCTGCTACAAACATGGGTGAACAGGTTTTCTGTGAACATGTTTACATCTCTCTAGAATAAATGCCCAGGAAGGCAATTATTAGGTTATCTGATAACTGCATGTTTACATTTAAAGAAACTGCTCAACTTGATCTCAAAGTGGCTATGGGAATGTATCATTTGACATCCTCTCCAGTGATGTGCATGTAATCCGAATGCTCAACATCCTTGCAAGGCCAGGCGCGGTGGCTCACGCCTGTAATCCCAGCACTATGGGAGGCCGAGGCAGGCGGATGATGAGGTCAGGAGATCTAGACTATCCTGGCTAACACGGTGAAACCCTGTCTCTACTAAAAACACAAAAAATTAGCCGGGCGTGGTGACGGACGCCTGTAGTCCCAGCTACTCGGGAGGCTGAGGCAGGAGAATGGCGTAAACCCGGGAGGCGGAGCTTGCAGTGAGCTGAGATCACGCCCCTGCACTCCAGCCTGGGCGATAGAGCGAGACTCCATCTCAAAAAAAAAAAAAATTCCTTGCAAGTACTGGGGTTGCCACTGTTTTAGTTTTAGCCCTTCTGACAGGTATGCACTGACACCGTATTGCAGTTTTTATTTTCCTTCCCTAATGGTCAATGATGTAGAGCATCTTTTCATGTGCTTACTTGCCATCTGTGTATCCTCTTGAGTAAAATGTCTCTTCATGTCCTTTGCCCATTGCTTGATTTTTTTTTGGTTGAGTTTTGAGAGTTCTTCATGTATTCTAGATATTGGTCCTTTGTCAGATTCATGGCTTGCAAAAGTTTCCTCTAAGTCTGCAGCTTCTCTTTACATCCACTTAGCAGGGTGCTTTGCCGAGCAAAAGATTTAAAAAAATTTTTTGACGAAGTCCAGTTTATAATTTTCTTTTCTTTATGAACTGTGCTTTTGGTATTAATTCTAAGAACTCTTGGCCAGGCGCTGTGGCTCATGCCTATAAGCCCAGCACTTTGGGAGGCCAAGGTGGGCAGATCACCTGAGATCAGGAGTTCGAGACCAGCTAGATCAACATGCAGAAACCCCATCTCTACTAAAAATACAAAAAAATTAGCTGGGCGTGTTGGCGTGTGCCTGTAATTCCAGCTACTCGGGAAGCTAAGGCAGGAGAATCGCTTGAACCTGGGAGGTGGAGGTTGCAGTGAGCCCAGATCATGCCATTGCACTCCAGCCTGGGCAACAACAGTGAAACACTGTTTAAAAAAAAAAGAATAAAGAAAAAAAAAAAAGCAAGCAAACAAAAAAACTCTTTGCCTAGCTTTAAATCTCAAAGATTTTTCTGCTTTTCTTTTTTTTTTTTTTTTTTTTTTGAGACAGAGTTTCACTCTGTTGCTCAGGCTGGAGTACAGTGGTACAATCTCAGCTCACTGCAACTTCTGCCTCCAGGTTCAAGCAATTCTCCTGCCTCAGCCTCCCAAGTAACTGGGATTACAGGCTCACACCACCATGCCCGGTTAATTTTTTTATTTTTAGTGGAGACGGGGTTTCCCATGTTGGCTAGGCTGGTCTTGAACTCCTGACCTCAGGTGACCTGCTTGCCTCAGCCTCCCAAAGTGCTGGGATTTCAGGCATGAGCCACTGCACCCGGCCTCTTTTTTCTTTACTGAATGTTTTACAGTTTTATGTTTTATATCAAAGTTAATGATCCTTTTTGAGACTTTTTTTTGTATAAAATGTAAAATTTTGGTCAAGAATTGCCAGTTTCTCTACTACCATATGTCGAAAGGTTATCTTTCCTCTATTGAATAGCCTTTTCACCTTTGTCAAAAATCAGTTGGACACATTTATGTAGGTCTATTTCTGGGTTCTATACACTTTTTAAAATTGATCTATGTGTCTATCCATCTGCCATTGCCACACCGGATTACTGTAGCTATATAAGAAGTCTTGTTTTTGAACAGACTCATTTCTCCCACTTTATACTTCATTTACAAAATTGTTAAGCTTTTCAAATTTCATGGCACTTTCATTTATATTTTAGAATAGTCTTGTCTCTATCCACAAAAAAGCTTACTGGGATTTTTTTACAGAAATTCTATTAAATCTGTTCATCCATTTGGGGAGAATCGATGTCTTTACTATGTTGAATCTTCCAATCCAATGAAAATGATGTCTCCTCTTAAGTTTTTTAAAAATTATTTTTTGTCAAAATTTTGTAGTTTTCCGCATACAAGTTGTATTTTGTTAAAATGTCACCTAAGTATATTTTTTGAGTCACTGTATGTGACAATGCATTTTTAATTGTGGTATCGGCATGTCAGCTGTAGGTGTTTGGTAGGTGTTCTTTAATACGTTCAATTCTGTCTATTCCTGTTTTTCTGACAGTTTTTGTCATCAACAGGTGTTGAATTTTATCAAGTGTGCTTCTACATAGATTGATATGATTCGGTGATTGATTTTCCTCTTCAGTCTATTGGTAGGGTAGATTACATTGATTTAATTGTAAATATTGAACCAGTGTTACATCCCTGAAATAAACCCTATGTGGCTAAGGTATAAAATTATTTTTATATATTGTTGAGTTCTATTTGTTAATATTTTGTTACAGTCAATGGTGATTAAGAATATTAGTCTATAGTTTTCTTTTCTTTTTTCCCCTGGCTTTGCCTGGTTTTGTTGTCAGGGTAATTCTAACGTCATAAAATGAATTGGGAAGTACTTATTTCTCTCTTTTTTTCTAGAAAAGGCTATAAGGACTTGGTGTTAATGCTTCTTTCTAAATCTGCTACAATTCACTAACAAAAACTTCCAGATCTGGAGATTTATTTTTTAGGAGCTTTTAACTTAAAAACCCAATTTCTTTCATAGTTATAGGAATATTCAAATTATCCATTTCATAGTGAGTAAAATATGATGGTTTGGATTTTATAAGGAAGTGGTCCATTTCATCTAAGCTGTCAAATATACGTTTGTGGAGTTGCTTATGGTATTCCCTTATTATCTGTTTGACATCTGCAAAGTCTGTAGTGATATTCCCTGTTTGATAATTTGTGTCCTCTCTCTTTGTCTATCAGTTTTGCTCAGGTTTGTCAGGAGGTTTGTCCTATTCATCTATTCAAAAAGCCAGCTTCTCCTTCTTACTGATTTTCCTCTATTGTTTTACTGTTTTCAATTTCATTGATTTCTTCTCTCATCTTTATAACTTCCTTCCCTGTTTGCTTTGGGTGTTTTATTGTTTTTTGTTTGTTTGTTTCTTTTCTTGTTTTATTTTTTGACAGAGTCTTGCTCTGTTGCTCCAGCTGAAGTGCAGTGGTCAGTCTCAACTCACATGCAAACTCCACCTCCCAGGTTCAAACGATTCTCCTGCCTCAGCCTCCCCAGCAGATGAGACTACACGCATGTGCCACTACACTCAGCTAATTTTTGTATTTTTAGTAGGGATGCGGCTTCACCATGTTGGCCAGGCTGGTCTCAAACTCCTGACCTCAAGTGATCTGCCCACCTCAGCCTCCCAAAGTGCTGGGATTACAAGTTTGAGCCACCACACCCAGACTCTTTCTCTACGTTCTTAAGGTGGGAGCTTAGATTATTGATTTGAAGCCTTTCCTCTTTTCTAATGTATTCATTTATTGCTATAAAATTTCCTCTCACCATTACTTTAGCTATGTCCCACAAATTTTGATGTATTTCCACACTCATTCTGCCCAATGCACTTATGTATTTTCCTGGAGACTCCTTTAATCCATAGATTTTGTTCAGCAAGGTGCTGCCTAGTGTCCAAATGTTTGCAGATTTTCCTGTTATCTTTCTGGTATTGATTTATAACTCAATTCCATTGTGGTCACTGTATGATTTCAACTATTTTACATTTGTTAAACTTTGTTTTATGGCCCAGGATATCTCCCATGGACACACACAAAAATGCCTTCTGTCATTGGGGGTGTTCTATAATGTTGATGAGATCTTCTTGATTGATAACAGTTGCGGTGTTCTCTACCCTTCTGATTTTCAGTCTAGTTGTCCTATTAATTCCTAACAGTGTTTAGCCTCTGACTATAATTGTTATATTCTTCCATTTCTCCTTTGAGTTATATATTTTTTGCTTCATATATTATGAAGCTCTGTGTCTAATGTGTGCACAGGATTGCTATTCTTCTTGTTGGACTGATACTGTATCATTGTATCACTATATATCGTCTCTATTTCTAGTTTGTTTGTTTGTTTGTTTTTTGCTCTTAAATCTACTTTATCTGATAGTATAGCTACTCCTACTTTCTTTTGATTGGCGTTTCCATACTCTATCTTTTTTCCATCCTTTTACTTTTAGGCTACCTATACTATTAAATTTGAAAGGCGTTTCTTATCAACAGTATATAGTTAGATTGTGTACTTTAATCCACTCTAACAGTCTCTCACAAATGGAGTATTAGGCCATTGCCATTTAATGTAATTATTGCTACGTTAGTGCTTAATTTTGCCACTTTATTCTTTTTTTCTATTTGTTCTCTCTGTTGTGCGTTTCTCAGTTTGCCTTTTCTGCCTTTCTCTAGGTTGCTGAAACATTTTCATAATTAACTTTTAATTTGTCTATAGTGTGTTTGAGTGAATGTCCTTTTACAGACTTTTTAGCAGTTATCTAGGTATTGCAATATACATACCTAACTTAACACAGTCTGGTGCTATGTTTTCAGTGTTTGAATGAAGTGTGGAAACCTTAACTCCCTTTATGTTCCCTTCCTTTCCCCATTTTAAATATAATTTTCTTAAATCTTTCTACTACATGTATTTTGAATCACATCAGACAATATTATAATTTTTGCTTAAAGATAACTCATAATTTTGGAAATACCAGAGAAGGAAAATTTATTATATTAACGCCTATTTTTGTTTTCCTCCTTGCTGATGTTCTAAAATTCCTGCTTTTATCCTTTCCTTTCTCTTTACAAAACTTCTTTCAGCCATTCTTTTAAGGTAGACCAGCTGCCAACCAATTCTTTTAGTTTTTCTTCATCTGAGAATGCCTTGATTTCTCCTTCATCTCCAAAGGATGTTTTAACTCAATACAAAATTCTGAGTTGACAAGTATTTTCTTTCAGCCCTTGGAAAACACCCTGCCATTTCTTATTTGCTTCTGTGGCTTCTGATGAGAAATCTGTTCTCCTTCAAATGGTTTTCCTCCTATAAGGATAGCGTCCATTTTTCTCCCGTGACTTCCAAGATGTTTACATTGTCTTGGCTTTTCAGAAGTTTGACTATCATGTGACTTGGTGTGGATTTCCTTCAGTTTCATCTGACTTGGGATTTACTCAGTGATTTGAAACTATATCCAGTCAGCCTTCTATATCCATGGGTTCTATATCCACAGATGCTATCAATCATACATCAAAAATATTCCAAAAATTTGGCCGGGCACGGTGGCTCACGCCCGTAATCCCAGCACTTTGAGAGGCCGAGGCGGGCGGATCACCTGAAGTTGGGAGTTCAAGACCAGCCTAACCAACATGGAGAAACTCTGTCTCTACTAAAAATACAAAAATTAGCCAGGCATGATACCTGTAATCCCAGCTACTCGGGAGGCTGAGGCAGGAGAATAGCTTGAACCCAGGAGGCGGAGGTTGCGGTGAGCCGAGATGGCACCATTGCACTCCAGCCTGGGCAACAAGAGTGAAACTCTGTCTCACACACACACACACACACACACACACAAAAAAAAAAAAAAAAAACCAAAAATTTAAAAATAACAATACAATAAAAATAATACAAATTAAAATGACAGCATAACAACTATTTACTACTTACATATTTACCAATCACATCAGACAGTATAATTTTTGCTTGGGCATAAAGCATAATTTTGAAAACAGCAGAGAATGAAAATCTCTCATGCTAATGCTTGTTTTTGTTGTCCTTCTTGCTGACATAGCTTACATAGCATTTATATTATGTTAGGTATTATAAGTAATGTAAAGATGTTTTATAGTATACGGGATGACACAAATAAAACGGTAAATGCTTGAGGTGAGAGAGATGTCCCCACAAAGCATACAGAAGGATGTGTGTAGGTTATATGCAAACACTACGCCATTTTATAACAGGAACTTGAACATCCATGGATTTTGGACTGTCCTGGAACCAGTTCCCCACTGATACTGAAGGAAGACTGCACTTCTGTTTAGGCATTTTGTTTGTTCTTTCTTGGAGGAACAGGGAAAAAATGTTTACTTCCTCTTTCCAGAAGTCCACTTCTAACTATTTTTAATTACTTACTTACATGCTTGTGTGTTGTGTGTTTCTTATTCTCAGATCCCTAAGAACAAGCACCTGACTCTTTCAATTTTCCACTGTATTCCCAAGGCCATAAACCCTGGCATATAATAACTGTTTGATGCATATTTTGAATGATTGAATTAACACAATGAACTCTAGTCGGGTTCACAGTAGGGTTTACTATAGTAAACCCTTGAGAATTTAATTTATACTGCAGATTCAGGAAGGTCTCATCTCTGTCAATTCTGATTCAGGAGGTCTATGCTGGATTGCGTACATCTGCATTTTTAAGCACGTTTCGCAGGTGCTTGGACACAACTATCTTGGACCCACTAAAAGAATCATCACAACCTGTGCTTCGTACCAAGACAGTTAGGGTCTGAGCGCTGTCCTGGAAGGCGACGATTAGGGTGATGGGAGCAGAGGTCATCACGAGAGTTCTGCTTCATTCGACCTGCTCCACACCTGCAAGCAGTGAAATGAGTTTCCCCATAAACAGATGTAAATCTAGGGACATAAATTCAAAATAAAAGCCTTTGAACAAATTGGAGAGGAAATTGTCACAAAAGGCATAACGTTCTGCTACAGAAAAGGTAGCTGGAAGAACATGCTCTGCCCTCAACTCATGCATTTTAAAACACTGAGCTGAGGGTTTGTGTTTACCCAGTGCAAGGCCATTAATACATTCAGCCCAAAAGTGAAGCAATTTTAATATTAATAGGCTCTTTATGAGAATTTAATAACAAAGTCATAGCTTCCTTGTGTTTCAAGACACAGGGGTTAATTACTTCAAACGGGTTGGCAGGGAAAAGGTCAAATTTTAATGCTGACCTTAGCAGTTTGGGATAAATATAAAAAGGTAATAGCCCATTTAAAGCTATCATGCTCACTGTTCTTTGCAGGCTAAGAAACTGTCACAGGATGTCCAACCTGTGGGTTTCAGCTATGGATGCTCAGAACAGCCACACACCTGGTTATCACACTTGGTAAATCTAAGTGACTTGCACCCGAATTCAGTCTACTCTTTCATGGGGAAAAGGGGGGAAAAAAAACCCCAGAATTTTCATTTGTTGGTTTTAGGGGGAGATCTCTTCTCGTATCTGCAGCACCGAAGCCTGTTCATGTTCAGGGTTTTCCAATCTTCCACCCATAGCTTCAGAAAAGCTTAAGGTAAAAAATGAAACCTGTCAGATAAGACTCTAGCTTCTCTGCTGAAGAAAGGACTGTTGTTCATTTTCACAAACGAATCCAGTGGATTCGGTTGCAACTGGATATATCCATGGTCTGTTTCTCTTAGGCCACACAGAAAGAAACAAGAAGCCAAGGGGATAGCCCTCAAGTCCTATAAGGAAAGGAGAGGAGGGACACTTAGGAGATAGTGAGGTTGGAATTTATCCAGAGAGGTCAAACAAATCACCACAAAATATGAGTAGAGTTCATTGACCTAAGAAACATGATCCTACAGTGTTAGAGTATGAATTGTGAATTTAAATTAATATCCCTGACAGTTTTTCTTTTTCTCCCATATACTCCAAATATTTTTCCGTTGATCATTGCCCCAGATTTTTTCCCCCATTTTCAGACTCCCGACAAGGATCCAGAGTTTGCCATAACTAATCAATTCAGTCCCAAGTGGGTGTCTCCATTCTCTGCAGCTGTGGGGAACTCTTCTAACACCACCATGTATGCTTAGAGGTGGATACCGCTTTTTACTAGAACCTATCCCACCAAAAATATTCATGATGGTGGTGGAGCCAGAGATCTCTTTGCACTAGTCCATTTGCTTTCAGTCGCAGCGATTTATACCGATCATAACCCTCTCTGCTAAGAGTAGGGGATTCAGAAGTGAGTCAATCAAGCTTCCTGCCCGCACAGAACTGACAGTGTCATATTGAAGACAGAAAAAAAACTAATTATGAGGGAATGCCATGGGAACACATGATAAAAGCAACAGACTTTTAGGATTCTAACATTCTAAGATTATTCTAGGATTCTGTTATTAAATAGATTCTTCTTCTTCTCCTTCTCCTTCTCCTTCTTCTTTTTGTTTTCTTTTCAGACAGAGTCTCGCACTGTCGCCCAGGCTGGAGTGCAATGGTGTGATCTCAGCTCACTGCAACCTTCACCTCCTGGGTTCAAGGGACTCCCCTGCCTCAGCCTCCCGAGCAGCTGGGATTACAGGTGCATGCCACCATGACTGACTAATTTTTGTATTTTTAGTAGAGACAGGGTTTCTCCAGGTTGGCCAGGCTGGTCTCGAACTCCTGACCTCAAGTGATCCGCCTGCCTCGGACTCCCAAAGGACTGGGATTACAGGCGTAAGCAATTGTGTCTGGCCTGTTATTAAATAGATTCTGAGACTCTTAGATTCTAAGATTCTGTTAAGAGTCTTGGAAGGTTCTACAAAGAAATGGCTTCTGAGATACAACCAAGTATCATTCAGGATGGGCAAGATGCTCCAGTAACAACTGACCTCAGACTTTTGGGAGCTTGCAGCAACAAAGGTTTATTTCTCACTAGGCTACGTGTTGACTGTGTTTCAGCTATGGCTTTGCTACATGTCATCTTCTCTCAAGGGTCCAGGCTGACAGAGAAGTGACTCACTGATCTCTCCACAGGGGGAGATGAGAATAAGTTGAGTCAGATAGAGGCTCTTAAAGCTTCCGCCCAGAACTGACACATCTCACGTCCCCCACGTTCCATTGGCTGAAGTAAGCTGTATGGCCATTCCCGATATTTTAAAGTTGGGGATGTAAAAATCCTCCTGCAGTAAGAAATACCACAAGAAGAGAAGTCAGAATGTTTTGTAAGGAATAATAAATCTACCATGGAACCACAACACCGGGAAGGATGCTGCATGTGAAGGGAAAGTGGTATGAGTGTTCTAGGAAGGCAGGATTCTCAAATGTACAAGAGGTGAGGAGGAGAGGGAGCAAGAAGAATTTAGGCAGAAGATGAGGCAGAAGGGAGAGGGAGACAGAGTGATTCTGAAGAATTCAGAGTAATTGGTTCAACAAGGCTGAAGCAAAAAGTACAAGGAAGGCAGCTGAGAGAGCTAACAGGGTAAAGAAAAGCTCCTTTTCCCACTCTGGGTGCACCAAAGCTAATGTGGTGGTTCACCCACATATCCTGCACAAGAAAGACATGAGAAACACGAATTTAAGGAGCCTCCAGGTCTTTAAATGTTTAATAAATGTGGTGAGCTATTCAAAATGTCAAACAGGCTGGAGGCAGTGGTTCATACCTATAATCCCAACACTCTGGGAGGCTGAGGCGGGTGGATCACTCGAAGTCAGGAGTTCGAGCCCAGACTGGCCAACATGGTGGAACCCCATGTCTACCACAAATACAAAAGTTAGCTGGGCATGGTGGTGCTCACCTGTAATCCCAGCTGAGGCAGGAGAATCACTTGAACCCGGGAGGCACAGGTTGTAGTGAGCCAAGACTGCGCCACTACACTGCAGCCTAGGTGACAGAGCAAGATTTTGCCGCACGAAAACCGCAAACAAACAAACAAACAAAAAAACACAATGTCAAAAAAAAAAAAAAAAATAGGGCCATTTGGAGAAGCACGAGGGTAACCAGACAAACACATGAGTGTGCAAAGAGCATAACGTTCATTTCAGGATTCCTGGTGTCTAACATCTAAAAAATAGCCCCAGATAACTGTCTCTGTTGTGCTTGTTGAATGACTTGTAGGGAAAAAGGAAATGGAAGGAAGGACATCTGCGAACCATCAGCCCCACCCACAATATTTGAGATAGGACGATGCAGCATGGGAGGCCGGACAAGGTTAGGTGTCAAGCGTTTGCTCTTATCAGAGTTGGTTCCCACACACAGAACTCGGAGTTTCTTCGCTCAATTATTCAACCAATGCTCACTGCACGTTTACTACATGTTAGGTCAGATGCCACGGACTCAGAGGCAATTAAGGAAAAGAAATTTCCTGAGCAAGACAGAAGGAAAACAAGAAAACTAACCAGAGAGTTAGAAGTTTCAGTGGCAGGCTAAGAAGAAACAACACAGGCTGCTAAAAAAGAGCTGAGCACCTCCCTGGCCTCAGGGACTGCTTTCCAAGGGGTGTGGCTTCTACCCAGTGATCCAGATTACTGAAGACATGGAAGGGGAAGAGTACATTAGCAGCAGGGAGAGTGTGAGCAAAAGGTCCTGAAGAGGAAAAGAACACGGTGTGTCTGAGGTCTGCAGAGAAGGTCCCTGTGGCTGTCCTGATGTGAGTGAGGAGGTGAATGGTGAGCAATGAGAATGGATGGACCTGATGTAATCTGATCACTCAGGGGCCTGCCAGCCAGTGGGAGCATTTGAACTTCAGTTTAAGACTATTTGATGGGTTTCCAGCAAGAGAACCATATAACACAATGACTGTTTAAGGGCAACAGCCACTTCGATGGACTCTGGAGCCTAGTGCATACCCAGTGCAACTTCGCTGGGAGAAAGTCAAGTTGAGTTCATGCAGGGATATGGTATGGTGATGGAAAGGGTTGCATACTTCCTTGGACCTCAGTTTTTCTCCTTTCATGACAGGAAGCTGTAAAACTGAGAGTCCAAGAGTGATCCACATGGATTATCCAAGAGAACACTGAAAAGCCAAACAAACTGCATCTTGTAAGAAAAGGACCCCAAAGCAATGGGCAGGCAATAGAAGAAGTTGTGTGTAACTATAAGTTTCGAGACTCTATGAAAGTAAAGTTATTGAATCCCCAATGCAAATTCACCCTCAGTCAAATTAAAGTCAAAATAGTTTAGAACAACTGACCTAATGTAAATCCTTAAATAAAAAATGTTTTAGCCCCACTTGCAAGTAAAGCATTGGCTCACTTCACAGCTCAAGCGGATTTAATTCCTATTAATCCTGTAATAGTGGATGTAGCTGGTGGTGGCCGCTGCTGCCAACCCTTTCAGTTCCAACTTTCTCCTTCGGAATGGCATTTTGGGACGGAAGCATCTAGTTCACAGATGGAGTGGCACTTCCAATGTGAAGACATCAAGATATTTAACAAACCATGGCAGGGCGCTTTGTAGGAGATAATGACAAATTTACAAACAAAAAGAAAAGTCCCCAATTTACAAAAACAAATGGAGCAACTACCATGCCAGCTAGGAAGGGAGCAGACACTAGCAGAAGCTCTAAGCTCCAAGGAAGGAGAGAGAGAGGAAGGGAGGGAGACTAGTTCTTGTTGAATTGGGCACAAGATAGGCCACATCTGTCAAAGTGGAAGACAGATTGGAAAAAAGAAACATTGAGAGAAATGGTTTCATAACTAGAGGCTGCACTGCTCAGTTCAAATCAGGCAATTCCAGAAATGTACCTCCAAATAAGTTTATTTTTTTTCCCCTAACCAATTGCAATGTCTTTATCAGAGCCTCTCTCTTTATACCCTCCCATGAAAACATAAATATCCTTCTCCTTGCCATCCCACATTGGCCCCATAGTTTGAGCATGAATTCTCAACGCTCAAATTCAATTCTATGCTAGAATGATTCCAGCAGACTGGAGTGACTAAGAACTTCTACACAAATCGATTTCAAACAAAATTCCTGTGGAAGCAGAAAGTATGATCCTCCAATACTGAACAGAACCATAAGGCATCTTCTCTATACAAGGCATCTCTTTCTCATTTCAATCCTTATAGCACAGGCACACTCTATGTTCTCCTAAACATGCCAAACTTTTCCCCATTTCAGTCTTGGGCACATTTCAGCTCCCTCCGTGGTTCTTTGAGTGGGTGACTTCAATCTCATCCTTCAGGCTACAAATCAGATGTCATCTCAACGTGGCCTTTCCTATCTAAAATAGGCCCTCTCCCTGGCTCAGTGCCTCCTTGCAACTTCATCCCATTGACTTCCTTGACGGTACTTACCTTGATCTGTAATTTCCATGAGGGTTGTGACCTGGCCTGCCTTGTTGCCCACTGTAACCCGGGTAGAATGGGTGCTTCCTTGGATAAAGGAGCATTGAGGATGTAAGGAAAACCAAAGATGAGCAAGACACAATTCCTGCTTGCAAAGACATCTTCCTCTATTCCTATTCTTTCCACCTAAACTTGAAATAATAGACCACAGCCCTCAACCCTTTGTTCTGATTTTTCCAAGAACATAACATAATCCAGGCCTAATGAAAGGGGGAAAATAAAAGTGAGCAATCAATCGTTGGGAAAGATGTTGCAATCCAGTTGACAGCAAAATAACTACAAACACACAGTTTTAACCAATGTTTATGAGATGTCGCTGCAGTGAACCCTGCCTCCATCAATACGGATGAGGCAGAGTGTCATGTTCCTCCCAATCTCTCCTTTTCTTCTTAGGCAGAGACTCAATATTTCAGGGCACACTCACCACCCCCCACCGCCATAGTATCTCCTACTTTTTCCCAAGCCTCCTTTGCAGGTAGAGGTACCCATGTGACTAATTTCGGGCTAATGAAATGTAAGTGAAATTGGTACATGCAGCTTCCAGGAAGTGCCCTTAAAGAGAGGAAATGTGATTTAACTTCCCTGATTCTCTTTCCTGCCCATCTGACTGAGGGTATGATGGCTGAAATCAAGCCACTGTCTTGGATGGCAAGTTGGAAGCCAAGTGTTCGGGATGGTGGAATACCTTGATAGAAGGGGAATCAAGGAGTCTCTGCACCTCTGTCTTTGTCATCTCTAGTTTTCAACTTATTTAAAAAGAAGATACGCTTCTTTATGTCTTTGTTTTGCTTTTTGAGACAGAGCCTCACTCTGTTGCCCAGGCTGGAGTGCAATGGTGTGAGCTTGGCTCGTTGCATCCTTTACCTTTGGGTTCAAGTAACTCTCGTGCCTCAGCCTCCCAAATATCTGGGATTATAGATGTGTGCCACCCAGCTACTTTTTTTTTTTTTTTGTATTTTTAGTAAAGCCGGGTTTTATCATGTAGGCCAGGCTGGTCTCAAACTCCTGACCTCAAGTGATCCACCTGCCTCAGCCTCCCAAAGTGCTGGGAAGCTAAGCCACCACACCTGGCCTGAAGAAAGCATACTTTTAACTTTCAAAAGCCACTGTTTTCCCGAGTTTTCTGTCACTCACAGCCTCGCTGATCCAATGGGCAAAGAAAAAAAAAAAAAAACCCATAATGTGGGCATTTACAGAGATGAAACTGGTGAAGCTTGATGGACTGGCTAAGAACTGAAGGCTCGATTCCCAGGACAAGGATGACCCAGCAAATGGCTCAGCAGCCTGTTTCTGTTTGTCTGCTGTGCAATCAGAATGACTCTCACAGGACATGTCTGAGCCACTAAAACAATTCCACTCACCATCTGACATCTGGGAGAGGCTGGAACAGTCAGTTGTTTGGAAGCTACTTTTGCTTTGACCTACTATGTTGGTGCTAGGTAGAGAAAAAAACAACCTCCCTCAAGATGGAAAAACTGAAAGATGAGACTAACACCAGGACTCGAAGACACTGATTTTGGTGAAACACAAACGATGGGGATATGCCAGGACTTTTCTGCTTTTTGGAAGGGAAGAAACAACTGCCAATTTTTCTCTCATCCGCTGGGAACGTGAAAGCCAAACTCCTTCCAGTAGTCTGTTCACAAGCCGGGGCAGAAACTGACTGTAATTTGTGGGGTTTTAAAAAAAAACGCTCAATTGTATATTCCAGGTAATTTCTCCCTCTTGTGCAGCGGTTTGACACATTGCAAGTTACACAAGTCGATGACAGCACTCTAAGCAGAAGATAGTCTTCACAACTGTAATATATGTGCAGAGATATATTTTGTCCATGTCCAGAGGGAAAATCAACATTACTCTCCTTTTCAGCAAAATTATCTCATTTTCTCAAAGGGTGCTGACTTTCTTTCTTTTTTTCTTTCTTTCTTTTTTTTTTTTTTTTTTTTGAGACAGTGTCTTGCAGTGTTGCCCAGGCTGGAGAGCAGTGGTACAATCTCAGCTCACTGCAACCTCTGACTGCCAGGTTCAAGCGATTCTCCTGCCTCAGCCTCCCGAGTAGCTGGGATTACAGGTGTGCACCACCATGCCTGGCTAATTTTTGGTTTTTTTAGTAGCAGAGATGGGGTTTTACCATGTTGGCCAGATTGCTCTCAAATTGGTGACCTCAAGTAATCCGCCTGCCTCAGCCTCCCAAAGTGCTGAGATTACAGGCGTGAGCCACCATGCCTGGCCTGGATGCATGCCTTCTTAATACAAATATTTTATAAATATATATATATCTTAATACAGGTATTTAATTAAAAGCCATTTCTCAGTTGCTTTTAATGACAACCTATGGGCTGATTTCTCTCTACCATTTTGTTCCACTCCATCCCAGTCTAGCCCACTCCATTTCAATCCAGTCAAGTCCATCCCGATCTGGCCCACTTCATTCCAACCTAGCTGCAACGTTTTGGGGTCACCCATGTGTCATCTGGAATCAGATGGAGGCACTGGGTCATGAAACTTCTCCGTACTCGGCAGAGACACGCAGGTAGAAAGTAATGTGGAACATCCATAAACCAAAGCCGTCTCTGCCCAGCAATGACAAAGAAAAGCATGTTTAATTCTGCGGCAATGTATCAACTGTCATGGACCACAGGCTGCATATAAAGTACAGCATTATTTTCGACGGCAGAACTTTCCCCCAGGTCAGCAGATTTCTGTAAAGGCAATGGGTATCTAGGATCAAGAGCCTGCAGATTTATAGTGGTGGCTGTTTACTAGAATTTGAAAACTCAAAAGCCATTTCTCACGAAGATAAAGGAATTGTTTCAAAAGGCCCATGTGCAGAGATTTGAAAGTGGGAATGGACTTATTTTCATCAGATTTTTTTTTTTTTTTTGATACAGTCTTACTCTGTCACTCAGACTGGAGTTCAGCGGCATGATCTCAGCTCACAGCAACCTCCATCTCCCAGGTTCAAGGGATTCTCCTACCTTGATCTCCTGAGTAGCTGGGATTACAGGTGTGCACCACTGTGTCCGGCTAATTTTTTTTTTTTTTTTTTTTGTATTTTTAGTAGAGATAGGGTTTTACCACATTGGCCAGGCTGGTCTCGAACTCCTAATCTCAGTTGATCCATCTGCCTTGGCTTCCCAAAGTGCCGCCATTACAGGCATGAGCCACTACACCCAGCACCAATGTTTTTAGCTTTATTTGTTCTATGTACACGATTGCAGATATATTTCAGTCACCAACCCACTTGCACTTTCATCTCTACTGTGCCACCATCCCCAAGTCCCAGAAGCTATAAAAGGGAACACATGGAGGTGAATCAGGAAGGCAAAGTGAGTTTGCAGGAGAGAGAAAGAAGAAAGATATTTTACCTAGTTCTTGCACACGTTTATTCAAGAGAAGAAAGTGGACATAGAGACACATGAAAATATCTATCTACATTGACCAAGAAGGCAGCTTATTTCACTTGCTTAGGCTGTGAGTCCCGTTGAACTTTTCAGAAGAGATCAGTTATCGAACTCTGCCTAACGGCTAGAGAGGAGAGGAGGGAGACTGAAAAGACCTCCAGCAAAGCATCTGGCAAATGAAACAAGCAAAAGTAGAGGAATAATGATAGATTTCACTGGATAGTAGGTGACCTGGATAACAATCTGAATAAATAAGCAATGGATGATCTTCTAAGCTAGGCTTGTATCCAATTTCAGTCAGAGTAATTAATGAAAAATTCATAAACACGCATACTTGGAATGTTCGGCTCTAGATTTCCTGTCTGACATAGTAAAATTAAATACTGAACACCCTGTCAGAAGCAAGTAACAATTTTGATTTAGAAAGTGAGGGTAAGAAAGTCTGTATCATGTTAATCCATATCACTCATCTAACATTGTAAATGAACTCAGAATTGCAGTGATTTATTTCTTACAAACATTTAATTTTTTTTTATTTTTGTGGATACATAGTAGGTGTATATCTTTATGGAGTACATGAAATGTTTTGATACAGGCATGAAATGAATAATAATCACATCATGTAAAATGGGGTCTCCAACCCTCAAGCATGTATCCTTTGTGTTGCAAACAATCCAATTAAACTCTCTTAGTGATTTTAAAATCTATGATGGAATGATTACCCACTACAGCCACGCTGTTGATATGATAAACATTTAAATAATTATCCTGCTTAGTTAAAAACTGAAATGCAGAAAACATTGCAGGACAAGATGAAATTAGGAAAACAGAGTTTGGGCCATGGAAGGTATTCAGTATGACACTACCTTGGAGTATCTGATAAGCAATAGGGAGCCACTGAAGGTTTTTGAGCAGAGGAGTGACATAAATCAAATTGTGATTAGGGAAGATTCTTTGGAAACAGAATGTAAAATTCATCGGTGGATGCACTGACGCTCATGTGCACACAATCAAAAACACACTCATTCTAATAGAAATTGTTTTAGAAAAACAATGAACTTGAGTAAATGATATGATCTTGAATGGGGTCAAGGTGAATGACAGTGCATCTTTGCTGTCATTGTAGCTTCAAGCATAACCACTTCTGGGGCTATTTTGGTGGATTATGCAATACGTACGAGAGCACAGTTGCTTCAGCGTTTTTCTTTCTAAATGTCTTTAATGGCCAGCTGGCAGTGGAGAACTGAGTAAACCCTAGACAAAAATGGACAATTCTAAGGAGTTTTAAAAATAAATACAGTGTTACAAAGGATGATGGGATAAGGGTATGTGAATTTTATTGAGAAACTCAACATCATGCGGAGACAAAGGGAACACTTACACACTGTTGGTGGGAGTGTAAATTAGTTCAACGGTTGTAGAAGACCATGGGGCGATTCCTCAAAGACGTAAAAAGAGAACTACCATCTGACTCAGCAATCCCACTCCTGGGTATACACCCAAAGGGATATAAATCGTTCTATTATAAAGACACATTCACGTGTATGTTCATTGCAGCACTATTCACGATAGAAAAGACATGGAAACAACCTAAATGCCCATTAATGATAGAGTGGATTAAGAAAATGGAGCACATATCCACCATGGAATCCTATACAGCCATAAAAAAGAACATGATCATGTCCTTTGCAGGAACACGGAAGGAGCTGGAGGCCATTATCCTTAGCCAACTAATGCAGGAATAGAAAACCAAATACCACATGGTCTTACTTATAAATGGGAACTGAATTATGAGAACACATGGACACATAGAAGGGAACAACAGACACTGGGGTCCACTTGAGGGTGGAGGATGGCAAGTGGGAGAGGATCAGGAAAAATAACTAATGGGTACTAGAGTTAATCCCTGGGTGACGAAATCAACTGTACAACAACCCAGGACACAAGCGTACCTGGGTAACAAACCTGCAGGTGTGCCCCTGAACTTAAAATAAAAGTTAAAAAAAAAAAAAGAAACTCAACATCAAATATTGTGGATGCTGTCTTTCAATTTGAATGGGGAAGAGAGATTTGGCTAACATCCCTGCTGGAAGTGAATTTATTGCTCCTTTGGCTGAGCAGCCACTTTAATAGATTCAGAAAAATAAAATACATCATGGGGAGGGAGAACATCAGGATAAATAGCACATGCGGAGCTTAATACCTAGGTGATGGGTTCACAGGTGCAGCAAACTACTGTGGCACGTGTTTACCTCTGGAACAAACCTGCATGTTCTGCACGCGTATCCTGGATCTTAAAATGAAATTAAAAAAAGAAAAATAAGTAAGTAAAAACATCATTCAGCAAATAAATACATCAAAAAATGACCCCTGTTCTTCCTGCTAAATACCCCAACTGGTCATTCTCCTTTCTAAAAGCTCCTACAAATTTCACATCTACTCATGGGAGGCAGGGGTCAGGGTTATGCTTTGGGGTGCACACATCCTTAGCACTTCTCCTCCTGTTTTACTACAGCCTTCTAAGAGGTCCTCTTGCTTCTGGTTTCATATGCCTTCTATCCATTCCACATACTGCTTTTAGCAGCATCTTCCTAAACAAGAGTTCCTCAACCAAAGGTGATTTTCTTCCCAGGGAACATTAGTCCATATCTGGGGACATTTTTGGTTGTCAAAACGGGAGAGGAGGACACTGCTGGCATGTCATGAGTGGCAGCCAAGGATGCTACGAAGCGTCCTAAAAGGCACATGGCAGTGTCCCACAGCAAAAGTGTTCTGGCTAAAGCATCAGTGGTGCTGAGACTGCCCGCCCCTGTCCTAGCACATGTTGACATGTTGATTATATCGGTTTAACCACTTTGCAAAATTCACAACGGCAACTGATGTCAAGTTCAAAGCCTTAGACTAGGTTTCTAAGTCCATACTATCTGGTCTCATCAACTTCTCTGATTCACAACTGTGTCCCACTGCTCCAAGGATGAACTCTACTCTCAAAGGGTCAGGGGTTCCAGGTGACCTTGGGCACACCTACCTCCTTCTGCCTCAGTCCTCTTACCCACCCTCTTCCCCTTCTTGGACCATCCTTTCTTTTTGACTGCCAAAAATATTTTTTTTTTGTTACAGATAATAGTCTACCATGTGGAAATGATCCTACTTTCATTTTTTTCCATGTATTTATTTATTTAACCTTACGTGCTGGGATACATGTGCAGAATGTGCAGGTTACAAAGATATACATGTGCCACGGTGGTCTGCTGCACCCATCAACCTGTCATCTAGGTTTTAAGCCCCACATGCATTAGGTATTTGTCCTAATGCTCTCCCTCCCTTTGCCCCCCACCCCAGGACAGGCCCCGGTGTGTGATGTTCCCCTCCCTGTGTGTCCATGTGTTCTCATGGTTCGACTCTCACTTATGAGTGAGAACATGTGGTGTTTGGTTTTTCGTTCCTGTGTTAGTTGGCTGAGAATGATGGTTTCCAGCTTTCTCCATGTTCCTGCAAAGGACATGAACTCGTTCTTTTTTTATGGCTGCATAGTATTCGATGGTGTATATGTGCCACATTTTCTTTATCCAGTCTGTCATACTTCCAGGTTGACCCACAGGCACCACTTCTCTGTGGACTTTGAAAGCTGACGTGATTGCTAACCTTAAAGTAAACTGAACAGCGCATTCCTCCCCTGTTGGCACCCACCTGTATCCATTTGTATGAGGAGCGGTCCCCTTTGGTCTTATAGTCAAAATCACCGTGCACGCACTCATCTCACACATGTCTCTGACCAGAGCTACAGCTTCACACCAACTTGCATTTCCTCCACCCTCCTCCTGTCCTGTGCCCTTTCACCTCTTGGCCGAGCAAAACACGAGCCATACTTTCACATCTCATCTGTCCTATCAGGACCACGGAGAAAGGGGCCCCAAGTGAACCTGGGTACTGCTCATCTCAACTACCCACAGAGTTTTCCCGTGGCTGGGAATGGAGGCTCTCTGGCTTGGTCTTCATTGGGTGCTGTTGACAGGTAGAAGTCAAAGCAAAGGGGGTGATTCACCCAGAAAGTATTGATATGGAAATGTTTCCAGGTTCTCCCCATCCTCCTAATCCACAGATTTTTCTGTCCTGTTTACCTCCCTCCCCAGCCTGCTGGGCTGACAAACACGTCCCCGGACATATTTGATGCTGAACTTTGAGAATGACATAAAAGGAAAGGGGTGGCAGAGATAGAAGGAAGAAGAGAAGGGATAAAAGGATTTACTGAAAAAAGGCCAAAACCATATATATTTTAATTATCTGGGAAATAAAGGGAGAGAATCTGAATGGGTCAAGGGTAGACAGTGGGGGTGGGCATGGGGGACAAGCCAAGAAAAAGTTGTTGCACCATTTAAATCCCAGAGAACAGGGCAGGAAAGAGGACACGAGAAGTGTTGCTAAAAATAATGAATTGAATTTCCTTTTACATGTATTTTTTTAGAAGACAGAAATATATTGTTTTAATTTATGTTAATTTTAAAAGAGGTTTTTCAAAATGTTTTAAAATTGTAAAAATGTTCAGTTTTAACATTTTTTTTATTGCTTCCCCCATTGAATGGAATTTCATGCAGAGACTAGATTGCATCAGTCAAAGGTTTATGAGGGTTGCACAGATATTAAAGTGTCCATGTCCTGCTACCACAGAAAAACAAACCAAGTTTAAGAATACTTAGTCACCTTGCCCAAGATGGTATGACCTTGGGATCAAGCTTCAAACTCAGCCAGGGTTATTACCAATCCCATATCCTTAAGCACTCTGCTACTCTGCCTTTGAAAATAAAAGATTTAATTTCACATCAGCTTTTAATGATCCACAAAGCTCTTATTTCCAATCTCAGGGCTGTAAATTCTCTGTAATGATTCCCATGATTTTGATAAAAACAATCACTTACATAGATAGATATTGTTGATAAACAATTGCTTATTCAGAGATACAAAAGTGCTCCCTGAATACATCTGTTTATTCATATGGATCCAGGCTTACTGCATCATAAGCTATACAGGGAAGCAACATCCAGTACCCTCACTTAAAGAGTCGATATTCGATAAATGCTATTGACGAGGGTGCTTACAAACACACAGGCCCACGAACCTCAATCAAGCAAGGCAACCTAAAATTCTCGCTGGAATTCCTTGATCCTGAGTTTGTCTTTCCATTGTGTCACACAGGCTGTCTCAGAGAGAGCTAAAGTCCCCTGGTGTATGTTTGTCATGGAACATTTGTTCCCTGGTTCTTTATGAGAGTTCTGTCCTACTTGAGTTGAGGTGAAAAATAACCCATTTATATTCTCTGCACTACTCTTTGGGTTTTATTCCAATTGCTATTGTGACAGGGCTGCTCCAAAGAGGAATACCAATGCAAGCAAGGAGTTAAGTGCACCGTGGCAGCTGCAAATGCAGCAAGCTGGTCAGAGGCCTCAGAAGAAAGAGAAAGACAACACAATCTTGAATTCCAAATTTATATAGATATGGATATAGGTATATATTCTATAAAGGTACATATATACATATACACACACACACACACACACATCTGTTTCTTTTAACTATTATCTGTTTATCTATCCATCCGTCCATCTATCCATCTATCTATCTATCATCAACCATTGATCAAGCTTTGACTGGAAAACAATAGAGTGCGTAGTTATAAAAGTGCAAAATTTAGGGCTCAGAGTCACCAAATTTGGGTCCTGGCAGGACCTCTATGTATGTGACTTCGGAAAATGACCCTCTGGCTTCTCACCTGAGTTAGACATCAGGATAACGATGCCTACTTATGAAGGTTTGCTGCGAGTTCCCCAGGAGTTCATACATGCAAGTTGTGTAGCCCACAGCCTATGTCAAAGTAGGAGCAATGTCAATGACAGATGTGATGACTTTGCAGAGAGCTAAAATGATGATGATGACAAAGGACAGATCTGTTAGGTGAAAGTCAATCAAACTGCTTTTAACAACCTGTTTGTCGAAACCCCTCATGTTGAACTTCCTCTAGGAGAAATAGAATTTGGAGTCAGATGTGACCCGTATTCAAATCCAAGCATTGCCATTTATTAGAGATGTACGTGTGTGTATGATAGAGATAGATACACACAGAGATATGTATATAGATCAAGAAAGAGAGACAGCAGGGTTGTGCCCCTTCAACAATCAGAGATTCAGCACCCTTGTCTGTAAAAGTGGATTATAACAGTTCCTACCTCACAGAGATATTATGAAGAAAGCATTATGTCACTAAGTAGTCTAGCATATTACTTGTCACATGGTAAGCACAGAATACATTGTTGTTCTTGAACAATTCCTTCTATTATTAGCCATCTAGATGGGCTGTGCCTACACGATCCATTCACACCCATCGAACAGCAACATGTTCAGAATGTGGTTATCAGGAACTGTTTGCTAATTCCTTACGCAGAATTTAAATCTTCCACACTACCTCATCTGCTGCTCCATGCTAATTATGTACTTATCTTGTTTGAATATCTGTTGCAAATTTACAAAGCCACTGTTGTCCTTCTGGCTTCTGCCTGTACACAGTCACGAATGGAAGTTTACCAAAAATAAAACAAAACAAAACAAAACAAAACACCTTGGCATGGAAAGGAAAGCAGATCAACAGCATCCTATCATATCCTGTTCTCCTGGCCAACTGGGGCTTTTAGAATTCCTTCAGGTCAACTTCCCCACTCAATTACAGAACTGAACAGATCTCCACACTCACTTGGCAGTGATGGTCATTGCAAAACTACATTTTAAGAACAATTTGGAAGATGCTTTTTCTTCTTCTTTTTTTTTTGTTTTTAACTGAATTTTCCACACATAATTATCTTTATCACAAGGCCTGATGCAGGTTCCAATTTCAGATCCTCCAAATAGATTCTTCTTCCTAACACCTAGACTCCTCATTGAATAATCCATTTTACCTTTCTTCATTTCAGTTTTAGGGTGGGGGCGTATTGAGAGAAGAAATGGCAGGAGGGCTCTCTGCCTTCTCATCAAGTGGTGGGATGGGTGCAGGGAGGCAAAATCGAAGACCAGCGGAGATAAAATGTTCTCTTCCCCATGTGGAGGACTGGACTGTCATAGGGGAAGCTGGACAAGGACACGAGGATGCTTAAAAATGCTCAGGGCCACGAACCTTCATCAAGCAAAGCCACCTAAAATTCTCCCTGGAATTCCTTTACCCCAAGTTTCTCTTTCCATTATGTGACACGGGCTGACATTACAGGATTGGCTGGATCAGAAATAATGTGTTGGGAATCAGGAGACAGGACTTAGGAGAAAACAGACAGCCGCCTTGTAAGTAAGGCCACAGAATCCTGGACAAAGGAGGAAGCTTAAATGATCCTCAGACTGGGCGTAAATCTCTGGCGAGGAGAGGTAGGGCTTTGGGAAGTCCCAAAGTGAAGTGACTCGAGCTATGTCATTATGGGCAGAATGATAGGGAAGCAGCAGTCTGGGTCCAGTTTTTTCATTCATTTCATTTGTCATTTGGTTGTTCCCTTAACTCACATGTACTGATGCGCCAAACTCTGTGCTTGGAGCAGAGTTTTAGCTGGCACTGCTATTCTCATTCTCATTCTCTCTCTCTCTCTCTCTCTCTCTCTCTCTCTCTCTGCAAGGGGTGGGGGTGGAGGCTTTAGCAAAGCAGTATATTTTTCTGTCATACTGCAAAGAGCCCCAAACCCACATATAATAAATATCTAATTTTTGGTTCTTAAGCTACTGTAATAAAAAGAAAGCAAGGGGACTTTGGAGACCGAAAGACCTTAGTTCAATTCCTGCCCCCTGCACACACTGGCTGTGTAACTTTGGGCAGGTGACTTAACCCCTCTGAACTTTCTGTAACAGAAGAATAATAATGGTACCTATGTCACAAGCAAGGCTTCCCCCCAGTTTCATACCAAGGTTGCCTCGCAGATCCTAGTCCAAGTGATTCTCACTCTCTGGGGTTTGTTTTGTGAGTTAAGTTAGTTAATACTTGTCAGGGCTTAGAACAGCACTGACACACAGTAAATGCCAAATAAGTGCTTACTGTTATTGTTATTGTAGGGTTGTTGTGAGGAGTGAATGTGGTCATTAAGGTTAAGAGCTGAATACAATGGCTATATCAAAACAAGCTCTCATTAAGTGATACTATTGTTTACAAACTTCACTGCTTCTATTGCAAATGACAGCAAGCTGATTGTGACCATCTCACACTCCCCACCCCATCTCCAATGCCGTAAGGACATCAAATTGGGTGTGAAAAAGCAAAACCAGGTATCCTTCAGTTATCTACACTAATGGAAGGGTTCAGAGACAAAGACAACCAGGTTGGATAATCCAAAAACCACTTTCACTTGGCCAAGCAATGCACTGTCAGTTCACATTCAAATATACTATGTCTGCCATTTGGGGGATTAATTTCCAACAAAATAATGAACCTACACAAGACAGGCCTGATTCAAGCTGGGAAGTGCCCTGGTTCTCTGGTCTGTTTCCTCTCTGCAACATACTCCATGCTGAGAACAGCCAGCAGGCTTCCCCGACTGGTGCAGAGAACCAATCTAAACAGGGTTGACCCCTCTCAAATCTTCCCAGAGCATAAAAGACGCCTGGGTTTCAAAGGCTTCTCCTGCATGAAAATTAACTAGGGCTCCCGGTTGACATGTCACAGATAAGGAGCTAAGGGGACATCTTCCTACAGAAAATACATTGACGAGCCATGTACTGCCTGTGCCCTGCCCAAGGTCCACAGCATTGCTCATTTTCTTTGACATAAAGATAATCTAGAATCCCACCTCCCCATCACAAACATTGCAATGTCAAGAGGAGTGACTTTCCTAGTCATGAAGTAGTTCGCTTGATGTTCCAATAATAGGGACTTGCAAAATTAAACATTGTAATGAGCAGTGGAGTGCATATTTCATCCATTAAACACATACTGAGCACCTACCTTGAGTTTGACACAGGACTAGAGACAGAATGTATAAAGAAGAAGGGAAAGAAAGATAGTCCCTGCTCTTACAGCCTGGTAAAAGCAAGCAAATAAGCAATGGCAGATGAAGGTGGTAAGGTAAGCAGGGTGAAGAGAACACAGACCTGGACCACCAGGCCTTGTCTGCCAGGGGCTGGTCTCACCCTGCCACCTGCCTGGGCTAAGTTAACGTCATTTCCTGCTTAGTCAACTGCAAGAGCCTCCTTTCGTCCTTTGAAAGCTACCACACCTACAAGCCATTTCCTGCTCCACAGCCAGAGTAATCTTAAAATGTGAAGCTGATCAGGACACTCTTCAGCCTTCCCAGTGTTTTCCCATCATTCTAAGATTAAAATCGTGTCCTTACTTGGCATGGAGGCCCTGGCTAGATCTCACCTTTGCCTGCACGCCTGTCCTCCACAGGGGTCACTCCCTGCCTGATCACTACTCTCCAGCTACACTAGCTGCTTTTGGGTCCTCTAAAATACCAGTCTCTCTCTCTCTCTCTCTCTCTCTCTCTCTCTCTCTCTCTGTTTTCTTTGTTTTTTTTTGTTTGTTTGTTTTTTGTTTGTTTGTTTTTTGGGGGTTTTTTTTTGAGATGGAGTCTCTCTCTATCACCCAAGCTGGAGGGCAGCAGTGCGATCTTGACTCACTGCAACCTCTGCCTCCCAGGTTCAAACTATTCTCTGCCTCAGCCTCCCAAGTAGCTGGGATTACAGGTGCCCACCACCACACCTGGCTAATTTTTCTATTATTAATAGAGACGGGGTTTCACCATCTTGGCCAGCCTGGTCGTGAACTCCTGACCTCGTGGCCTACCTGCCTCGGCCTCCCAAAGTGCTGGGATTATGGCCACCAGTCTCTTTTTCTCCTGCTCTCAAAACCTATGCACCTTCTGTTTCCTTCCATGGGTGTGTTGGTCCCAAAACTGGTCATGCATTTGATCTTTGCCCATATGCTACATTCTCATGGAAGTCTTTCTTGACAATCTTGAGTAGGTTGGTGGGGAGGGGCCACGGGCTGGGATTAATCCCAACTGAGTGCCCTTCCCAGCATTCTCAAAATGTATAATGATCAATTAATGTTTGTGCCTTATTTTCTTCTATGAACTTACGGCTCATGGAGGCAGACTGTGGCTGTCTCATCCACCACTGTTCCTTCAGTGCCTCGTACATAGAAAGCACCCAGAAAATGTAAGTAATAAGAGCAAATGCTCTCTGAGCCCTCCCTGTGAGCCAGGTGCTCTTGTATGCTGTTTTCACATTTGATGTATTTAATACTCACAGCTAATGCATGTGGCTATGGATACGAAGACAGACACAAAGAGGTTAAATAACATGCATGTGACTTCTTTGACTCAAACATAGCAGAGGCTGAATCTGAATCTTGGAAGCCCACTTATAAAACCCGTATTCTTAACCTCCATACTAAATCACCTCCCCATCACATGCATCTTTTTAAAATTATAACACCTCCCCCAAAAGTTTATTAAAATGTGATAAAGACCCTGGAAGAAGTTTGTTTGGTAAAACCCTTCC
Source organism: Papio anubis (assembly GCF_008728515.1). Lineage (NCBI taxonomy): Eukaryota > Metazoa > Chordata > Mammalia > Primates > Cercopithecidae > Papio > Papio anubis. The sequence continues at coordinate 67,709,295 of NC_044993.1, forward strand.
CAATTTGCATCCCTCGGGGATCTTCCCCCTTCTCTCTTGACCTCATCCACCATGACAATAAGCATTCTGCCCTCTCCTTTCAGAATATACTCTATCCACATTGCTCTTTGTAGCTGTGACTACATAAAGCTTATTTATACACATGTCCCATGGCTAAAAGAGACTTTAGGCAGCCCACAACCCTGTCCAAAGAGTATATACATCACCAGGAGACAGGCTGTGAAATAGACTGTGTTGATTTAACTAGAAATGCCCATTATCCAAAAGCAAAGAAAACCCAAGGCCACCTCTGCTTTTTTCCTATCCTGCCTTCCACCTCCCTCCCAGCCCCAGTTCCATTCTAATTCTGGGCCTCCAATCTTAAATACATTAAAAACATAACCTATTCTATTTCCTTTTTTTTTTTGTTTAACTAAACAGGCTCAACTTAAGGTCAGCCTCTTCTGGTACACTGGCTCCTATTATGGAAGGAATAAAAGAGAGACAGCTTTTAAAAAGAGAGGCTGCTTTTAATGATGGTTTCTGAACAGTGGCCTTTTGTACTTGAAGGGATTGATGATAAAGTTCACTGTCAACTGACAGTAACATCAATGTCAGGACACAAAAGGATGGATGTCCCTCAATATGGGATCAACCCAGAGCCATTAACCAGTGCTGGTATGATCTGCCATCTTGGAGAGTGACTGGAGCTTATGACAATGTGGCCACTGCTTTCCCATCATCAGAGCCACAGAAATAAGGCAGAACTAGGAAAGTTCCTTCTCTCCTCTCTCTCTCTCTCTCACACACACACACACACACACACGTGTGCACGCGCACACACACATGCACTCACTATCTGTAGAATAATTCAACATTGCCTGCTGGGGAAAGATGAAGATCTGAGTTTGAATCCTAGCTTTGACAAGTTTTTGCTACATGACTTTGGCAAGTATCTTTGCTTCTCTACGCTCCAGTGTTCATACCTGTGATACAGAGATAATAACTATGACTCCTGTAGGGTTGTTTTGCGGATAAAATAAGGTAATTCTTGCTCAAAGCTTGGCACAATGGGATATATAGAGTAAGCATTCAACATGCATATTGACTGTTATTACCACTATTACAACGACTGCCGAGCTGTTCAAATTGTATCATATTTTCTCATTCATGAGCTAATTGCCTCTCCCTAATTCTTCTGTGAAAAAGACAGAATGTCTGGTCCTTCAACCATTTTATGGTTGATGTGACGGAGACCAAATCACACATGTGACCAGCTGCCAAAGTCTGAACAAGAGAAGAGAACACGTGATTCCAGACCAAGGCTTTCCCCACTATTCTGGGTTGCTCCTCAATCCACTGAAGACTGGGTAATTATTACACATCCAGCAAGATCCTGGGAGACAAGGGGATGAAGGCGAGTCTCTGGTGTTTCCAAGACAGTTGCAATTTCACATATTGCATTTAATTGTTAGAGTAGTTATATCATTTCTGATCTAAACCTTGATATGATTGAGAGTGACCAATGCTACCATGGTCAGAACTTTTTGTTTGTTAGTTTGAGATGGAGTTTCACTCTTGTTGCCCAGGCTGGAGTGCAACGGCACAATCTCGACTCACTGCAACCTCTGCCTCCTGGGTTCAAGCGATTCTCCTCTCAGCCTTCCAAGAAGGCTGGGATTATAGGCTTCCACCATGAGGCCTGGCTAGTTTTAGGCATTTTTAGTAGAGACAGGGTTTTACCATGTGGGCCAGGTTGGTCTCGAACTCCTGACCTCAGGTGATGCGCCCGCCTTGGCCATCTAAAGTACTGTGATTACAGGCGTGAGCCACAATGCCCGGCCTACAGTGGACTGGAGTTTAGGAAACAAGATAGAGACCGCGGCAGCACCAGCCTGGACACACGCTCCCTATCTAGTCCACAGTTATACGATACAAACTCTGACTTTTGTCTCCATAGTTGACTGTGACATCTAACATTTTGCATCCTGGCATATTTTCTCATTTTCTCTCTTCTGGTAGAATCACCTCTTTTCCTTTTGGCCAATTACTTTTCCAACCCATGGTGTTACCACAAAGCTGCCAATCATAGTAACACTCTTCTTCCCAGCCTCAAAGATTGGATGATGGATGAGCTCAAAGCCAAGCCAACTGGAGTCCTTCCCAGGAATTTTTATGCTGGAGCTGGCATGGGGTTCTGTTATTTGCAATCTCTTGCTTTTGGGGGAAGGGGAGATCATGATGCTTAAAAGACAAAATGTTGGAATTGCCTGCTCACTCTTCTTTGGCTACTTGGAGGATGTCTGTCTCCAGCAGGAGTAACTACAGCCCACTAAGAGCTGGAAACAAGTAGAGATGAGAGGTGAGTGGCAAGAAAGAATGTCCCAGAAACTCCAAGTCATCAGTTTCAGTCACAAAGCTTGAGGTACAGCCTTAGACACCCTCATTCCAGGAGTCATGCATTCAATTCTGTAAGCCACCACGACGAGGATCCCAACTCCATGATTTAATACATCCTACAGTCATTTGGGTTTTGTTGTTTTGCTAAAACTACTGTAAACTGGGTTTCTGTTACTTAAAACCACAATAATTCTGATTATTCAGATCTACAGGACCTCTAAGAAAGCTGGGACATTGAAGTGAAAGAGGAGTTAGAAAAAAGAGAGGGAAAAGTAAGCTGTACATTTTTACTGAGATAGTTTGAGTAGGCTTAAGAGAGCTTAAAGTTATGAATAATGACATGAGGATAAGATACTCTGTGTCTCAATGAAACCAAGTGGAGATCCTGAGGAAGGCAGGGAATGACCAAGGAATGGAATTACAGTGCAGTGGCTTTGGCTTCAAATACAACTTGGTTCAAATCTTGTTTCACTGCTGAGTAGCTGCAGGTGTTACTGTCAGGTCTCTTTAGTTCTCAGCGCTTTTGTGTCCTACTTCATGAAGACAGAATTCTAATACCTCTCAGTTGTTAAGAGAATCACCAAGAGTGCATACAAAACACCTACTACTACCCCTGGCACACAGAAGATTATTCATATTATTATTAGTGTGTAGAGGGCAATAAAGAAACAGGCCCAACCGTAAAACCTGCTACACATTGCATTGCAGACCATGGTATCCCTAGAGGCAAAGGGCACGCTCTCTTGTCATTGGTCTGCTGTGGTCTGGCCCAGGGTCTACACTCTACAAAGTGCTTAATAAAAGTCAATGAATAGATAAATGAAAAATGGAATCATTGGTGCAGATACATAGCCTTAGAGGGAGTCTTAAATAACCATAAAAAGCCATTATCAATATCCTCAAGGAAAATGTATCTGGCAAGGTATACAGTGCCAGATTTCATTAAAGGAATGAAAAGCTGCAAGAAAGTACAAATAAGAAAAAAAAAAAAGTTAAACCATTATTTCTGCTTATATTCATGAACCCACATGACTTGCTTACAAAGAAATAGAGGTTAAAAAGTGCATTATTCATTCAATCACGCATTTATTTGTGAGTTCATTCACATACACCTATCAGTTTCTACTATGATTCAGCAATGTTCTGCATCCCAGGGAAGATACAGCTGCTGCCAAGAAACCATCAAACAAAAGGATGAGGAAGAATATTAATATTAATTGGTATTCTGATCAAATATAATAAATATCATACTGTCAGAGGTACTAAGGACTCCAGAACTAAAAAAAAACAAAACAAAACTGGGTATTCAGTTTACCAAAGGAGACCAGACGTGGCAAAAGAGACCAGGAGGAGAGACAAATCCCTGAGGGAGAAAACAGCACACCAAAAGCATGACCAAAAGTATGAAGTTGGCCGGGTGCAGTGGCTCACGCCTGTAATCCCAGCACTTTGGGAGGTCAAGGCAGGCAGATCACAAGGTCTGGAGTTCAAGATCAGCCTGGCCAACATGGTGAAATCCTGTCTCTACTAAAAATGCAAAAATTAGCTGGGCGTGGTGGCGCGTGCCTGTAATCCCAGCTACTTGGGAGGCTGAGGCAGGAGAATTGCTTGAACTGGGACCCTAGAGGTGGGAGTTGCAGTGAGCCAAGATTGTGCCACTGCACTCCAGCCTGGGCTACAGAGGGAGATTCTATCTCAAAAAACAGAAAAACAAAAAAGTACGAAGTTACAGAGACACATGCCAAACTTGGATACCCAACTGTAAAACCTGCTAGATATTGTGCTGCAGACCGTAGTATCCCTAGAGGCAGAGGGTGCGCTATCTTATGCTATGGTTAACTCTCTGATCTCCCTGGAAAGAAGACTGCAGGTGAGTGAGACACTGAGATTTGAAGGCGGATTGAGCAGATGTCCAAAGGCCTTAACTACCAAACAAAAACACATCGATTTCACTCCGTAGGAAATGGCAGGCCACTAACATTTTTGATGGAAGGAAGGATATACCCAAAACTCCATTTTAGTAAAAAAAAAAAAAAAAAAATGTTGACCATGAGTGAGAGGGTAGACTAGAAGGGATAATGGAGTGAGCGACTGTATTTAATTTATATTAAAAAGTCGAAGTTTCTCCAAGGAATTTACTAAAGATGGCAAGATATATGGAAATACAACTCACTAAATGAGAGAAAACTGTGTCACTCAAGGCTCTAAGAGACAACGTGCAAGAAAACCCAACTCAAACTTCATTAAGGGAGTGTAACGAGAAGGAGTTTACTGGTTTATGCAACTAAACATTGATGGGTGGATTATAGATCCAACATGGGTGCTGTCGATACAATGGCCTCCGGACCTGTTCTCTCTTCATCTCAGATATACTTCCCTCTGGATGGTCTTTCATCTCAGGCAGGATCTCCCATCACTGGGGGCCACGACGACCCTAAGTTCCCACCATCACAACCCCTACCAACCAAACCAAGGTGCTATGGCCCCCAGCAATTTCTGAATGGAGTAGCACCAGCCTGGTTGAACCAGGTTCTTATCCCCGAGCCATGCACTGAGGTCAGGGGTTGGGATGCTCTGATCAGTCAGGTCCAGGTTACATGCCACACGGGAATCTGAGGTGAGTCCACCTCACCTGAATCTATACGGACCATTATTAGAGGACATGAGACGCTGCTTCTTGCTGAATGAGGACTGACTGTTGGGCAGGATAACACAGAAGATGCCTCCCTCAGGAGCATGGAGGGAAGGAGGTTGGAGCTGGAAAGCAGGTCTTGTCATAAACCATAAGCTTAAACAGCAGCACCATGGCTGTAAGTGCACTTACAACAGGCATTATTGGAAGAACCTTGGAACATGCTTTCCAAGCCTCCAGAAGTACTCGGAGATTAAAGAATCAAAATATTTTTGTTTTTCCCAATTCCACTAAAATTCTTTGAAAGTACAAAGAACAAAATCTCTTCAAAGATGTGAAGATGTAGAGTGGAAATGAAAGAACAAGCAAAGCACTTCTAACTCACCTAATATTTTCAAATAAAAAAGCTTTCTCCTAGAGAAAACTACACACACACACACACACACACGTACAAATATCAATTTATCCAACTGCAGCTACTAATAAGAGTACCATGAGACTCTTACATGCGTGGAAATATTCACCTTCACTCTCTGTTAACACTGATAGTATCTCTTACAATTCAGACACCCCTTTTGATTACAGTAATGTACCTGGCTTTTTCTCTAGAAAGAAAACAAAACAAGGATATTTATTTCTTTAGTATTTCCAAATATACACATCTTTTGAAGTGTATACACATATATCACGACTCCCATAAAGTTTTAACATTGGTTAAAAACTCAACCTTCAGTGTAGTGATTAAAGGCATAGGGTCAGAATGAAAAGGACATCTGGGTTTAAAAGAAGGGTTATGTGTTTACTATCTGGGTGACTTCTGGCAAATGACTTAACCTCTCTCTTCCCTAGTTTCACAGGCTATAAAAATGTAATGCTAATACTTGAATGAGAATTAAATAAAATAATACACATTAAGTAGTAAAGTGTGTGTGTGTGTTTTCAATAAATTATCATCTCCCAAACTGAACATAAATGACTAACAAGCAGAAGTTGTATAAGTGATGATGGACTCATACAATAAAAAATTATTCCAACCATCCCACGCACTGTAGTTCATACCTGTACTCCCAGCAATTCGGGAGGCCTAAGTGGGAGGATCATTTATGGCCAGGAGTTTGAGACCAGCCTGGGCAACATAGTGAGATCCTGTCTCTACAAAAAATAAAATAAAATAAAATAAAATAAGACTTTTTTAAAAAAAGAAAATCTTAAGCAGAATGCAGTAGACCATAGACCTATACAGGCTGATAGGGAAAGATCATGATAGATATCTGATTGAACAGCAAAAGCGGTGAGCTTGGGTATGATCCTGTTTGAATAAACAATATATATTTATATATAAGAGACTGTACTTACCAGTCTTATAGTACTGATAACTATATATGCATATAACATGTACACATAATAAATATACAGATAAAGATGCACCTACAAGGACTTATACATGAACGGAAATTTTATGCAACGATACATTAAAAACCACCTTTGGGAGGTGTATTAGCTGCCTGGAATTCTATTTCAAATTTTTTTTTTTTTTTTAGACGGAGTCTCGCTCTGTCGCCCAGGCTGGAGTGCAGTGGCCGGATCTCAGCTCACTGCAAGCTCCGCCTCCCGGATTCACGCCATTCTGCTGCCTCAGCCTCCCGAGCAGCTGGGACTACAGGCGCCCGCCACCTCGCCTGGCTAATTTTTTCTATTTTTAGTAGAGACGGGGTTTCACCATGTTAGCCAGGATGGTCTCGATCTCCTGACCTTGTGATCCGCCCGCCTTGGCCTCCCAAAGTGCTGGGATTACAGGCGTGAGCCACCGCGCCCGGCCTCACATTTTATTCTATGTTTGAAATTCTTGCTTTTTTAATTATATGCAAAATATGAATGTTCTCTTTTGTTTTACAACATTGACTTCCCGTGACCTTTCCCAATTTATCTGCTGTTGTTTATCCTATCAGTGATAACCCTCAGCAGAATTTCCATTCCTAATAGTGTCCATGTGTGAACGTGTTGGGCTTTTCCAGACCACCATGTTTACATGCATGGGCATTTTGTTGAGAATGATGCTAGCTGATTAAGAGAGTTTGTGAAAAAGTACCCACTGTGATTGAAACACTCATTTAATACATTTTAAGTGCCTGAAACGCTCAGCTTCCTTGATTGGTGTTGATTGTTTGCATTTGATTTATTTCCTCAGTATCAGTGTTCATTAAATTACTTAATGCAATGGCCACCCTGTCGTTGCAACTCTATTTAACACCACGTCTTTGGGAACATTCTAAATCACAGGCTGTTCACTTCAGGAGTCAGGAATGTAGATTTTTACCATCTAACTGTGTATTGCTCTCGCTCATAGAAATTACTTACGAGGAAAATTATCTTTCAAAAGAATCCACAGCAGTCATGTCTGATTTTTTTTTTTAAGCTATTTATAGCTTTCAGACTTGGCAGCAGTCTTATTATTTTTGACAATTTATTAACTACCATGAGCACGTTCGTAATGCGATGTTCAGTGCTCACAACAGTATGTTTCATCTTCCACATTTTAAACGTCTACCACCCATGAGGACAGCAAGCATTGTGCCAGCAACATTCCAGCAACCCATAGGCCAGATCCGGCTTTTTTTTTTTCTGTTTTAAATAGGCAGGGCTTCACTGGACATCACAACAGTGCCCAGTCTGAATGGGAATTTTCATATTTCACTTATTTATTTTTATCTGTGGCAGGGGAGTTGGGGTGCTGGGCTTTCTCTTCATTAATTATTCATATCCAAAGACTGTTGAGATTGGATTTTATTTCCAGGAGGGATAAGTTGAGTAGTTATGAAAGATGATTTGTGTGTATTTACATCTATACGCATTATTGTGAATGGGAAGTATTGATCAGAGAAGGTGGTCAGAAGGAGTATCTACGGTAACATCAGGGTGAGTCGGTAGAAATACAATGTGTGATGTCACAGAGTACAAAATCAGGGAGAGGTCACTGGGAACTTCATGGTGAGAAAGTAAATTGAAAAAGGGAAAACTGCATAATGTGTGCATATTTCTGACTGAAAATATCGGGTGGATCAAGAAAGAGTTGGAGACTGACCAACTGGAATAGAAAAGTCCAAATGAGGCTGAGTCGTAAGTACCTGAGACGTTGGTGTTCCGCAACTGTGAACCCCTTCCCTACAGCAATGGCATTTTCTTTTAGGAAAAAGAAAATCGTACCAAATGAAGTCAGTGGTAATTGTGGGCAGCTGCAAGTGGTCAAGCAAGGTTTATATTGGAAAAGGGCCTGGGGTGAATTCTCAGTAGGGGTTTGTACTTGCAGACCAAAGTACAAGATGATGAAGAGTTTGAAAATTGTGCCAAAGAGTGAGTTTGTGCCTTCATGCCTGAGTGAGGGCCTGGGGTACCCTCAAGCAAGGAGGGGAGGAAGGTTCACTCCCTCACCAGACATGAATTCATCTGGAGCTTAGATGGTTCTTCCTATGCCCACTACACACCATCCAGAGGTGAGAGCTAATAGTTATTCTAAGATAAGCTGAAGAACTACCTCAATAACGTCAGAGATAATTAGTCCCCATATAGGACACTGTGTTAGGCCATTCTTGCACTGCTATAAGGAAATACCTGAGACTGGGAAATTCATGAAGAAAAGATGTTTAGTTAACTCAAGGTTCTGCAGGCTATAGAGGAAGCATAGCACTGTCATCTGTTTGGCTTCTGGGAAAGCCTCAAGGAATTTTCACTCATGGTGGAAGGTGAAGCGGGAGATGGCATCTCACATGGCAGTGATGGAGCACGGAGGAGAGCAAGATGCTTTTAAATGACCAGATGTCACAAGAACTCACTCACTGTCGTGAAGACAGCACCAAGCCTTGAGAGACTTGAGAGATCCGTTCCTGTGACCAAAACACCTCCCACCATTGGGGATTACAATTCCACATGAGATTTGGGTGGGGACAACTGTCCAGACTATGAGAGACACTCCTGTGCTTATTTTTATGATGTCAATAAAGTTTGTTGTATCAATTCACAAAAAGAAAATGTTTTAAGAGTCGGGTGGAGGCCGGGCGTGGCGGCTCACGCCTGTAATCCCAGCACTTTGGGAGGTCAAGGTGGGTGAATCACAAGGTCAGGAGTTCGAGACCAGCCTGGCCAACATAGTGAAATCCCCGTCTCTACTGAAAGTACAAAAATTAGCCAGACGTGGTGGTGGGCACCTGTAGTCCCAACTACTCAGGAGGCTGAAGCAGGAAAACTACTTGAACCCGGGAGGCGGAGGTTGCAGTGAGCCGAGATCACACCACTGCACTCCAGCCTGGGTGAAAGAGCAAGACTCTATCTCAAAAAAAAAAAAAAAAGAGTCAGGTGGAGAAAAGTAAGTTATTATTAACAGGTGGGACTCCATTAACAATTCTGCCATGAGTGCCATGAGATGGGTATTCATGATACATTTTTCATTCATATCAGAAGTGTTCACTGAGCACACACTGTCCCTCGGACACTGTGGTCCCTTCGGACATGGTGGGGCCCAAGAATAACCCCAACACGGACTGTAAGAAATATCTCAAGTCTACAAGGGGAGATTAAAGATGAACATCAAAGCAAAACACAAGATGACCATTACTTAGTGACCTAGGGGGCTATTCATACACTCATACCATTATTTATTCCAATCAATGAATAACCGGCATGATGGCTGACAGTGTATGCTGTGGGTATGGGGTGGGCTTTAGGGTAAGCTTTATATTAGAGGTTCTTACCTTTGATTTGATTTCGTGTTAAAATCACTTAACTAAGGAGCTTGTAAAAAATAAGTTAATGGGTACAAAAAATAGTGAGAAAGAATGAATAAGACCTACTACTTTACAGCATGACAGGGTGACTGTAGTCAAAAATAAGTTAACTGTACATTTTCAATAACTAAAATAATATAATTGGATTGTTTATAAAACAAAGAATAAATGCTTGAGGGGACAGAGACCCCATTCTCCGTGATAATATTTCACATTGTACGTCTGGATCAAAATATCTTGTGTACCCTATAAATATAGACACCTGCTATGCACCCACAAAAATTAAACACTAAAAACATTTTTAAAAAATCAGTCAGAAAAATGTAACAAGAGCAAGACATTGCAAACAATAAAAACCAGAGAATATAAAAGCACAAAGCCACTGGGATTCTCATTTGTTTGGTGTGGAGTGAGGCCAAATTTTGATAGTTTTTAACGCATTCCCAACTGATTCGAATTGGAAGCCAGGGTTGAGAACCACTAATACATACTTAATGACAATTTATCTGGGTCATGAAAGCTACAGATAGGGTTTGGAAACATGGAAAAATCACAACGAAGTACCATCAAATCTGTTATTTCGTCTTCTGACAATTTCCACCATGCCAGGAGGGATCCTACAAGGTGAGTCACTATTTAAATTCTCCAGTGTCAGAAATAAAGGGAATTAACACGTATTAAGACGTGCTGCTGGGCGCCTATAATGTGATAGAGGTTCCTGGATTAAGGGCAAACCTGAAGAGGGAGTTTCAAAAGGACAAATTTAGTTTCTAAGAAAGTTAAAAACCTTCATTATAGGATCCCTGGCCTTACTGTCACTCCACTGTGAATGCAGACCTAATGCCATCACTGTAATAGCAATATTTTTATGTCGTCTAAGTGGCAGACACTTCATAGACATTTCTAATTCCCAACAACCCTATAAGGCAGGCTTTTTTTTTTTTTTGAGACAGAGTGTCACTCTGTCACCCAGGCTGGAGTGCAGTGGTGCGATTTCGGCTTACTACAACCTCCGCCTCCTAGGTTCAAGCGATTCTCCTGCCTCGCCTCCAGAGTAGCTGGGACTACAGGCACGTGTCACCACGCCCAGCTAATTTTGGTATTTTTGGTAGAGGCGGGGTTTCACATGTTGGCCAGGATGGTCTCCATCTCTTGCCCTCCTGACCCGCCCACCTCGGCCTCTCAAAGTGCTGGGATTACAGGCATGTGCCGCTGCGCCCAGCCATTAGGCAGGTCTGTCTTTTCTTTTCTTTCTTTCTTTTTTATTTTTTGATGGAGTCTTGCTCTGTCACCCAGGCTGGAGTGCCGTGGTGTGATCTTGGCTCACTGCAACTTCCATCTCCCTGGTTCAAGCAATTTTCTGCCTCAGCCTCCTGAGTGGCTGGGACTACAGGTGCTCACCACCACGCCCCACTAATTTTTGTATTTTTAATAGAGACATGGTTTCACCATCTTGGCAAGGCTGGACTTGAACTCCTGACCTGCACTGGCCTCCCAATAAGGCAGTTCTTTCTTTTTCTGGTTTTTGAACTGATGAAAGTAGGGCTCAGTTACTAGTTAGGTAAACTGAGGCATGTCGGCTTACCTCTCTGAGCCCCACTGTAATAGCCATTCATCTTTATAGGGTCAGGTCTGGCCATGTAAGGATGAAACTTGCCCAAGCACTGCCTCTCAAACTTCTTCCATGGGGAAAAGTAGGACTTACTTCCACCTTCTAACATTGTAATTTCATACATTTCACATTCCAGAACAGTACCCTTCTGCTTCAGCAAGATAACAAAGATGAAATACTTAACAAAATTTATAGGAAGATGTGTTTATAATAAAAGCACCCTTGCCAGTAAGATTTTAGGGACTGCCGGTAAGATTTTAGTAAGTGCCATGATTTTGGTTCAGGCAGAACAAAAGCAAACCCAAAGACTTCCTTGGACACTCCATTTTGTTGAAGAATTATCTGGATTACTCATTCTTTGGCACTTATAATGCTTGGGTCCCCTGAGTTTGTTTAGAGATGAAATAGAATATGTGACCCACAATGGGGCCAAAAAGACCTGAGTTGTAATCTCCCTCGTGCAATGTACCACAGTGAGATCTTGGACATAAGACTTGAATACTCTGAGCCTCTATTTCCTCACTTATACTATGGGAACAAAATATCCAACGGGTAAAGATGCTCTTATGGATACATTTTTAAAATGTGTGGACATAACACACAAAAAGCATCTGGCAAAAATACGTCATAAAAAAACCAGACACGGTGGCTTCACACCTGTAATCCCAGCACTTTGGGAGGCTTAGGTGGGTGGATCATCTGAGGTCAGGAGTTTGAGACCAGCCTGGACAACATGGTGAAACCACACCTCTACTAAAAATACAAAAATAAACAAACAAATTAGCTGCACATGGTGTCATGTGCCTGTAATTCCAGCTACTTGGGTGACTGAGGCAGGGGAGTCACTTGAACCCAGGAGACAGAGGTTCAGTGAGCCGAGATGGCGCCTCTACACTCCAGCCTGAAGGACAGCGTGAGACTCTGCCTCCAAAAAACAAACAGCATAATAAACGCGAATATTTACTGGGTATTTTCTGTATTTCACGCACTCTGCTAAGCTCTTACAGCTCATCATCATTGTAGTTGATTTCCACAGATTATGAGTTAGGTACTATTAGTCCTGTTTCACAAATGTGACCGGGACAAAGTGACGTACAGTAATTTTCCCAAGGTCAAGGTGGTGGTGCTAGGATTTGAATTCAGTCAGGGCTGACTCCAGAGCTTGCTTTTTTAACAACAAAGGCATACTGAGCTCAGTAAAAGTCAGATGTTGTTCTTATTAGAAAAATAAATAATGGAATATGGTTTGTTTTTAAGCAACAGAATAAACCATGCCTATGTAGAAACTCTGGTCCAGCAAATAGCCTCCTATTTCCTATAGATTTCTGTCAGTGTCATTCTTTCTTTCTTTATTTTTTGAATTTTTTTTTATTTCCTTAGATTATTGGGGAACAGGTGGTGTCTGGTTACACGAGTAAATTCTTTAATGGTGATTCGTGAGATTTTGGTGTGCCCATCACGCGAACAGTATACACCGCCCCCAATCTGTAATCTTTTATCCCTCACCCCTTTCTCAACCTTTCCCCTTGGGTCCCCAGAGTCCACTGTACCATTCTTGTGCCTTTGCATCCTCGTAGCTTAGCTCCCACTATGCATGAGGACATACCATGTTTGGTTTTCCATTCCTGAGTTACTTCACTTAGAGTAATAGTCTCCAGACCCATCCAGATCACTGTGAATGCCATTAATACATTCGTTTTTGTGGCTCAGTAGCATTCCTTCGTACACATATACCATGGTTTCTTTATCCACTCAGTTGATGGGCATTCGGGCTGGTTCTATATTTTTGCAATTGCAAATTGCGCTGCTATAAACCAGCATGTGCAAGTGTCTTTTTTGTATAATGACCTCTTTTCCTCTGGGTAGATGTGTGGCATGGCACACAGACAGAAAGACAGACAGCTGGGGCTGCTGGAAAGGGAGGGAATCCTTTCTGCTTGGACTTTTTATGGTGCTGAATAGATAGAAAGTAAGGGTTGCCCCATGTGATTCATTGTGTGTGGTGGAGGGGAGCTGGGTCCTTCTGAGATGTGAATGACCACATGGAAGAAGGTTGAAAATGAAGCCAGGTGGACAGGTCAGCAGAGCCCTGCACTCTTAGAATGCAAGAAGAGTCAACAAGGATTTCAGGCCAATAATTGAGGCAAAAAGGACAGGTGAGGTCTTAGTGGAGTCCGTAGAGAGCAAATTATATTCCATATCCTGCAAACTGAATTTACCAATGTCCCTGCCAATCTTTAAATCCCTCTCTTTTTACCTTTATTTTAAAATAATTACAGGCTCACAGGAATTTGCAAAAGTAGTACAGAGTCCTCCTATGCACAATTTACCCAGTTTCCCCCAATGGAAACATTTTCCATACCTGTAACAAAATATCCAAACAAGGAAACTGATACTAGTGCAATCTACAGACCTTGTTCACATTTCATTGCATGTGTGCCTCTGTGTGTGTGTGTGTGTCTGTGTGTAGTTCATGTGTATGTGTGGTTCACGTGTATATATAGATTCATGTAACCTCAACCAAAATCAAGATCACTATGAAAAGGCCCCTCTGCTGTACTTATTTCCAACTTCGTTTTCCTTCAACAATTTCTACTTAAGTTTACAATGCCACCATTACTGAGTCACCCAGATAAAAACCTGAGAGTCGTTATTCTCCAGAACATTAAGACACAGAAAGTACCAACCCCACACATCCAACCCATTTCTCCAGTCCTATTCCTGAAGCTTTCATTCAGACTTCTACTGTCTCTCATCCATTCTCTCAAAACTATTTCTGAATGCTGCTGGTTAAGAGACACCACTATGCTAAGTCACAGGGGGGATAAATGATGATGATCCAATAAAAATAACCCCTACTCTCATGGGACCTACAGTTTTGGAAGGAAGATAATAATCAAAGAATCACATAAACATATTTAAATTTACAACCGAACTAAACGCCAAAAAGGAGAGATACTTCCTTTTGGACAGGTAACAGAGGGGAAATTTAGCTTCCGTAGAGAAGTGACACTGGGCAGGAATTTGGAGAATAAATAATAATTAACCAGGTTAAATAAGTGTGTGGTGAAGGGCAATGAGACTTAGTGGCCACTGTGATGGTAGAAAGAGGTGGGGCCTTTAAGAGGTGATTGGTTCTAAATGTCCATCAGTGACAGACTGGATTAAGAAAATGTGGCACATATACACCATGGAATACTATGCAGCCATAAAAAAGGATGAGTTTGTGTCCTTTGTAGGGACATGGATGCAGCTGGAAACCATCATTCTCAGCAAACTATCGCAAGAACAGAAAACCAAACACCACATGTTCTCACTCATAGGTGGGAACTGAACAATGAGATCACTTGGACTCGGGAAGGGGAACATCACACACCGGGGCCTATCACGGGGAGTGGGGAGCGGGGAGGGATTGCATTGGGAGTTATACCTGATGTAAATGACGAGTTGATGGGTGCTGACGAGTTGATGGGTGCAGCACACCAACATGGCACAAGTATACATATGTAACAAACCTGCACGTTATGCACATGTACCCTAGAACTTAAAGTATAATAAAAAATAAAAATAAAAAAAAGAGTTGATTGGTTCATGCAGGCTCCTCCCCTCACGAGTGGGACAAATGCTCTTATAAAAGACACTTTACAGTATTTGGCCAGCCTGCCCTTCTGCCGTGTGAGGACACGGCATTCCTTCCCTCCAGAGGATGCAGCTCTCAGCAGACACAGAACCTTCCATTGCCTCGATTTTGGACTTCCCAGCTTCTGAAGCTGTGATAAAATAGATTTCTGTTCTTTGTCAGTTACTCAGTCTCAGGTATTCTATTATGGGAGCACAAAACAGACTAAGACAGGGGGAATAAAATGGTTTAGGAAAGTTCAAGAGAGCGTGAGCTGCATTTAGTGACAGAGAATATGGAGGACAGATGGAAAAAAAATAAAGGTGGGCTGGGCGTGGTGGCTCATGTCGGTAATCCCAGCACTTTGGGAGGCTGAGGCAGGAGAATCGCTTAAGGCCAGGAGATGGAGGCTGCAGTGAGCTATGAGTGCTCTGCGTGCTCCAGGCTGGGTGGCACAGTGAGACCCCATTTCTTTAATTAAAAAAATCAAGGCAATTGGTGTGGTGTGGAGAGTTAGTGAACAATGCAGAGGTTGAGGACGTCTAAATCTCACAGGGCCTTGCCTCCAACCACACAAAGGATTTTTGTCTCCTTCCAGAGAGCAATGTGAACTCCCTATCCCTGAAGGGCTGCCTATGGGGTAATATGATCAAGCTGCTTGGGTTGCAGTGTGGAGGTGGGGCCGAGTGGGGTGCAGAGGTTCCTCAGGTCCCCACTGCAACCACCCAGGAGAGATGGTAGTTTGCATCAGGATGGTGCTAGCCACAGAGATGCGAGGAATCGACAGAAAGCTCACACCACAATCATGTCTTCATGCATCTTCCCTCAAGTTTGGGGATTCTCTAGTTCATCCTCTCAAGTACAACTAAAGGGGCCTCCCTGAAATGCCACTGATGGCAAGTGAATTCAGAATAAATTCCAAACCCAATCACAACCCATAACCTGCTTTGTGATCGGGCTCATACCCACCTTCCAGTCTCATCTCTCTCAATCTCACCCAGCGGCTGCCCCTGCCTCAGCAAACTACAAGAATTTCCCTGTTAGATCTGTATCGGGGCCCACATAGTGCTGAGCAGACGATGTCGAATTCAATGGGAATGGCGCTCCATGGGTTTACACAGCATGGCTACCCTGGCCGTACTGAGAGTTCCCAGACCCTGATTCCCTGACACGGGCACTGACGCTGTCCACACCTCACACAAGAGCCCGGAGGTGTGGATGCTAGATGTGCAGAAGGTGAGTCTACTACACAGACCTGCAAACACATAGCAGCTTCACCAGCAGTTCTCATCACCAGTCCAGGTGGAAGCAAATCTGAACAAGACCTCGAGGTCACTGCATTAACGAGCTGTTTTGGAAAAGCATTAAGAGAAACACAGGGACAGGCAGGTACAGGGCAGCGCACGGACCTTAAGTAGGTTTGAACCTAAGGACTCCGATCTTCCTCCTCTGTTCCTAGTTTCTAAAGCTCACATTATAGAAATGCTTTTCCAGACACCTGTAACAAGAAAGTCAATGTCCGAGGCAAGCTAGAGATGCTTTTAAAGTGGCTATTTAAGGGGAAGGGTGGGGCAGAAACAATCACACACCACAGAATTTCATGAAGATGAAATCCAGTTGTAAAATCACCAGGATCCCCAAAGGGCTGTCGTGTTAGGAAAAATAAAAAAATGCTAAAACATTCTACTCTCATTTGCTTCCAGTATTCAAAAGAACACATATTTCATAATCCAGGGAAGCCCTCCATTCTTTGAGAATTAGCTGCAGTTTTCCAGCCCTAATTCCATAAATAGCCTTTAACATTCTGCTCAGTGACGCTGGTGCAGAGATGAGGTCCCTCCTGGCGTGACATTCCGTCCAGCCGGTACTCACACCACATTCTCCTCTCCTCAGGAAGCAAACCACTTCTCTGCTGTTTCCCCACTGTGTCCAATTATGCTGCTGCCCTTGCAAAATGAGCACTTAGGCATTCAATACATTTTTAAGGAAATGGATCAGCATGATTATTCTGGGAAACACAAAGCTCATGGAGGAATATGGCAAATTATGAATTTCAGGAAATATTGGTCTTTGTGTATTAATCACACTAATAATATTGCAAATGAGGGAAGTACAAATCCACCTCCCTCCCGTGCATAATTTGCTTTGTTTGATCCCTTTGAAGTAAGTGTACAGAGTATTGTTTTGATGTATTTATTTCCCTCCCTTGTTGTTTTCAATTATTGCTGCATTTTTAAAATATCAGGACAAAAAAAAAAAAACTGGAAAGCTACAGAATTTTTCCAATTAGTCATAAAAGCCATAGAAAACATTGTGCCGGAAAATAAAAGGCCATCAGAGAATGGCACATAAACAGCATATACAACACCACTCGCTCCTTCCAAGTCCAGGGCAGACATGCTTAATCAATTCTAGAATTCTGGCTCACAGATTGTAAGTGGCCTCAGCCTCCTTTCTCCACATAGCTCTCACCCACCATTCAGAAGTGGCCATCACTGCAGCCTAGGCAACTACATTCTGGACAGGCCGAGTGTCCTTGCCAAGGACACATGGTAAGTTAGTGTTAATGCCAAGATGAGAAGCCAAATCTTACTCCCCATCTGGTGTTCCTCAATTATATCTCCAAGAGGCTCCCTATCCTTATCTTTATATAGCACCTGGGTAGGATTCCTTCCATGTTTATGGGATTCTTTGGGCAACATTTAAGAAAATGAGAAGAGCTAAAGAGAGTCTCCTCACTGAATTTAAACATGGAAACCTCCACTTATAACCTTCATCTTTCAACATATCCCGTAGACCTGCACTAAATCCGGTACCTCTTGGCTCATAAGGAAAACACACACACACACACACCCCTCTATCTCTAAAACAGCCCCAACTTCTTTTTTCCTTGGCTGTACCCTTCTCAACATTCAGATTTCAGCTTAATGATCATTCTTCCATAAAATCTGTCCTGGTCAACTTATTCAAATAGACCCTCCTCTAATTAATTTCTATCTCGATAGTCTATTTCATACCTAACATGTACCACAAGTGGTCACTGATGTCACAGTTTACTGGTTCACTATTTCTCCTCCCAAACTGCAAGCCCCTATAAAGTCTACCAATATTTGACACTGTCTGCAAAAAGGCTGGCACACAATACAGTCAGTGAGTGAATCATCCATACCACAGTGTTTATGTATATGTTGCCTTAGCATTTTTATTCCATCTCTTTGTACTATGCACATCCGTATCTAAAAATGTCCTTGGACTTCATCTCCCAGAAGGTCACAGCCCAGGTGTTCAGTTCTTTCCTTAAGCTATCCGCATAAGGTATTTGCTCAATCAGGCAAATGAAGGTCCCCTTGAATAGTTACGCGTGAAGAAATTAAGCTTTCAACCTCACTCCATCATCAGACCTCTTTACACTTCTGCTTACTGCTTCACCCAGCTAATCCTAGTCCACACTGTTGACCCACGGAATTGTGAGCTGAATAAATGGTGGTTTTAAGCCTCTAGGCTTTGGGGTGGTTTGATACAGCAGACACTGACTAATACACTACCAGGTTAAGAGCAAAGGTTCTAGAATGGGGTGTTTTGAGCTTCCATTCTGAGCACTTCACAGAATAATAGAGTGATCAGAGGCATATTAGTTAAAGTCCCGATTCTCTCATGTGTGAAATGGAGATAATAAATATTTTTCCTTATAATTATAACAACGTTGTTATAATTATTAACTGAGTTAACATACATGAAGTACTTGGTACATAGTAAGTGTCCAATAGAGATTAGTGATTATTGCTATTTTAAAAAATTAAAAGATCCACTCATTCCAATCACTAATTTCCTAACTTTATCTCTTCTATGCTTCTAGCATCTTGTTTTTGCAAAGGGAAAAGCTATTTGCTCTCTGCCATAAAGTCTTTTAAGAAGAATATGGAGTAAAAATATATTTATTATTATCTACAATTTTCTATTATTATTTACATCATGTAAGTATAGTCTTGACTTAAAAGGAGATCCATAGTCAAGTACACACTAGATAACAGGCAATTTTTTGTTGTACTGAATGCACAAAAGGAGAATCATACCTTTTCTTTTCCTTTCAAATAAGGGATCAGGATCACTTTCGCAAGAACAAATAATATTCTAAGACATGCGATACGCTACATGCCACATTCTGTCAAAAGAAAAGTCCTCACTCTTAATTTTAAAGACCATCGAGTCTAAAATATATGTATTCTACATTTAAAACTATTCATTTTCCAACAGTGGAAAGGATGTTTTCCATCAGCAGAAATATAACAAGCAAAGAAAATCTTACTTTTTTTTATTTTAAGGCTTGAAAATCTGGAAGGAAACCAATATTTACATTTGGCTTTTTATTCTGCATTAAATTTATATGCATACTAAATTTCTTCTGGTTCCTCTTCAGTCAGTACTATTAGCTCATACTCTATTTTTCAACATGCATAAAAAGCTAAAGCAATTTATCTCTTTTTATGAGTAGCTCAAAAAAGCAAAATCCATTATTGTGATTATTGTGTTTACATCACTTAATGCTCACAAACATCAGTGTGAGCTTTGCCCATTCTTGACTCAAACACACAGAACAAAAGGTAGAGTGGAAACCGTAAGACAAAAGATAGGGGAAAAACAAGATCCACAAGAGTCCTTAAGAGCCTAGTGCCAGGAAAGATCTAGTTTCTGCATCGTGTGCAGAGGAAGTGGTTTAGAATCGCAGGAGAACGATGAGACTGTCCAAAGTACAGTGTTTTCCTTGGGGAAAGAGGTTTGCTTTTGAGTTTTGCTCTCTTTTTTAATAGCTAGAGCAATCCTGTGAGCTTTACAAATGACCTTTCAGACTACAGAATGACACTATAGTCTCGGGGGGTAAAAGGTAAGGAGATGTCATTTATCTTAACTACGTCTCAGAGGATGACACTTCTGCACAACATGGTCTCTCAATAAGATGGGCCAAGGAAGGGTCTATTCTGCGTGTCTCATCCACCCACTGTCCTCCAACAACTGTGGGGCAGAGCAGGGGATTTGTGCATTATTTAAAATAAACCCCAATCACTCTTTTCCTTCACCTCTACTTTTTCTGTTTCTAATTATTTTTAATTGACAAATAGAATTATATATGTATTTATCAGGTACCACACGACAATTTGAAACACATATACATGTGGAATGGCTAAATCGAGCTAATGTATGCATTATTTCACATCCTTGTGTTGTGTGTGAGAACATTTAAAATCTACTCAGTGATTTTCAAGAGCACCATACATTGTTACTAACTATGATTTCTCCATATTGTACAATAGATCTCTTGAACTTACTCCTCCTGCCTACCTGAAATTTTGTACCTCACCAACATCTCTCCCCCGCCAGCCACCAGGCCTTGGTAACCACCATTCTATTCTGTTTCTTTGAGTCTGACTCTGTTAGATTCCATATATAAGTGAGATCACATAGCATTTGTCTTTCTCTGTCTGGCTTAGTTCAGTTAGCATAATGTCCTCCAGGTTCATCCATGTTGTTGCAAATGGCAGAATTTCCTTCTTTTTTGAAGGCTGAATTGTATTTCCTGGCATGTATATGTGTGTGTGTAATTTTCTTTATGCATTCATCTGTTCACGGACACTTAGGTTTTTTCCATATCCTGGCTATTTTGTTTATTTTACTGTTTATTTTTGAGATGGAGTCTCATTCTGTCACCCACGCTGGAGGGCAGTGGCATGATCTCAGCTCACTGCCACCTCTGCCTCCTGGGTTCAAGCAATTCTCCTACCTCAGCACCCCTCCCCTGGCCCCGAGTAGCTGGGAATACAGGCGCGTATCACCACGCCTGCATATGTTTTGTAGTTTTAGAAGAGACGGGGTTTCACCATGTTGGCCAGGCTGGTCTGGAACTCCTGACCTCAAGTGATCCACTCGCCTCAGCTTCCCAAAGTGCTGGGATTACAGATGTGAGCCACCATGCCTGGCCATATCCTGGCTAGTCTGAGTACTGCTGCAATAAACACAGGAGTGCAGACATTTCTTCAATATATTGAATTCATTTTCTTTGGATGTATAATCCAGCAGTGAGGTTACTGAATCATATGGTAGTTCTATTTTTAATTTTTTGAGGAACCTCCATACTGTTTACCTCTCCTTTTGTTAAAATAAGAAGTCCAAACGATTTGTGTGTACATGAGAGAAATAATTCAGTTAAGGATTTCTATAGTTAGTAACCACATAATCATTTTTTATTTCAAAATAGAAGTTTAGAGTTTGGCCCTGTAGAGCTACTTCAGCTATTCTTGAGGAACTCAGGATGCTTCAATATTCCTGTTCCATTGTCCAATGTGGCTTCCGGACTCATGGTCACAGATGGCTGCCCAACTTTCTGACCAGCATACTTCTTCCAGGCAAGAGGAAGCCTGAAAGGAGAAGGGCATGTGTCTGGGAGATATGTACAAGCTGACTTCTATCCCTACGCTGGAGACTTCCACTTCTGTATCACAGGCTCCACAGCCACTCCCAAATGCAAAAAAAAACTCTGGGAAATCAAGGTTTGCTACCATTGTTTGATTTTGCTCTAGATGGACACATTGTCATACCTAACAAACATAGCACATTGGAGAATGGGCACAAGAGAAAACACGCGTTCTCAAAATGTGGTTCCAAGGCCTGTAGCACCGGCAACACATGAGAACTTTAAAAAAATTCAAATTCTCAGGCTCCATTTAAAACTTACTGAATCAAACGCTCTGAGGGTGCGTTTTAAGAGGGCCTCCAAGGAATTCTGGTTCACACTCAACCTTGAGGAGGACCAGGGTAGACAACTAACACTGTCTGCAACAAAAATATATATGAGGCAGTAATCATAATAATACTTATTTATTTATTTATTTATTTTTGAGACAGAGTCTTGCTCTGTCGCCTACGCTGGAGTTCAGTGGCACAATCTCGGCTCACTGCAACCTCTGCCTCCCAGGTTTAAGCGATTCTCCTGCCTTAGCCTCCCAAGTAGCTGGGATTACAGGCACCTCCACCACCACGCCCAGTAATTTTTTTTTTTTTTTTTTTTTGTATTTTTATTAGAGTCCGGATTTCACCATGTTGGCCAGGCTGGTCGCGAACTCCTGACCACAGGTGACCCGCCCATCTTGGCCACCCAAAGTGCTAGGATTACAGGTGTGAGCCACTGCGCCAGGCCCGAGAAACACTAATTTACACAAAGAACTCTGTGATCTTCAGAAATGAAATGCAGGAACGACCATCATTTTTAATACCCTTAGAATTGTAACAATCCCGTGATTTTAAGAATTCTAGAAAAAGATTGCCTGAAGGTTTCAAATGGTTAATTCCTCCATTAACTATCAAAAAGCATGGCCTAAGTGTTTCTATAAAGTCTACAAAGCCTTTTGCATTAAATCACAAGAACAACTTTTGTAAAGATGTTGCATGCTGCATTCACACTTCAGCAACGCCTCCTAGGCTAGTAGGAACTTTTGCCTTCTGACATGATCCATTTTGTTAAAGCTGGTTATGATTCCCCACATTACTTGAAAACCAATTTCATTCAAGACAAAAGAGTGTGAGCAGGGTATTACATTTTATGCCTAAATTATGCAAATTTGGAGGAGTTATATTGTATTGTGAGCAATTCCCTTTCTTCCAGTTTTCATTGTGGCAGGAGTTAAAGTAAATTTCACTATCCTCATTTGCAAAAGGTGAATACTTTCTATTTTAAAACCCTGGGGGAAAGGATTGACTTTTAATGAGCAGTTATCTAATATAAAAATCTCTTACATATATTACTGACATCATTCCTGAGTATTAAATGTACATTCCAGATAGAGTTGATCTTGATTCAATTAATCCTTGGAGAAAGGGGCTTCATAACCAAGTTCTCTCTGTTCCCAAGGCAAACCGGGAGGATGTGGGCACATTTTTTAGAAGATACGCAAGTTATAGCAATGCTTTGCTGCTGAACATCAAACCCTGCAGCTTTTGATACCAAGCTTTCAGAACAGGGGCACTATTTTATACATATATATATATATATATATAACTCTCCTACTTCAGTTAGCAGTTCAGTTAGCAGGTGTTGGGATTGTAGCTGTTATTCCTTCCATTGTTAAAGATCACCTTCAAACTCTTCCACTGTTCTCTACCTCTCTTGTAGTCCATCATTTCCCAGAAGGAAAGGAGTCTACGGAGAACTGGGGACAGTCCCACATCCCTGGAGTGACTTTTTTTTTTTTTTTTTTTTTTTTTTTTTGAGATGGAGTTTCACTCTTGTTGCCCAGGCTGGAATGCAATGGCACAATCTTGGATCACTGCAACCCCCATCTCCTGGGTTCAAGCAATTCTCTTGGCTCAGTCTCCCAGAAGCTAGGATTACAGGTGCCCACCACCACATCCAGCAATTTTTTTTTTTTTTTTGTATTAAATAGAGACAGGGTTTCCCCATGTTGGTCAGGCTGGTCTTGAACTCCTGACCTCAGGTGATTCACCCACCTCAGCTTCCTAAAATGCTGGAATTACGGGTGTGAGCCACTGTACCTGGCCAAGTATGTGATTCTTAATCTGCTTTTGACCGTCTGATTGTTGCCACTGTCATCTTCACACACACTCAGTTAGATTGATCAACTCATCTCTTTCTAGAGTAGGTGGTGCACATGAAGCAGAAATAAGCCAACCTAGCAGGTGAATTAGTTCACTTTTTTTAGGGTACAAGCAACGCCAACTGCATTAACTTTAAAAATAGGGCTTTATTGTTCTCACATAATGAATCAAGCATCTTACTACTCAAAGTGTGGTCCATAGACTAGCAACATCAGCATTGCCTAAGACTTTGCTAAAATTGCAAATTCTCACATCCTACCCAAGACCTAGTGAACAAGAGTCTCTGGGACAGGGGCCCAGCAATCCAGGGCTTAACAAAGCCTTCAGGGGATTCTTTTTTTTTTTTTTTTGAGACGGAGTCTTGCTCTGTCGCCCAGGCTGGAGTGCAGTGGCCGGATCTCAGCTCACTGCAAGCTCCGCCTCCTGGGTTTACGCCATTCTCCTGCCTCAGCCTCCCGAGTAGCTGGGACTACAGGCGCCCGCCACCTCGCCTGGTTAGTTTTCTGTATTTTTTTGGTAGAGACGGGGTTTCACCATGTTAGCCAGGCTGGTCTCGATCTCCTGACCTCGTGATCCGCCCGTCTCAGCCTCCCAAAGTGCTGGGATTACAGGTTTGAGCCACCGCGCCCGGCTGTGCACTAAAGTTAGGGAAGTCCTCACCTAGAATTAGGTGGCTGCTATGTTAGAGCTGACGTATATGCGATCCTCCTGACATTCTCCTCATGATCATGAGGCAGTTGCCACAGCTCCAGTCATCACTTCTATGCTCCAGGCAAGCAGAAGGAGGAAAGGGAAAAGGTACCTCACTCTTGTCTAACACTTTTTGTCATGTTTTTGTTTCCAGAAAGTTTCAAGCTTGCATGAAATTTTTTACATTAGTCTTTCAGCCTCCAGAGTGGGAGATAGCAAGGTACAGAAGAAGGTCACAAATAATTTTGATTTAGAAATTAACAGTGTTTGCCACACCTGGGTACCAAGGACCTGTGAAAGTTATTTCATAACATTTTATTTTATAAAAGAAATATCTCTGTAGTCTAAAACATTCATTTCCATTGGACTGAATATTTGGCTAGTTGTTTGGAAAGACATCAAGCTGGATAGAAACATGTCTTCAATCACTCATCTTTCATTGTGTGTCCTTTCATACTTCTTAAATGTGGTATCTTGTGCATGACTTACTCACTAAAAGGTGACATGAGGAAACGTGAAGAAGGACCACTGCTTCCCTTATTATAGGGAATAAAGTAAATAAATCAATTCTCATATATTGATTGATATGGTTCGGCTGTGTCCCCACCCAAATCTCATCGTGAATGATTCCCTTGGGTCAAGGGTGGGACCAAATGAAGGTAACTGAATCACGTGGGCAGTTTCCCCCATACTGTTCTTGTGATAGTGAATAAGTCTCACAGGATCTGATGGTTTTATAGATGGGAGTTCCTCTGCACAAGCTTTCTTTGCCTGCCACCATGTAAGATGTGACTTTGCTCCTCCTTCACCTTCCGCCAGGATTGTGAGGCCTCCCCAGCCATATGGAACTGTGAGTCAGTTAAACCTCTTTCCTTCATAAATTACCCATTTTCAGGTATGTCTTTATCAGCAGTGTTAGAATGGACTAATACGTTAATTTAGCCTAAGATCATATTAACAAATGATAGGACATGTTTGGATGACACATTGGAACACTGACTCATATTGAAATTATACAATACAGTCTTTGGAAACGTGTGTGATTTTGTTTTGCTTAACACAGAGCTCTTTTAGTCATGGCTCTCTAAGTGTTATCTGGGCAGCTGAATTGTTAAAACACAAGGCAGATCTCTATTAGGAAAATGAACCCAGAGATTAAGCATATTAAAACAGTAGTTTTTTAATGCTAATACTAGTAGAGGTATTTCATTACCTCGCTAGTAATGAAATTCAAATTAAACAGCAGTGATACAGTTTCTACTAGGAAAATATTAAAGTAATTATAAAACCCAAGGCTGGTGAGGATGTAGAGAAACTAGCATTTATATGCATTGCTAGTAGCTATATACATTGGTATGACCCTTTTGAAAAGCAAGTTGGAAATACATGTAAAAGTGCCGGTGCAAAATATTTCCGTTTCTCTAATCCTATAATTACACTTCTGGAAATATGGCCTAAAGAGATCATTTTACATATGGAAAAAGTTACCCGTTGGAGCATTATTTAGAATAAAAAGAGTAAAATTTAATTTCACCTAATATACTGACAACTAAATGTTATATAGCTATACACACCCACACACACACAAACACACAGAGTGAAGTATCTGATGGCCATTACAAGTTAAGGCTACGTTATGATTATAGAGACTAGATCACTTGGTTCCTACAGGACAATGTTTCTTTTTTAAAAAAGTTAAATGTTCATTACGATCACAGCCACATAAATTAAAGAATACATGTGAGGGTGGAAGAAAGGCACCAAAAATTTAATGCTGATTGTACTGTGATCATTGCTTTTGTTTCCTTCATTATTTTCCACTGGTGGGGGGGGGGGGATTAGTCATAGCATTAGCTTACTTTTTAATGAAAAATACATTTATAGTAAACACATACCACAAACTATTTTGAAGCTCTTAGAAGAAAGAGCTCTATAAACATAGTTTATGGCTACAATAAAACAGGCTTTTCAGAAATTTGACGGTGTTTTGGTTAATCAAAAGATCTCATTGAGAGGTATTAATGATGCAAATTATAAATTATCAAAGACTTATACATCAATATAATCTACAGGACTGAGGGAATCTATGAGAAATGAAAGCTGTTACCAAGTATAATTCCTCCTTTTCTCTTGTTTCAATCCCTCCAGTGTCAGTGGAGTCTTCTAAACCCAACAGGTTGTGTTAACGGAGTCTTAAAGAATAAAGGGGTGGGCCTAATATCTATGGGACAAAAATGAACATGAATTTGCATTAGTCAATTTAGCAATTCAAAAAAGTAAATGTATCTTATGTGTGTGTGTTTGTATGGAGAAAGAGAGGGTAAATGGATGGATAGATCAATGTATATATACATATACACATACCCACAGACACACACATGTATATGTATACACACACACAGAGATACCTATGTAGAGATAGAAGATAAAGAGATAAATGATAAATACCCTTATATACATACATACAGGAAAATATAGATAAATACATTTATATATTCATATAGAAACAGATGATGGATGAAGACAGAAAGATAAATAATAGATGATGGATGATACATACACAGAGACACCTATTTATTGAATACTTATGTTACATTTGTGCTAAGAGATTTTCAGGTATTATTACAATCGATCCTTTATGAGAATTACCTTATTCTCTTTTTTTGTGTTTTTTTGAGATGGAGTTTTGCTCTTGTTGCCTAGTCTGGAGTATGATGGCATGATCTCGGCTCACTGCTCACTGCAACCTCCGCCTTCTGGGTTCAAGTGATTCTCCTGCCTCAGCCTCCAGAGTAGCTGGGATTACCAGCATCCACCACCACGCCTGGCTAATTTTTTTTTGTATTTTTAGTAGAGACAGGTTTTCACCATGTTGGTCAGGCTAGTCTTGAACTCCTGACCTCAAGTGATCTGCCCACCTCGGCCTCTCAAAGTGCTGGGATTACAAGCGTGAGCCACCACGCCCAGCCTATTCTCATTTTACAGATAAAGCAATTGAGAGGTTAAGTGAATTGCCCGAGTTCACTCCACACAATAATTTCCTTGGAAAAGACCACCACTGGATCACTAGAAAATGAAGCCCAGACTCGACCCAGGTATATTTTATTTTTTTCCCTTCCATAGCCTAGGCTATGTTGCCTAGGCTGGAGTGCCGTGGCACAACTGTGGTTTACTGCAGCCTTGACCTCCTAGACTTCCCGAGTAGCTGGGCCCTGGTGACCACAGGAAAATTACTAATTTTTTTTTTTTTTGTAGTGATGAGGTCTCCTGAGGTTGCCCAGGCTGGTCTTGAGCTCCTAGGCTCAAGCAATCCTCCCACCTCAGCCTCCCAAACTGCTGTGATTACAGTTGTGAACCACTGTACTCCGCCCTCATTTTCTAAAGAAAAAGTAGCAAGTGCTGGTGCTAGACATATAAAAATCACCAACCACAGACTGTGACCTTTGCTCTCAATTTACACTTGATTTTTTATTGCCCCTCTTAATGACTCACTATTTCAGGATAAATACGTACCTGTTTCACAGATGTGGCCCCTGAGTCACCTAACAGCCTGCAGTATGCCTAGATTTTGACATATGTGCTACTGACCTTTATGCTTTAATGTTGAAAATCACAGTTAATACCCTATTCATATTTGTATGCAGCACTTAAGAAGAAAAACTATAATTAGGACTTTCTCTCTCTCTCTCTTTTTTTTTTTTTCTGGCTTCAATTGGTTCCATTTGGGACTTAACTAATAAGCTTAACTGAGATTCTGACTTCGGATTTAGCAGATAAAATATCTGAAGGAGGAGACCGGGAGCCAGTGGAAGTTCCCAGGGATATTATTTAATTCCATCCACACAAATTTTCCATGTGGAACAATGATATCCTGCATGTTGTGAACTAGGTGTAACAAAAGCGGGGCTTTCCTTTCACTAAAAACAAGACAAAAGACTTTACGAAGGCCAGCGCAGTGGCTCATGCCAGTAATCTCAGCACTTTGGGAGGCCGAGGTGGGAGGATCACTTGAGGCCAGGAGTTTGAGATCAGCCTGGCAAACAGGGTGAAATCCCGTCTCTACTAAAAATGCAAAAATTAGCCAGGCGTGGTGGTGGGCACCTGTAGTCCCAGCTACTCGGGAGGCTGAGGCAGGAGAATCACTTGAACCCTGGAGGCGGATGTTGCAGTGAGCCGAGATTGCGCTGCTGCACTCCAGCCTGGGCAACAGAGTGAGACTTTGTCTCATAATAAACAAACAAATAAATAAAAGACTTCACTAGTCCTGTTTATAGTCTTAACTCGATGCATGACTCTAGATTTACCTGGCATACTCAAGGAGAATGGGTGGGCATTTTTAATATTATTCTACTGAAAATGCATGTAGGCTCGACAAATGACCTGATTTAAAAAAAAAAAAAAGACGTGTTTGGGACTCATTCTAATAGCACTGCAAGGAAGGACACATTCCTTTTAAAATTTATTTCAGCACTGATTACACAACTTTCCATTCATGCAACATTTTCATTGTGTTTTATTTTAGTTTTTGAGACAGGGTCTCACTCTGTCTCCCAGGCTAGAGTGCAGTGGCTTGATCCCAGCTCACTGCAACCTTCACCTCCCTGGTTTAAGTGATTCTCATGCCTCAGTTTCCTCAGTAGCTGGGATTAACAGTCATGTGCCACCACACCCAGCTAATGTTTGTAATTTTAGTAGAGATGGAGTTTCACCATGTTTACCAGGCAGGTCTCCAACTCCTGGCCTCAAGTGATCCACCCACCTTAGCCTCCCGAAGGGCTGGGATTACAGGCATGAGCCACTGTGCCCAGCCTATGCAACATATTTGTGAGGGCGTACTAGGTGTCAGGTGTCTGTGCGATACTGAAGCACAGTGAGAAATGAAGTGGTCCAAAGAGACAACCACGTTACTCAGCCTGTCAACAAGCAAACTGATACACCATGACGCGGGTATACCCAGGTGCCTGGGACAGGAGGCACACCATCTTCTTCTGGATGCAAAGAAGCAGGGGGGAGTCAAAGTGCAAATTAACTCCTCACCATGCTCCTTCTTTCCCTGGTACTCCCCTTAACACGTGCGCTCAGTCCCACGAACGTCCCGCTAATATTGAAATGTTTGATTATCACATTTTCTCAATTCTGAGAGATCACTGAGACTGTAGGAGACATCCTCCATTTTTTTTTTTGAGCTTCCCTCTTTTCAGAAAAGTTAAAATACAGAAAATACATGCATGCTCCAATAAAGGAAATACGGTAGTATTCAGACATTTTTGGCAACGTTTTTGTTCTCAAATATATCTCCAAAAGTGGGACATTCAATAAAATAACATTTGCTTCTAGATTCAGACGAATTCTACAAAAAAAAAAAAAAAAAAAAAAAAAGAATCCCCTAAATGAATAGACACGAGGCTACCCTCATACACAGAGGTGACCATGACTGAAGCAAAGAGACATTTTTAGCCAACCCATTAATCTAGCAAAGCTTTGTGTTAAGATGCGGACATGTCAGCACAGGTTACCTCAAGAGGGCTTTCTTTTGAACTTGAACTGCCGAAATTCCAAGCGTACACCAAAGGGCTTCAGTTTAAGTGGGCAAAAGGTGAACGATCAGAAGAAAAGTAGAAAGAACAGAAAACTAGCCCGGTTATCAAAGAAGAGCTTCCAAGGGAGAGGGAAAAAAAAAAGTGAAACAGGGAAAGTTTTCAAAAAGTCAACATTCAAGTAAAGCTGCATTTTAAAAAATAAATCATTCGGAGGCATATATGTGAGAGAAAAAAGAATTTGCTTTTTAGTTTTCAAGCAGAGTAGGCAGAGGAAATAAAGAGACAAACAAAAGTGGGATCAGAGAGCAGAGCTAGAAGGGGATATCTGTCTAAGCAAAAAAAAAAAAAAAAAAAAAAAAGAATAAAGAAAGAAGGAAAATACAAATCAAAGTTACAGCATTTCAGGATTGAGTTACCATTTGAGTTTGTTAGGTACTTTGCTTTTGCTCACTCGAAGGCTGAAGCTGTGGCTCGTGGACATTTCTAGCAGAGGCTAATCAGGAAAACAAAATCAAGCCAAATAAAGAAGGTCACTCTCTTGAGTGACACAGCAGTTCGGATTAAGAGGGGGAGCTAATGGTGTTGGCAAAAGGCAAACCTATTAACAAGAATCTGTTCTTTCAGCCAATGTGATGGCCTCATGCCTGTTTCTCTGCAAGGACCAGACGCAATACAGCCTAATAAAAGAATCCATCTCTGCCTACTAGATGGTTAAAATCTATATGGGTTTTTTAAGCTGTTATTTTACGTTCAGGGGTATATGTGCAGGTTTGTTCCATAAGTAAACTTATGTCTTGGGGGTTTGTTGTTCTGATTATTTCACACCCAGGTATTAAGCCCAGTACCCATTAGTTATTTTTCCTGATCCTCTCCCTCCTCCAACCCTCCATCCTCCAAAAGGCCCCAGTGTGTGTTATTCCCCATGTGTTCTCATCATTTAACTGTCTCTCATAAGCAAGAACATGGCAATATTTGGTTTACTGTTCCTGTGTTAGTTTGCTAAGGACAACGGTCTCCAGTTCCATCCATGTCCCTGCAAAGGACATGATCTCATTCTTTCGACGGCTTTGACCTTCCCAGTTTGAGAGTTATCACTGCCTTTTACTCCACTGCGATCATCTTGTGGATCCCTTCAGTGGGCATGTGGTGAGTTGATTCATACTGGTTATAAACCCATCCGACCCATTGGGATGTTTATGTAGTCCTTTCTCCATGGAAGAAAACAGGCTGGGTTAAATAACACAGAATACTTGCTTTCAAAGAGCTGTGTGCACCTACGGAATGAGATGTGCCCACAGATCATGATCCAGGATAAACAATCCATAAGGGAGGGAGAGACAAAAGTGTGCTGCAAAAATCTAGAGGAAGGAAAAAGACAAGGTTTATGGAGGAAAGGTATCTATAAGGAAAGGAAGGAATGCAGTGTTCTCAATGGTGTGTTTACAACTGCTAGTCCCAAGAGATGTGTCATGCAAGAGATTTGGGGGAGAGTTCATGGCGAAATAAACAAATTCAGAAAAAAATATGGGCTTGCATACTCTGTCTCCTCTCCCTCTCCCCCTCTCCCTCTCTTCCTTTCTCTCCTTCCTCTCCTCTCTTCCCTCTCCATCACCTCCTCCCTCTCTCCTTCTCTCTCCCCCATCCCTCTCCCGCTCTCACCTTCTCCTTCTCTCCCTGTCTCTCTCCCTCTCCTTCTTCCCCCTCCTTCTTTCTCCACCTCTTCAAATAATAATAATAAAATGTCGTTAATGTCATCATCATTTATGCACTAATGTCGCATCACCGTCGTATGGTCATCAATAAAATGTCGTGATAAATAAATGTCGCGATGCGATAAATGCCAGGTATGATGCATAAATATTTGTTTATGCATAAACAATGCATGCGTATATGTCATTATCATCATGCGGTACAATAAAATATCTTGAATAATGTCATAATAAATGTGTTTTAATGTCATTGTCATTGTGGCATGCATTTCCGCATCGCGGTCATCATCATCATGTCATGTCATTTAATATGTTGGCATTGTCATCATTTTGTCATCAATGCATGTCATGATCATGTCATCGTGTCGCGGTGTTTAAATTTGTTTCATCATCGGCCCAAAATGTCATCATGGTCGTGTAAATGTTTGTCATCAATGGTATGTCGACAATAAAATGTAAATGTCATCATAATAAATAAGCGCGGTCATCATCGTTTAATAAAGGCTGTCGTTAATGTCCATCATATCATCGTGCAATAAAATGTCACGGCTCGGGCCTGATGCATCATCATCATCGTCTGTCTATCGCCATTCGGCAAAATAATATGCCCAAATCATTATCACATCATATGTCATCCATAATCATCGTGCCATCGCCGGCTCATCATCGGTGGTCATCATCGTGATAAAACCATATGTCATTTCATCATCATTCATATATGTTTATCTGCATCAATAAATATCATGTTCATAGCATCATTGTCATCATGTCATATGTCATCGACTGTCATCATTTTATGTTTTGGCATCATTTCATCTCAGAAAATATGTCATCGTTAGCATGTCATTCATCATGTCATGTCATCATATGCATCATGTCATCATGCATGTCATGTCATGGCATCATTTTATGTCATTTTAATAAATGTAAAATATGCAGGTCATAATAAATAATAAATGTCGGATAATGTTGTCATCATTGTCCGCCTCGCTTATATATGCTCGCTATACACCCTCCTGCCGCCTGCTTAACAATGCATGCTGGCATATTAAAACGTTCGAGAACAAGTCGCCGAGGGTAGGGCTGGTGGGTACAAGAAGGGGAACATGAGAGAGATGGAGAGAGGGGGAGAGAAGGAGAGAGGCACACATGCAATGTCTCAGTGACAAGGGGTTTGTCTCATTCGAGGAACTAGGAACAAGGGACCTACTCAGGTTCTTGAAGTGAAAGAAGCACTTATTTGAGTCTCAGAGATGGGTGGGACATCTGCTTAGAGCAGTGATTCTCCAGCAGAGGTGATCTTGCTTCCCAGTGGACATTTGTCAATATCTAGAGCCATTTTGGTTCTCACGATTAGGAGAGTGGATTGTATTGGCATCTAGAGTGTAGAGAGCTAGGTTGCTCCTCAGCATCCCATAATTCATGGGACATCCCCTGACTCTATACCCTCCCATAACAAAGAACTATCCAGTCCCAAATGTCAGCAGTGCTGAGGTTGAGAACCCTGGCTTAGAGTGAGAGACTGAGCCTGGTGAATGGGCTTTTGCTCAGTAGACAAAGGAATGGAGAGGGATACAAGTTGGGGTGGTTCTGGGCTTTGCTCTTAAGCACAGAATTATTTAAACCATCCTGTATTATTTCTTCTCTTTATTAGGTTGAAATAAGAGCACAGACCAATGGCTCCCAGGTTCACACACGACTTAAATACATGTCATACACAATTGGCAAGACTTATGCAACTTTTCAGCAATGATCAACAGCATAGCAGAAGGCAGTACCACCTTGCCACCAGGGTCTGCTAGACTGTCAAGGCAGCCAGAGACTCGGGCAGTAGTTCAAAAGCATCTGAGGCAGCTGCCTAGGAGGTTTTCCATATTGCTGGTTGTAAATCAGCCCAGTGTTGCCAGAAAGGGGCTAAGAGAAGCTTCAGAAATCTGTTACCTACTGAAGGCACCAAGATGGTGCCTTCCTAAGAGAAAGCGGAACGGGTCAGCTGAGCTGATACATCAGTGAAGCATGAGCGCCTATGACAAAGCCACCGAGAAGGAAATAATTAAGCGTTCAAGAAAGAGCGCATAAAGCTATCCCTGAAGACACACCGGGTAATAAAAGAGAAAACAATATACAGTTTCTGTATTTAAATGCAAATATATAGCAATACATAGACATTAAAGTCAATAACAAGACTTCCATTTTGAAGGTTTTAGTTCAAAATGAGGTACTTTTTGGCACATAAGATGTGACTTAACTTTTTAAAAGCCTGCAAGGTTACAATGCAGGGATGTCTCCAGGTGACCACGGCAGTGAATATAAAATTAACATATTTCACTTATTAACAGAAAAGGCCGTTCAGGTCCGCCTCTTCATGTAAAACAACCCTTCTAAGTAGGTGGCCCTTCAATTCTTCATTAATAACAGATAGATTTCTTTACTGTTGCTCTGTTTCTCTTACCTTTTCTCAGATTACAAATAGGGTACACGTTTCTTGGGGAAAAAAAATTAAAGAGTATGTCTTATCTATGGAAATCTTCAATCATAAAAACCCAGATTACTCCATTATCATATTAGTGGATTTTTCATTTATTTATTTTTATTTTTTTAGACGGAGTCTCGCTCTGTCGCCCAGGCTGGAGTGCAGTGGTGTGATTTTGGCTCACTGCAAGCTCCGCCTCCCGGGTTCACGCCATGCTCCTGCCTCAGCCTCCGGAGTAGCTGGGACTACAGGCGCCCGCCACCACGCCTGGGTAATTTTTTGTATTTTTAGTGGAGACGGTGTTTCACCATGTTAGCCAGGATGGTCTCAATCTCCTGACCTCAAGTGATCCGCCCACCTTGGCCTCCCAAAGTTCTGGGATTACAGGGTGAGCCACTGCACTCGGCCGTGTATATTTGTTTTAGAAATGCATACATACACATATGTGTGTACCTATCTGTAATTTTAAATATTGTATAGCATACATATTGCATATTTTAAAAATATACAGTATGTTACCTATACAAATGTGTCTATATACAATTCTCTTACATAAAAGTAATCACAGAATATATACTGTCATACAACTGTTTTTTTTCCCATTTAACAATGTATATTAGGTATTTTTCAATGTCAATACCACCTGAAGATTTTTGCTTCATTCTTAATAGCTATATTGGCCACGCATGGTGGCTCACACCATAATCTCAACACTTTGGGAGGCTGAGGTTGGCAGATCACTTGAGGCCAGGAGTTCAAGACCAGCCTGGCCAACATGGCAAAACCCCATCTCTACTAAAGAAGAAAAATACAAAATCTTAGCCAGGCATGGCAGCGTGTGCCTGTAATCCTAGCTACTCTGGAGGCTGAGACATGAGAATTACTTGAACCCGGGAGGCAGAGGTTGCAGTGAGCTGAGATCATGCCATTTCACTCCAGCCTGAGTGACAGAGCAAGATTCCGTCAAAAAAAAAAAAAAAAAAAAAGATGTATTGTATTACTTTGAGTGGATGGAATGCAATTTATTTGATAGGTTTCACATTTATATATAAAATCAATTCTTAGAATCACAATTACAAGACCCAGTGTAACTTTCAATTTTTAATAGCTATCCTAAACTGAAAGATAGGAAAGGCCATTGCTGAAGCCACCCTTATTCAAATTTGTATCAATAAAGCTAAAACCATTCTAACACATATAGAAGACCAAGAGTTAACTAGACTGGCTAGGCACAGGGGCTCACGCCTGTAATCCTATCACTTTGGTAGCCCAAGGTGGGCGGATTAGGAGGTCAGGAGATCGTGACCATCCTGACTAACACGGTGAAACCCCATCTCTACTAAATATACAAAAAAAAATTAGCCGGGCGTGGTGGCGGGCACTTGTAGTCCCATCTACTCGGGAGGCTGAGGCAGGAGAATGGTGTGAACCCAGAAGGGGGAGCTTGGAGCTTGCAGTGAGAGGAGATCATTCTACTGCACTTCAGCCTGGGCAACAAAGTGAGACTCCATCTCAAAAAATAAAAAAAATAAGAGTTAACTAGATTTCAGGCACTAACCAAAAACTCATGGAAGCCAAATGTGGTTATGGCCCAGTCTGCCATTAGGCTACAACCCCTGGAGTAAGTCTAAGATCTTTGATGTTTTCCATCAGCAGGTTGCCCCAGTGCTATGTATGTTTTCTTCAGTGTCAAAACCAAAGGGTTTCTTCCTCTACTTGATTCAGCTGATCCTGTAACATTAAGTTTCTCAACTGCACACTTGGAATGCAAGGCCCCCTCAAAGAAAATCCAAAAAAAGATCTTGTGTTTTCCTAAGAGAAAGTGGAACAGGTCAGCTGAGCCAATACCTCTAGGGCCATTGCACAGTTCGCTTAAGGACTGTCTGGAGCTGTGCCCAGACAAGTCTGTGCCCACATCTTTGAAGAATCAACCATTATTACGAGATCTTCATAAGATTTCTTTATTTTTTATTTTTTATTTTTGAGAGGGAGTCTCACTGTGTCACCCAGGCTGGAGTGCAGTGGCACAATCATGGCCCACTGCAGCCTCAGCCTTCCAGGGTCCAAGTGATCCTCCTAGCTCAGCCTACCAAGTAGTTGGGACCAAAGGCACATGCTACCTCACCCAGCTAATTTTTTGTATTTTTTGTAGAGACAGGGTCTCACTATATTACCCAGCCTGGTCTCAAACTCCTGGACACAAGTGATCCTCTTGTCTCAGCTTCTCAAAGTGCTGGGATTATAGGAGTGAGCCACTGTGTCTGATCGCTTTATAAGACTTCTTTCTTCCTTCCTTTCCCCTCCCTTCCTTCCTTTTTTTTTTTTTCCAGACAGAATTGCACTCTTGTCGCCCAGGCTGGAATGGGAATGCAGTGCCTGATCTTGGCTCACTGCACCTTCCACCTCCCAGGTGCAATTGATTCTTCTGCCTCAGCCTCCCAAGTAGCTGGGATTTCAGGCACGCACCACCACGCCCAGTTAATTTTCGTGTTTCTGGTAGAGATGGGGTTTCACCATGTTGGCCAGGCTGGTCTCGAACTCCTGACCTCAGGTGATCCACCTGTCTCAGCCTCTCAAAATGCTGGGACTACAGGCATGAGCCATCACGCCTGGCCCCTTTGTAAGATTTCTAACTTTGTCATGTTCCTATCTGGAGAAGAAATATAAAATCTTTTAAAGTAATAAATAAATAAATAAATAAATAAAAGCCTAAAGAGACAGAAATACAAGCTCCTGTCACCAATAATAGCAGCAGGTGCTTAAGCAGGAATTAAGCAATGGAACTAATAAGAAACTGAGCACAGACCTTCATGCCATGTGGCTATCGATTCTCTCTGCCTAACTGTAGGACAAGCAGCTAAAACATCTCAGGCTGAAAGAACCTGAGACATCATCTGGTTCACAACCTGCTTCCAGACAAGGAATAATTCAATCATCCAATGACAATGGCTTGCCCCTTCCTTCCTGAAGATCAGACAGCCTGTGCTTAGCTTTCCTGCTATTCGGAAGATCTCAGGAGAAAAGCAAGTTGAGTTTTAGGGCAGGAGGATGGTGGCGAGATCAGAACTGGTGGATTCATTCATTCCACCTGTATGGTCAGAGTTTTTCATGCTTAATTTTGTTTGACTTAATCTGCAAATTGCCTGCTTGGCTTTGGCCCCTCATACCAGAGAGGTTACATGTATTAGATGAGATGGCATTAAGCTCAACTCCAACTAGGAAATAGATGGATTAACAAGGAAGTTTGGAAGTGATTTGCATTCTTTATTATTAAGTTTCTCGGCAGGTGGGCAGGGATCTCTCCTGATGTAGAAGAAACACACAGAGCCCAATGGAACATAATGCAACCCCAAGGGCTAAACACAGCTGAAAAGTTAGGTTAATTCCACAAAACGTGGCCCCTCTTCCATGGTGTTTTCCTTGTTTGTAAAGATGCCTTCACATTCTCCAGCAGCTTCGCACCAACTAAACTCCCTATTTGAAGAGTAAGGGCTCAGCTGTCACCTTTAAAGTAAATGCTGAGACTTCTCCTGTCACCGGTTTGTCCTGCCTTCTATGTTGTCCTCTCCTCTTCTCAAAACGTTGCAAAGTTTCCAATTTTATAACACAAACATTTTCGAAATTATCCTTCAAAGTTGTAAGATACAGGACAAAAAGGATAAATGCTTCAAAGACCCAGTTGGGTCACAAAAAAAAAAAAAAAAAAAAAAAGGAGGAAGTGAGCAAGTGTAACACAATATTTGGCTTGGAGATGAACAGATATTTAGTCTCCTTGTAGGGGGAACACTCTAGGGAGTGGTGGGGACTGGAGAAAACCAGATAGGCTAGACCCCATGTGAAGGCAGAAGCCACTACTTCACATCAATCCTTGCCTTGATAGGAAGGGAATTCGGTGTTGGCAGAGATTCCAATTTTCCAACAAGAACCAGAAATGCTTATTTTTTTTAAGATATGGAAGGTCCTGACTCTTTAAAGCAGTGGCCATCTATTTGAATTTTTAAATTGCAGAATGATTAAAACATGGCCACCGTGCAGCACTATGTATTTCTTCACGACACAGTCAGTGGACATGGGTTGATTGATCTACAATAGGCACTTTGTAAGATGAAGGGGAGAGAATTGTGTCTGTAAGAGTCCCTGTTCCCAGACGGGGACAGACAAATAAAGCCTTCAGCTCCAAAACAGCAGGGAGTCTGTGGGCTCACCTTCCACTAAATGTCTACTCAACTTCAGACACACCTTAGGCACTAAGCACATGCTTGCTGAACGAATAAATAAATGGCTTCTACCCCTGACATAATACTCTTCTCAATGATTATAATATCTTCCCTCAATGCAATAGGTGTTTGCTTTCATCGAAAAAATTAAACAAAGCCCACATACATAAAGCAAAAGTTTTAAAAAAATTCCATATCCCATCACCCAGAAATATGTATCACTCATTATCAGTAATCAGTATTTTTTAAACTTACATTTTTACAAAAAATGGATCATACTCTATATTATTATATAAAATATAATATATATAATAATATGTTAGACCTCATTTATACTACCATTTAGTTTTTATGCACAGAAACTAAAGGAACTGTTAACCTTCAGACTATATATATATACACACACACATATATACACATGCGCACACATAAATTTTAAGGGAGATTAATCACTACAACATCTCCCTAATGTTAAAACAGTTTATGAAGTAAACTGACAATCTGGAGTCACATTTTAAAATTTCACCACTCAGCCTGGGCAATATAGTAAGATCCTGTCTCTGAAAAAAAATTTTTTTTTAATTAGCTGGGTGTTGTGGCATACATCTGTAGTCCTAGCTACGCAAGAGACTGAAGTAGGAGGATCCCTTGAGACCAGGGCTTTGAGGCTACAGTGACTTATGTTTGTACCGCTGCACTCCAGCCTGAGTGGCAGAGTGAGGCCCCGTCTCAAAAAATCAAATAAAATCTCTACTCTCACCTTTCTATAATCTGCACATCAAATGGGAAGGGCATTATTATTCAATAGGCAAATAATTAAATTAATATACAGCAATCTGTTTCTTAGGGATGTTTTGGGCCCAAGAGAACAATTTTAGAAACCGAGTTCTCCTTGAATCTCCTCTTCTTCTTCTGTCCTCTCTTAACCACCTCCCCACAAAAAGTAGGGGGAAAAAAAAACCAAAAACCACGTTGATTTTCATCATTCCAGTAACACCTCTGTCAAACGGATTGCCTCTTCCTAATCTTGTCATTTAGCTTCTGAATTATGCAGAGATAAATGAGTGCGGCAACCTTTTGGCTGCTAGATAATTTTATCAGCCTCATTTATGGCTTTCTATAGATTGCATTAACTGCCATTTCTTTGGAGATAAAAGATAAAGTGTGCCTTATGCAAAATGCTTCACTGAACAAGGAGAGTCTCAGAAGCCACTAACAGCACTAGAAAGCAAAAGGGAAAAGACGGGGATACGAAAGAGTCCAGTAGCAGCAGGTTAATTTTGATTACCGTCACAGGTGACCCAAGTCAGGAGCCTGCTTGGCAGGAATGCAGAGGGTCATACCTAAAATGTGTGCTGGGTAAA
Organism: Papio anubis; assembly: GCF_008728515.1. Taxonomy (NCBI): domain Eukaryota; kingdom Metazoa; phylum Chordata; class Mammalia; order Primates; family Cercopithecidae; genus Papio; species Papio anubis. The sequence goes on from NC_044993.1 coordinate 67,748,912, forward strand.
CTTCTCAGCAACTCCAAATAAAACTCGAGACTGTTTACCTTTTATTTTTATTTTTTTTAAGCAAATGCACCTGAAAAAAAAGTAGCTTTCTGATGACATTCCAATTCACTATTTTAAGAATTAAGCATATTACAATGTGCTCACCATGTGCTGAAAAAGCTGATGTTGTCCTTGAAGGAAGCATCAGAAAAGGGGAGAGAAAATGTCCCAAAATATAAAATGGCAAAAGATTACATTAAGCAAATAACAGTCGCCTGTTGAAATCACCCACTATTTAAGTAAAAGAGAGGGAGAGCGAGGGGCACCTTCTGGTATTAATATTGTGCTAGTCTGATGTAAGAGGTTACAACAGGGGAAGTTGGGTGATGAGTGTATGGGACCTCCTTGTATTGTTTTTGCAACTTCTGATGAGCCTATAATTATTTCAGAATGAAAAGTTAAAAAATGTATTGTGGTGGAAATTTGGGAAAGGTTTATTCAACAAACATTGAACATTTAATATTGTCAGCTCCTGGACATATGGGAACGAGGAGGACAGATGATACCTCTGCCATTAGGGAGCCTGTGTTTTGGTGAGGAAAGGGGATGACAATAATGGCAATGAGTACATACATTAGTTGTTTATCATAGCAAGAACTGAGAAGGAAGCAATCACGCTGAGATTGAGAATAACTGGGGCAGAGCAGGAAGTAACCAGAAAGGGCTGTCTGAGGACATGAGGCTTTAGCAGATTCCTGAAGGATAGGAGGTAACTAGCTTGGCAAAGTAAGCAGGAAAGAGCGGCCCAGGTAGCAGGAACAGCACACACAATGTCCTGGCAGCGGGAAAGAGCCTGGCTTGCTTGCAGAACTGAAAGGAAGCCAGCAATGCTAAAGTGAGCCAGGGGAGAGAGGCAAGAGAGGCAAGAGAGAGGAGGCTCAAATCATGGTAAGAAGTTTTTTTTTCCTGAGTCAGATTTGACCTGTGCCTTAAAAGACAGAAACACCAACTTTTTACATCAATTTCTGAATACTTTTAAGCTTCATCTTCAGTTTGCAAATTAAAGAAAATAGTGGCTGGCTATCTCTATGTTCTGCTCTTTAGATGACCGTAGATTACATATACTCTAGATCTAAGTGAAAGAAGCCTGTTACTTTCAGGTGCACTGGATATCAAAAACATCAAAATCATCTGTTTCCAGGTATGCTCTCCACATTGACAAAAAAAAAAAAGTACAATCTCGTAGGCTCTTCTTCAAAGGGAAATGTAAAATATTTGTGAATGTACTTTAAGTGTTCTCTTAAACAAACCAAAACCAGTTAGGCAGAAAAAAAGTCTAGAAATAGAATAACCAAAGCACACTGCTTTCCATTTTTATACAAAGAAATAGAAAAGAGAGAGAGTGCCTATCAATGATGTGTGGTGTCAGGAAAAGCAAAATGTGATTGAAATATTACGAAGACTCACAGCTTCTACCGTCAATGCCAGATCACTGCTGTACACCAAGTGTACCTGGTGCTATTTAATTCAGAGGAACCATAAATCTGGAGCCTGCAAAAACATCTGACAACAGTTAAAGATGTTTTGTAAATGTGCATACATATTTATAAACATGGCAGTAGAAGCAGACGCAGAGAAGAAGTGTGCTTCCCCTAAAGTCATCTGAAAGTCAAAAAATGCCATTAATTACTTTGTCACGACAACCTTGTTCAATTTCATCTCAGGTGACTTATCAGCTTTGATGCAGAACCGAAATTTTAATACCAAATTGCAACCAGCTACAGAGGCAGCATACCTTAAAACACAGAGCTTCCCTTTCTTCTAGGCAACATTAAGCTAATCTGCCCTGACAGAAGAGGACTCTTCGGAACTAGCTAGCAAGTCTCCCAAATATGAAGCAGTAACCCAAATGTCAATTACTTTTCCAGTGGTAGACAAATTGCTAGCACACTAATGCAATTTAAGCCCAATAATTAGATAACAGGACTACAGAGAGGGCCTGGTGACAGAGCTTCTGAGATAATAGAATCTAGTGTCCTACTTCTTAAATATTAACATCATTCTGTCTCAGTCAATCGGTTTATGGTAATTTAAAAAAGGGCAAAGCAAATTCCTTTTATTGCTAATAATATTGTGCTACTGCAGAGTTAGCTTTGAAGGTTAACAATCTATGGGGTCAAAACTTAATCGTGTGTTATCGTGCATTTATGCATTTTTCTTTCATCTCTTTCTTTCGGAACGCCCTTTTTGCAGAAAGCTACGGGTTTATGAGGAGCACACACACAGGCACACACACACAACATGCTGACAACAGACATCCATTGTCAATAAGGTCATCCAACTCAATTAAAAACATTATAAAGAAATCAACCCCTTCACACAGCATACTTTCTAAAATATCTCAATTTGATCACCTTTTCTTTGCCCCATGAATGACTCATTTTAAGGACACTGTATATGTGCCTACGAATTAGTCTCTAATGCCACCTACTTCCTTCTCTGACCATCATGATGCTCACACTTCTATGCTTGGGTTCAAATAACCTCCCTAGAACATTAGTTCGAATTTCTGTTAAACAACAATTCAGCCTAATTTTGTTGGTGGAATGGATTTCGTTATTTTTATTTAATCAGTTTTGTCCCAAGTGCCTAGCAAGTTCAGAAGCTTCTAGGCCCTTCTAGAATAAACCATAACAAAGGTGGATTCCCCACAACATTGCTCCCTCATGTTTTCAGTAATACATCTGGATGAGTGGTCACAGCAGCTGCTGTCAATCTTGCCGCAACACTGACTCATGAAATGACTCAATCCATGTCCAAGTTTTGTATTCCCATTTTCCCCATTGTAAAATGGAAGCAGTGTAAAGCTTGTAAAACTCTCCTTGTGAAGAATTTAGCGAAAGATGAGGTGAGTGTGGGGGAGGAAGAGGGAAGATTCCAAAGTTGAGTATCAACAACATCAATGGTAACAGGAATAACTGCATTCTCCCCATCCTGTATCTAATAAGACATGTTTAGAGATGGTAAGAAACAAAGAAATAATTGTAGAAAGAAATAACTTTATGAATGTTATTCTGGATGGTAGCTTGTTAGTCATTCATGAAAAAAAAAAAAAAAACATAGAAATGGCGGAGCCACCAACAGGTTGAGAATTCATATGATTTTTCTGTGTGTGTGTATGCAGGGATCAGGAATAGGCAGGTTGCTTTGCCTCGAGGTACACAATAAATTAAAGAAGCCGACCCAGAAGTGAGAATGCTCCATCAGATGTATTTCTATTTTTAAGTTTCTGAGCCATCTCCAAACTGCTTTCCATTGTGGCTGCACCAATTTACATTTCTACTAATACACAAGAGACAAGGGTTCGCTTCTTTCCACATCCTCACCAACACTTGTTATCTTCTATTTGGGGGGTTTGTTTGTTTTTATAATGGCCTTTCCAATAGGTGTGCGGTGATCTCCTGTTGTGGTTTTGATTGCATTTCCATGATGGTATGTATCCAAGGGAACTGAAGTCAGAATCTCCATGAGACACGTGCGTTTCCATGTTCACTGCACCGCTATTCACAATAGCCGATACACGCAAACAACCTAAACGTCCATCAACAATGAATGGATAAAGAAAAATGGCATCCATGCAACGGGATATTACTCAGTCTTAAAAAGGAAGTAAATCCTTTTTGGATTTACTTGGACGGACCCAGAGGACATGATGCTGAGTGAAATAAGCCAGACACAGTAGGACAAATACTACATGATCCCATTATTAAGAGGAATCTGAAATCATCAAAACTCACAGAACCAGAAAGTACAACCATGGTTGCCAGGAGTTAGAGAAGGGGGAAGTAGGGAAGTGTCAGTCAAAGGGTACAAAGCTTCAGTAATGCAATAAGCTCCGGAGAGATTCTGTATAATGTAAGGCCTACGGTTAACAATACTGTGTTGTAGACTCAAAAATTTGCTATGAGGGTAGAGTTTTTTCAAGTGCCCTTACCACAAAAGAAAAATCAACATTAAACTGGGCACGGTGGCTCACACCTGTAATCTCAGCACTCTGGGAGGCTGAAGCAGGAGGATCACTTGAGCCCAGGATTTCAAGACCAGCCTGGGCAACAAAGTAAGAACCCCATCTCTACAAAAAAAATATGAAAAATTAGCCAGTCATGGTGGCATGCACCTGTAGTCCCAGCTACTCGGGAGGCTGAGGTAGGAGGAATGTGTGAGCTGCTGTGAGCTCTGATTGTGCCACTGCACTACAGTCTGGACAACAGAGTGAGATCCTGTCTCAGAAACAAAATGAAAAGAAAAACCAATATTAAAAATATTACATAAATATTTACAATATTAAAAATAAATTACACAAAGCAGGTGGGAGGAGGCTTTTGGAGGTGACGGGTAAATACAAATACAGAACCTTGAATATGGTGATGGTTTCCTGGGTGTATAGTTACCTCCGAATTTATCAAGCTGTATACGTTAAACATCTACAGCTTTTTAATGTCAATTATACCTCAATAAAGTGATTTTTTTTCAGTATAAAAGGAAGACACTGACCGAACAGAGATACTGTTAAGCATTTCCATAAGAAAACTCTAGAGTTGCATGAGCTATTTGTGAAACAGCTTTTGTCTTAAGTTCTTGAGTAAAGTCTTTTTTTTCCCTCCAAGCCTCAGTGTCCTCCTTTGTAAAAGAAAGATGATAAATTAAACAACTTCAAAACACCTTTAAAGCTGCCATGAAGATTGTCAGTCAACAGGGATGGCAAGAAATGATCAAATCACAAGGCAAATCTCTCAGAGCAATCAGGTCTTCCTAGACAAGTTTTGATTGCTGGAATGAAGTTATCTCAGGGCATCAATACCTGAGATAAGAGACCAGTAGAGACACAGCCATGTGAGAGTTAGGCTCTAAACAAACGTGTAAAGCAAAAACACCCAGAGGATGCAAACATAGCCTTCCCTAGGAAGGTGCTCTGTTAGAAATTCTTTAATGGCCTGACATAGCTATGCTTTTCTCCCAACTCAGGATATGTTTTCTTGTTTGTTTTGTTTTGTTTTGGCTTCACATGAGCACATGATGAAGGGGCTGGCTTGCATTCAAGGTAGAGGGGAACTGTGGTCTCTTGCAATACTCTGACATGTTCACAATGGGGACCTGAGTTGACCAAGGGGATCCTCAATATTTATGCCCCATCTTGTGCTCTAAGTTGTAGTCAATTCCATAATGCTTGTTTTGAACATGCGAATGTATGTCCATGAGTTGACAGAGTAGGGAACAATTTTTTAAATATTTTTATTTTTAATTATCATGGGCACAAAATAGATGTACATATATATGGGGTACATGTGATGTTTTGTGACAGGCATGCAATGTGTAAGGATCAAATTAAGGTAATTGGGATATCTATCACCTCAAGCATTTATCATTTCTTTGTGTTAGGAGCATTCTAATTCCACTCTTTTAGTTATTTTAGAACGTACAGTAAAATACCATTAACTATAGTCATCCTATTATGATACCAAACATTAGACCTCATTCATTCTATGAACTGTATTTTCATACCCATTAACCATCCCCAGTCTCTCTCCACCCCACGCTACCCTTCGCAGCCTCCGGCAACCATCATTCCACGCTATCTCTGTAAATCCAATAACGAATACTGGCCAGGCTGTGGAGAAAGGGGAATCCTTGCACGCTGTCGTTGAGAATGCAAATTAGTATAGCCGCTCTGGGGAACAGTATGGAGGTTCCTTGGAAAACTAAAAATATAACTACCATATGATCCAGCAATCCTTCTGCTGGGTATCTATCCCAAAGAAAAGACAACCCGTATAAAGGAAAGGTCTGCACCCCTATGTTCACTGCAGCACAGTTCAATAGACAAGGAATGGAAGCCACCTCAATGTCCACTAACGGAGGAATGAAGAAAGCCACTGTGGTACCATAGATACAATGGAATATTAATCAGCTGCACAAAGAATGAAATCCTGTCATTTGCAACAACATGGGTGGAACTGGAGGGACATTATGTTAAGCGAAATAAGCCAGACACAGAAAGACAAATATCACATGTTCTCACTCATATGTGGGAGCTAAAAAAAGTAGGGAACAATTTGAGCATAATGTGAATTTCACATTTGCTCATGCTCAATTACATTAAAAAAAAAAAAAAAAAAACCTCACAAGTTAACACAGAAAACTCTATCCAGCAAAAAAGAGCTGCATAAAAATACACAAATACACACACACAAGCACACACCTCAAACACTTACCTGCTACCTCTTGTGTGTCTGAGTCACACCCACCCACATCCGGTGTTACCATTTACCATCTGATTTCAGGTAAGTCCCCCTGTCTATCCTGTCACAATAACACACAAGACACAACCCTTCGGACGTGTCCTTCCCCAGGCAAACTTGTGATCTTCAAGGTAAAGGGTTATCTCTCCTGTAGCATTTATGTATTTCTTAATCATTTAACGTGTGTAAAACTGTATTTTTTTTTAATGTGTCACTGATGAAATTTTTTAGTGTGGTGCTTTTAATCCCATTTTCCCCATAAGTCCCATGGTTTATATCGTGTGATTTTACACACAGTGGTGATTTTTAGGAACACATATGTTGTGTCATAGCAAAACTGATGGTATACACTCTTGCTAACAAGAAGACAACTGGAATCACCCACACCATTTGATTTCATTTCTCTCTTTCTCTCTCTCTCTCTCTCACTCATATCAGGTGACCCTACTACATTGCCGATTGTTAAAACTGCTCTCTTTGGGGGCATACAATGAAAAGGGTTGAACAAAAGGCTTGAGGAAAGGGATGCAGAGAGACCGTCCACCCTCTTGTCATTAGGGAGAATCCCGGTTGTTCTTGAGGCAGCAGCTCTGATATTAATAGGTGTATTCATCTTTCTGGAAGTATTAGGTAGCCTTATGCTCTCTCACTGTCTTTCAGAATCAAGGTGTTCCCCGAGATAACAGAAACAATTTGGCTTCCTTTCCAACGAGGTCCTTGCAGAAGCTTACTGCCAGCACCCTCTAGACATCTCCATTTGTATCTTCCAAATGGTGCCATCTCCAGGCCTGGCTATCTCCATCAACCCCTGCTGTTTGTCCAAGGTCAAAAACCTTGGATAGCTGGCTGTCGGCGAACATCCAGCTGTAGTTTATGGCTGTGCTCATGAGTGTTTGCACAGTCCAGGACATAACTTATGTGTTTTTCTTCTAGTCTTGATAACCTTCTGATAGGTAGCTGTGCCTGAGAGTGTTGGCAGAGCAGTGTGTAAATTTGTTGTGCTAGCAAGCATCCCATACAGATTTTTAAAAAATATATACTGTGAGCCCCTGTCTATAAGGTTCTACTTCTTTACCGGTTTTCACAGATTAAACTCACCTGCCACCCCCTCATCTTTCCCCAAAAAGTTTGAAATGCACAGTGCCAGGTGAATATGTAGACAACTTAAATTATCTGCATCAGGTAAGTATTATTTAGTTAATTCAAAACCAATATATTATTAAAGAGATTAAAGACCTTTGGTCCAACGTGCTAGAAAAGCAATAAATCTGAATTAGATCTACCATTTTAGTCACTCAGGATTAGACCTTTTGGTGATGTGATCCATTAATGTGCTTTAGATCTATTGATTCATCCTGGAAAGACACAATTTAAACTCAGAAGTCACAAAATGAACTTCCCATTAAGTTTGGGAGACTATGGTCACAGCTCATTTGACTTTTATGAACTAGAAAATGTGATGTAGACCACAATGGCATTCTATTAGGGGAAATCATGCATTTAACCATGTAGCAAAATACTGTAGTCAATTATGTGAACATACACCTATTTTACACATGGCTGCTTCTCTGACTTTAAAATTATTAAGGATGTGCATTTAGCTTGTTTTAAGGAGTATTTACTCCCAAGTAAGAGATCCGTGATGAAACTTTGTTCAAAAAGTAAATGAATATTTTTCATTTATATTAAATATTTTTTTCAATGAGAAAATGGAATGGAGCATAGAAACTTTTGCTATATTTCTTTGCCGCAGAAGAGAAAACACGTGACCTGTTTGCTTTTCATAAATGAAAAAAATATATATTCTATCAGAGAGATTTAAAAAATGTTCAATCAAAAGCAGATTTGATATTCATCTGCCAGCCTGGAAAACATAATGATAATGTAAAAAGAAGGGGATGATAGGGGAAAAAAAAAAAAAACCTGTTTAGAGAAGGTTTAGTTTCCTTTTTCTAGAGTTCATCTTGATGGTGTACTCTATAAACATCATTTTCCCTCAATATAATTTTGTTTATATTAGTATTATACTTAAGCCAGGCTATATTAATACTAGACTCATTATTATTCTATATTTCAGCAAGGGTACGCTTTAGTTCCAAAAATAATTCAACCCACTTCTAACTCAACTCCATCACCCCCAACTTTTAAATGTTATGCTTCCACCCCTCCACCTGCCAAATTCCTAATCATAAAAGTCTATTTAAAAGCATGGAATGTTAGGAATTATCTAATCCAATCTCTTGTTTTCAGAAGATGAATTAAGTCCCACAGAGGTTACTGACATGCTCAAGGCTACACAGTTCCACAGAGATAACACATGGCAAAAGCATTCATTGTCCTCTGTTTTAACATCTTAAAAAGAATCTCCCTCTTCGTTTTCCTTAACAAGGTCTCCCTTGGGCTTCATTCATAAAGGTATAGACAAAACATGTAATATGCTGATTATGTTTAGAGATCATTCCTACCTATGTGTTATTCCCTTGAATGTATCTTGTCATCGAGTCTTGCTGATTCTTTCTCCTTTTTATCTACTCAGATTAGCTTTTCTTTTTCCACGTGCACATTCAATACCCTTGTCTTGACGCTAACCTTGGAAGGTCTATCTGAACCATTATGAAAATCATCCTCAGGTTTTCACTTATAAGTGGCAGCCAAACGATGAGAACTCAACTGCCACCCCCTCATCCCTCCCCCAAAAGTCGGAAATGCACAGGACCAGGTGAATATGCAGACAATGTAAATTATCTGCCTCAGGTAAGTATTATTTAGTTAATTCAATGCCGTTATATTATTAAAGAGATTAAAGACCTTTGGTCCAAAGTGCTAGAAAAGCAATAAATGAAAGCATGTCCTTTGCCGCAACATGGATGTAGCTAGAGGCCATTATCTTTAGCAAACTGATGCAGGGACAGAAAACCAAATGTCGTATGTTCTCATTTACAAGTGGAAGCTAAATGATGGAAACTCATGGACACAAAGAAGGGAACAACAGACACTGGGTCCTACTTGAGGGTGGAGGGTGGAGAGTGGAGGGTGGGAGGAGGGAGACGAGCAGGAAAAAAAAAAAAAAAACTGTTGGGTACTGGTCTTAATACCTGGGTGATGCAATAATCTGTACAACAACCCCCCGTGACATGACTGTATCTATATAACAAACCTACACTTGTACCCTTGAACCTTAAATAAAAGTTAAAAAAAAAAAAAAAAAAAAAAAAAAGAGGCCGGGCGTGGTGGCTAACGCCTATAATCCCAGCACTTTGGGAGACCGAGGCAGGTGGATTATGAGGTCAGGAGATCGAGACCATCCTGGCTAACATGGCGAAACCCCATCTCTACTAAAAAATACAAAAAAATTAGCCTGGCGTGGTGGCGGGCACCTGTCACAGCTACTTGGGAGGCTGAGGCAGAAGAATGGCGTGAACCCGGGATGCAGAGCTTGCAATGAGCCGAGATCGGCCACTGCACTCCAGCCTGGGCAACAGAGGGAGACTCCATCTGAAAAAAAAAAAAAAAAAAAGACAGGAAGTAAGGGAAGGGAAGGGGAGGGAAGGGGAGGGAAGGGGAGGGGAGGGGAGGGGAGGGGAGGGGAGGGAAGGAACTCATTCTGAACCAAAAACAGGTGATCCTGGTCCTCAGTTGTTCCAATTATCTGGTTTTACCAGATAAAACACTTGGCCTTTGCAGGAAATAAGGACCAGGTTGAGTTCAAGAAATACTAGAGAAGTTAGTTGATGAGAACTGACCATTAATTGTGCTTAGGTGGAGCAGGGATGATAGAACTAGTAACCCAATGTTGGCCTGCAGGTCCCCAGCATGGGTAAGCTGAATGCACATGTGATTCACCAACGTGCAGACTGGGGACAGGGTGGAGGGGTATTGATTTCAGTTTGAGACACAATGAATGAAGGGTGTCCAGGGGTCAGTGGGAGATATGTATGATAAAATATGAGTCTCAAGCTCAGAAAAAAACACAAAGAAACAAACAAACAAACAAAAAAACACTGGGACTAGAAATCTCAGTTTGGGGAGCCACCAAGAGATGCTTGGGGGCCATGAGAGGGAGGGTGCAGAGGAAGAAGAAACAAGACCTATGCATAGTATCCACAGCCTCTGACATGCATGCATTTAACCAACACTGTTTCAGAACCTCCCAATATAAAGCCTTCTACTTGTCCTTAAATCACTGGCTAGGTGTACATTTTTAACTAATGGATTTAACACATAGCTGAGGACAGTAATTATATCTTTCTTCTTTTTTGTTCCACTGTAATACACACATTTTTGAAGAAAGCACATAGTAGATGCTTTAAGAATGTCATCGAATGATGTTACACAACTTTAGCTATTGGAATCCAGTGTAGGCAGCGGACAGAGATGACCTCGATGCAGAAAATGTAATAAAAGATGGGACGGAGTAGGAAATCAATGTCTCCATTTGTAAAGAGGGAGAAAAAAAAAAAAGATGAACCAGACATTATTAGCATGATATACAAGCACTGCATGGCCCCATTCATATCACTTGTATTAAGGATAAATTGCCTGAATAAATTCTATTATTCTAAGAAATAGCACAAATAACAAGCTGACAGCATCAGAAAAAAAATGAAAATAATAATGTTGATATTGCTGGAATTGCATGTTATTTCTCTATTTCCAGTTTCAGGGATCAAGTTAGGCAATCATTCACATTTGGGGGTGGATTTGGCTTTTAACGTCACAGCCATGCATCCACATTGAAATATTTTAGAATGGGAAGCTAATTATTTATTGTTAATAGAAGTCCAGATTTGTTGTCTACTGGATCCCATGCAATGTGTTAAACATTTTCTGCAAATCATTTAAATTACCCACAAAAAATCTGAAAGATAATGCTATCCTGTCAATTTTATAGATGATGAAACTGAAGCCCTGTTAGGTCACTCGCTCGAAATAACATATATAGTAAATTGACAGATGCAGATACGTGCACACAACTTCCTACGGTGCAGCGGTAAAAAAGCATGAGCTCTGGAATCCTGAATTCAAACTCCTTGTAGGTTTGTTACCTTAAATGGCTGAATTAACTCTTTAGAGCCTCAGTTTCTGCATCTGAAAAGGGGGACAATGATGCCTAACTTAGAGAACTATTTGAAGCACTAAGTGAGAATGTATGCAAAACACTTGACCCAGTACCGGGCGCATAGTAAGCACACAGTGCATGGTAACTGATGGTTCTCATAGGATTTATTTTTATTATGAATATTACAATTATTCCTAGTCTTTATGATTCTGACTTCAAACCCAGACTTCTATTTAAATTCCACCCAATCTATTTCCCAGCATGGCTCTGCTTCTTCTCAAGGCGGTTTATCTCTTTCTGGAGATGTGTTACGATCATCATTTCTAAATCACATAAACTCACTCTGGCCCTTTGAAGGCTCTTAAATGGCCACTGCTTCCATGACTTCAAATGAGCATACTCTGGCCTCTCTGCCCACCCCATGACCTCAGAGAGAGCACATATCCATTCTACAAACTTTTTTTTTTTTTTTTTTTTTGAGACAGAGTTTCTCCCTTGTTTTCCAGGCTGGAGCGCAAGGCTGCGATATCAGCTCACTGCAACCTCTGCCTCCCGAGTTCAAGTGATTCTCCTGCCTCAGCCTCCCAAGTAGCTGGGACTACAGGCACGTGCCACTAGGCCCAGTTAATGTTTTGTATTTTTAGTAGAGTTGGGGTTTCTCCATGTTGGTCAGGCTGGTCTCGAATTCCCGACCTCAGGTGATCGGCCCTCTTCAGCCTCTTAAAGTGCTGGGATTACAGGCATGAGATACTGCGCCCGGCCCATTCTACAAACTAAATGAGCATGTAAGAAAGGCCATAAATTGTTCTCAGTCCAGAAGATGGAAAGATGCATAAATTCCAGATTGACTTTTAAGGAATGTGTGGTGGGAGCAACAAAAGTCAAGAGTTAAAATCGAGGCACAGCACAGATGCTATAATAAGACTGGCTTACAAGGCAAGATGGTGGACTCTCAACATTGCCAAGATCAAATAACACCTCTAATGGGGATAAAAAGGCGGTAGATAAGAAGGCATTTTATAAAGGAAAATATGTCATATGATTAATACCTTTCTTAAGCCATCTGTGTGCTCCTGGGTGTTTTACATTAGCATTTTGCAAAACTGTGAACCCTAATATCTTATGTTTCTCTGATTCCATATCTGAAAGATTTGGGGGCAAGGAAAAACTGGCCTAGAGTAATGCAGAGTTCATGAATTTTAAAAAAAAATGTACTAAATGATTCAGTCTTCACAGAGTAAGTTAAATAGGGTTGGTTTCCTACAAATCTTGAAAATTATTCATATCTACTCATTCATTCATTCTAGTAGTCACTCAGATATTAAGCACCTAGTACACATGACATGCCATATTAATCACTAAGGATAAAGATAAACAAACATAAAGCTCTTGCCCTCAAGGGAAGGTACACATAATGTAAAGTTGAAAATGGACAGATAAACACTATTTACAATTATGCATCAAGCTGGATGTGTAGGGATAGAGTATTTGGAGTGCCCGTGAATGAAAGGAACCCTAACCCAGAAAATGAGGCAAAGAGCCAGTGGCACTCAGGGAAAGAATGCCTGGAGGAAGGCTGCCTCTGAATCGAGAGTTAGGAGATAAGTAGACATTTTCAGGCCAAGATAGTAGAAGGGAATGGGTTGGGTCCAGGGAGCAGCATACATAAAGACAGAGAAACGAGTACAGGTTCATTATGTGCACTGAACTGTAGATAGGCTGTTTTTGAAAAAGAGAAACAAGGAGCGTTCCTGAGAGCAGAGAGGAACAAGTCATCCTACCAAGCTTGGTCATAATCCTGAAAACACTTAAACAGGGGAAGGGCATGACCAAATTCTTATTTTCAAGCATGAGGGATTTGAAGGGGAAAGAGAAGAAATGCCAATTAGAAGGTAGTTGCAGCAGCCTGGGTGAGAGGTGAACTGGTCACAAAGAACAATGAGAATAAGGAAAATGCTGGATCCTGTGGCTCTTCAGGAGGTAATGCAGGACCTGAGGTTGGGGTGAGGGAGCTACAGAGCCTGAACAGGTTTCTAAACTGAGGACCTAAGGGCCATCAACTGAGAGAGGATGAGGGAAGGAACAGTATGAAATGATGACCAGATGTGGAATTCCACTTAGAATGTGTGAGTTTCAGGAAGACACATCCAAGAGGCAGTTAGTATATAGGAATGAGATTCTAGGCTTCTTCAGCTTAGAGGCATGTTGTGTGAATTAGGTCACCCATGAGAAAACACAATGGAAAACCAAGAGGCGGAGGTCAGAACCTTGGAGAGCAACTTCACTTAGGTGTGAACACAGGAAGATGAGGCAATGCAAAAGGCCAAAAAAGAACGAGGCAGAAATGCAGGACGTTTACCAGGAGAATCAAGGGAGGACGGAGCTTTCAAAAGGAAGGAGGGATGTGCAGCGACAAACCCAGTGGAGAGGGTAAAAGAGGAAAAGACCCAAAATACCCAAAGAAATGGCCAGTTTCAATGTGAGAATCAAGGTAAAAATCAGGCTGAAAAATGAAGGCTGAAGACAATTCAAAATGTTCTTTTTTTTTTTTTTTTTACAGGATTTCACTAATTTATTTTATTTTATTTTATTTTATTATTATTATTATTCTTTGAGTTCTAGGGTACATGTGCATAATGTGCAGGTTTGTTACATATGTATACTTGTGCCATGTTGGTGTGCTGCAACCATCAACTCATCAGCACCCATCAACTCGTCATTTACATCAGGTATAACTCCCAGTGCAATCCCTCCCCCCTCCCCCCTCTCCATGATAGGCCCCGGTGTGTGATGTTCCCCTTCCCGAGTCCAAGTGATCTCATTGTTCAGTTCCCACCTATGAGTGAGAACATGCGGTGTTTGGTTTTGTGTTCTTGTGATAGTTTGCTAAGAATGATGGTTTCCAGCTGCATCCATGTCCCTACAAAGGACACAAACTCATCCTTTTTTATGGCTGCATAGTATTCCATGGTGTATATGTGCCACATTTTCTTAATCCAGTCTGTCAAAATGTTCAGCATTTACTGCACACTCACTGTTGCCCAAGTCACTGAATGCTTCACCTGTTTTATTGTGTTTATTCTTTATTTTTTAAAAGTAGCTCCTATTAGCATCTTTGCTTTACCATTACTGAGGTTCCCAGGGTTACGTGAGTTGCTCTAGGTCACTTAGCCAGTAAATGATAACGTCTGTCCAACTCTTGTCTTCCTAGAGTTCATTTCCTACTACCCTTCTCACTGAATTATATATATATATATATATAAAGAATATGGACACTGGGGCTATGTCAAATTTCTTAACTCCCACGAGCAGATAATCTGATGGGCCAGCCCCATGCATGTCTCTCCTCAGTCTAATCAGCTGTTGTCAGCAAGGGGATTTTCAATCTGCTGCGAGACTCACCAGAGCCTTGGACGAGGTTTTCCAAGAACAGATAAGGAGATAGGATGAACACATTGCCTCACCAAAGGATTCATTTGCATTGAAATCACTAAATGTATTACAGAGTCAGAGATGAATCTTAAGGAGATACGTCACAAAATGCTTTAATTATACATTTCTTCATGGAAAGAAGATAAACATTCTCATTATTTCACAGCCATCAGATGAATGGGACTTTTTCAGGCTACCAGTTCCAGCACACTGAGTTGGGACATTTAATTGAATTTAGATATAATATATCACTCAAGGAGTGCTTGTCTGTTATGAAATATTAGCTTTGGTGTTGCATCTTATGAGATGGATCCAAATAAAGATGCTTTTTATTAATGATAATAAACAATATTTATGGAAATCTTTTAGTGCATGAGAACCTGTGCTAAGCACTTCACATGCATAATCTTACTGACTCATCCCAACAACCTTATGAGGTCAGTATAATTATCATTCCTGATTTATAGATAACCAAACAGACACAGAGGGTCTAGAGCACATGTTGAGAGTTACATGGTAGAATCAAGATATAAACTTGGATCTCCACCACTGTATCTCCATAGTTTGCATACCAGTTTCTCTTATAAATTATAAGAAGATGTTCAGTGACCATCCTTATTAAAGCTATCAGTTAAGAGATAGGTAAAACTGTGTGTGAGCTATACATGTGTGCATGGGGGTTGGGAGGAAGGAAGGGGAAAATGGAGAGGGAAGGAAGGAGAAATGAGGGAGGTGGAGGGGCTCAAATAAAGACAGTAAGAAGAGACAAAACTAGAACTAAGAATGACATTACTCATCTTATCTGCCGTTCCTCCAGAAGACAAAATGCCAAGCCCATCTCCACCCACTCATTAGCGAGCTACCAATACCAATTTGATGTGGCATGAGGACAAGCACAGCCACCCTAGAGATAATAGGGTAGAATGCCCTCCCAGCACCCAAGGACTGGTCCCGAAGGGTGTGCTGGGGAGATTTTGCTGTATTAAATAGCACTGACATCTTCCAAACTAAATTGCAATGGGGAAGAAAACAGAATTAATAGTAATTGATATGGGGGAGAGAGCAGGAGGAAGCAGAAGGCAGATGCAGCTCATGCTGAATTCCTTAGTCCTGAAAAATATGCCTAGAAGTAACAGAAATGTTCTAATTCCACGACCTTCTTCCTCAATGTACTAGATGTAGTCCCACACCACTTTGTCTCAAGATATATTTACAGAATTCCAAGGCTGACACTAATCCCTTTGTTACTATGTCAGCTTAGCAGTGTCATAATTGCAAAGAGATGATTCTCCCCTCTCCAAATCATGAGGTTTCTATTAGGAAATCTAGCGCAAAATTCTGAAAATCAAGTCTTGATACCTGCATTCCAAGGAAAGCTCTGTCATGAACTCCTATAAGAATTTCAGTAAGTCATAAACATTCTCTGCCATGAGTTTCCAGCTGGTTAAATAAGTCAAAACATCTTAAAAACTCCAAATCACCATAAAAGGCAATAGAAATTGCCTTTTGGGCCATGCAAAAAAAAAATTACAGATTACTCTTGTTTTCTTACCCTTTCTCAATTCTAGCAACTATATATTTCTCTCTACACTGCTAACTTTTTTTTCTCTCCAATAAAGAATGCATTCAGTGGTATACTCATAACATTTGAAATACATGGCAATTGTAAAGTGGGGCATGGTAAACATCACTTATCATGATAAATATCACTTCCTGTTGCACAGTACCATGTGCCCACCCCCTAAATTCTCAAAGTGACTCAAAGTTAAAATCTGGCCTCATTTGCCAGTGAAAGGACATGTCATCCCTCCCCTTCCTCTGGCAACAATTTCTGCTATACAAGAAAACTTGCAAGGGTGGGTTATCATCATCACAGGCACTATGACAATGAGAGGACAACATTCAGAACTCTTTTATAGAATATTTTTCAGGTAAAGCTCTGCTTGAAAATACTACCCAGCCCAATAGCCAAGTTCACCAATGGAGGTGATTCTAGTTTAACTCATGCCTGTATCAGATGAAGAAAAAAAAAAAAGACACATTATTCAATCCAACCAAGCTGTCTGTTTAGAAGATGCTTCAGGACTGATTAATGACAGAAAGCAAAGAGGAACCACATAGACCTTGGCTGTCAAGGTCAAATGCACAAACAGTCAGAATCGGGAGAAGCTGGGAGGCTGCCCGATCTGGATTTAGACTGCCGGCCTCAAGTTTTGGCTGGAGCCCCCGGCGTGTTGTCATTCACTCTCACTTACAGTCACACCACACACAAGATGGAGAGGCATATGGTGCGTTTCTCCCGACTCGGTTTAAATGTGGGCTCTAATTTAAGCTTTAAACCTTTTAGAATTCTGTGCCAGCGAGATAAAATATAAAAGCCATGATATTCTGAGCACCATATTTTGCTGCAATATGCCTTAAAACACGTGGTCCAATAATTTTAAGGGTGGAACCAACAGCGACTAAGTCAAGTGGCATCTCTGAGAGGGGAAACTGGTGGGTGTGTGTTCCCCAAAAGCAAAATGTTAGGCAAATAATAATAGTACCATCGATGATGTATCAAGGGCTTGTATGTCACAGGCAGCACTGAAAGATTTAAGTCGATTTTTCTCATTTCAACTTCACAACAATCCTATGGAGTGAGTCCTCTAGTTATCCCAATTTTCTGAAATAATCAACACAGGATTAGAAAATTAAGCAGTTCACTCCATTCCAGGTTGCCCAGTCTGTTGCATAAAGCCAGGATTCAAACATAGGCAATAGGACTGCAGATGCTACACACCTAACACTACACAATTCTGTTGATGCTATACACAGAACAATGTCTATAGGACACATCCTAACATTACTCCTTAGTGTTGGTTTGGGTAAATTAACTTTGAACTCAATGTCCCCAAACAAGACATGAAACCAAAATGGACTCATTCAAATAACTGCCTTTCATTCATTCATTGATTTAAATACTTACTGAACATCTACAGAATGTAAAGCACAGGAGTATGCACTAAGGACTTTTACAAATACTATTTTGGTTTGAGGGTACTAACCAAGATAGTATTCTACATCGAGCAAAAAATGATAAAACTGCACACCTGAATTCATACATACACAAACATAGGTAAGTTCACAAAATGTTTATCTCTTTCACTAAAATTTAAATCTAAGACCTCAACCTATGAAACTACTACAAGACAACATTGGGGAAAATCTCCAGGACATTGGTCTGGGCAAAGATTTTCTTGAGCAATACCCCTCAAGCACAGGCAACCAAAGCAAACATTGACAACTCGGATCACATCAAGTTAAAAAGGTTCTACACAGCAAAAGATATGCCCAACCAAGTGAATAGACAACCCACAGACTGGGAGAAAATATCTCTGAAACAATTTTTTTTTAAAAAAATCATATATCACTTGTTTAGTGGAATGTCTGAATTCTAGGAGTGACAGTTTTCTAAACTCAACCACAACTGGAGAGAGACAACAGGTGAATTAAGCCTCCAAATAAATGCAACCACCAGTTGCCCTTTGTAGCTACTTCCAGTAGCATCAGGTGATGAGTTAAAATGCCCTCAACAGTGAGAGCAGGTGGGACAGCCACGTCCCTGTGGTTTGAGTGCTCCTGCACCTAAGCTATCTCCCAAACCTTCAGCAACCTAACCAGTGCACTTAACCCTTCTGAAAGAGCTAAACAGCAATTAGCCCTGGCAACCCAACAGTTCTCTGTCACTGTTGCAGCAAGCAACTCTGCATTAACAGCTGAGGAGTTTATGATGAGTTGACAAAAAGAGACACCTGTGAACCAGCACACACTAGACTTTTGAATGCACTCCAGGAATGGCACACAGTGTCCTGATGCGGACTCCAGGGCCGCCTTTCCAGTCCCTTGGTAAGCTCTGTGTATCTCCCTGTGCCATCAGCTTCACCCTCAATGCTTGTTATGTTTGATGTTGTAACATTTGCTATGAAAGCATGCATTGTAATATCCATCTGACAGCTGCTGGTAAGCAAAACAATTGCATGACAACAGATGGAAAATGGAACCATTTGGTGGTTTAGAATGGCACAGGTAGTTTTCACAGGTCATCTGAAACCACATAGAACACGGACGACTTAGCGTCGGTGCCAAGGTTCATAGTGGGTTAGATACATAAACATGTTCAAATATTTCAGAATTGACTAGCTTCGTCTTGTATTGCACTTGGGATCTCATTTCGTCCTCCAAAATTCCTTTCAACCTGTCTTATTACAGATCTCTTAATAAAAGAAAACAAATTGGTCTTGGTCTTTTAGTCCACTACTATTTTTGCCAATGCAAAACTGATACACCTGGCTAAAAATGAACTGTATGTGCTTTAAAGTATCAGTGGTAGGAAGGTTTGGCACATTTGATTTGCATTTAAAGATGACACTGACACAGGTGCTCATGTACTATGTTCCATTTTTCCCCTCCACTTCTTTCAGTGTGGTCTCATTACTTCCAAGATTTCTTCATTCACAGTTTTATACTTTTTAATTTAATTTCTGAAGTTGACAGCTCTCTGGTAGCTGGGAAACAAGGAGTTAGCAGAAAATATAAGCGGAAACAAAATATATTGTTTTTTGTTTTCCTCACCGTTGAAGGTTTCTGGTATCATACACCTCTTTGCTTTGTCTGAAATCGACAATAACATCAGAGAAGGGGGGTTGCCAGCCAGGTTTACAAACACTGTATTTTATGTTTAGCCTTTTTTTTTTTTTTTTGCTAAAACAAAATCAATAACAGCAGATAAATTTCCTCTCAAACCTCTAATTGTTTCTTGGTCTTTTGGAGAAAAAATTTTTTTTTCTTATGGTGAAAATTTAGAAAAAATTGAAGGAAGCATGAAAATAAATCACCCAGTCTGCCTCCTTGAAACAGCCACTTGTTAATGTGTGGGTAGACGTAAACTATTGACCCTTGGACCACACCAGTTTGAACTGAACAGGCTTACTTATACGTGGATTTTTCTTTTCCCAACTGAGCATACATGGAAGATACAGTTTTCATGGGATGCAAAACTTACAAATACAGAGGGAAAACTTTTTGTTTATGTGGATTCCACCGAGTCAGAATTTTGGTATTAGTGAGGGACCTCCATGGATACTGAGGGATGAGTGTATACACATGTACATACACACCACTTATGTATGTTAAAATATTTGTATGGCAAAATAAGAATAGTTGAGAATACACACACATATCATGTACACACATACACACATATGCATGCACATGTGCAAAACAGTTAACACTTGTAACATTCTAAGGTTAACACATGTGCTAGCCTGCCCCTCCATCTCCCACTCTCTACATCTCGCTCTGCCATCATATCCAAGCAGTTACTAAGTAAGGTACATTTTTCCTTCTACATTTTGATTCACCCTACCTACTTGCTCAGTTCACACTGGAACCACCTGTATCCTGACCTCCAGCCTGGATTAATATGAAAATCTCCTAACAGATATCCTTGGTTCCAGCTGGGTCTTCTCCAATCTGTTTTCCAGAGACACCTTACGCAATACTTGTGAGAGTCAGTTATTTTTGGTTACAGTAATTCTTAAATTCCCCATCATTAGAAAAGCTTAGAAAATGCTGAGCCGTCTGACTCCGGCCTAAATTCCCAATCTTTTATCCCTGTTATCTCTGCCCGGACCCTTCCTCCAGTTTCTCAGCCTGGTCACATCTAGGGGTGTTGTGTATGCTATTATCACTTTAGGTTAAAGTACCACCCCTCTACTCTTTTCTCCTCTCATGGCTTAGACCAAAGCATCTCTCCAAGAAAACACCTATTCTCATCCCAACTCACTTCCCTAGAATGCAGAATGCTTTCCATGACCTGATATAAGTCATCCAATGGGTTCCCATTTCCCCCATAAAAGCATCAGGGCTTTGTATGATAGGACCAAGCATGACAATAACTATCTAACTGTAAATCTATGATAAAGGTGTCCCTCTTATGTACTGTTGCATCCCCTCTATTGGTCCATGATCACTGATGCTCAAAAACATGCCAAATGGATATCAAATCATTACAGTTCAACAGTATCACTGACTAGATACCCAGATAAACATACCCAAATAAAGAGATCAATGGAGCTTCAAAAACACCCAATGACTTATAAGGATCCTGAACCATGAGAGTATTGAGTGAAGATTACACTTCTCCCAACTCGGGGGCCTTTGTTCACCAGTATGACCCTACATTCTCTGCATATTCTGCTATGCCCAAAACTGCCCACATGGAAGACTGACCTCTTCTTCCATCTCCCTTACACTCCCCATTGGCACCCACGTTGCCATGTTCACTGCTCCCCTCCTAGAGGCAAGGTCAACATCATCTCCAGACATGCCCATTGCCATGGAGCTTCCATCTTGTTTCCTGACCTCAGTCTTTCCTCACGCTAACCCATAATCCATCCAAATACATCCTACGGCATGGTCCACATCAAGCCACACTCTCCATATCTCTACTTTCAACGTGAAGCTAGAGGCAATGTCCAGTTCTTCTCCCTGACCTCACACTCCTCCCTGCCCCTCTCCTCACTATATCCCTGTCCATTCTTAGTTATCTGTTTCTGCAGTCTACTCT
Organism: Papio anubis; assembly: GCF_008728515.1. NCBI lineage: Eukaryota > Metazoa > Chordata > Mammalia > Primates > Cercopithecidae > Papio > Papio anubis. The sequence continues at coordinate 67,770,291 of NC_044993.1, forward strand.
CTAACCAAGCAAGTATCTTTACAGACCCTGATGAACAATGTATTCATTCCTGTGCCCACACCTCTGCATAGAACATTCCCCACATGCAGATGAGCCTCTCTATTTATCTTTGCCAATTCATATCCTCTCCTTCTTCCAACTCACTCCAAATTCCCTCACACAGAAAAATCATCCCCTGGAACCACACTCTAACCTAGAGTCATCACTTGTATTTTTCTTAACGAATCAATCTATAAATGAGTGAGTTTTACACTGACGATGATGAACCCAGTAGTTAAAAAAAGCACCTCACCACATTTGATTTTTTTTTTTTTTTGGCATTGTTCTGTTGAGTTTACAGATTTCAGCAAAAAAATGAATGCATATAAAGATATAATCATGTCGGGAAAAAAACCTTTTTCAAGTCCTCTGGACAACCCTCCTACTTCAATTGCAAGAAACACACATCCAAGGAGAATAGAGAAATAATAATGCCACAGCGGTACAAGATTGTCTTCAAGTCGCAGCTATTTACGTGAGAAGGAAGATGTCCTTAGCTCTAAGGAGGGTAACACACACTGTCGCCATGCTCTGAAAGGTTCCTGTCTTCCTTCTTCTTTAGGATGTCAAGGAAAGAAGATCCGACTCTCCTCCTGTCTCCTACTCTCATGCTTGTCAACCATGTCATTATCACAGAGTTTTAAAAAATTTAATGATTTACATGGAATTATACTGTTTTAAGGAACAAGTCCACGGTCTTTCTCCAAGTTTTATTTCTTATAAGAAAACAGACACGAACAATTTAGACCCACAAATGTAAAAAGGGACGAAATATTATATTCTATTTGGCTATGAGGAGTTTTTTAAATGCTCTGTGTACATTGGTGCTTAAACCCACGCTGATCACCTTCCAAGCCCTTGTTTGCGAACACGATTTCATCGTGAACAAGGATGCAGTGAAAAGGGACAGGCTGGGGATAGGAAAGGAAAGCAAGGCTCTGGTTTGAGTTCTGCTATTGAATACTCAAGTGGCCTTAACCTCTCCGAACTTCGGTTTCTTCATTGTAAAATGGAGATAATCAGCTTATTGTCGGTATTGAACGCCTTGAAACAGGATAAGATCACCTCGAGGGTGGGCAGGAGGGAAGCCTTGTTGGAATGAATTCAAGAGAGAATGGAAGGAGAAAAAAATTATAGCAAATATAGACAAGTTTTATTTCAGAGTTTTGTAAAGGAAATCAGAGAAAGAGAGTGACAGATGGAGAGGAAGTAGAGTCACAGGATAATTTTTTTAAATGATGAATATATTATAGCCTGTGCACATGGTGAAGGGTGTGAGCTGGTCCTGTCTAAAGGTGTCGAATGCCATCCATAAGAAGGGAAGTCCTAAATCTGTATCTCCATATCAAACCTCTTCCTTGTTCTACAGATGCACAGAACTGTCTCCTTGACATCTCTCCTTGGAAATCCAATGGGCACCTCACGCCAAATTCACCCAAATGTAAACTTGCAATTCCTCTTCCTTCTTCTCTCTTTCCCTCTCTCCCTCCCTAAACACCTGCTTCTCCTGCAATCCATCTTGGAACTAGCACTTCCATTTTCTGAATGCTCAAGCTTAAATTCCTGTAGTAGACCGGGAGTGGTGGCTCACACTTGTAATCCCAGCACTTTGGAAGGCCAAGGCGGGCAGATCACAGGTCAAGAGATCAACATCATGGTGAAACCCCATCTCTACTAAAAATAAAAATAAATAAAAATAAATGAGCCAGGCATGGTGGCAGTCACCTGTAATCCCAGCTACTTGGGAGGCTGAGGCAGAAGAACTGCTTGAACCCCGGAGGCAGAGGCTTCAGTGAACTAAGATCGCACCACTGTACTCCAGCCTGGTGACAGAGCGAGACTCTGTCTAAAAAAAAAAAAAAAAAAAAAAAAAAAAAAAAGTCCCATAGTAACCACTGACTCCTCTCTTTCATGTCCCATGCTCAATCCATTACCTAAGCATACCATCATACCATCTTTGCTTTGGAAATATATCCAAACTCTGACACTTCTCACACATGCAAGTTCCGTTTCATTCACTGTGATCTCTCACCTCCATGACTGTAACGTCTCCTTCTGCCATGCTGGATTCCCTGGTTCCATCCTCTCTCACATCTATTCTCCACCTAGCAGCCAGAGGATATCTTTTAAATGGGCATGATGTCATGTTGCTCATCTGCTCAACATCCTCTGATATAGTTTGCCTGTGTCCCCACCCAAATCTCATCTTGAATTGTAGTTCCCATAATTCCCATAAGTTGTGGGAGAAGTCAGATGGGAGGTAACTGAGTCATGGGGGCAGTTTCTCCCATACTATTCTCATGGTAAGGAATAACCCTCATGAGATAGGGTGGCTTTATAAAGGGAAATCCCTTTTCCTTGTCTCTCTCTTGCCTGCTGCCATGTAAGACATGCCTTTTGCCTTCTGGCACAACTGTGAGGCCTCCCCAGCCATGTGGAGCTGGGAGTCCACTAAACCTCTTTTTCTTTATAAATGACCCACTCTCAGGTATGTCTTACCAGCAGTGTGAAAATGGACTAATACATCCTCCAATGCCTTCCTTTCCTGCTCAAAGTTAAATCCCAGGTTCATACTATGACCTTCAAAGCCCTACATGTTCCAGTCCCCTGCTAGCTCCGACCCCAGCTAACGCTCAGCTCATGTGGTACCACTCTTGTCTCTTTTTCTCTCCCACCCCAGGTTCCAGCCACACTAACCTCCTTGCTGTGGATATGACCAGAAGCCTGCGGCCAGGTGTCTTTACACCGGCTGTTTCTTCTTTCAGGTTCTCTCGACATCCACGTGAATCTTTTCCTCACCACCTCCATGTTTCTGCACAAATGTTACACATCAGAGATGTATTCCCAGACCCCTCTCTCATACGTAACATCCCTTACCCAATTGATCATATCCTATTCTCCTTACCTTTCGTTTTTATTTTTTCTTTTTTTGTTTGTTTGTTTGTTTGTTTGTTTTGAGAGGGAGTCTTGCTCTGTCACCCAGACTACAGTGCAATGGCACAATCTCGGCTCAGTGCAACCTGTACCTCCCAAGTTCAAGCAATTCTCCTGCCCCAGTCTCCTGAGTAGCTGGGATTACAGGCGCTGCCACCACACCTGGCTCATTTTTTGTATTTTTAGTAGAGACAGGTTTCACCGTGTTAGCCAGGATGGTCTCGATCTCCTGACCTCATGGTCTGCCCGCCTCAGCCTCCCAAAGTGCTGGGATTACAGGTGTAGGCCACTGAGCCCAGCCCTCCCTACCTTTATTATTCTTCTTCATGGTGATTAATACATTGTTTTTAATACAAACATTGCATCCTCACATTCCACCCGACACCCAGTAGAAGATAAATTTCTTGAAAGATTTTTCTTCATGCTATGTATTTAGTTTCTAAAAGACTGCCTAGAACTTAGTAAACACTCAAAAACATTTGTCAGTGAATTAATGTATATGATCTGACATTCCTGGGTTTCTTTTCATCCTTCGCCCCATACTAATAAGTTAGTATAAACACATTTTAATGAAATATTGCATTACAAAGCTAATAGAAGTACATAACAGGTTCATTCAACTCTTCTTTAGAATGTGTTCTACTCTTCACAAGTTAAATATTTTCATTAAAAAATAATAATGTAAAAATAGTACTTCACTATATTCACATATGTTTCAGTAAGAGCAGAAAGGATGTAAGTCAGAGGTACACTATTTAACTACAGCGTTCCTAAATATCCACAGGTGGTCAGAATATGCAATTTAATCAGCCTTTGTTGCAAGAATATGTTTTAAAGCATATTTAAAATCACACTGTGTTATATAGGTTAAAATGAGTTGAAACAACTTATATGTCTAACAATAGGAGGAAGGGGTAAGTAAACATTAGACCAATTCAATACAAATTTATGCGGCAATCAAAATAGTAATTAGAATAAGAATGTAGACATATGAAGACTATTTGTGTGTTGGAAAACAAAATAAAAAATAAATGCATATTAGCTGTTTGATTAAACATACATCTGTAAAGAAAACATGTGTACGTTAATCTTAAACTGGTGGAATTATGAATGATTCTTATTCTAAAGTGACTGTGCTAGGTCATATTATTTATGTCAATTAAGAAGCAACATTTTATGCAAGTGAGGGAGAACACAGTAAAATTGGGGAAAAAACTAAATTAGAAGCCAATAAATATTTGCAGTTTCTAATCTTCCAATAACTTACTTAAAACAGCACATCTTAAGTCATTCACTATTTCTGCGTCCCAATTTTCTTTTCCAGAGAATAAGGTTAATAATGTGATGGAATCTCCAAAGAATAAGAGTAATAAACAGAATACACTGTATTCACCAAATGTTTGCTTCTGTATTTTCCCTGGGCACACAGGAATACTACATTTCCCAGTCTCCCTTGTATTTTAGTGGTACCATGTGACTGAGCCCTGGCTAATACCGTACGATCCGAAATGATATAAAACACTTTCTGGAAACATCCCACGTAATTGCCAATGATCTCTGCACCCCCTATCAATGGAAACTGAGCCAAAATGTTGCAAGATGATATTGCCACAGCTGAAAGGAGCCCACAACCAGAGAGAGACCCAATTCACATCAGACCATGATGAAAGGAAGAAATACATCTTAATTACGCAGCATCACTGAGATTTTGTGGGTCAGCTGCATGCATATAGTGTTGTCCACACTGACTAATAGAATGAGAGGATCTTATCCTGTAGAACCACAGTGCTATGGGCAAAGTTTGAGGAAAATCCCAAATGGCTTCCTGTAAGACCTCTAATGTGAACATGTGGGGACCCCTCTACCCCCACCACAGGAATAGACTATGGTCATTGTTTTAAAACAAGTTTTCCCAATGTGCTGTCTCCTTTCTTGGGTAATAGGATGCAAGTTCACATGAAAAATGTTTGGGACTACCAGCTATGGCTGACTAAAACATTCCTCTCTCCAAACAGCAATAATACATGTGGACAAAACTGACGCCCCAAAATTTCAGCACTCTAAAAAATCAATGAAAGAATTCAAATAATGTGACAAATATTCACCAAAAATCGATTGGACTTCAGGCAAGAACAGTGAGACTCTTGGTGTTCTAGATGAGGGCTTCACCCCGAGTTAACACAAAGGCTCTGCCTGGGGAGAGCAGGCTATGAGTACTGGCAGCTCGGTTGCCATGGTCCAAAAGGGGCTCAAGTGATTTCAAGCAGAAGGTCGTGACCATACCCAGCAGCATTATTGGTCGAAGCGATTATATTCTCAGTGATGGAAAACTGGAGGGAGCCAATGACTTTACTAGCCCACACATTTCAGATTAATCCTGAAGCAGTGTGCAGATGCAGAGGTGATACCAAAGGAACCAGTAGAATCTAAATACTTGGGAAGATTTGAAAACGGCCTGAAATTTCAGTGCACACCTCCACATACACACAGACCCATCAGTAGAGGACAGGAGACTTCATAGTGCTCAAGGTGTCTGAACACAATCTTAGCTGATTTTTGGCTGGTCATTAAGCTACACAGATAACACAAAAACTTTGAGAAATGAAGATTAAAAACAAAAGAAGAGGCCAGGCACGGTGGTTCACACCTGTAATCCCAGCAGGTTGGGAGGCTGAGGCAGGTGGATCACTTGAGGTCAGGAGTTCAAGACCAGCCTGGCCTACCTGGTGAAACCCCATCTCTACTAAAAATACAAAAATTAGCTGGGTGTGGTGGTGGGTGCCTGTAATGCCAGCTACTTGGGAGGCTGAGGCAAGAGAATCACTTGAACCCAGGAGGCGGAGGTTGTGGTGAACCAAGATCATGACATTGTACTCCAGCCTGGGTGACAAAGTGAGATTCCATCTCAAAAAAAAAAAAAAAAAAAAAGAAGAGGAATGACGACAACAACAACAACAAAAATGAAACAGAGACATCAATGGCCACACACATCATCAAAGTAACAGATTTCACAACAGTAGCTCAGTAAGTTTATAAACAAAGCCAACAAAAACAATAATCTGTGGTAAATCAGAACTCAGAGTTACTACAATGTACTAGATGAAGTTTTCAACAAAGAATTATGAAATATGCAAACAAGAAAAAAACTTTGACCAGTATTCAGAGAAAAGGCAGTCAAATGACAAACAGAGCATTTTGGGACCAATAAGAAGGAAGCGATTCATCAGATGTAGGAAATCTTCAATAAGATTAACAGCTGACTTGTCATCAGAAACCATGGAGGCCAGAAGATAGTAGGATGTCAGAAATGCTACAAGAAAATTACCAGCCAAGATTCATACTGAACAAACTATACTTCGAAAATTAAGAAAATAAAAACTAAAACATTCACATACAAACAAAACCTGAGAGGATTAACCACTAGCATATCTACCCTGCAAGCAATATAAAAGAGAGTCCTCCAGGTTGAAATAAAAGGACACTAAACAGTAAGTCAAATTCACATGAAGAAATAAAAACATGGAAAAGGTAATTACACATGTAAATATAGAAGACAGTAGAAGTGTATTTTTGTGTGAATTTTTTTCTCTTATCTGAAGCCAACTTCACAAAGTCACAACTGTAAAACTTTGTTAAGGAACTTACCATCTATAAAGATGTAACTTGAATACAAAGTAAAAATACAAAGAAATGGGTAGGAAAAAGAACCTTATAGGACAAAGTGTTTGTATACTATGTAAATTAACTTGGTATTAATCCAAATTAGGTTGGCAGAAAGGATTTTAGAAATCATGATCCAACTATTTTCTGTCTACAAGAGACACAGTTTAGATTCAAAGATTCAAGTAGGTTGAAAGTAAAACAATGAAAAAAGGCATACTTCAAACAGTAATGCCAAAAAAGCTGGAGTGGCTACACTAATATCATATAAAATAAACATTACATTTTAAAAATTATTACTGTAAACAACATGATTTTATAATAATGTATAGTCAATCTATCAAGAAGACCATGATTATATAAACACAGATGCACTTAATAACAGAGCCTCAAATACTGAAGCAAAAACTGAATAATCAAAAGGAAAAATAGATATTACAACAATAATAGAAACTTTAATATAACACTTTCAATAATGGACAGAACAACCAGACAGGAGATCAACAAGGCAATGGAAAACTTAGACATCACTGTAAACTAACAGACATCTCTCCATGAACCCCTCTGTCTAACAGCAGTACAGAATACATTCTCCAAAATAGACTACATGTTAGGCCACAAAATAAGTCACAATACATTTAAAAGAATAGAAATTATATAAAAGATGTTCTTCAACCACAATGAAGTAAAATTAAAAGACAATAATGAGAAATTTGGAGCAATTCACAAATGTGTGAAAATTAAGCAACATACTTCTGATCAAAAAGTCAAAGAAGAAATTACAATAAAAATGGAAAGACTTTGAGTTGACCAAAAAAAAAGCACACATGCCAAAAATTATGGAATGCAGCAAAAGCAATGATTAAGGGGAAATTATGTCTGTGAACACCTACATTTAAAACAAGGAAAGACCTCAAGTCAATAATTAGATTTTTCAACCTGACAAGCTAGAAAAAGAAGAGCAAAGTAAATTCAAAGCAAGTAGGAGAACAAAAAGAATAAAGATTAGACCAGAAATAAATGAAACTAGAAATAGAGAATAAACAAAACCAAAAGTTGATTATTTGAAAAGATCAATAAAACTGACATATTCTTAACTAGAATGACCAAGGGAAACAAAACAAAAAGAGAGAAAATTCAAATTACCAAAATCAGAAATTAAACAGGGGACATTACTGCCACGGGTATCTTATGGACAATTGTGGGCCAAAAATAATCGATAACGTAGATAAAATGAAAACAATATTTCTGGAAAGACACAAACTACCAAAATTTCAAGAGGAAACAGAAAACCTGAATAAGCCTATACCAAGCAAAGAGATGGAATTAGTAGGCAAAAAAACTTCACATAAAGAAAAACCCAGACCCCAATGCCTCTATTGGTGATTTTTACCAAAATTTCAAAGAAGAATTATGACTAACACCTCTAAATACCTTCCAAAAGAACAGAAGAGGAAGAAATCTGAGGCTAGCGTTATCCTCATCTCAAAACCAGACAAAAAATCAAAGGGAAAGAATATTGCAGATCTACATATTTTATAAATAGAGATGCAAACATCTTCAAGAAGATGCCAGCAAACCAAATGCGGCCACACATGGAAAGAATTTTAAACCCTGACATACAAAAATCAATCAGTATAATAAGGGATCATAAGAGAATAAAAGGCAAAACCATATGATCATCTCAACAGACGCAGAAAAAGAATTTGACAGAAGTCAAGACCCTTTCATGACAAAAAAAACATACTCACAACCCAAGAATAGAAAGAAATCCGTTAACTTTATAAAGGGCATCTACAAAATACCACAGCTGGTATCACACTAAATGGTGAAACCCAACTACGCTGCTCCCAAATTCTCAACCCACAGAAACTATGAAAGAAAATGTGTTTCGATCTTGATACGCTAAGTTTTGGCCTCATTTTCCTGATAGCTATAGATGTATAAATAGTAACAATTACAGTGATAATAAGAGGAAAGGGTGGGGAAAGAAGAGAAGGAGAGACAGCAGCAGGAGCTGTTGGGTGTTCTTGTTCTTGTTGTTGTTGGCATCCACGCCGATGGGACTGATAACACTACTGGGTTGCGGACCACAGTCTCTGAGCCCAGAAGGGCTCCAAGCCAGGACTTCAGACTGTGAGATGAGGGCGATGCTACAGCCCACCCCCCAGAATATGATCTATGTTCAAGACATCAGACAGTCGCAACATAGGGGCAGGTCTCCAGTCCTTCGAGTCCTTCTAAGATTGGAATTAGTCCTTTATAGAGATAAACCTAGCTCTAAACATCAATCTCCCCAGCTGTGGACACAGGAGATAGGGGAGAGAGAACTGAGATTCAGCCTTCCAGAAAGTCAAAGCCACTGAAAACAATACTTATTCTCAAGAAAATGCCTACATTATCATCACGGAACCTGGAAGCCTCAGTGTTGGATTTAAGTGAGCAGACAGCCCCAGTGTAGTCTCCACTGCTCATCTCAAGCATGCAAGAGTTGCCCAACAACTGCTTTAAGGGCACCTTGTTATATTTGGGTTACTAGATTTCTGTCCACATCCACCCTCCCTGTCGTAAGACAGCTGTTCTTCCAGTACCTTACCCACCACATATCAAGATGTCTCACCTGAGCTCACTCCATGAAAGTCTCCAGATGGCTAGCTGAGCAGTACACGAATGTTTTTTCAATCTTTCCCAATCGGGAAAACTCATCTTCTAAGTGAGGAATTTTGGCCCCTAATGTGTGGTTGGTTTTGTCTTCCTTATATGAAAGTGTTCAGCTATGGGAGCTAGTGGCTGTTTAGGACAGAAAATGCCCATCTATACTTACTTCACCTTTATTCGCAAGTGAAAAACAGGACCTTACTAAAGAGATCAATTAAAGTGAGCTTTGAGAGTTACATAAGTAAACACAGATATTTTAATCGAGCCATGACAACTCGCTACATAAATACAAGTCTTGAAGAACAAGATGAGAAGGTAGACTAGATACCCTCTAAGATCATCCAGTCTCAAAGATTCTAGATTCAACAGCCAAGGGATTAATACAAGAGTAACAGAATTAAACACATTCCTTCTTTTATATGGCTTTAAAAATATGCTCTCCTTCACCGTAACCCATCAGTGACGGGAATTCTAAACACATTTGAGAAATGCTTAGTAAATAATTCTCTGAGTCTGCAGATACGGGCAGAAACAGGTAAACAAGAAACAGTGACCTTATCCCAGCACTTTGGGAGGCCAAGACAGGCGGATCACAAGGTCAGGAGTTCAAGTCCAGCCTGGCCAACACGGTGAAACCCTGTCTCTACTAAAAATACAAAAAAAGTTAGGCATGGTAGTGCACGCCTGTAATCCCAGCTACTTGGGAGGCTGAGGCAGGAGAATCGCTTGAACCCGGGAGGTGGAGGTTGCAGTGAGTCGAGTTCATGCCATTGCACTTCAGCCTGGGGGTACAGCGACGCTCCTTCTGAAAAAGAAAAAAAAAAAAAAGTGACCTTTGGAAATATGGGCAAGGACACAGACTGGTCCCTGGGTGTCCATGACCATAACCAAATATTCACACTACTCTTCCTTCTCTTGGTTAGGAAGCAATCATCATATTTTAGGGAAAAATAAAATCCTAAAACACTAATGTCTCAAAACAAAGTCAATTTAAAGTTATAAATTTAAAAATCAGAAAGTATCCAAAATGTTAAATGGCTCCATCTTCAGGATAAATGTGAAAAACGCTTTTTTTTTTTTTTTTTTTTTCTTTTTTTTTCCTCACTGAAAATGCAGGAGCTATTTCAAGTCCTTCCTGAATTAGATGGATGTAGCTGTGGTCTCAAATCCCCATGGCTCTAGCAACTGGAGCTGCACAATCAATTTTGCCTGTGAGCAGTGTCCACAATGAGTATGAAAGTCTCCTTAACTGATTACGTGCTTGGGTGTACTCATTCGTAATTCCAACTCTCATGATATTCAAAACATCAGTGAGTAAAATCCTGTTTTCTTTCCAAGGGCACCTGTCAAGTCCTTCCACAAATGTTCGCTTGAGCATCTTTACATCTTATTGGGATGACAGTGAGGGGAAAAGGTCTTGTTTTCCGTTTTTCATAGAAGATGAAACAGGATAGAAATCCACTTTCTGACATGATTCTATAAAGGCAGTCACTGAACCTGAATACAACATATATTTGTTATGAACCAATATGAAAATTATTAAGCCCTTCCATTCACATGATATACAGACCACCTCCTTTGCCTCACAAATCATAAGCCAATAGTCAAATAAGAAAAAAATCAATGAAAGCTAGGGCTGGAAATTGCATAAGTAAACTGATACATTATTACAGACTTCAGTGGGAAGAGGAAATTGGGTGGAGGGCAAAGGGAGAAATAACCAAGACACGGCAGAAAAAGAAAAAGCTATTTATTTTAGACAGTGTATGAGTAGGATGGTGGCAGAGGGCAAGAGACATAGCTGATTCTAGAAAGAAAAAAAAAAAAAACAAGAAATGAGATTTGGTTGTCTACTTCCATAATTAGCAAAGGAAATCCACACTTGGCAAAATCACTAGAACAACAAGTAATCCAAAATATGGTATTCCTCAGTTTTTTAAGTGACTATTATGTTCTTTTCAGTTGCTGAAATAAATGAATGGATGCAGACAGGAGCTGACATATCTCCACTTGGAATGGTTACCACCATTTATTCAATGCCAACAACCAAGACAGGTTGAACCACTATGTCCAGGCACTGGGGTGATCACAGAAAACAAAACCGGTTTGTGACCTGTTCTCATGGCAATCACAGCCTCCATGAATGCTTGCTGGAGGCAACTTAGGGTAGAAGCAAGCACTTCCCCCAGTAAGGACACATGTACCCAACAGACATTTAACACAATTCTCCACTTATTAAGAAAATTAAATATATGGTGGTTTTAGCTCATAACCAATACAATATCTTGGTCAGATTGGAAAAGAAAAAAAATGACCTAACAATTGCTATTAGCAAATAATAACAATAATACTCATAACAATAATTGTTATTACAGCTGACATTTATTGCACCGTTACCATGTGTTAGACACCAGGCTTTTGGGATGCAAACATGGTATCATCAAGTATTCACCTTTGAGGTTTAGGTACCTTTGAGGTTTAGGTACCCTGATTACCTCCTCTTAAAGTTAGAAAAATGGAAGCACAGCAACTTTAACTAAATTCGTCAATCCTGAGGCTGGGGGCAGTAGCTCATGCCTGCAATCCCAGCACTTTGGGAGGCCGAGGTGGGCAGATGACCTGAGGTCACGAGTTTGAGACCAGCCTGGCCAGCATGGCGAAACCACATCTCTACGAAAAATACAAAAAATAAAATAAAATAAAATATTAGCCAGGCGTGGCGGTGGGTGCCTGTAATCTCAGCGACTCATGAGGCTGAGGCAGGAGAACTGCTTGAACTGGGGAGGCAGAGGTTGCAAGTGAGCCAAGATCATGCCACTGCACTCCAGCCTGGGCAACAGAGCAAGATGAAGTCTCAAATAAAAAATAAATAAATTATGTCTGGGCGCGGTGGCTCACACCTGTAATCGCAGCACTTTGGGAGGCTGAGGCGGGTGGATCACGAGGTCAGGAGATCAAGACCATCCTGGCTAACACAGTGAAACCCCATCTCTACTAAAAATACAAAAAAAAATTAGCCAGGCGTGGTGGCGGGCGCCTGTAGTCCCAGCTACTTGGGAGGCTGAGGCAGGAGAATGGCGTGAACCCGGGAGGTGGAGCTTGCAGTGAGCCAAGATCGTGCCACTGCACTCCAGCCTGGGTGACAGAGTGAGACTCCATCTCATAAATAAATAAATAAATTAATTAATTAATTAAATAAATAATGGCATGTAGTAATTTTGGGCTGGAATTAGAAACCGGCTCTCTGACTTAAGAAATTAAGCCCATCACTATGAAACCAACAGTTTTCCAGCCTGGTGGTCCATTAGACTCCCCTAGAAAGCCTGTGGAAAAAAGAAATACCAGTACCTCGTACTCCTCTCCAAACCTCTGAAGTCAACATGTCCGGGAGTGGAGTCCAAACAGCAGCTTTCTGAATTCTCCTAGGTGCTTCTAACAGGCAGTCAAGGTTGCAAACCTCTGCCTCAGGCTCTCCTCTCTCCTTACTGCACAATTGCTAGCATTTCCGATTGTCCCCATGTGGGTCCTCTTCTTATCGCCAAGTGACTGCTCCCGAAAGTCGGGCTACTCAAAGTGCAGTCCACAGACCAGCACAAGCAGCAGCAGCAGCAGCAGCAATGGGGAACCACTTAGAAATCCAGGATCTCAGGCCTCATACCAGACTGAATCCAAATCTCTATTTTACTCAGATCCCTGTATGCGCTTTAAATTCTAGTACCAGCCTACAGCGTGCCCTCGAGCGGAAACACTGGTTCCTATAGCTATGACTAGGGGCCACGCACAAAAAAAGCACAACCATTAGAACCACCTCTACACCCCGCCTCTCGCTGCCCCCCACCGACAGAAAAACCTGGTGGTCAAACACATCTGGGACCAACTGGATTAAACAAAGTCAAAACTAGTTTATCTACTCTGAGCGCTAGCAGAACGTGTAATGTTAACAAACTAATGCGCATCACAAATCTCCAGGAGGAGAAATTTCCCAAATATTTATGACTGTGGTACCCTGTAAGTCAGCACTCCCATTAACATCTTTTGTGGACAATGTGTTCCTAGGGACGTATTATGGAAAATACTTATCCAAAGGAGACCATCCTTTTTCTTTCCCCCATGGCTACCTTTTTCCACAGTTAGGTTCTATTGCTTTGCTATTTGCTTATGAATACGAATATGAGCTGTAGTCACAGACTCACAGTAAGTCTTTATCAAGCATTTACTATGTATATCAGACATAGTTCTAAGCGCTTCCACTGTGTTAACTCATTTTATCTTTATAACAACTCTGTGAGATAGGTGTGGTTTCTATCACCACTCTATGGTTAAAGAAACTGAGGAAGAGATGACTTAAGCAGCTTGGCCAAGGTCACACAGCTAGTAAACAGTGGATACAGGAGCTTAGCTCTGGCCATCTGCCACCAGAGCCTTCCTTTTAAGCACCAGACTATTGGAAAAGGTGTCAAATTACTTCCCAGCTATTCTCAAAGGCATCCTTAGATTGGCACACAGAGAAAGCTTAGCCGATCAGTCTGAACTTGCAGCCACAGGATGCAAAAGGAGCACAAATCCTAGCACAGGCACTCAAGTTCATCATCCAGCATGAGACACAGGTACTGAACATCCAAATCATTTCTTGAAGAGAATGAAAATCAGAGCAGACCTACGATGCTGACGTTCTTGTGCTGATATTCTAATTTTTATATTCTTTTTTTTTTTTTTTTTTTTTTTGACATAGGTTCTCACTCTGTCACCCAGGCTGGAGTGCAGTGGCATGATCACAGCTCAATGCAGGCTCCACCTCCCGGGTTCAAGCGAGTCTTGTGCCTCAGCCTCCCCAGTAGTTGGGACTACAGGCACGCACCTCCACGCCCAGCTAAGTTTTATATTTTCAGTAAAGATGGGATTTGGCCATGTTGGCCAGGCTAGTCTCAAACTCCTGGCCTCAAGTGATCTGCCCTCCTTGGCCTCCCAAAGTGCTCAGATGACAGGCATGAGCCACCGTGCCCGGCCCTAACTTTTGTATTCTCAACACGAGACACACACTTTGCTTTCTGACGAGAGTGCAACAGGGAGGACGATGAGGTATTGATCTTGCCTCCCTTCCACCACTCGGTCTGAAACAAAAAAAATCAGCAAATTCAAGGAATAAAGGCAAAGTGTTCACAACATGAGGCCGACTCATAGAAGTGCAAACCAAGTCAGACAATTCCAGTAAACTGTTAAGTTGGTTCTCAACCACAGGGTGATGAACTCAAGGGAATAAAAAAGTATATACAGTGTCTTGGGAGTCTGCTACTACAGAGTTGAGAATTTGGGTTATTTTCAAAGTTCTCCAAAGTTTTGGGATCACTGTGAAGGACTTGGTAACATTAATGACTTCCAAATGGACAGCTCTTTCCTCTGACTCATAATTAGTAAAAAAAAAAAAAAAAAAGAAAAAAAAAAGAAAAGAAAAAAGAAAAAATACCCAGCGCTTTGGGAGACCGAGGTGGGCAGATCATTTCAGGTCAGGTGTTCAAGACCAGCCTGGCCAACATGGCAAAACTCCATCTCTACTGAAAATATAAAAATTAGCTGGGCATGGTGCCACACGTCTATAGTCCCAGTTACTCTCTCTGGAGGTTGAGGCGGGAGAATCGCTTGAACCCGGGAGGCGGAGGTTGCACTGAGCTGCGATTGTGCTACTGTACTCCAGCCTGAGTGAAAGAATGAGACTGTATCTCAAAAAAAAAAAAAAAAGGACCCTGATATGGGGAGTGGTCAGTGTCCACTCCACACAATTCAATAGCTTTGTCCCCCACCCCTGCAGCAGGAACAATCGACTTGGGTAGACAGAGAGTAAGCATCCAGAAAGAGTATCCACTGGTGAGTGGAGTGTGTGTGTCTGTGTGTGTCTGTGTGTATGTGTGTGTGTGTATGCACATGCACGCGTGTATGTTTGTAAATTTCCTTTTGAGTGATGCCACATGCCTGCCAATAACACATAACACTAACCAAGGTCTCGCCCATGTGCCAGGTATCCCACTAGTCACTTTAAAGACATTAGATCTCTTCAATAATCACAATTAATTCCTATGGCAAATATTTGAGAGCTTTTTTCCTGTCAAGCACTATTCTGGGTGTTGGTAGTTATAGTACACAGAGCAATGCCCACCCCAGCCCTCAGAGGTATCCGCACCACCATAATCCCCGTAACCTGTGACTATGTTACCGTACACGGCAAAGGGACTTTGCAGGTGGGACTAAGTTAAGCATCTTGAGATGAGAAAATTAGTCTTAATTATCCAGGTGGGCCTAATATCATCATATGAGTCCTTAAAACCTGAGAACCTTTTCTTGCTGTTACTACCAAAGAAATGCATGGAGAGGGGCTACATCCCTGGCTTTGAAGATGGAGAAAGGGGCCATGAGCCAAGGTATGCAGGATGCCTCAAGAAGCTGGAAAAGGCCAAGATTCTCTATATCAGCCTCCAGAAAGGAGCACAGCTCTGCCCGCACTGTGAGACTAGTGTCGAGTTCTCACCACTCAAACTGTAAAAGAATAAATCTGTGTTGTTGTAGCCACCAAGTCTGCACTAATCTGTTAAAGCAGCAATAAAAAAATAAATCCAACACTGGAAAACACAAACCCTTCTCTCCTGGAGCTTACATTGTTTACGACGCACTCTGTAAGTGTGATCCTGATTTTGAAGAATAGCAAACCCGTCTAGGAAAATTAAACAATGGGATGAAGTTTCTACGTTGAATAATCCGGAGAGACAGAACCTGAACTCAGGAAGTCCACCACTGAGGCTGCATTGCATCCGTTATTCCAGAGTGTGCATCTTGAGGAGCTTACGGAGGACTTTCTACTGTAGAACATTATGTTGAGGGGCCCTAGGTGGGACCACAGGGGCATTTTTTGGTTGACAGCCAGGGGAGACGGGAAGTGATGGTTCTGCTCTCCAGACACCAGGGGTTTCCTCACAGGGATGGAACTGTAAATGAGAGATGAAGCAGAGGTTGGGCTTCAGAGCTCAGTTTCCTCTGCTTGCCTTACTCATTCCTGCTTTCCCTTCTTTCCCACCAGAGCAACCTGCAGAAGATGAGGACATGGTATCTCCCCACTGTCTGGGGACTACTCTCCCTACACATGATTGTAAGTGTCCTCTTAGCTCAGAGGCTCCAAAGTAGTGCACTGGCTGCAGGGCCTCATTCTCAGCATTGGTTTGTCCACCCTGCAGTGTGGCATCCTTGACCAATGATAAAAACAGCTGGCTGGGCATGGTGGCTCATGCCCATAATACTAGCACTTTGGGAGGCTAAGGTAGGCAGATCACAAGGTCAGGAGATCGAGATCATCCTGACTAACATGGTGAAACCCTGTCTCTGTTAAAAATACAAAAAAATTAGCAGGGCGTGGAGGCACACCCCTGTAATCCCAGCTACTCAGGAGGCTGAGGCAGGAGAATCACTTGAACCTGGGAGGCGGAGGTTGTAGTGAGCCAAGATCACGCCACTGCACTCCAACCTGGGTGACAGAGCGAGACTCCATTAAGAAAAGAAAAGAGGCTGGGCGCGGTGGCTCACACTTATAATCCCAGCACTTTGGGAGGTTGAGGCGGGCGGATCACGAGGTCAGGAGATTGAGACCATCCTGGCTAACACGGTGAAACCTCGTCTCTACTAAAAATACAAAAAAAAATAGCCAGGTGCAGTGGCGGGCACCAGTAGTCCCAGCTACTTGGGAGGCTGAGGCAGGAGAATGGCGTGAACCTGGGAGGCGGAGCTTGCAGTGAGCCGAGATCCGGCCACAAAAAAAAAAAAAAAAAAAAAAAAAAAAAAAAAAAAAAAAAAAAAGAGAAGAGAAGAGAAGAAGGGAAGGGAAGGGAAGGGAAGGGGAGGGGAGGGGAGGGGAGGGAAGGGGAGGGGAAAAACAAGATGAAAACAACCAAGTCACCCAGCCCCTTTGGTTCACAATCATTCTTACCATTCATCTGAAGATGCATGCCGCTTCTCGCTGTTTCAAATAATGGGTTTCTTTTTCAGAACGTCCATAAGCTACTTATGCTCTAGGCCAGGCTGGGACCTAAAATCCGGATATACTTTTAACCCCTGACCCTGGGCTCCAAGCATTATATCATACATTTATGGCAAGACATTTACAGAAGCTCCAAACCTAACTACTGGTCAAACAAGCCAGTGAGCCAAATGTCCCACCAAACACCAGGAATGTGTCTAAACTTCATCTTTTATGCTATCACACTGTTGAGCTCTAGTTCTAGATTTGGCCAGAGGCTACAATGGAGGCAATTCTCTAAATCGAGTCTGGAATTCCTTATGCAATGAAAGTAGAAAGAACTGGGAACAACCTAAATGCTCAACAAGAGGGGATGCATTAAAACATATTGTGGTGGCCAGGTACAGTGGCTCACGCCTGTAATCCCAGCACTTTGGGAGGCCCAGGCTGGTGGATCACCTGAGGTCAGGAGTTCGAGACCAGCCTCAACATGGAGAAACCCCGTCTCTACTAAAAATACAAAATTAGCTGGGCATGGTGGTGCATGCCTGTAATCCCAGCTATTCAGGAGGCTGAGACAGGAGAATTGCTTGAACCTGGGAGGCAGAGGTTGCGGTGAGCTTAGATTGCGCCACTGTACTCCAGCCTGGGCAACAAGAACAAAACTCCGTCTCAAAAAACAAAAACAAAAACAAAAAATCATATTGTGGTGCAGCTGGACTATGAAGCCTTGAAATGGGTATTACAGACTGATATGTTGACATGGAAAATGTTTACAAAATACATAGAATCATCCCATATATATTTTACCTATTATACCTGCACACATAGACAAAGAAGGAGAGAGAAGAAGAGACCCTGACAAGCTCTATCTAAAAACAGAACCACCATTTGACCTAGCAATCCCATCACTGGGTATATACCCAGAGGAATATAAATCATTCTGCCATAAAGACCCATGCATGCAAATGTTCACTGCAGCATTATTCACAATAGCAAAGACATGGAATCAACCTAAATACCCATCAATGACAGACTGGATACAGAAAATGTGGTACATATACACCATGGAATACTATGCAGCCATAAAGAAGAAAGAGATCATATCCTTTGCAGAGACATGGATGGAGCTGGAGGCCATTATATTGAGCAAACTAAGGCAGGAACAGAGAACCAAATACTGCATGTTCTCACTAATAAACAGGACTAAACAGAACACAGGGACGCAGATAAGGAAAAACAGACACTGGGGCCTGCTTGAGGATGGAGGGTGGGAAAAGGAAGAGAAGCAGAAAAAATAGCTATTGGGTACTAAGCTTAGTACTTGGGTGATGAAATAATTTGTACAACAAACCTCCATGACACAAGTTTACCTACATAAAAAAACTGCATATGTACCCCCGAGCCTAAAATAAAAGTTTGTAAAAAAGCTCTACATCATAATTAATAGCACCATGAGTGTATTCTGACATTTTATTTTTATTTTTTGCTTTGATATGGAATACAATCAACAAATGCTCATTTCACACTTATTACGCATAACAATGCATCCACAGGGCTCTGAGGAGAAGAAGAGCCCACAAGTCCCTGGTGACTTTATTAATTCCCTCATTCAGCAGCTGTTTACTGCAGATTGATTACATGCTAAGCACTGTCAAAGGCACTGGAGAAAGAGCAGAGAGCAGGACAGACCAGGCTCTCTCGGGACTTAACACTACAATGGGACCCAGCAGGCAAGAAAACAGACAAGCAAATGGCCAATACTGGACATGAACATGGGTTTCATAGTCTCTCATTACCTCATGGACTTCAACTTCTTCACAACACCCTTCCTCATGCCATAGTCTCACACATATAATTCAGCCATGTTAAAGCAAACTAAAGATGGCCTGAGAAGGACTCTCCAGTTCTATATTTGAGTCCTTGTGGATGAACCACAACCAAGTTAGTAGGTAGACAAGATCATGCCTGTAATCCAGCACTTTAGGAGGCTGAGGTGGATGGATCACTTAAGGTCAGGAGTTTGAGACCAGCCTGACCAACAAGGTAAAACCCCCTCTCTACTAAAAAAAAAAATAATAATACAAAAACTAGTCGGGTGTAGTGCTGCATGCCTGTAATCCCAGCTACTTGGCAGGCTGAGGCCAGAGAATCATGTGAACCTGTGTGGCAGAGGTTGCAGTGAGCTGAGATTGCACCACTGCACTCCAGCCTGGGCAATAGAGGAAGACTCCATCTAAATAAATAAATAAGAAAACCTAACTTAGGAGCATGTGCCTGTAACAACAACCGAGTCTTGGCCAATCCCAGTGGCTGTACCTCAACCACCCATCCACTGCTGAGTGCTGAAACTGTTCAAACTAGGCAAACACCAACCTGGAACCAATCTAGCCCTGTTCGGCACCTCACTTCCCGTTTCTGTACCTCATTTCCCTTCTTTTGTCTATACATCTTCTTCCATCACGTGGCTGTGTTGGAGTCTCTGCGAATCTGCTGTGATTCTGGGGGATGTCTGATTCACGAATCGTTCATTGCTCAATTAAACTCCTTTCAATTTAATTTGGCTGAAGTTTTTTTTTCATCAAAAACCTCCTTCTCTACCTCAGCCTTCCAGTGACATAACCTCTCTAAACTCTTCCATGTATAAGAATTCAATTCCTGAAATTTTCTTTTCTCTCCACTCCTTCCCATCTTTCGCCACAATGATGACTAAGTGGTCCATTAGACCTCTCCGGGCCTACTCCTCAGTGGTCCATTAGACCTCTCCGGGCCACATTTTATCTTTAACTTCCACATTTGCAAGTTCTTTTCTTGCTTTCAAATTCCATCTACCACATCAATGACCCTAGAGCTAAAGGTCGGTGATCATGTTTTGCTATACTCCCATGACCCCAAGATCAATGCAATCCCCTTGCTAATCTGCCTGGAATCATCCCTTCTATCTATTTTCCTACAAATATGAATGTGGCCAAATGAAGTGACCAACACGGTTTATGTGAGGCTCATTATGAAATGAGCAGGCCTGCTTTTCAGGCACTTTTTCCCAAGTCTTAAGTTCATGCTGTAGCACCCTGCGGCAGTTCCAAAACTTCTGTATCATGGACACCTTCTTCCTACTCCTGACTCCCTGCTCAGATGCCTCAGCCATCTGCCCTGGACTAAAAACATCTAGGTCAGTGGATCCCAGAGAGAATCCATGGGGAGAGTGTTAAAAAAAAAAAAAAAAAAAGGTAAAAAAGTGAAAGACCCAGTGAAAATGCAGGACACTGGACAAAGTGAGAGAGAGCTCTCATAGTTAAACACAACTCCTTCCAATATTAAACACACTCTGCAAAGGAAAGACCCCTTCCCTCCCCCAGGAGTGGCAGAGGTGAGAGAAAAACCACTATATATTGCAGGTATCAGAAAGACCTGAAGGTCTTAGCAGTGATCTTAGTTCCAGAACAATAAAAATATTGATTATCTGTTATCTGACCAGTCCTCTGATGGGTCATTTTTATACATAATCTGTAACGACCAAAACCCATTTTCAAGGTTGTATTGCTATATGCTCATTGCAGATCATCACTGGCCATCAGAGAAATGCAAATCAAAACCACAGTGAGACACCATCTCACACCAGTTAGAAGGGCGATCATTAAAAAGTCAGGAAACAACAGGTGCTGGAGAGGATGTGGAGACATAGGAACACTTTTACGCTGTGGGTGGAACTGTAAACTAGTTCAACCATTGTGGAAGACGGTGTGGTGATTCCTCAAGGATCTAGAACTAGAAATACCATTTGACCCAGCCATTCCATTACTGGGGATATACCCAAAGGATTATAAGTCATGCTGCTATAAAGACACATGCACACGTATGTTTATTGTGGCACTATTCACAATAGCAAAGGCTTGGAACTAACCCAAATGTCCATCAATGACAGACTGGATTAAGAAAATGTGGCACATCTACACCATGGAATACTATGCAGCCATAAAAAAGGATGAGTTCCTGTCCTTTGTAGAGACATGGATGCAGCTGGAAACCATCATTCTCAGCAAACTATCACAAGAATAGAAAACCAAACACGACATGTTCTCACTCATAGGTGGGAAATGAACAATGAGATCACTTGGACACAGGAAGGGGAACATCACACACCAGGGCCTATTGTGGGGAGGCGGGGGGAGCGATAGCATTAGGAGATATACCTAATGTAAACGACAAGTTAATGGGTGCAGCACACCAACATGGCACATGTATACATATGTAACAAACTTGCATGTTGTGCACATGTACCCTAGAACTTAAAATATAAAGAAAAAAGAAAGAGGCAAAAAAAGAAAAAAAAAAAAAGAAACTTAAGCTCAAGTTCAGGAGTCTGCATATAACCAACATCTTTGGGAGCCTGACTGTGAACGTGAGCCTGCCTGGCTTATGTAGAAGGAAGACATGACCTCTCCCTAAGCTGTTCATACTTAAGCTAGAGAAAGGAAAACAAGCACAAGTTGAAAACAGTTGTCATGGGAAATCCTCTGAAAAATCGCCCATTGGGGCCTGAAACCCTCCGCACCATGCACGATTTCTTCTTTCCTTCTCATGTGAACAGATTAAACTAATAGATTATGAGCATTATTCTTAAGCAACGTATATCAGGGTTGATGTGAGCCTGTTCTTGAAAGATAAGCCGCATATCAGCACTGAGGGAAAATGAATTAAAATGCAAATCTGCGTGTGCCCCCATTGTTAGCCTAGCTTTAATAGATATGTCTCCCTGAATATATCACAGACAAAACTGTCGGTCTCTATCCCAAATAAAGCCAAGCCAAGCTCTAATGACATTTCACTAAGGTTAAAGTTTATAATTGGATTTTGCCATGGGGGGAGTGTATAAATGACCTTCACTTTGACCCATAATCTTTGCAGCATAGGCAAAAATTGTTAAAAGGACAAGCAACTTCTCCTCCTCGACCCCATCCCGGAGCAGGGCTTTGAGCACCCAAAGCCTTAGATGCATGCTATGAGGCACCCTACATCTTCTGGCCTCCACTCCCTAAGGGAACAAGGCCCACTCTGAGGCCCCGGAACCACGTCCAAGAATGATGAGGCCCACCTTCAAGCAGACTGCTGACAACAGTTCCATCGAGAACTAAAAAGTTGCTTGGACACTGCATTTTAAAAGTGACTAAAAGGTAAGTTAATATCTTTGAGCAAACTCTTTCTTTTGGTCTCCTGAAATTCCCATCTCACTGTCCTCACTATCATCAAAAGAGGCAGTACTGCCTGTGTTGGATCAGATGGGGATCCAAAACTTTGTCAGTCCCCAAAACAAAGAGTAATAAAACCTTTAAAATAAAAAAAAAAAAATGAAACAATGGAAAAAACGTTAGAAGGCTGGAACAAGAGATAACAATAACAGCAGGAGCTACCGTTAGCACTTCAACAGCCAATGGCTAGACCAGGTAAGTACTCTCAGCTTAAAATAAGAGGCAAGCGGAAGCCAGGCTGGGCGAAAATGTCCACAGAGGAAGTACAACTTGAGTTACGCGTTGAAGGGTCGGTGCAATTTGGAAAGGTAAGAAAGATTATCAAAGAGCGACTTTCGGCAAACTTGCAGAGACTAAAAGAACAGGGACTAGGGACCCTGAACATCACACATGTGTGTTTTGGCTCTTCTAATCCAACACCATTTACCCTTCTTTTAGCAACACAATGCCACTATTCGTCAGCAAACACGCTCCCCTCTCATCCTCTGGCCTTGCCTCCCAAAACACAAGCAGGGCCAGGCACGGTGGCTCACGCCTGTAATCCCAGCACTTTGGGAGGCCGAGGCACGCAGATCATGAGGTCGGGAGTTTGAGACCATTCTAGCCAATATGGCGAAACCCCGTCTCTACTAAAACTACAAAAATTAGCCAGGTGTGGTGGTGCAGGCTTGTAGTCCCAGCTACTCGGGAGGCTGAGGCAGAAGAATCGCTTGAACCTGGGAGGTGGAGGTTGCAGTGAGCCGAAATGGAGCCACCGTATTCCAGCCTGGGTGACAGAGCAAGACTCCATCTCAAAAAAAAAAAAAGAAAAAAAAAAAAAATCCCACAGTGCTGGGCACATGACTGAGGCTCTTCAGAGTAACCCACTCCCATCAAAGCAGTAACTGGTGTGAAGGTAGGCTTATGATACAGATGGAAAGATGCCGTCCTTATTCAGGTACCAACATTATGCTGAGAGTCAGGGTCTCCCCTTTTCCTGAAAACAAAGGCAGTGATGAAGACAGAGGTTTGGAGTTTCAGGTCACCCTTGTCATCACATGAAGACTGTCTACCTGAGAATGAAACCAACATGGAAAAAGAAAACAGAGATACGTGATGGAAGGAGGGAGAGGGAAAGAGAGAGTCAGAGAGAGAAAGAGACCTTGATGATCTTATTTTAATTCCCCCCACCCCCGCCCCAAGGAATCCAACCATCTTAAGCTAGATGAGCCCATGGAACCTTCAGTTAGGTGAGCCAGCTTATTCGCTGAATGATGTGTTCGAGCTTGGTCCCCGTCATTTGGACCCCAGAGAGTCCTTATGTGCACAGAGTCAACATGTTCATCAGGACAGCAGGCGGGAAGGCCCGTGAGGTGGAAGATATTTCAGCAGTAGGTCTGGTGTGCTATTTCAAGGTCAGTGACTTCACCGAACTGTCAACTAAGATGCTTTCTACTTTGAGAACCAGAAGCCAGCAAAACAGTCTTGATTATTTATTTATTTTTACCAGTTCGAGTAGGAAGAGAAAAGACTACACTCTGAGAACGGCAGCCCTTTGCAGGAATAATTTCCACCCCACTGTATGTGTGCATGTGTGTGGTGCCGGCACACACCTCACAGAAGAAACATTAAGCATCCCTTTCCCATCAAATCAAATCGTTGATGACAACATCCTGGCAATTCCAGTACCTAAGTTTGACGTCTCCCTTTTTTTTCATGCATTGGCCCATTTTACCTTTTCCCTACACCTTAAAAATCTCATTTGCCTTCCACAGTTGAGTGATCAGACAGCTCAGATTTCTTGTAAATGACCCTTAGCAATCGCTAACTCCTGAAGGAGGTGAACAAAAATGAGGAGAGCATTTCGCTGTAGCCATAAAACATTTCATTTGCCCACGCATGTTGTGAGTTCAGACGTTCACCTGCATATTTATCAGACAAAATTCAAACGAAGCAGGCAGAACTGTTTGCTATTCCAGCTGTACCACCCTGACTAGAGGTTGAAAACCTCTAGTCTTAGCAGAGAAAATTCTAACTCAAAATAAATGTCCACCAGAGGGCAGACGTGTTATCTTTATTAGGTTTGGAACTCTCAGTTTTGAATTTTGAACTCTTTTGAGTCAGACTTCTGCAAAGAGCTCCTTCCTAGGTGCCGTTATCTTTTTTGTTTTATTGTCTGCAGTATAATGAACCCTGTAACTCATGCCACGTGAATAAAAGGACTGCATGATCGTTTCTTTATGGTTATTTTGGCACTGGTAAGGGTAGTTCAGAAGATTAATATTTTCAACCAAGAATAAGTAAATATAAAAATAATAATGATAATCAGCTGTCATTTATAAAGCACTTACTGTATGTAAAGCCCTTCATTCATCATTTTACATTATCTTGTTCTATCTTCAGGGTAATCTGGTCAGGTGGGTATTAATACTATTATCGTCATTTAACAACTGGGGAAGCTGAGGCTTGGACATTTCGTTAATTTATCTGAGATGACATAGCTAAGCTGTGAATGACAATAACATAGTCATGCCTCAAAGAATCAGAATTCAAATGCTTAAGTTAAAACAAAAGTGTTTTATATAATATTAAATATGCATATAACAATAATATGCCATTTCATATTGAGACCTACTGAACTGTATACTTCCCTCCAAACTTTACTTATGATCCTTTAATGAAAAATTCAACTTTGTAGGGCTCTGTGATTTCTGACATGGTATTTAGCATTATGCAGAAGTAAGCTTTTCAAGTACACTGACAGTCTTCTTGTAATGAGCTCCACTGAGTATGTTTACAAGCAATTAAAATATTTCCATATAGGCTGGGCACGGTGGCTCACACCAGCACTTTGGGAGGCTGAGGGGGGTGGATCACCAGAGGTCAGGAGTTCGAGAGCAGCCAGGCCAAAGAGCAAAACTCTGTCTCTACTTAAAAAAAAAAAAAAAAATTAACCAGGTGTGGTGGTGCACACCTGTAGTCCCAGCTACTTGGGAGGCTGAGGCATGAGAATCGCTTGAACCTGAGAGGCAGAGGTTACAGTGGGCCAAGACAGCACCACTGCACTCCAGCCTGGGCGACGAAGCAAGACTTCATCTCAAAAACAAAAAGCAAAACACTAACAAACAAACAACACCAATATAACAACGCAAAAAGGAACTTCGTGGAAAACATCACGTCTAACTAATATATATATTTTGGAAATGTAACATTCCTCAGGATACAAATAGGTATGCAAAGAACAATCCTATCACTTGAAGAGTTAGCTTTCAGAAATCTAGTTTAATTTATATTTATTTATAGTATCATCAGGCTTATGATATTTTTTAAAATCTAGTAATTGACATTAAATATAATTCAAAGACACAGAAGTACAAATATCTGCCTAGTTTTGCATATGTAGACTAATGTCAAAGTAAACAATTCCTTCTGTAGTGTATAGTCTTTGGATGATGATTAATATCACAGAATGTATGGTCACAGAATATAAAACACAATAAAAGAGGCAACATTGAGTACAGCATGAGGACCAAAGTTAAAAAAATTGTATCAATAATTTTTGTTAAATAAGTAGATTTCAACTACTCTTGTCACAAAAATGTAACTCTGTGACGATAAATATGTTAATCTGCTTCTCTGTTATTACCACTTTACTATACGTATCCCATAACATCATACTGTAAACCTCAAATATACATAATAATAAAGCACAGAGGCAACATCTGACAACCAGAAACTGAACCTCTTATTTCCTCCCTACATGAGCCTTTCTAATTATTCCCCTTGCATTTAATTAAGGTTAGACAAAAAATATTCCTTTAGGTACACATCACCTTATAAATACTGAAGATGTAGGTGACAATGCCAGACTGACCTGGCATCTTTACAAATCAGTGGTTTTACAATTTATTTAAAAATATGATAGTGTGAAACATTTTGGAAAGAACAAATAATAATAACCAGTAAAGTCTCTGCCATCTTGAAGCTAAGACATCAAGAGAGTTCTCAGGCTTACAGAACACCCAACATTTGTATGAAAATCCCATTGTCAGTGAACAACAAATTAACATCCAAAATCAAGTAAAAACCAGAAAAGAAAAACTCCATGATTTATCTGATTTGTCAAGTCCTGCAACCTTTTATCTACTAAGGTATTTAGTATAACCAAGGGCTATAACAACAAAGAACATACTAATCGTTTATACTCAAACAGGATTCCTTCGTGCAAAATGAAATTCTCAGATGAAATTTAACATGCTCCCCAAAGCTGTTCATCTTTTAACATTTCTCAAAACGTAAGTGCCTTGACACACATTCTCTGGTCTTTACCTCCCCCCAAAAGTAATGTACGAAACGTTCTATTCGTATTTTGGCCAGGTGAGTCCCCTTCGCCTGGTCCCAGTCTCATCACTTCCAGAAATAATCTTTTCAGCCAAAATGCATCCCATTCTAGGTATCTACTTATACGGCATCCCTTCCTTCAGTGCTATGTCTAAAGGGTAATTCAGAATTAATTTTCTCTGGGTCTCATTTCATCTAGAGTTATTGCTGTGGCTCAAAAGTATGTTGTGGGATGGGCGCAGTGGTTCACGCCTGCAATCCAGCACTTTGAGAGGGTTAGGCAGGTGGATCACCTGAGGTCGGGATTCAAGACCGGCCTGGCCAATGTGGTGAAACCCCATCTCTACTAAAAATACAAAAATTAGCCTGGCATGGTGGTCCATGCCTGTAATCCCAGCTACTCGGTTGGCTGAGGCAGGAGAATTGCTTGAACCTGGGATGTGGAGGTTGCAGGGAGCCAAGATCATGTCACTGCACTTTAGCCTGGGCGATAGAACAAGACTCCATCACACACACAAACACACTCACACACGCACACACACACACACAAAAGCACATTGTATGTCCATTCTCCTCCATTTGTTGTTTATAAACATCTTGTAACATGCAACATTATGAACTTTCTTTGGGGCTTGAATTTCTCCCTTGAGCTTTTCTTCCCTCGGAAACACTGTTAGCACTGTTCTTGGGTGAAGAACAACCTCTGCACCATTTCACTGGGAGTGATCTATGTTTCACTGGCCCTGCATTTCCTTCCTTAAGCAGATAATAGTTGTCACTTTTCACATAGATGTACCACCCACTTAAAAATCAAGCCATGAGTATGCCTGGCACTTCCTGTTAAAATACAGAAATCCGGGCCTGGCGTGGCGGCTCACAACTGTAATCCCAGCACTTTGGGAGGCGGAAGCAGTTGGATCACAGGAGGCCAGGAGTGTGAGACCGGCCTGCCAACATGGTGAAACCTGGTCTCTACTAAAAATACAAGAATTAGGTGGGTGGAGTGGTGTGCCTGTAATCCCAGCTACTAGGGAGGCTGACACAAGTGAATTGCTTCAGTCTGGAAGGCGGAAGTTGCAGTGAGTTGAGATCACGCCACTGCACTCCAGCCTGGGCGACAGAGTGAGGCCCAGTCTCCAAAACTAAACAAATAAAAATACAGAAATCCTGTTCTTTGGAAATCTGCACTGTGTGCATCTGACATTCATAAAAAAGGCGTTTTCTTTTCTATAATGATTTTGCAGCTAATGCTGGTTAATAACTAAGAAAAAATGTCCGACTTTTAAAAATAAGTACCCTTAATTGGCTGTGAAGGACTGAGAGGGAGGGCTTCCTGCCCCTGCAGCTTCTGAAAGTTTATTTGGCTGGAAAGCATGTACTCTGACACCTCCTTTAGTTCAACCTACTCAAAGTTTGTTCCCAGTGATTAGGGGGCTGGTTAGATGCTTCACAAAGGAAAAATGTCTGTTGGTAATAGTAACACAGAGCATGGCAATTCCAATCTTGGAGCAAGACAGAAACGAGAAGCTCAGTTTCTCCAAATGTAAGCCAGGCGTGTGTAGAGGACAATGACATTTTCTGGGCAGGACAGAAGCAATCAGCTCCATCCAGCTCCTTCAAAGGGGCTCTACCGCCCTAAATGATGTTGGGCATTTGTCATTTGAAAGTCACCGGGGAAGGAAGCAGATGATATGCAATTCCTTTCCAGACATATTTCCTGAGTGTTTATGTTTGGACGCGGATGTTCAATTCTATGAGGTTTTCTCTGCAGGACACAACCCCTGCTTCCCTTGTGTGGGCTATTTTGTTAGTCAGTTGCCCCAGTCAATGAGATGGAGAGAGAGTAAGAGAGTAAGATGATTTATTGACGAAGTAATCAATCCTTTTTTTTTTTTTTTTTTTTAAAGACATAGTCTCACTCTGTCGCCCAGGTTGGAGTGCAGTGGCACGATCTTGGCTCACTGCAACCTTTGCCTCCCAGGCTCAAGCGATTCTCCTGCCTCACCCTCCTGAGTAGCTGGGATTACAGCCGTGCACCCCCAGGCTCAGCTAATTTTGGTATTTTTAGTAGAGATGGGGTTTCACCATGTTGGCCAGGCTGGTCTCGATCTCCCGACCTCAGGTGATCTGTCCGCCTCGGCCTCGCCAAGTGCTGGGATGACAAGCAGGAGTCGCTGTGCCCAGCCAGTGATCACTTCTCCATTCATTTATTTAACAATTGTTTATTAAGGCCAGATCAAGGGGCAGGGCTGAAGAACAAAGCTGGGAAACACCCCTGTGCTCATGGAGCTTGAATTCCGTTGCCAATAGAACGCAGGAGAGAGATAGGACACAGATGAATAAGGGCTAAATGTTCTAGTCATGATAAAGCAGGATCATGTGTGGAGAGCGATGAGGGCAATCTCAGAGAAGGCTGTCTGTGGAAAGGACACTTCGGATTAAGGCATTCATGGGACAGCAGAGCTGATCTCGAGACGATCAAGAGACATCAGCAAGTGCAAAGACCCAAGATAGGATGTAGTAAAGCTGGCTCCTAGAGGAATGACTGCAGTTGCAGAAGGCAAGATGGGAGCGATGCCAGGAACCAGGTTACGGAGAGCCTTGCAAACAAGGATGAGGACTTCCAGCTTTGTTCTCACAGAACCATTGTGTGATAAAGCCACTGGGAAGAGACAGGAAAGGATGCGTGCATTTAAAGCATCACTCGGGCTGGATGGAGGAGAATCTAGATGCAGGAGCTGTTTATGAGGCTCTGGTAGTAATGTCTCAAAGATGACGGGTGTTTGCCCAGGGTGGTGGTACTGGAAGTGCCAAGAGGTGAGCAAGCTCCTGATACAAAAGGGAAGTGAAGCATCAAGGTTGACTTCCCTTTTTTGGGCAAGTATATTTTCACTGCTCTTGTCACAGAAAAAAAAGTTTGTGAGATGATAAATATGTTAACCTGCTTCTCTATCATAACCACTTTACTATCTATATGTATCCCATAATATCATGTTGTATACACATCAAATAAACACATTAAGAAAAAAACAGAGGCAACGTTTGACAGCCAGAAGTCGGACCTCTTACTTCCTCCCTAAATTGGCACTCCTTTTACAATTGTTCCCCTTGCATTTAATTCAGGTTAGGAAAAAATATTTCTGCAGGTGCACATTACCTTCTAAACCCTGTAGATTTCGGTTAAGATGTCAGACTGGCCTGGCATTTTTATGTATCAGTAAATGCCTCAATGAGGCATAAGCATCTTCAATGAAGGCAAGAACAATCATAGGTATCTTCTATTGACCTGTGGTGGGAAGAGGTGTAAGTCAGTCTCACGTTCCCTTGGGAAGCACCAGGCTACTATGTCCCACAGTTATTACAGCACCTTAGACGAGCAAAAGAAAAGAGTAGCACAAGTTTTAGGAGATACTGATTTAATACTGGATATCTTCTTCTTGGCACTTTGGAGGAGAAATGTTATTTTGTATGCCTACTTCAAGTCAGTCTTCTGTCATTTTTGTACGTGTGGGAAATGGGTGGAACCAAATCACATCCCTGCAAAATCTTTAAGGAAACACAGAATGAAGCTGCAGAAAATTAAAGTTAAGAGCACATTCACTGCACATAGTTCTTGATAGTAACATGACATTTCCTCAACTGTCTGAGACATGGGAAGGTCAATGGACAGAGTGGAAAAAAAGCAGGAGGGGAAGGCAAACTTTCCTCCATTCAACAAGTCTTTACTGGGTTCTCCATAAATGGCAGACCCCGTGCTGTGTGCACTGGAACTGGATGGCTTCTGCCTTCAAGCACTTGTAGTTCTCTAGCGAACACAAATGTCCTCAAACAATGCCCATGGTAAAATTAAAATCACTATTCCAAGCACTAAGAAGAGGGGAGCTTGTCTCCCCAAAAACCTATGACAGAGGCCGTGTGCAGTGGCTCACGCCTGTAATCCCAGCATTTTGGGAGGCCAAGGCGGGCGGATCACGAGGTCAGGAATTCGAGATCAACTTGGCCGACATGGTGAAACCCCATCTCTACTAAAAATACAAAAATTAGCCCGGTGTGGTGGCATGTGTCTATAGATCCAGCTACTTGGGAGGCTGAGGCAGGAAAGTCGCTTGAACCTGGGAGGCGGAGGTTGCAGCGAGCTGAGATCACGCCACTGTACTCCAGCCTGGGTGACAGAATGAGACTCCATCTCAAAAATAAAAAATCAGCCGGGTGTGGTGGTGGGTGCCTGTAATCCCAGCTCCTCGGGAGGCTGAAGCAGGAGAATCGCTTGAACCCAGCAGGTGGAGATTGCAGTGAGCCGAGAGTGTGCCACTGCACTCCAGCCTGGGCAACAGAGGGAGACTGTCTCCAAAAAAACAAACAAACCAACAAACAAACAAAAAACAAAAAACCTATGACAGAGAAATTTCACCAAGTCAGAAAAGGTTAAAAAACCAACTTCACTTTTAATAGGCACCTAAGTCAATTCTCTCTTAGAATTCAAGTTCCCAGACATGCCCTCTCCGCAGTTTCCCAGAGCAATATAATTGTAGAGAACATAGTATTTAAATGCAGAAAATTGGACCATTTACTTCTGTCACACACACAGCAAAATGTCTTCAGGTAAGCTCCTCAAGACAGGGACTTTTGTCTGACTTTTTATCTGTCATCCACAATGCCTAACTCATGGGCGCTGCTCAATAAATATTTGCTTAATGAAACTAACAATTTAAAAGAAAGTCAAAAACGCCACTCCATTTGCTAGAACATTACAGCTAAAATGACAGTAAGTTTCACTGAAAGGTAATCATGTATAAGTATTCCAATAAAATTCAAATCTGAGTTTTATATAAAAATCAAATGAGATTCTTTAGGCGTGAAAATCAAAGGAGGCCTCACAGGCACAGCGAGACTGGTATGGGCTGCCATTATTTCCATCACTATTGACTAACAAGCTGAACCCCACTGAACTTCTGAGACGGAACTAAACAGCCTTGCTCACAATATCTGATTGCCAGAGGTGCATCACCTGTGACGCAGAACCTTCACTTCCGTCCACCCACTTTCAGCAAAATACTGATTCAGACAGGCCCCGCCAGCCAGTTGCAAACATTGCATTCTTCAGATCAGCATCGTGTCTGATACCTAGTGACTAAAGTGGACATCATTGTTGGTTGCCCAAAAGCCACTCCACTTTCACTTTGTAAAAGCATCCTGGTTTTACCTGGAAGAATTTCCCCACTCCTAGATTCCATGTGGTGTGGAGATGGCTTGCTGTATCATTATCCTCCATCTTCAAAAGTGCTCACATGACCAGGTTCAGCCAATTAGTATATCCCATCTTTCTACTCAGTAATTAGTTTAGGAATCAACATACGACTTAAATCCATCCAATAGGATCTAATCTTGGTGCTTTCAACTCTTGGGAAAAAAGGTAGCTTTCTTTTCACTGGAGTTCACAAAGATGACAGGATGTAAGTCTGACATTGCTGATAATTATCTTAGCAAAATCCACTTGGCAAGAAACATAACACAATGGACAGCAGAGTTACATAAGCCTATAACTTATTTAAACCTATAAATTCAATTTTGCATCATATAATTACAATATAATTATGTATGCGTTTTACATATATATATAAAAAAACGTATTTATATATGCATATAAATTAAACCTAGAAATTAAGCTTACAAATAAACTTCTTTGGCTTAAGTCAGTCGTGGCTGGGTATTTAGTATTTTCAAATAAGAGTCCAAAAATAGAAAGACAAATGGTAAAAGGCATATAGTCCTGGCAGAATAGGATTGCTACAGTTAGGAAATAAAAATACAGAAAGTCTAGCTAAATTTGCACTTCAGATAAACAACTAAAATGACTGGTGTAAATATGCCCTCATGAAATATTTAGGCCATACTGATACTAAGGAAAGATATTCATTGACTCTCTGAAATTCAAATTTAGCTGGGCATCCTGTATTGTATCTGGTAACCATTTGCCCAGAGAAGTAGGGACCTGGTTCTGGGCTTACCTTGGCCACGGGTTTGCTGTGTACACTGAAAGTTGTATCATCACCTCTACATTTATGTCTCCTTTATTTGTACACTTTGAAGGGAACATAAATAAATGAAATCATAAAAATATATTAAATTTATTTTTATAAATGATTTATAAAATGATTTATTTATATTAGAGGCATGGTGGCTCACACCTCTATTCCCAGCACTTTGGGAGGCCATGGTGGGAGGATCACTTGAGGCTGAGAGTTAGAGAGCAGCCTGGACAACATAGCAAGACCCCATCTCTACAAAAAATGAGAAACACAATTAGTCACTGCCCACCTATAGTCCCAGCGACTTGGGAGACAAAGGTGGGAGGATCACTTGAGCCTAGGAGTTTGGGGCTACAGTGAACCATAATCATGCCTCTGCTGTCCACTCTGGGTGACAGAAGGAGACCCTGTCTCTTAAAATAATAAGAAATAAAATACATTTAAATAAATATATTATACAGACCACCCATTTCAGCAAGAATGCCCACTTATGAGTAACATAAGAGCCCCCAATGGACTGAAATAAGCATGTCTTTGGTTTCACCCATGCTACCACACAAGGAGGGGGAACAACTCAGGTCAGAGGCAGAGTTGGCCACTGGGAAGTGGGGAGGGAAGTCCTCTTGGATCCCCCCACAACCCCCAGTATTGTCCCACAGGTGTTTGGCCACCTCTTCTCACTGTTACATGTTGGACTCAATAGCTGCCCACACAACTGTGTCAAAAGAAAGAAAATACGCATTCTCTTTCCTATAGCTCTTTGAAGATCAAGATACCCTCTCAAGGGCATGCCCCATTTGAGCTCTTCACATACATGGGCATGTTCATCTAAGACAAATCACTGGCGAGGAAATGTTTTATTATTGGTCAGAGCATTTTACGATCATTCAAAGCCAACCATGATTCACTCGGTGGGGCTAGAAAAGGCCGCTACGAAACAAATGGCTTCCCAATCCTTTAACAAAATCAATGTTCCATTAGCTGTGGGGGAAGCAGGAGAGGTAACTGTGAGGTAGGTGATGGACAGTGTCTGCATATTCCTGCGTTAGTTCATGTGTGCTAAGAGGTCACGGAAACCTCTATTAGGAAAAATATAAATGGATGCTGATTCTTAAAAATGTTTTAGAAAACTGGATGGAATAAAGAAATGAACATGAATCCTAGCTAAACAAAGGTCTGGGCTGAAATCCTACTGGGGTTCTGTGGCTTCAGGCAGATCCCCTCATTTTTCTCTGCCCCAGTCTCCTACTTTATAAAACAAGAAACAGAGTTCCTAACTCACGAAGAGTGGGGAGGATTAAATGATACCCTACAGGTTAAGCACTTATCAGAGTGCCTGGCATAGAATGCATTTCAAATGTCAGGTGCTGATACCATCTTGAAATGCTCAGCAAAAGACATAATTAAAAAGACTCTCAACAGAGTGAAAAATAAAGTGGGTTCTTTTAAACTTTAAAAATAAGTGAGTTCCAAAAAAGAAAAAACACTGGCACAGCAGAGTCCCACAGGGAAGCCTCCGCTGTTAGCCACCTGCTGTCCCCCCATCAGGCTCCATGGGGACCACTTCAAGGAGTCTGAGTCTGGGTCATTGTACTCAGAGTTAAGAGTTGGTGGGATAGAAAGTCGGCCCATAATGGTTTGCTCTGAGACCTTGATGTCATTTACATAGGCCACTGCGCAGCCAGCAGATGGCAACGCCTTCTGGTCACTACCGACGTGGGACATTTCTTAACCAGTAACCTGGAGGTTAAAAGCTCCTTCTCCCATTACCAAGTCCTTGAAGTGGTTTACATGAACAGGGGGAAATTCTACCTTCCGGATCATAAAACACATGCTGTACACCCCGAGGTTTCTACTTACTCAACAGATGGCCCTTCTAGTCTCACTCTGTTTCTAAATCTGTGGGCCAGGCTGCCCTAATGTGTTCCTCAATCGTGCACAGCTCCACGGCACTGAACACTGAACTGCACTGTTTGTCTCTTGTTTTATTAGGAAACCACCATTCCATGTCTCAGTCTCCTAGGGCTTGTCTCCTGGATGCCCCAGAGGAACAAGTGGCAGATTGTAATGTCCAAAGTCGTCACTGGGCAGGACTTACTCCGAATCACCTTTTCCTTTTTTAAATATGTACAATGGATTTTATTCTCTATAAAAAATGTCTACAGAAACACTAAACAAAAGAAGTTCCAGAACAGAATGGAAACTATGCAGCATTCCCGCTTCCCCCAATAAAAATTTATATAATTGACCTTTGTTAGCAAAAATTTTCAACAATGGAAATATGGAGAATATTCAGTAAAACAAAAAAGAAAACCATTTTGAATATTAAATATAAAATATAGTTGCTTGCTAATTGAATTCTTTTTTAACTATGGAAACACACAATTGCTTCTTGTTACCCTTTCAATTTTTTTACGTTGTTTTCTATTTGTTCTTATATTCAAATGAACAGGCTATTTTCAAATTAACACACAGTACGACCTGTAGTCACATTAATAATGAGAAAGACGTTTACGTTCCAGACATTTCAAATTTCCTAAAACATTCATTAACTAATATTTTCTTTGCTCAACCCCGCATCCCATTTCTTCTTTGCATTCATATTCATTCCCTTAGTTTCCCTGCTTCTGATTCCAACACCAAGAGTAGATTCCGTTTCCAAGAAAACAGCAATAATGCCTGAGAGGTACCAGATTTAGATCATTTCATCATCTTCATCATCTTCATCACCACTGGATCCCACCCCCCTTCTTCCTACCTTACCTCAAAGATCTTACAGGAAAAAAAAAATACGTGTATGATAATAGATTCACTACCTGGCTTATTCAGATACAATACTCTGCCTGCATGGTAGTTGTTTTACAGTTACAATGCCTGTGTGGCATACAATACCCTGATCTAGAATTATCAACAAGGAAAATACTTATTCGTAACCTTGCTTATACCATTATCTTTATATTAGGTTGGTGCAAAAGTAATTGCAATCTTTGTCATTACCTTTAAAAGCAAAAACTGTAATTACTTTTGCACCAACCTAATAACCTTGTAAGGCAAGTAATGTGACAGTTGCCCATTTTGCAGATGACCAAGTCGAGGCTGAGAGATAACTGGCTTGCATGATATTACAGGCTTAGTAAGTGTCAGCATGAGATTATGACACAGGACTATCGATTTCAAAACCCTTGCTGTGTGAATCACCAGGCTATGCCAATGGAGGTTTCCATGAGGTCTGGACTTATCCTGATTTTGAACCCACAGCCTCTATTCAAACCAGATATAACTATACCCTTTTGTTTTGTTGTGATGTTCTTGACATACTGTATTTGATAAAATTAGAACGAAGTCACCTTACCTCAGGAATGGAAAACCAAACATCGTATGTTCTCACTCATAAGTGACAGTTAAGCTATGAGAATGTGAAGCCCTAAGAATGATATAACAGGCCAGGCACGGTGGCTCACACCTGTAATCGCAGCACTTTGGGAGGACGAGGTGGGCGGACCACCTGAGGTCAGGAGTTCGAGACCAGCCTGGCCAACATGGTGAAACTCTGTCTCTACCAGAAATAAAAAAATAAACCAGGCATGGTGGTGGCACCTGTAATCCCAACTACTAGGAAGGCTGAGACAGGAGAATCACCTGAACTCGGGAGGCAGAGGTTGAAGTGAGTCGAGATCGTAGCACTGTACTTCAGCCTGGGCAACAGAGGGAGACTCCATACCAAGGCAGGGGCGGGGGGCGGGGAAGATACAATGAACTTTGGGGATTTGGGGGAAGGGGTGGGACAGGGTGAGGAATAAAATACTACAAATTGGGTTCAGGGTATACTGCTTGGGTGACAGGTGCACCAAAATCTCAGAAGTCACCACTCAAGAACTTACTCATGTAACCAAACACCACTTGTTCCCCCAAAACCTATGGAAATAAAAAATATATAAAATTAAAAAAAAAAAAAAAACAGAAAAACTATGCCCCTTTTAAGAGAGATATTCAAATCCTCATAAAACAGGAAACAGGCCTAGATCCAGAACCTAAATTGCAACGAGGGTGGCACTGAGCTAACTCTTAAAACCAGCCACTTATTTCCTCTCTGTATTTCCTTATCAGCTCATGAGACTTCAATGCTCCTCTCTCTTTGTTCAGGAAAGGTCTCTGTTTCTCTCATCTCTAAGAGGGCATTTTTTGGGACAGATGTTCAGGAACAGGAGCTCTCTGGGGTCTGTTTTCTGCTGAGAAAACGTGACTCACCTTGAGTTATGGGTCTGTGGGCCCACATGGAAGATGTGGTCCACACATCATACGTGATTTGAAGGTGGGAAAGCCATAGATAGCAGACATTGCTTAGCGATTTTCAATCAAGCGCGTGTAGTAATGTTTCTAGGGTAATTAGATTCATGACCTGCCACAGGGAACAATTTCTTCCACTAACTTATCTGGACTACAGATACAAGCATAAACACTCCAGTGGGGCCTCTAAATTCTGACCCAAACTTGAGCTGATCCGACTTTCATCTCATGCCAGAAGCTGCTTTCTAAATTATGGCAGCTTTCCTGCTTCTACCTTGAAGTAAACAGGCCTCTGGGAGTTTCAACAGCCACTTAAGACTTTTCTATGCATATTTGGACGAAGCAAACAGCAGCTAGTTAAAAAGACAGAGAGAGAGAGAAAGAGAGCAGGAGAAAAGATGAGGGGGTGGGAGGAATAGAGAGAGAGAAAGAACTAAGCTGTCCTCAGCTTCTTGCTCCTATAAATTAATTATCAAAGCCTCTATTAATTATGTTATTCCATTGGATCGACTCAGACAATATTATGCCAGCATATATTTTACATTTTAATATGACACAGGATTGTATTAGTGTATTCCATCAGCTTTGATGGATACCTAGATCTTCAGGGTGTTTTTTTTTCCTGGCCAATAAAGGAAAACCATAAAGGATATTACAAATTTAAATAAGTGTGGGAAGTGTGAAAATCATTTAGAAACCCAAGGAATGGCTATTCACATTGCAAGAGTAGTTCATTAGTGTTCAGCTATTCAGTTGTCTATATTAAAGCTTCTTTTTTCTGCTTTTAAGCAAGCAACTTCTATACCATCTTAATAATACTCTTCAAGGATTTCAAGACACAGTTCAGCCAAGCTGCAAAAGAACCATTAAATGCAGAGATACCTTGTTAGTTCTCCCCCTTACTACTCAACACAGGCAAAGAAAGAAACGAGACCTGAAACGCAAACATATTCTTCACTCTCTCATACCCACACTCTGTGGTTTTCCTGGCACACAGCAGTGCCTGTATAGCCTCATTAATATCTCCCCCTCTTCTAACAAACAAATCTGTTTCAATTAGGATTGTGATATTTGGGCTGTAATCTATTAAATGCATGAAGATGGAGAATGACATAAAAGACGGATTATGGGCCAGTTGCGGTGGCTCACTCCTGTAATCCCAGCACTTTGGGAGACCGAGGCAGATAGATAACCTGAAGTCAGGAGTTTGACACCAGCCTGACCAACATGGTGAAACCCCATCTCTACAAAAAAATACAAAAATTAGCCGGGTGTGGTGGTGCGTGCCTGTAATCACAGCTACTTGGGAGGCTGAGGCAGGAGAATTGCTTGAACTGGGGAGGCAGAGGTTGCAGTGAGCCGAGATTGTGCTACTGCACTCCAGGCTGGGTGACAGAGCAAGACTCCATCTCGAGAGAAAAACAAAACAAAACCAAACCAAAAACTAATTATGCAACAGTAATGCAATTCCTGAAAACAAACGGTGTCGGGGTTCCTTAAGCCTGGCCACCAACTTGGGAGAACACCCCAAATAGATGTCCACCTCCTCTTCTATATACAGGAAGAGTATGGGAGGAAAAGAGATTCAGCTAATATGTATTTATGGAGGGATGATGAATAAGGAAACCATAGTCATAGTCCTGCCCTCCAAAGCTGACCTTCTAGTGGGATCCTGTAGACTTCATAGAAGATTCTCCTTTCTGAATCTGTAAGGAAGGAGGATCCATCCTGGAGAAAAGCAGCAACATCTAAGCTAGGAGAAAAGAGACCAAGGCGCTAGCACAAATATAGGGAGGCCGAGATGGCAATCAATGAGTTGCAGGAAAATGCAAATAATTCAGCTGCACATCAAGACAACCTGACATGGTGCAAATGGTCTCAGGTGAGGAAAACTGACTCATTCATTCATTCCAGAAATATCTGGAGGCTTCTGACGTCCCAGGCACAAATCTAGCTCTTAGGGATAGAGAGATAAACAAGACCCAGTCCCCAGCCCTCATGCAGTTTAGAGTCGACTGGTGGAAAGAGGAAGGGAAAAGATCATTAGGACCATCAACGAGATAATTTCCATGAGTGTGTCATGCTGTGGGTGAAATAAACAGAATAGGCAGAGAAAATAAAGGGGGACAGGAGTAACACCTCTCTGCAATGGTGGCCTTGCAAGAACTAGCATTCATTTGGCTCATTTGAGAAGGGAAAAAATAGAGAACAGAGCTGGTCAATATAGGCACTAATTTTATCTTATTATTTTTTTTTTTTATGGAAAAGAGAAAGGAAAGAATTTCCAGAAGTAGAGCTCCCCTTCTCACCTAGGCACTGTTGTTTACACAGACCTTGAGATAGATCCTCACAACTTCAGCTCCTCTCTCCTGGTTCTCTGCCAGCCCCTCTAAAGTATGAATCAATGATGGTTCTTACTCTGGGTAAAAGTCATAAACATCTGAGTAAACTTCCTGGGGATTCTGTTAATCCAAACTTGAGGACCTCAGGTGCACACAGACCTCAAGGTCCTCTTGCCAACCCTCTCTGGTCTCACCATATGCTTCCTCTCAGCATCACCTCCAGCAGCTGTGAGCTCTAGGCTGCTAACATCTCATAATTTCCTATGACCAACAGTCACGATTTTTCATGACCTACCATACCAACATCTCGTCCCACAGTGGGCAGAACTGCACTCTACATCTGCTGAATCGACAGAGGGAATGCTGACATTCTAGGAGCTATGATTTTGAATGTCCGCGATCCCCTAAGAGTTTAACGTATTTTCTCACCTCCATCTGAATCAGTTACTGTTCAATAAGCCTTTTGTTCAGTGCACATTTGTATAGCAATTTATAGTTGGCAAACCACTTTCATGAAGATTCACATTTTACCAAGCTATTAGGCCATAAATGTTCTCCAAATAAGTTCTATCCTCCCAGCATTGCTGAAGTGCAGGTAAGAGAATCAAATATCTTTCTCCAGTCTTAAAGGTAATGAACAGATAACGTGCTTCTCTTCTGGGGCTGGCTGGATAGAATAAAGTGTCAGCATTCTACATTTTGCCTAACCCAGGAAAGCAGCAAGACACAGCTATTCAAACCTGGAAGAAAAAGACCCAACGCATCAATGTGTATCTAGCACCTACCTCATCTAAGGGATGCTCACAGGCACCTTAACTCTCATCCAATCAGCACCAGCTGCTGAATTTCTGGGGCCCGATGCAAAAATGAAAATGCACATCCCATCACTGAATAATTATTAAGAATTTCAAGATGGTAAAAGCAAAGCATTAAAGCAAACACGGGTACTTCTAAGAACAGAGACCTGTGCCTCTGCACCAAATCCTCCTAGCAAAACTTCAAACTTCCTCATTTTACATAGGAGGCAAGATTAAGTAACTTGTCCAGGGACACACAGCTGGTAAAGGGATCAACAGACATTCAAGCCCAAAGTACACCTGGTCTATTTACTGGCAACACAAGGAGCCACACACATGCATATGCGTGCGCGCACGCACACACATACACACACACACACAGAGAACTTAATTGATTTTACTCCAAAAATTAAGGAGGCCCCCAAAGCGCCCAACAAAATGAGAAACCTTAATGACTTCATGCCCTTTAGAACTGCTAAGTATTTGTTTGCATTTCATTAAATTTGCAAAGTAAAACTTGATTTAAAATTCCAAGGCTCCATTTCAATGATCTGCATTTGGGGCTTCCATGAGATGGTTGAACAAATGAGGTGTGAGGACCCCTTTTCTTTTTTTTTTCCTACTCTGTGAGCCTTGGAATCTTTTAATGAAAAAATTTCGTGGCACATGAATCATTACGTGGTGGGGAGGGGGGGAAATACTAAAACCCGATTGCATTATTGAATTCTAAAACTCCTCCAGATTAGATGAAACTATTTCAGATCTCTAGGGACAACATCCCAACTCGGCCCTTGTGGTTTTAGTTGATAGGCAATCTTTCTCACTATTAGATAAAACAAAGCATGGCAAATGAACTTTACTGTGGATCTCTCCAGCTTTTTTCTAGCTGGGTCTCCCATGCTAACTGTGTCCTGCC
This sequence comes from Papio anubis, assembly GCF_008728515.1. Lineage (NCBI taxonomy): Eukaryota > Metazoa > Chordata > Mammalia > Primates > Cercopithecidae > Papio > Papio anubis. The sequence goes on from NC_044993.1 coordinate 67,811,518, forward strand.
CGTTCTACATTACCAGCATTTTAGAGAACATAGTCACTCGGTGAGGTAGCCTTATTCAAAAGGCATTCATCTACCACGTAGGTGCCAGGCAAGTGGCTCTTGTTGGTCCTAATTTGATAAGGTTTTCCTGCCTTGAAAGTGGTGAGATTCAACCTGAGACTCAAAGAAGAGTGAGCCATCCATGCCAGTAGCTGGGGGATGAGTGTTCCAGGAGGTGGGAGCAGGACAAAATTCTAGGACTAGAATGAGCTTGAGGAATTTCAGAAATAGAAAAGCACAGCAAAATGAACAAGGAAGTACAACCAGCACATTGGCAATTTGTTTGCTTATTTTGAGACGGAGTCTCACTCTGTTGCCCAGGCTGGAGTGCAGTGGCACTATCTTGGCTCACTTCAAACTCCACCTCCCAGGTTCAAGCAATTCCCCTGCCTCAGCCTCCCAAGTAGCTAGGATTACAGGTGCATGCCACCACACTCGGCTAATTTCTCTATTTTAGTAGAGACGGGTTTCACCATGTTGGCCAGGCTGGTGTCGAACTCCTGACCTCAGGTGATCCACCCGCCTTGGCCTCCCAAAGTACAGGGATTACAGGTGTGAGCCACCAGGCCCAGCCTACACCGCCAGTTTAGAAAACAGACTTTGGCTTCTGCCAAAGGGAGGGTCTGAGAACGACAGGAGTGGGTCAGGAAGATCAATTTAAGAGAAGGCTGTAGGAGACCCTTGAGAGTTGGGACTGAAGGCAAGGTCATAGCAATGGACATCACCAGAAGTGGAGGGATTTGATTCTGCATTTTGCAGAATGCTAACCCAGCCTGGGTGCTTGGGACTGGATCTGTTCGGGAAAGGCTTGTGTTAGGTCACAGCTTGGGATCGGAGAAAAGCAACAATGGCCTGTACTTGTGAGAACACAGAATGATAAGGAAGGAAAAGTATGAAAAACAATCACCACCACCAAGAGCAGCCAGCAGAGGACGCAGAGAGAACATTTAGCCAGCAAGACAGACCATCTATGAAAGGAGGATCTGAAGAGGTCCTTTTAGGTAACAGTTGAAGTGGGATGGAAGAGGCCCTTCAAGAAAGTGTTTATCTGGCTCTCTATCCATGCAAATTCTGATTCCGTGGGTGGAAGCTGGGACCTGAGTCTCTACATCTCTAACAAGCTCCCAAGGCGATGCTGATGCAGTGGGTCTACAGATGGCCCTTGGAATGGTGAAACTTTAATGCATGACCAGTGGGAGGAGGTGGTGCTAAGGATGTTGTGGCAAGATAAACATGAACAGCCACGTGACGCCTTGCTTCAGAATCGTCTACCATTTCTTGATGCCTCTGAGATACTAACAGTTATACTGCCCATGTTTCTGCAATTAAGTGGAGTTTGAATCTCCCCTTAAAGCTCAAAACAGTACTTAGAGGATGCTCACTCCTTTCTGTAAGACATGGAGACTCTGGAAGGTTCAGGAAAGGTATAATGAACAACAAAGATGATGATATCACTTTTAAAAAAACAACAGCTTGATTGAGACATAAGTCATATACTGAAAAGTTTGCCCTTTTACTTTTGAATCCTATTCCGTGCCCAGCATCGTCCTAAGGACTTTATATTTTATACTTGTGAAAACAGTCACCTACTCTCTCTAAAAGCAGAAAATGCCAGTATCAGTCGCCACTGGGAAGCCATCCAGAGGAGGGCTTCTCAGCCAAGGCACTGTTTGGTTGTCATAACTGGAGGGGGTTTTACCAGCATCTAGAGCTTCCAACCATCCTGCAATGTACAGGACAGCCCCTGCGATGAAAATCATCTAGCCTCAAATGTCAACAGTGTCGAGGTTGAAAACAGCTGATCTAGAATTCCGGAGGCTCATCTGGACTTACTATCCATTATCACCCATTTAACAGATAAAAACGGAAAGACTCAAATAATATTTTCTTCGGCGTATTTGAAAAAGAAGCATGGATTCCAAAATACCGTGAGCGCCCGAGAAGCTGCTGCTGTGCCAAGCTGAGTCTTTCCTGGCTTCTCCTGCCTCTACCCCCTTCCACAGCACCAGACCCATGGGAATTCAACAACTACTTGCTGTTTTAGGGGTAAAATAAAAGGTCAGAAAGGTGCTTTAAGCTTCGTAAGCGCCCGTAGTTAGAAAACAGCTTGGATCCCCATGTAAAGTCAATTAGCTGGATGCTATCTCTGGCCTTAGATTACCATCTTAACCTCCACCCTGCTACCTTGCAAATAAATGCCTTTGGTCACAGAGGAGTCCCCAGGAGAGTACAGAGCTGGATTAGTGCAAATTCATCCTCAGTCAGGTGAAAAATAAGTCAAAATACCTATCCCAAGAGTGACAGAGTCTTGTCAGGGCCACATACAAACAACAGTAACACCATTAAATTATTTTAATGATTACGAAGTCTGGTTGGCTTCTTTTTTCTTTTTTTCCTTTGCAAACTGTGATTAGTCTATTTTTAAACATATTACTGCTTTTCTCCTCCTGAGGTTTTAAATAATGGACATATGCCACACACCTTGAAAATACTACAGGTAAAGTACAAGAGACTCCCTTTTTCAGGTTAAAAACAAACATTTAGGCTAAGAGGCAATGTGGATAATTTCAACTGGATATGCTAAAGGAAATACAGGATTTTCAGTAATCCCATTACTGCGTATATACTCCCCAAAAAAGAAATCATTTCATTATCAATACACATATGTTCAATGCAGCACTATTCCACAATAGCAAAGACATGGAATCAACATAAATGCCCATCAATGATTGATGGAATAAAGAAAATATGGTATATATACACCATGGAATACTATGCAGTCATTAAAAAGAAGATCATGTCCTTTGCACAGACATGGATGGAGCTGGAGGCCTTTATCTTTAGCAAACTAATTCAGGAACAGAAAACCAAATACTGCGTGTTCTCACTTATAAGTGGGAGCTAAATGATGAGAATACATGGACACACAGAGGGGAACAACACACACGGGGACTTTCCTAGGGTGGAGGGTGGGAAATGGGAGAGGATCAGGAAATACAACTAATGGGTAGTTGGCTTAATACATAGGTGATGAAATAATCTTTACAACAAACCCCCATGACACAAGTTTACCTATGTAACAAACCTGCACTTGTACCCCTGAACTTAACAGTTAAAAAAAGAGATACTATGATTAAAACAATAAAATAAAATGCAGGGTCTTATATCACTGGATTGTAGCCATGATGCCCTGGGCTTCTCTTGGTTCTTCCTAGAGGGAATTCATTTTCCAGAGTACAAATAGACTCCACGGATAAAACAGACCTCAGGTGGACAAACTATATATTCTGCCAAGCACTTGCATGGAAGGGATGATTCACAGTTTGTTCCAACAAATATGTGAAGTCAAATGTTAAGCATCAAAAACATCTATCTGAGCTGTTAGAAATTATGTGGCTATTGTTCAGAGGACTGTGCATAATGGAATATCCATCAAGGCCAAACAAGGACACCTATCTGGCCCCTGCTCATGAGAAAAGCTGGCAGCATCGTGCTTCTCCACGAAAGACTGATGTAGGCAGAAGCTGCAGCGAGAGCCTTGACATGTGTCACCTCCCTTGGCTACAGATGCATTACAAGAAATTACATGGGATGCTATCAGAAAATTGAAAATCCAACGAGTGTTTCACTCAGTTACTGTAATTCTTCAATGCTATTCCGATCTTGTGCAAATTAGAAGCCACTTACAACTCCGAAGGCTGACAGAAGACTGAATGAGGTTTTCATTATGCTTTTAATAGGTTTATTGGGAAATTTCCTATTAAAAGGTACTTGAGGAGAATGATGTGTTAAATCTCTGGATTAAAAGAGATCTTCAAGAGGTAAGCAAAATGGTACCCTAAATTTGCTACGAACCACAAGTAGGATGCCCATCTCTGGATAGGAACAAGACGCCTAATCAATTATCATTAACTGAACATTAAAAATAGAATAATTTTCTAATTATGATCCCAGCACTTATAGTCCATGGCATTCTAATGGACGTAATCTGTAGAGTCTAATTTGTTGATCCATGCTATAGGAATACATGCTTCAGAACTAGTGCAAACCAAAAATGGTAGGTGTGACCACACACAGTGGCTCACACCTGTAATCCCAACATTTTGGGAGGCTGAGGCAGGAGGATCACTGGAGGCCAGGAGTTTGAAACCAGCCTGCACAACATAGGTGTGTGTTTATATATATATATAATAGCTGAGTATGTCAGTGCACACCCGCAGTCCCAGCTACTGAGGAGGCTGATGTGGAAAGATCACTTGAGCCCAGGAGTTTGAGGCTGCAGTGAGCAGGGAATGTACCACTGCACTCCAGCCTAGGCAAAAGAGCAAGACCCCGTCTCTAAAAAACAAAACCAACAAACACGCAAGCGAAAAGTAAAAGTTTCAGGTGCATAGACAGTCTTCTACTTCAGAGTTTGGGAGAAACTTTGAGCTTTCCCACATCACCACCACCAATACTGCTGCCTCCACCATCCTGGAGTCCTTAAAATTGCTTAACAATTGTTCACATTTATATAAGATACATGCAAGATTTGGGGCAATTATCATCCTCCAAGAGAGAACAGAATCACTTGGATGCTTATGGTAAGTGTCCTTTGGCTATAAATAAAGAGGCCACTTCTGAATAGGAAAGGGAAGAACAGCAAGTCTATAGAAACATTTTCCTCCACAAACAAGGACAGCCTTCATTTTGTGAGCATTGGGATCACTTCCCGAAAAGAAACCACAATAATGCATTGTGATTTGATGAAATAATACTTCAGACCATCAATCTAACTTATGAACATAATGGTAAATTAAGATAAAGCACTTCTCATCTGGTACACAAACCCATCTATAATGGCTAAGAATATGTTTCCATTAAAACATTAGGTACAGAAAACTCAGCTCTCAACTCTGTTTCCATGGAAACGTGCAACACTTTTCAAGGCCCTCAATGACAGCTCCTTTCTCTTACATGTTATTCCTGAAGAGCATTTGTAAATAAAAACTTTAAGAGGGAAATCTTTGGATACAGTGTGGCCCAGACACAGAAGTAAGTGGGGCTTACTGGTTTTCACTTCAGCTCCATTATCCCAAATATTTATTTAATGAACTCATGCACTTAACAAATATTAACTATCTACCATGAGCCAAGCTGAAAAAATACTATTACCATGTTCAGGAGCTGGGAGAAAGGAACTAGAATGAAAACGAAAAACTGCTTCAAGAGTAACAGAGGAAGGAAGAGAGGGAAGAGCTCCTTGCAGTCAGAGAACAACAGGGGAATTTTGAGGAAGCCCTGAAAAATGAGTTGAGTTTTAAACGACAGAGACAGTCTACAGACAAAAAGGAGATGGACAGGAGGAGATCTCAGCTACTAACCGTAAGTGAGAGGAAGTGGAAAATATGGAACAATGTAGGAAAAGGCAGTAATCTGATGCAGATGAAGCCAGGGATTAGAGAAGTTAAATGGATTCCTCATTCACTCATTCCTTCATTCACTCATTCATGTAACCAATAAGTACTCACTCTGTTTCTGGCATTCACCTATGTGCTCATCAAAAGGCAGAGTCAGTGTCTTCCTGAAACTTCTCTTCTAGGGGAACTTGGAATGCTTTGATGCTTTTTTTGGCCGGGTGCAGTGGCTCACGCCTGTAATCCCAGCACTTTGAGAGGCCAAGGTGGGCAGATCACAACGTCAGGAGATGGAGACCATCCTGGCTAATATGATGAAACCCCATCTCTACTAAAAATATAAAAAATTAGCCAGGCGTGGGGGTGGGCGCCTGTAGTCCCAGCCACTCGGGAGGCTGGGGCAGGAGAATGGCGTGAACTCAGGAGGCAGAGCTTGCAGTGAGCTGAGATTGTGCTACCGCACTCCAGCCTGGGCAACAGAGCGAGACTCCATCTCAAAAATTAATAGTAAATAAAAATAAAAAAAGAAAACAGGTTATCACATATATATCATCTGCTCTCATCAACACCATCTTTGAAGAGCTTTAAAGATACATCTGCTAAGAGAGAATGATCGAATTCTATTCAATTATTTCCTTTGTCTGCCCTTTTCTGCTTTCTTCCTCCTGAGCGGGGAGAATCATGGACATGGCATTTGGATAAAAATGGAGAACACGACAGAAGAAGGAGAAACAAAAAAAGACCCATAAGGAGAAATCAAGAAAAAAACGACCGAGAAAGAGAAAGAGTGAGGAAGACAGCAAAAAAGAGAGGCTGGTGGAGAAAAGGTGGCATGGCCAAGCCAATCTACATCGTGAACAATCACAGAGGAGAGGAGAAAACTGTTATATGGGTGCTGATAATTTGGGGGATAAATTTTGCACTTCTTCATTGTATTTTTTTGTTTCAAACACCATGCAGAGCCTGAGACCAGTGGGCTCTTGGGATTGAGCAGAGTAATAGTATCTTTTTTTTTTTTGAGGCGGAGTCTCGCTCTGTCGCCCAGGCTGGAGTGCAGTGGCCGAATCTCAGCTCACTGCAAACTCCGCCCCCCGGGTTCTCGCCATTCTCCTGCCTCAGTCTCCCGAGTAGCTGGGACTACAGGCGCCCGCCACCTCACCTGGCTAATTTTTTGTATTTTTAGTAGAGACGGGGTTTCACCATGTTAGCCAGGATGGTCTCGATCTCCTGACCTTGTGATCTGCCCGTCTCGGGCTCCCAAGGTGCTGGGATTACAGGTTTGAGCCACCGCACCCGGCCCAGAGTAATAGTATCTTAAATACAAACGCGTGACTCTCTTCCGGGTGACCTGGGCTGACCTGGCAGGTTGTAAGAGATCTTACTCTTGGAGCGAGTGGTCAAAAGTCTCCTGGAGCATTCCAGATGGAGAAAGTGAGTTGGGCAAGACCACACAGCCAGAAAGCAGCAGAGCTGGGATCTCACCTGGGTCTGCACAATGCAGAATTCTGTGTTTCTGGCCGCTTATACTTTATTACTTCCTGAAACGATTGTATCACTCAGGAAAATAACAGTTGCCTCGTGCTTAGTTGCCCTGAAAGCTACTGATTTCAATGTGCAGAAAGGGGATGTCCTTGGATTCAGTCCTCAGGACTCTGGTCCCTACTAAAGACATAAAGCTTTAATTCATATACAGCTCACATAGCAGAGCCTGGGACACAATACTGTGCAAAACTGCTACCAATAACAACAGCAGTGATAATAACAACACTAATAACTATATATAATAATAATAATAGTAATGGCAGATAACACACTCCAAGATGGTGCCCCACAATCTCTGCCTCCTGATGTTCACACATTTGTATGACTCCCTCCTCTTGAGCGTGGGCAAGTCCTGTAATTTGCTTCTAACCAATAAAATATAGCCCAGGTGATTGGATGCTGCTCCTTTATTTATTTATTTATTTATTTATTTGAGACAGTGTCTCACTCTGTCGCCCAGGCTGGAGTGCAGGAGCGCAATCTCGGCTCACTACAACCTCTGCCTGCCGGGTTCCAGCAATTCTCCTGCCTCAGCCTCCCAAGTACCTGGGACTACAGGTGCATACCACCAAGCCAGGCTAATTTTTTATATTTTTAGTAGAGACAGGTTTTCACTGTGTGAGCCAGGATGGTCTGGATCTCCTGACCTCATGATCCACCTGCCTCAGCCTCCCAAAGTGCTGGGATTACAGGCGTGAGTCACCTTGGTGCTCCTATTATTATGTTATCTGACATAAGATTCCGTCTTGCTAGCAGATTTGCCCTGGTCCTTCTCTCTCCCCTTCCTGGCTTTAAAGAGACAAACCTGCCACAAATCCTATTACTGCAAGGAACTGAACATTGCCACACGAGCAGGGAAGCGGATCTATACCAGTTAAGCCACCATATGTGAACCCAACCAGGCTGACACATTGACTTCAGCCTTATGAGCCTCTAAAGATGTTAAAACAGTAATGGTATCGGGACTGGTTACCTATGTTACATATGACCCAATACAAAATAAAAATGTGGGACCCCCTTGTTCAAAATGATTTAGAGTTGCCAGAAAGGCAACAGCAGAACATCAAACCAAGTGCAGGGCCCAGCTGGGCACAGGCCCAGACTGCACACCCATCGAACGGGCCCTGAATCATATGTTGTTAATTTAATACCAATAGGAAAAGTAGAACTAGAATACAAATGCAGGTTGGTTTGACATCAAGGATCAAAAATACAGCTAAGGATTAAACAAATAACCTGTGAGGCCACTAGCCACACCCCCTAGGATCAAAGCTTTGCTCTAGTCCTGATAAGCGTGATCATGATGGAAAAGATACTTAACATAACTGAACCTCAGTTTATTTGCGTATAAAATGGAGATAACTGTTTGTACATCAAAATGCTGTGAAGGCCTGGTGTAGGGGTTCATGTCTGTAATCCCAACACTTTGGGAGATTGAGGCAGGAGAATTACTGGAGCCCTGGAGTTTCAAGACCAGCCTGGAAAACATAGTGGGACCCTGTCTCTACAAAAAATTTTAAAAATTAGCCAAGTGTGATGGTGCACACCTCCAACTACTTGGGAGGCTGAGGTGGAAGGGTTACTTGAGCCCCACAAGCTGAGGCTGTAGTAAGCCATGATTGTGCCACTTCATTCCAGCCTGGGCAACAGAGTCAGACCCTGTCAAAAACAAAAACAATAAACAAAAATAAGAACAACAACAACACAAACACAAAACAATGACCAGGGACAGTGGCTCATGCCTCTAATCCCAGCACTTTGAGAGGCCAAGGTGGGTGGATAATCTGAGGTCAGGAGTTCGAGACCAGCCTGGTCAGCATGGTGAAACCCCGTCTCTACTAAAAATACAAAAAATTACCCAGGCCTGGTGGCGGGCGCCTGTAATCTGAGCTACTCAGGAGGCTGAGGCAGGAGAATTGCGTGAACCCAGGAGAAGGCAGTGGCAGTGAGCTGGGATCACACCACTGCACTCCAGCCTGGACGATAAGAGCAAAACTCCGTCCCAAAACAAAACAAAACAAATAGAAAAACAAAAATGCTGTGAAAGAGAAATAATATATGTTAAGAAGTTAGATCAGCATCTGGCACATAGTAGGAATTCAATAAACGGCAGATATCTTTATCAACTTAACACCACTGGATATTTTCTATCTAATTATTTACCACTGACAAAATTTGTATGCATCTATGGCAGCTTTAGCAGATTCAGAAAATAATCATCTATTGATGTGATTCATGAAAGTACCTGGATAGAGGAAATATGATAGATTAGATTCTTGAAAACGTCTCGGATCAGAAGCAAAACAAAAAAGCAAGTTGGGAGTTTCCAACAGTGGAGGGGTGATAATTAACAACTCAATTAAAAAAGGCAAATTAAACTTTATGGTTCGTTATCCTCCACTGCTTGGTAAATTGTTTTGCTAGGAAAATGATTAAAAATGATCATTTCACAAAACTGAAATAGCTTCCAAGGAACACAACTATTTTTCAATATTATACAAAGGGTTTCACAGCAAAATAAACTTACTTGATTAAAAGGAACAGCACTTCTCTGTGTATGGAAAGCCAGCAGTACAAATGTTGGCTTGTGATGCATTAGGAATTTTGGGGGGCTGTAGGAGAATTTTGAAGAGAAACATTTCCTTATGAATAAAACACATCATCATTTCCTTTTGTGCATTTTGTCTTTGTGGGCCCCATAAAGGTTTTTCTGGAATATTACTTGCAAAGGTATAATTTCCATTAAATTAGTTTAGACTTGAGCTCTGAAGAAATGCACAGAACTCAGGCATTCATAATAATAGTTTCTAGGAAATCTACAATATGGTCAGAAAAGAGACATCATCAAAGAGGAAGCACAAGCCCTTATCACTGCAATTCTCCATGCTTTCTTTTTTTCTGTAATTGCATCAGTATGTCTCAACTTGTTTCCTACTCTGGAATACCTGAGATATATGGCTAAGACCAATCTGGAATAGGGCTCGACTGGGATTACAGGATGCCTTGGGGGAAGGTTATATCAAAGGCAAAGTCAAGCCTGAACCAAGGCGAGCCAGCATGGTAGTGGCCCTGCTGGAGGAGGGCAGGATATAGGAAACAAGTGCATATCACCTCCGAATCTCCAGGTCTTACTTTCAGAAGACTTCCTCTGATAGATGTATCATCATGAACTTAGCAATCGTCTAACACAGTACCTTAAATAAATGTCAAAAAGGTCAAAACAGGCCAGGCACGGTGGCTCAAGCCTGTAATCCCAGTACTTTGGGAGGACAAGGCGGGCAGATCACTTGAGGTCAGGAGTTCAAGACCAGCCTGGCCAACATGGTGAAAATCCAACTCTACTAAAAATTCAAAAATTAGCCATGTGTGATGGCAGGCACCTATAGTCCCAGCTACTGGGCAGGCTGAGGCAGGAGAATCACATGAGCCTGGCAGGCGGAGGTTGCCGTGAGCTGAAATCATGCCACTGCACTCCAGCCTGGGCAAGAGAGCAAGACTCTGTCTCAAAAAAAAAAAAAAAAAAAAAAAAAAAAAAAAAGTCAAAACAAGTGTCATCAGCCACAATTGAGATTTTGTTGTTTAAATCTACTCCCACTTTTTATTCCTTATTATTAGCCACTGTTCTATTACCTATTAGTCTTCATGTTTTTTTTCCCCCAGATATCTTGATTTACCCACACTTAAACACAATGATTTCTTTTAAGTGGTACTTTCAAACTCTAAATATACAGATTAATGTTTTCATCCAAATATCCAATGAATACCCCCCATATTCACATATGACCCTGTTGAATCTGTGATCCCTCCCATTTGCTTTAAAATGATGATGGGATTCAGGACAACTGGCAAATTTTATATACTCCCACCACTCTTCCTCATTAAAACAAGCTAAATGCAAAATGTAAAAAATAATGATAATACCTGCACTAAATTATATGGTACCCTGTCATCTCATCCTTTTATCAGAATGAAGCCTAAAGAGTTTCAAAGTAGAGCCAATGCTTTCCAATAGAAAACAACGAGATATTTTAATGCCCGTTCTGAAAACCTCTTCTGTGGGTGCACTGGAATGTCGTCTATATTTTGCTGTTTAGGACCCATTTCTGAATGCTTAGCCAGTCAGAATGGAAGCATGGCTTCTGAAAACCTATCATGGCCTGTCTGAGGTAAGATGCTAGAGAATGGATCCCTCACCAAAAAAAACATACTCTGAGTTCAAGCACAAAGATTGCTGGGCCACAGGGGGCGCTGACAGTTCACAGTTAGTCGCCTTCACCCACTTCCTGCCTGTCCCAGCCCATACCTTCTGAGTAGGGCAGAACTAATGTCATGTCTTTGGTGCCTACCACTCTTGAGAAAGCTTTGGGCTTCCCTGAGCTCACGGGACCAGGCAGATTTATTATGCCTCCCTGGATGGTAGGGAGCTAGTACAATACTCCTAACAAGACATTCATTTACACAAGATTATTTGTTGAGTGGATATCCATCAGATACTGTAATCGGTTCTTGGGGTGCAAGATTACACTGAAACCAGACAAATCCTCTTTATCTGGTGCTTGTAGACGTGAATCAAATAGCCATAAAACTGCACGTAAAACTGTGACCACACTATCTGCTGCAAACAAGGGGTGCTGAATACAAAAGAAATTAGGCTGGGCGTGGTGGCTCACGCCTGTAATCCCAACACTTTGGGAGGCCAAGGTGGGTGGACCACCTGAGGTCAGGAGTTTGAGACCAGTCTGGCCAACATGGTGAAACCCTATCTCTACTAAAAATACAAAAATTAGCCAGGCATGGTGGCACACACCTGTAATCTCAGATACCTGGGGGGCTGAGGCAGGAGAATTGCTTGAACTCAGGAGGCAGAGGTTGCACTGAACCGAGACTGTGCCATTGCACTCGACCCTGGGTGACAGAACGAGACTCCACTTCCAAAAAAAAAGAAAGAAAGAAATTAACTATAAATTATGTAAAAGAGGAATGTCTCCTACTTTAAGCTGGGGTCTAAACAGTAATTTAGAAGTAGACTAGGAAAGCAAACGTGTGTGTGTGTGTGTGTGTGTCTGTGTGTGTGTGTGTGTACTATGGCTTGGGGCACATGAGGCATGCAGCACAGCACAGGCAAAGACCCTGTGGCAGAATAAACCAGCGTATGTTTCAGCAACTGTAAGGAATAACTCTGACTACAAGGTGTGAGCAAGGTGAAGATGCAGAGACAGCATCCTATGTACCACATTAAAGACTTCGGTCTTTTTTTTTTTTTTTTTTTGAGACGGAGTCTTGCTCTGTCGCCCAGGCTGGAGTGCAGTGGCGCAATCTCGGCTCACTGCAAGCTCCGCCTCCCGGGTTCACGCCATTCTCCTGCCTCAGCCTCCCGAGTAGCTGGGACTACAGGTGCCCGCCGCTGCGCCCGGCTAATTTTTTCTATTTTTAGTAGAGACGGAGTTTCACCATGGTCTTGATCTCCTGACCTTGTGATCCGCCCGCCTCGGCCTCCCAAAGTGCTGGGATTACAGGCGTGAGCCACCGCGCCCGGCCAAGACTTCGGTCTTTATTCAAAGAGCAATGTGAAACCACCAAAGGGTTTTAGGTAGGGAGTGAAATAAGACATGGATTTTAAACAGATCTCCCCTGACTTCAGTGAAAGAACTAATGGGGAGGGATAACAGTAAATGTAGCATGATCATGGGACTCAAGGCAGGGTTGACTGACACTAACTTAAATCAGGGTGGTGCACTGGGCATGATGCCATCCCAAGAGGCAGGGAATATAAGTGGCAGAAGCATTTCATTTATTTATTCATTCAGAACCCCCTATTTAGTGCCACCCACATGCCTGATCAGCACTAAAAATGAAGAATGCACGCTCTGCCTCTGAAGTCCACATGCTAGAGACAGCAACGTGGAAGCCAGTATCAGGCAAGCGAGGAAGATGGCACAATCAACTCTGCAGGGCAGGGGAGCAATCAGGGGACTCTTGTCAGCACAGGAGATGCTAGATGTAGCAATTGATATAATGGTCTGTCTTATAGAGAGCCCCAAGAGAACTGAGCCCCAGCATCACGGAAGTTTTCTCTTCCGTCCAGATACCTCCAGAGAAGACATTTTTAAAATGACATGCAGACTAATAATCTGCATCCTTTGAGGCAGTCTCTCAGAAAAAAATTACATGACATAATACACAGCAGAGACCTTTTGAAAAGCAATAGCTTTTTTTTTTTTTTTTTTTTTTTTTTTTTTTGAGACACTGTCTCGCTCTGTTGCCCAGGATGGAGTGCAGTGGTATGATCTTGGCTCACTGCAACCTCCACCTCCAAGATTCAAGCAATCTCCTGCCTCAGCCTCCCGAGTAGCTGGGATTACAGGCACACGCCACCACGCCTGGCTAATTTTTGTATTTTTAGTAGAGATGGGGTTTTGCCATGTTGGCCAAGTTGGTCTCGAACTCCTGATCTCAGGTGATCTACTGACCTCGGCCTCCCAAAGTGCTGGGATTACAGGCATGAGCCACCATGCCTGGCAAGCAATAGTCTTCTATTGTCCATACATATCTGATGTATTGGTATGTTCATGTTCATATCCGTATGTATGTTGTTCTTTGACTCTATTATTATTATTTTCATTATTATTTTGAGACTGAGTCTTGCTCTGTTGCCCAGGCTGGAGTGCAGTGGCATGATCTCAGCTCACGGCAACTTCTGCCTCCTGGGTTCAAGTGATTCTCCTGCCTTAGCCTCCCGAGTAGCTGGGATTACATGCGCACACCACCACACCCAGCTAATTTTTGTATTTTTAGTAGACACGGGGTTTTCCCATGTTGGCCAGGCCTGTCTTGAACTCCTGACCTAGTGATCCACCCACCTCATCCTCCCAAAGTGCTGGGATATAATTTATTTTTACATAGTTAAAGAAAGAGATCTCACTTTTTCCTCCCAAATATACAGTCACTTTTCCTTCCTCTGTTAACTCACAGTCCATGCCACTTTCGCTTATTTGAAATGGTGCCTCTTTACTAGCTTCACATGTAGTCCTCCTGGACTACATGCCCCAGCGAGTAACTGAACTTATTCCAGTGGGTACTATACTGGTCAGGAGGGAAAAGGCTATGCCATACCAACGAATGACTCCAAGACTTCGATAAATGAACGCAACAAACATCAATTTCCTGCTCAAATAAAACTAGCTCAGGAATTCAAGCTGTTTCATTTCACCCCTGTGGTAACTGTATGTGTGGTATCTCCATGCTGTGGTAACTGCATCATGCACTCCCATGATTCTATACTAGAAGAAACAATGGACAAGTCATACATTTCAGTGAGCAAAACTAGTCACAGAGCTCCACCTAACTGCAAGGGTGCTGGAAATAGAGAAGAGCCAAGGGAATATTTGCTGAGCATTGATGTTGCTGCCAAAAGTGTCCCCATGATTGTGAAATCTTAAAGTCACATACCATCCATGGGGAAAAAGTTTCCAGGGCAATAAGACATTTTCTTCTCCCTCAGTTGGTGGTTAAAAGCTGGTATAAAGTACATATGGCTCCTTTGTGAACTAAAGCGTGTTAAGTTTCTATTTGGCACAATAAAATAATCATACTAAACAATATATGCTCCTAAAAGCTAATTAAAGAGCAAGCTCAAATCATCATGAAGGCAGATCAGTTTTAAGTAAAGCTTCTTAAGTGTCATTATCCGCCAGACGTGCATGCAAAGTGTTTTGTGAATTTTTCCTTCATCCTATCTTTAACCTCTCAAACAGCCGCCTACAGAGAGCCAGAGAGTGGCAGGAAAATGTGTTAACAACGCCAGCACATGTGAGCCTCTCCACATTTATGAAGGATGATTACATAACTATGATGAGAAGGAACTTTTCTCACTTTCCAAGGAAGGCCAGTGGGGAGGAAATGGGCTTTTATAACTCCAGAGTGATTCAATTAGATTAGTCAGTAAAATACCTTTATGACCAAAGAGAGTAGCGACATGTTGATATGGTGAATCTTGAAAGGAGCAATTCTGCACCTTCTGTCTACACAGTTTTATATACTTGAGAGTCATCTGGGGAGTGGAATAGATTGGAGATGCTTCCCTCTTTTCCAGATGTTCTGGATCAGAGTCTCAGAGGGTGAGTTTCAGAAGCTGCATTTAAACAAATGACTCTAGAGCAAGAGGTAGTAAGTGTTCTAGAAAGGGCTAGATCATAAATATTTTAGGCTTTTTCTGCCATACAGTATCTCCACTACTCAACTGTGTTATCGAAGTGCAAAAGCAGCCATTGACAATATGTAGATAAATCAGTACGGCAAAGTACCAATAACATTTTGTTTACCAAAACAGGTGGCGACACACGAGGCTTAGGCTCATAAAGATCTGAAGACTTCTGGTAAATGTGTACACACATATAACTAACACTCCAATCAAACACAGAGTATTTCCATCACCCCAGGTAGTCCTCTGGTGCCCCTTCCTAGTTAGAACCCAAAGCTCTAAAGCAATGAGTGTTCTGAACTTTCTCACCATAAATTTGGTTTTTTTTTTCTATTCTTGGGCATCATATAAATGGAAACATAGAGTATGCATGCCTGTCTGGCCTCTTGTGTTCTTTATGATATATATGAGATTCATCCACATCAGTGCATACATCACTGCTGATCTGGTTATGAATGTTTTTTCAATCAGAGAGAGTTGTTGATTGCAAATTTGTCTACAACTATGACTGCAGATTTGTCTATTACTGGCTTTAGTTTTGTCAACTTCTGCTTCATGTATTTTGAAGCTGTTTATTAGTGGCATACATATTTAGGGTTGTTATATCTTCCTCATGAATGAAGCATTTGAACATTATGAAATGTCTCTTTTCCTCTTTGGTAATACATCTTGTCCAGAAGTCAACTTTGACAGTAATACAGACACACCAACTTTCTTATCCTTACTATTCATGTGGGATATAGGTTTCCACTCTTTTACTCAATGTAACTGTGTCTCTGTATTTCTGACGAGTCTCTTGTAGTCAGCAAATAACTGGTTCTCACTTTTTATTACAGTCTGACAATCTCTGCTCTTTAAGTGGAGTGTTTAGTCCACTTGCACTTGGTGAAATTATTTCTATGGTTGTGTTTCAAGCTTTTGCATTCTAGTTTTCACATCCATATGTTTAGTTTTATTTCTTGACTTCCTTTTTAATAAGCAAATCCTTTTTGCATTACATATACATTTATGTTTAAAGCTATATTCTATTCATTTTTAGGCACTGTAGGATAAACAATATGTATCCACAACTTATCAGAATCTTTTTAGAGTTCATATTATGTAGCTTCTGTTAAAATATAAAAACCATAATATAATAAAATTGTATTTCCTACTCAGCATCATAAATTTGCATAGTCGTAAATTTTACTACATACTTAACAAACCCAAGAATAAAACTGTATCATTTTTATTTTAAAGTATGTTTTTTCCAAGTAAATTAAGTGACAGCATATACATTCATAGTTACCTATGTGTCTACCATTTCAACTATTTTTACTTCTTTATATCAGAGCTTCTTTCTGCTCTCATTTCTTTTCATCTTTGATTATGTCCCTTGCATTTCTTGTGCTGCTGACCCATTTCCTCTACTGTCCTTTAGATTAAAATGTGTTTATTTCACCTAATTTTTAAGA
Source organism: Papio anubis (assembly GCF_008728515.1). Taxonomy (NCBI): domain Eukaryota; kingdom Metazoa; phylum Chordata; class Mammalia; order Primates; family Cercopithecidae; genus Papio; species Papio anubis. The sequence continues at coordinate 67,828,149 of NC_044993.1, forward strand.
ATATTTTTGCCAGTCATATAATTCTGTGTTGACAGTGTTTTTTTGTTTCTTTCTGAACTTTAAAGATGTCATATGATTGTCTTCTGGTCTCCACAGTTTCTACGAGAAATCAGTTATCATTTGTACCATTCATCCCCTGCATTTTATATTTTCTTTTTCATTGGTTGTTTTCAATATTATCTCACTATCTTTTTTTTTTTTCATCAGTATGACTGATGTCTGAGTCTAGGTCTTTTTTTTTTTTTTTGAGATGGTGTCTCGCTCTGTTGCCCAGGCTGGAGTGCAGTGGCATGATCTCAGCTCACTGCAAGCTCCACCTCCCAAGTTCATGCCATTCTCCTGCCTCAGCCTCCCGAGTAGCTGGAACTACAGGCACCTGCCACCACGTCCGACTAACTTTTTGTATTTTTAGTACAGGCAGGGTTTCACCGTGTTAGCCAGGATGGTTTCGATCTCCTGACGTCGTGATCCACCCACCTCCCAAAGTGCTAGGACTACAGGCACAAGCCACTGCGCCCAGCATCTTTTTTTTTTTTTTTTTTTTAACTCAACCTGTATTTAATCTGATCTGCTGATCTTCTTGGACCTGTAAATGGATGTTTTTTTATTAACTTTGGAAATTTTTCACCATTCTCTTCAGCTGTTTTTTCTATCCTATTCTCTCTCTCCTCCCTCCCTTTGTGCTTTCAATTACACATATATCAAACCACTTGATATTCTCCCACAGATCTCTGTTTATTTTACTACCTTTGTTTCCTTTTGTATTCTTCAGATTGAATACTTTTTTGTTCTGTCTTCAAATTCACTAGTCCTTTCTTCTATAGTCTTCAATCTAGTGTTAAACTGTTCAAAAGTGCCTTGCTTATTTCAAATATTTTACATTTCCTTTCTAAACTTTCCATTTGATTCCTTTTTATGATTTCCATTTTTTTTTCCTGGTATCCCTTGTTTATTCATTTAAGTGACACAATCGTCTCTTTAACTCTTGAACATATTTACATTCGTTGTTTTAAAGTCATTTCTGATTATTCTAATATCCATGACACATCAGGGTCTGTTTCTGTCTCCTTTATTTTATATCTTGCTATAGGTCACATGACCCTGTTTATTCATAATGCTTAATAAATTTTGTGGTATGTTGAACAAGATGCATAACGCATTACAGAAATCCAGATTGTGCTAATAATGCTTTCTTTTGAAAGGTGCTGAGTTTTGTTCATGTAAGTGGTGAAATGACTAGAGTGTCATTTTGATCCTGTTGTGCTAGGTTTTACTCTTTGTCACATGGGTCTATTTCCAGCTTGAACTTAGTCATCAGGCATGGTCTTATTCTAGTGGAACTGGAACTTAGTCCTCAGCATGGACATTCTGGGGTTTCAACTGATTGCACAAGGTATTGCATAAGGTCTCCCAACTCTGGGTTGCTTGGATTGCAAGTGTCCCAGCACTGCACAGATTCTTGTTTTACTATCTGACTCTGAACCCTGTGTCAACTGATCTCTGATCTCTGGTGAAGTCCGTCACCTTGTGCATGGACAGTCAGCCAAGGACCAGCTGTAAAATTCCATGCAGACTAATGAGCATTCCCCCTGCACATATTCCTCTTTTGCACCAACTGACCTCAAAACCATTCCACTTCAGAATCCCAACTCTAGTCTTCAAATCTTCAGCTCAGTGAGAATGTCACTGTGCTTGGCACCACCTACCTGCCTTGCAGCAGAAAAGGGCTCCTGGACAGAAAGCCAGGGCTTTCATGAGGATCAGCTTAGGTATCTCCCTTCTCTCCAGGATCACGGAGCTGCCTTTTCATCAATGCTCAAAAAGAGTAGCCTTATATATTTTATTGCTTTCAGTATGAGGACCAACCTGGTACACAGTACTATATTGACGAGAAGTCTTCTTAGATAGATACTTTTAAAATAAAAAGACAACGGCAGCATCAAGGTTGAATACATAGAAGTCCTCTTTAGAGTATTACAAATAAAAACATAACGCATGGTGCATCAAGGTTGACACAGTCTTCTTAGATTAACAATGGAACAAAAACATAACGAAGGCATCAAGGTTGGATTGAAGTCTTCTTAGAGTATACGCAAATAAAAACATAACTTGTTAGCATCAGGTTGGATTGTTATAGTAGTCCTCTTTATAATACGGGTAAAATAAAAACATAACGTAAGGTATCAAGGTTGGACACAGAAGTCTTCTTAGAGTAATACGGTAAAATAAAAACATAACATAAGGTATCATGGCTGGACACAGAAGTCTTCTTAGAGTAATACGGTAAAATAAAAACATAATGTAAGGTATACACGATTCTAAATTTTCTAATAGCTGCATTTTATTTAAAAAGTGAAAACAAATAAATGAAATTGATTAAATAATATGTTGAATTTAACCCAATACATCAAAAGATTATTATTTTATTGCGTAATTGGTACAAAAATTATCGAGATATTTTATATTTATTTTCATAGTAACTCTTCAAATGTGTGCATTTTATAGATATGCCTCAATTTCATCTAGCTACATTTCAAGTATTCAGAAGTATTGAGAAGTCACATACGGCTAGTGACTTCACAGTGTAGCTCCAGATACCTTTAAGCACATTAAAATTTGAGAAACACTAGACTCGAGAGGTTTTCAGATACATTTCTAGCACCCCCAAGAATATTAATCAATGCACGCTTCCCTTATTCAATTCTCTGAAGTGAGAAAATGCTCAGGTCAAAAACTTCCCTTTTCTCCATCAAAAATACAGAAAAAAATTTTTTTTTTTGGTTTTACAAATGCAAAGCAAAGTAGCTGTTACAAAAGTAGCAAGTCAATGTCACTCAACTGAGAATCTGTTATTAACATCCCATCTCTCCCTGAGTGTTGAACATTTATTTAATGGTGTGACCTTTCTTAGGTCTTGATTTCTAAATCTATGACGTGAACAAAGTCATAAACCGTCCTTGCTGGGATGCAGCGTGGTTTAAAATTGACTGGAGAACAGAATTATGTGAAAAGGTCCTACATGAATCTTCTTTAGAGGTTTACCACCACCTAACCTGCAATTCATTTCTGCAAGGTCAACTTAATTCTCACTTTTGGAATTCAAAGCTACGTGTTTCTAAGGCCCACAGACACATCACTTCACATCTTTCAAATCCCTGCCTTGCCTACCTCAGGGCTTGGCATATAATGCTCAAACATTCCTTGAATTAAAAGGCCCAAATGAACAGAGGGCAATTTTTTTTTTAATTAATGGCAACTGGAGCCGGTGCCTCAATAAGGTGAAACAGGAGAAAAACAATACAGAAAAAAAACTTTCTTTAAAAAGAGAGAGATAAAACAATCTGAGATATGGAAGAGCTTTGTTTGGCTTTTTAAACCCAACCCATTGACTCCATCTAAGGCAGCCCTCCTCATTACTCTCTTACTCCATTCAAGCCATGTTGATGTCCTTCCAGTTTCTCCAACAGGTCAAACTTGTTCCTGAGGCCTCTGCACTTGCTGTTACCTCTGTCTGAGATGTTCTTCCTGTAGCTGTGGGCCCAGCTTGATTCCTTCCCCCTCTCTAAACTTTAGTGGAAACACCGTCTTTTTGGGGAGCTTTTCCCAACCGTTCTATCTCGATGAACCCCTCCTTGTTTTCTATCTCACAACCACATTGATTTTTTTTCCTAGTACCTGGCATAAGGCATAACCTGTTTCTGAGCTGTTTGCTTCTTTGTAACGTGGCTTCTCAGGAGAGTGTAAGCCCCATGAGGGCAGGACCATTGTTTTTAGTGTCTTTTCCTTCCTCCAGCTCCTAGCTCTAGTAGACCCTTGAGATACATACATGTTGACTATTATGTGAATGTTATGCCTTTGGGTTTTAGAGACTTCTGGTATAAAAAAGAACAAAACCTGCTCTAATGAAAACCAGGGGAGGAGCCAGGCCCCCAGAACATACATATTAAGTAAAGAGAGGCATCCCATCATACCTGACCTGGTAGCATGCACATAAATGCTGACTTGGATTACAGTCTGAAGCCACATGGAAGATAGTTTGGAACTTGAGTCTACCATGTACTATGTCTGTGATCTTGGGCATATTACATAACTGTCTTTGTCTGATTCCTTCTCCTAAAATGGGACACTGGAAGTACCTACTTCACAGAGTTGTAAAATTTAAATTAAAAAAAAAGAAACACCAGACTTGGCATATAGTAAACATTCAGTGCATGGCCACTATTAGCTATGTTGACTGCCAGAAAGTAAATTTCATGGCACCAGCAGGAAGGTAAGAGAGGGCTAATACCAATGGCCTGCGAAGGTGAGGTCACCGTTGCTCGATGTGTTGGCACTCTTGACTATCATCTGGAAACTTTGAATGAAGTCGCTCTCATTTGTGGGTGAATTTTCCTTTTTTGGTGTAATTCTCCATTACATTTCAAATGGGTTATTTAATCCCTAGGATTTGATTTCCTGGCTGAAGTGGAAACGAAAATGCAAGTAAATACCATATTGGAAATCTGACTGTTCAATGAATCACAGAATTCTTTTCTCATTTGTCATAGGAAAGGATGAAGTTCAAGTTGTTAATAAGACAATCAGACTAAGCTCCTTGAGAAGCAATTATTATGGAAGACTATCCCCCCGTTCCTTATAGCTTTACCATTTTAATACTGAAAGGTATTTAACTGGAAATCACTTTTTTAAATAGCAGTCTCATAATCCTTCAGAAATCTCTCCCCGGCAGTATCAGTAGGAAGGTTTGTACATCTCACAATACAATGGGGAGGAAAATAGCCTACCAACCCTTTGCCACGGATCTGTGAGAACATCCCACAGAGAGCCAGCCGCAGATGGTAATTGCATTACTCTACTTCCTACAAATCCTGATCAACCAGAACCATCCATCCAGGTTAGGCACACGTTGCTGTTGACCGCGAGCAGCTCCCATGGCCTTTTCACCCTGGATTCAGAACCTACGATGAGGCTGCATCTGCTGTGGGTGCACGTTTCCCATGAATTTAATCCTTGACCAACGAGAAGTGCACTCCGGGCATATGGCATTCACATTGTTTAACTCTCCAAGGGTTATCCTCAGTTTAGGGCCTCTCGTAAAACATCCAAGTGCAAATGCATATGAGGCTGATCCTGGAAGGCCTCGCCACGTACTCAAAGCAGACAAACAAGATGCTCTCTCCTGGCCCTGGCAAACACGAGCATCCCCAACACCTATTCTATTGCTTTCCCTATCTCAACAGGGGAGACAAACGCCCTCTTAAGAAGACCCACCTCTTCTTCTCCTCCGTCTAGTGACTTCTATTTATACTTTCATATAAGAAAAACACATTGTAATCATTGTAGGGAGCTTAAGGATCTGGGGGCTGGTCAAAGAAAAAGATATGACTGAAAAAGGAGGCAACACATGCACAGGCAGCTGCACAATGTCCCTTATAGCATGAGACCATCCAGAGGCGTGTGTGAGCAAGTCATCATCCAGCGTTGGATGTAAGAGGAAGGGAACCCTGAGGAGGGGATTACTTGTCTAGATGATGTCATTCAGCAGCTCCTTGGGGAGTCTCTGGGTCAAAGGCCTCCAGAGGGGTGGGATAACTTGGGGCCTTGTAACTACAAAGCCCTATCTCACCAAATGGGTAAGGCTGGTGAGGCTTTGTGAAATACGCAAAGCTGGCTGGTTGTAGATGGTTAAAAATCTACTCGTTTGGGATATTTTTAAAAAATAATTGGATGTATTAAAAAATTGAATTGGGGCCAGGCACAGTGACTCATGCCTGTAATCCCAGCATTTTGGGAGGCCAAGGCAGGCAGATCACTTGAGGTCAGGAGTTTGAGACCAGCCTGGCCAACATGGCGAAACCCTGTCTCTACTTAAAAAAAAAAAAAAAAGCTGGGCATGGTGGTGCGTGCCTGTAATCCTCACCACTCAGAAGGCTGAGGTGGGAGGATTGCTTGAACCCTGGAGGCGGAGGTTTCAGTGAGCCAAGATCATGCCACCGCACCCCAGCCTGGGCAACAGAGAAACTGCCTCAAAAAAAAAAAAAAAATTGAACTGGGCAACAGTGGGCTTTCCAGCTACCACGTCTCCGCCTGGAGTGAAGAAATACCCCAGCGTTCAATCCCTAGAGGTCATCATCTTAGGCTCATTTACATTACCATAATCAAATCCCACAATACAAACACAATGACTCCAATAGCAGAGGGTCAGCTCTGAGACAGAGTGAAAACTTTCACTTTGGGGCTATAACTATAAGCTTCTGTAAGGCCCAGGTGCCCAGGGAGACTGAAGACTCCCTTTACAGGGAGCTGGGTGGCACAGGAGAATGTGGACCCAGCATGGACAAACTGTCCAAGATAAAAGGGAATCTAGTTTCAGTTTTCGATGCCAAATACCTCTTAGTAAAATGTGGACAAATAATACAAATTGTGTGGCGCAAACAAAACGCCTAGAGGGGTGAGTTCCAGTCTGCGAGTCACCAGTCTCCAGCCTCTGTCTCACACTTGAGGGCAGCTAGAAACCAGTGAGCTCCCCATGAAGGGAATGCACCTTTCCAGGCAAGCAAGAGTTCATTTTTTTAAGCTGTGTATTCTTTTCTCCTTGTATTTTTTTCTTGTGATATAATATAGCTAACATAAAATTTACCTTTTAGCTATTCTTTTTTTGAGGGAGTCTTGCTCTGTCGCCAGGCAGTGGTACAATCTCAGCCTACTGCAACCTCCTCTTCCCAGGGTCAAGAGATCCCTGTACCTCAGCGTCCTGAGGAGCTGGGATTACAGGCATGTGCCAACACGCTGAGCTAATTTTTCTATATGTTGTAAAGATGGGATTTTGCCATGTTGCCCAGGCTGGTCTTAAAGTCCTGAGCTCAAGTGATCCGCCTGCCTCAGCCTCCCAAAGTGCTTGAATTACTTTTAACTATTTTTAAGTGAATAGTTCAGTGGCGTTTAGTATGTTCACAATGTTATGCAACCATCGCTGCTACCCTTTTCCATAATTTTATCATCTTCCCATACTGACACTCCGAATCCACTAAACACTAACTCCTTATTCCTCCCGCTTCAGCCCCTGGTAACCTCTATTCTACTTTCAGTTTCGATGTATTTGAATACTTTAGCATCCCTAGAAGTGGAACCATATAATATTTGTCCCTTTCTATCTGGTTTCTTTCACTTAGCATAATGTTTGCAAGGTTCATCCCTATTATAGCACATGTCAGAACTTTATTATGGTTTAATGGACAAATGACTTTCCCCTGTATACATGTACCATGTCTTATTTATTCATTTATCCATGGATGGGCATTTGGGTTGTTTCCATCTTTTGGCTATTGCAAATAATGCTGCAATAAACACTGGTATACAAGTATCTGTCCAAGATTCTGTTTCCGATTCCTTTGGGTGTATTCATAGGAATGGAAATGCTGTATCATAAGGCAATTTTAGGTTTAGCCTTTTGAAGGATCTCCTAAAATTTTGTAATGCTTCCAAAGTACCTCCCTGAGTTATGCAAACATTTTCTTCTGATAGCCATGTGTGTTAAAATGCTAATATTCTCCAGAGAACAGCAGTTTATATATTTCCAATAGTTTTTTTTTTTATGGTTTGCTGAAAAATTGTTTTAGTTTTCTACTGGTGGTATTTCAGTCTTTTAAACTAATATCCTTTCTACTTATCCTGAAGCTTATTGGCAGTAGCTTTGGTGCTTTAATCAGAGAGTATATTTTATACACACACACACACACACACACACACACACACACACACAGAGACACACAGGTCACATTCTGCAACCCGGCAGAATGGATGACAAAGGTCCTATGGCTTTTTCTTCCCATTAACTAACAAGATAAAGTTACTCCCTTCCCCTTCAATAAGGGAAGAGCCAGTGAGCCCCAGGGTGCTGACTCAGCATATTGGCCTCCTACTGTCAGTCAATCACTAACCGGGAGCGGATGTCTTAAGGAAGGCCCAGTCAGCACAACATAAGCCCGGATGTGACAAATAGCCCATGCAGGGATGAGGCTCCATGGCAGGGTATTATGTCTTCAGAGATTAACTCGAATGAGAAAGTGGTGAAAATAGCAAAGAAAAGGATTAGGGAATTCATAAAATGCATTTGTTCATTCAATAATTCCCAGCAGGTAGAAAGCTCCTTCAAAAATATGTGTGTGAGTGTGTGTGTGTGTGTGGTGTGTGTGTGTATCTTTTAGAAACAGGTTCTGTTATAAATAACATAAATACACAAATTATTGAGGACTCTTCCCCACTGTCAAGAAGCTCACAGACTAGCAGAGGAGATAATCAGGAGGTTAATTAAAAGAAAAAAAAATAGAAATAACAAAAAGGGCTGGACACAGTGGCTCATGCCTGTAATTCCAGCTTTAGGTCAAGGTGGGCAGATCATTTGAGGCCAGATGTTAGAGACCAGCCTGGCCAACATGGTGAAACCCCATCTCTACTAAAAATACAAAAATTAGCTGGACATGGTGGTGTACGCCTATAGTCCCAGCTACTTGGGAGGCTGAGGCAGGAGAATTGCTTGAACCCAGGAGGCAGGGGTTGCACTAGGCGGAGATCATGCCACTGCACTCCAGCCTGGGTGAGAGAGTGAATGAGACTCCACCTGAAAAATAAAATAAAATAACAAAAAGAGTCATTGAGTACTAACTCTGTCTTAGGCATTTTATAGGTATTGCCTCACTTAATCCCACAGCCATCCTATAAAGATAGGTACCGTTAGTTACTCCTTCTTTTACAGAGGAAGAAACGATCTAAGAGAGATCAATGAACTTGTTCACATTCAGCCAGCTGGTAAATGTAGAAAGCAGACTAGCCCTGATACCCTTGACCTTAACAGCTCCCCACCTGTTAACCACCATGCTACACTAAGCTCCCAAAGGAACAGTTGTCCCCACTGAGTTGAGCCTTAGAAGGATGAGCAGGAATGCTCCCTTGGACAAGGCAGACACAGTGTACAAGCAAATGGAGTGACAAAGTCAAACATGCCAAGAACAAAAGGTTAATGTGGCTGGATCATTCTTGGAGGCTAGGATTTGGGGGTGCTGGGTATCGGCAGTGGCCTGAGATGAAGAGAAGCAGGTAGGATCCAGGATTTCAAGCATCATCATTTTCCCTGGTGTTTCTCCAAAGGTGGTCCACAGCACACTCAGCACACTGGATGTGACCCACCATGTACACAGGCCAGCTTACATCACACTCACTGGGGCACCTTGTAAAGAATACAGACTACTGAGGCTCCCACAGACACATTAAGTCTGTGTATCAAAGCAGAGTCTAGAGTCTCTGTTTTGATCAGCTCTCCAGGTGTGTCTTGTGCACCCTGAAGTTCCCATAAACCTGCAGTACATGTATTTTGATGGGTTGGCAGGGCTGTGCCTGGACATACAGGACACACTCGGTGCACACTCCCAACACGCCAGTTGGACAGGAAGATTTATTTTTTATCAAGATATGGTTGATTGTAATATTAGGACACACATGGATAAATCATAAAGTAGAATGTAAAATTATAAAATGCATTCACGTAAGATGAAGTGTGAAAGCTCTAGGAAATAATAAAAAGAAATCTGCAGGAAGAACAAGCTGTTTCACACGACAGCCCCAGACTTCCATGTCCTCTCTACTCTTCACCAGCCCCCACCATAAATCCAGAAGCATGTGTTCTGTACACCAGAAACATTTGGATGAAAAACAGCGAGGGGCTGCAGTGAATGTTAGCAGCACCAGAACTGACGTCTTATACAGAGGAGAAACACAGGGACAGATCTGAGTTGCTAAAAGGTTGCTCAGCCCTCCGAATTCAGAGCCACAAGCAAGAACAACATACAAGAGGCTGAGAAGGAAAGGCAAAATTAATATTAATAATTAATAACAATTATTATAAGCAGCTAATATATTCACTGAGCCAAAATGATTTCTTTATATAATCCTCACATAAGAAATATGGTGTAGGTTTTACCAGTATACCTATAAAACCTATGTGGAAACTGAGGCTCAGACAAATTCTATGACCCACCCAAGATCCCATGACAAGCAAGATGGCAAAGAGGATGCCATTCACTCCAGTGCCCCCTTAGGAAAGCACAACATGGGAAATTTGCTTACAAAGATATTGGAATCCTCCGACATTGCTGATGGCAATGTAAAATGGGGTGGTTGAAGTGGGAAACAGTTTGCTGATACCTCAGTAAGTTAAACATAGAGCTACTGCATGATTCAGCAATTCCACTCCTAGGTATGTGCCCAAAAAAACTGAAAACGTGTACTCAAACAAATACTTCTCCAAAAATACTCATAGCAGCTATTTACATCAAGGAAATGATGAATACAAGGCAAATGCTAATGAATGGATAAACAAAATGCGGTCTATCCATACAATGGAACGTTATTCAGCCATAAAAAGGAATGAAGCACTGATACGTGCTACCACATGGCTGAACTTCAAAAAAAACACTATACTAAATGAAAGAAGTTGGACACAAACAGACACATACTGTATGAATTCATTTACACGAAATATCTGAAATAGGAAAATATCTATGTAGAGAAATCAGATTAGTGATTGCCAAAGGTGGGGCAGAGGAGAAGGAATAAGAGTGACTACTTATTGGATACAGGGTCTCCTTCTGGGGTGACAAAAATGTCTTAGAACTGTACCTCTAATCCTAGTATTTTAGGAGGCTGAGGTAGGATTGCTTAGGGTCAGGAGTCTGAAACCAGCCTGTGGATACCCTGTGGAATGATTTGAGTCACAAAAATTATGACTATATTAGATTATAACTCACCCTCAAAATAACTATTGAGCCAATAATGATATAAACACTGAATAAATAAATGGAGGAGAATGAAAAATGCTTCCTTACACAAGTGTCCCAATTAATACATGTACAGGGCATGAGAGGAAATTGAAAATCACCATTAGACCATCAAAGTAATAAATTAGGATACTTTTAAGTTCAAAGGTTAAAAACAATCTTACCGTGAAGAAACTTGGCAAATGCCTTCTCAACTAAGTGATCAAGGCTAATGTCACTAGTAATAAGATACACAGACATCGTTGACCCTCCAGTGTGATCTGCTAAGGACACATCACTTTTGTGGCATCCTTTCCAATAACACATAAATTCATTCTAATCAGGGTCAAACAGCAGATAATCCCAGCTGAGAAATATCCCTATAAAATTATAAAATTAATATTAATAATTAATAACCATTATTATAAACAGCTAATATTCATTGAGCCAAAACGATTTCTTTATATAATCCCCATCTAAGAAACATGGTGTAGGTATTCCCATTATATCTATAAAACCTATGTGGAAACTGACACTCAGACATATTATATGACTCACCCAAGATCCCATGACAAGCAAGATCAAACGTATCAAAGTCATGAAAGATTTAAAAAAAAAAACAAAAAAAAAAAAACTGAGGAATTGTCACAGTTTCACAGATTGGAGGGAACTAAGGTACAATGGTCTGAATGTCAGTGCCCTCCCCATATTCACACGTTGAAACCTAATCACTAATGTGATGGTATTGGAAGGTGATTACGTCATGGGACCAGAGCCCTCATCAGTAGGATTAGTGAAGAAGACAGACAGACAGATAGAGAAAGAGAGAAAGAGAGAAAGGAAGAAAGGAAGGAAGGAAGAAGAGACAGAGAAAGAGAGGGAGAGAGAAAGAGAGGGGGAAGAGAGGGAGAGAAAGAAAAAGAAAGAAAGGAAGGAAGGGAAGGGAAGGGGGAGGAAGAAGGGAGGGAGGCAGAGAAGGAGGGAGGGAAGAGGGAAGGAAGGAAGGAAAGAAGGAAGGAAGGAAGGAAGGAAAAGGAGAGGAGAGGAGAGGAGAAAAGGGGGGGAAGGAAGGAAGGAGAGGGAGAGAGAGACAGACAAAGAGAGAAAGAGGGAGAGAAGGAGAAAGGGAGAGAGAGAGAGAAAGGAAGAAAAGGAGGCGGAGGTGGAGGCGGAGGCTGCAGCAGCAGCAGCCACTGCTGCCATCCAAGACAGTTAACTCGACCCTTACACCATGTGATGACATGGCAAGAAGATGTCATCTATGATCCTGGAAAGCAGCACTTGCCAAACATTGAATCTGCCAGTACGTTGATTTTGGACTTTCCATCCTCCAAAACTATGAGAAATAAATTTCTTTTTAAAAAATCTATCCAATGCAAGGTATTTTGTTATAGCAGTCTGAATGAACTGAGACATAAGGTGATATGGCAACTAAAAAAAATGTGGAATAATGGAATAGATCCTGGAAGAATAAAAGAACCGGAGAAAAATCTTGTAAACTCAGTGAAGTACATATTTCAGTTGACAGCATGGTCCTAATGCTAACTTATTAGTTTCTATTATTGTATTATGGTGATGTAAAATGTTAATATTCAGAGAACATGGGTAAAGACTACACAAAAATTCTCTGAACTACTTTTGCAACTCTTCTGAAAGTGCAAAATTATCTCAAAAATTTTTAAAATTATTTATAGCTGCTCCTTCAAAAGTTACAGATGTCCATCTTGTGTTCTTACTAGAAATATTTCGCTTTATTACCAACAAAATTACTCTGCTTTCACTGTGTTTAGAAGAAAATATTTAATCATCATGGTGGGAAGGAAACTAGATCATCAAGGGAAGTAGAATACATAAAAAATCTCAAAGAAAACTTGACTATGTAGTTTTTCCAAATATTTTAAAGCTAACTCCTCTTAGATGGTGTCTTACTCCATTTTGTGCTGCTATAACAAAATAGCTGAGAATGACTAATTTATAAAGAACAGAAAGGTATTTCTCACAGTTCTGGAGGCTGGGAAGTTCAAGACCAAGGTGCCAGTAGACTCAGCTGTTGAGTGAAAGCTACATCCTCCAGAGGAGAGGAATGCTGTGTCTTCACAACGCAAAAGGCGGAAGGCCAAGAGAGCCAAATGCTACCAGAAGCCTCTTTTTACAAGGGGCTATATCCCATTTATGAGGGAGGAGCCATTATGGCCTAATCACACCTGAACGGCCCCGCCTCTTAATCCTATCACATTGGCAACACCAGAATTTTGGAGCAGAACCATTCAAACCATGAAAGGTGATCTAATACTGTACGGTGAACATAACTGTTCTTTTTCTGATCACTTGAAATGTATGACAAACTTGGAAAGGAAGGTGAAACCGTCTTCCGAGTTTTAAAGGTAACTGTGATGCATTTTTTGTATGTTTAGCATACTTCCAAAGATGTCTACAAATTCATAGGAATTTACACACTCAGAGTAATTTGTGGCTTTAATTCTTTACCCCCTGAACGCTCACCCTTCTCATAGGGACTCCCTTTCGTTTCAGTCTAGCTTACCCAAGAATGGAACTCAGCATCTCAGCCTTTATTTATCTATAACTACTCCAGGAAGGCTTTGATGAGAGCATCCGACTTTACTGTAGTTTGGAGTTGCAGAGGAATTTTAAATCTTGAACACGCACCCTATTCAGAATTAGATGTTTAAATACTCTAGCTCTTGAAAGGACTTCTAGCATCTGCCAATGGAGATTATCTCAATATCTTTTACTGTAGAGCCTCCAGTCTCTCTCTCTCTCCGTCTCCCAATTTCATCCCGTCTCTTCTCTGCTGTCTCACGTCTCTAAGTTCCTAGTAATATCTTATTAAAGGGGGTTCTGTTTTCTCGCCTGTCAGCTGAGGTACGTGTACTTGCAAATAAGAATAAGCCCAACTCAAACTTGATTAAACAGCAACCAAAGATGCTGTGACACGTAACAGGAAACCTAGGCACTCTAGTATTCATACAAGCTAGCAGATATTTTTAGTTTCAGAAGTTCCTCTTCACTCTGCTCCTCTCCTCACCTGCGCTGGCTTCATCTCCAAGCAGGTGGGTAAGTGGCTGCAGTAGTTGTGGTTATCACATACATGCAAGAAAATCTCCACTGCAATGCATGGTAATATCTTCCTACAGCCTTCTTGGTAATAAGAAAACTTTAACAGCTTTTTAAAAATTATTATTATACTTTAAGTTCTGAGAAACATGTGCAGAACGTGCAGGTTTGTTAGGTATACACGTGCCATGGTGGTTTGCTGCATCCATCAACCTGTCATCTACATTAGGTATCTCTTCTAATGCTATCCCTCCCATAGCCCCCCAGCCCCTGACAGGCCCCGGTGTGTGATGTTCCCCTCCCTGTGTCTACGTGTTCTCATTATTCAATTCCCATTTATGAGAGAGGATATGTGGTGTTTGGTTTTCTGTTCCTGTGTTAGTTTGCTAAGAATGATGGTTTTCAGCTTCATCCATGTCCCTGCAAAGGACATGAACTTATCCTTTCTTATGGCTGCGTAGTATTCTATGGTATATATGTGCCACATTTTCTTTATCAAGTCTATCATTGATGGGCATTTGGGTTGGTTCCAAGTCTTTGCTATTGTGAAGACTGCAGCAATAAACACAGGTGTGTATGTGTCTTTACGGTAGAATGATTTATAATCCTTTGTATATTAGAAAGAGATATTTACATCTCGCTACTGCACATAGTATTATTTTCCTATTCCTTAACAAATCTGTGTGGGCCAGGAGAATACCACAGCTCCAGGAGGGCAGAGGCCTGAGACCCTGGAGATTATCATATGTAATTTAGACCAGGGATTGGGGAATTATAACCACAAGACAAACCCAGCCCACTGTGTAGCTTGGTAAATAAACTTTCCAAATAAACAATAAGTAGTTACCAGAAAGACTATTCGGCCCACAGGACAAAAATCCTGGCTCTTTATAGAAAAAGTTTGCTGACTGCTAGCTTAGAGTAATGGGATGCTATACTTGGAATTTACCTCAGCAATCTTATACCACCTGGCTGCCATGCAAGGACAGAGGGAAAAAAAAATGGATGTTATGCAGACAAGTACAGATCTCACTGTAGCCCAGCCCTTGGGCTAACCAACATGCACAAATCCATTAAAGGGCTACTCTATTAAGACATCCTCACTATTACATATGGCTTCAACTCACTTTATTTTATAAAATTATCCTAATAATAAATACCTCCTTTTGCCTTTTCTCTGGAAAAGTGTAAAGCACGCAATCCTATGCGAGCCCTTTATTCATACTTATTAAATTCCAAGGGGCAGTGAAATCCTAAAACTTGAAATTTATGCTCCACATGATGCCAACTATTTCTTACAAGAATTCTAGTTAGGTAGGAAACTGGCAGGATACATTTCCGGGTCCTGACAGGATGAAGTAAAAACAAAACGGCAGGAACTAGTAAATGGTGATGAAAGCAATACCCAGATACCCTCACTGCTCATTAGCAGAAGACACCCACTAGTGCTAGGACAGTTTACAAATGCCATGCCAATCACCTGGAAGTTGCCACCCCTTTCCACGACAAACCCACTCCTTAATTTGCATTAACTTGTCCCTTAATTTGCATGTAACTGAAAATGGGTATAAGTGGGTATAAATATAGTTGTCAATAGCCCGTATGTGGCCGACTCTGGGTGCAGTGCCTATGAGTTAGCCCTCCTCTGCAAGGAGCCATATCATTCAATAGAGGATTGCTGTCTACCACCACCTGCTTACACATGAATTCTTTTCTAGGTGAAGCCAAGAATCCTCCCATGCTAAGCCCCAACTTTTGGACTTGCCTGTCCTGCATCACCAGCCATTAGTCATCCTAAACGTTACTACATTCTAACATACATTTCAAAGGGGTTTTCGCCAACAGACAAGGCAAGCAGATCATTATTTGCCTCATAAAAACAGTATCAGAAAGACTGAACTAAAGGCAGTGTTAGTAGTCCACAAGTTACACCCCTCTCCAAGAAAACTTTTATGCCATTGATTCTCATTGGCAAGTTCCATTATGAAAATGAGAAATAAACAACTATAAATATAACTGCAGCAACTATTGCCTTATTATACTGTAAGTAATGAGATCCAAAAAGCTACGTACACACAAAAAGGTGATGCTCATGCTAGAATTTTCTCACTGCCTTCAATTTCAAAGGCAGTCCAACAATTTAATGCCACATGAGATATTATTCTTAATTGCATAAGATGGAAATAATATTCATCAAAGACTCTAACTGTAAAATGGCCAACGACAGAAGAATTTCCTCACTGAAATCAGATGAGATATCACTCTTAATTGCATAAGATGGAAATAATATTCATCCAAGAATCTAACTGTAAAATGACCAGCAAGAGAAGAATTTCATCGCTGAAATCAGATCATTCTGTAATAACACAAAACTTTTTTCTTTGTGAATATGAGAGATGAAGGGAGAAAAAAAATAATGAGTACATACCTATCTAGAGATTGACAACTGGAAAGAATGGTAAATAAAGACTTTCTCCCCAGGTGGCAGTAGTTTGAATAGTCATGCTTAGTCCTAAGTGAAATCTCTTTGACAGAAACCCGCTCTATTTAGAACAGCTGGATACCAGCCCTAGGGTGTCAGATCGTAATAATGAAATGTCATTATTATGCCACTGGGGATACAGGTTTCTCTGGGATGGGAGCAAAGGAGAATGGCCCGGCAGTGGAATAAAAGATGTAAGGAGACACAGGGACCACGGCCTCTCCGACTCCTTCAAATCAATTCAAGACAACAAACATTCCTAGCGCATGTTACATGCTAGGCATTCAGCCACTCCCACACTCCAAATGTGGGTGAATCCCAAGGTCCAGTTTAAATTTCTTCTTTTCTCCCTCTTCATACCCCTATGGTGTCCTCAGTCTTGCTCTCCACTGTGAGGAACAGAGGGCACGACTTCAAGACCTCAGTATCAACAAATGTGGAGACAGGCAATTTCTGCCTTTGCTTCAATAGCTGTGTCCCTGTGATGCTTCTGGCCATCTCACCATGTCCACAGGATGGCTGCCACAGTACCATCAACAAATCCACACAAAACCTTGCACTTTTCATCACCCAGAAAAATTTCCTTTTATATCGCTGTCGTTCTTCTGGCTCTTTATTTCCCTGAAGTAGTATTAAAACTCATACCAGTATCATAGCCTCATGGTGGCTATGTTGACGCTTAACCTTGGATTTGGCCACATAACTTGCTTTGGCCAATGCGAGGTTACAGGAAGTGATGTGAGCAGAAGCTTAAAATGTCCTTTTGCAATCAGCCTCACCCTCTTGTCCGTCTGTAATTCACCAAGAGAAGAAAATGTCCAAAGAAGTCTGATCCAAGAAGGATGAAAGACACCAGGGCAGATGTGAACTCAACTTGCATCTTGGAGTCTGCAATCCAGTCCGAACTAGCCACATAGCTCTCACATGCTTACTCTTCTATAGACACGTGAGTAAGCAAAGTATGTGAGAAACTACACTTCAGGATGGTTTGTTACATAGAACCATGGTGGCAATAGCTGTCTGATAGATTTTTCTTGGCTTCAGTGGTGCTTCCTTAACACTTCTATGCCCAAATGAAGTTATAAATGCAAATGATAAACAGGACAGACTTAAAAGCTGATACAGCAAATTACTCTCCAACATGTTCCAACTCCCCTCTACAAAGATTTCCAAACCAGTCAAACCCACTCTGATCTCTCAGATGTAACATCCTCCGAACACCTGCTAAGTATTTCACTCAGACACCTCCCTTCTTTATGTCAAACTCTGGACAGGTAAAAATGATTCCACTCCATCTCTTACCTCAGAACTTGCTCCCTGTCTTTTTTCTTTTCTTTTCTTTTCTTTTTTTTTCTTTTTTTTTTTTTGAGATGGAGTTTTGCTCTAGTCGCCCAGGCTGGAGTGCAATGGCACGATCTCAGCTCACCACAACCTCTGCCTTCTGGGTTCAAACGATTCTCCTGCCTCAGCCTCCCAAGTAGCTGGGATTACAGGCATGCACAACCATGCATGGCTAATTTTTTTATTTTTAGTAGAGACGGGGTTTCTCCATGTTGGCCAGGCTGGTCTCAAACTCCCGACCCACGTGATCTGCCCACCTCGGCCTCGCAAACTGCTGGGATTACAGGCGTGAGTCATCACGCCCTGCCTCTGACTTCTTTAATGCACCTTTATAACTCAAGTGACTGCTACTCAACATGTCAAGGTAAACTTTTATTTCTCTATTAGAATGCACATATTGAATAAACATTTGAAGTACCATTTACTATATTCATTTATTGAACACTGACAAGATTCCAGACACTATTCTCAATTCTTACCTGCATTTCATCCTATAACCCTTACAGCAGACGTTCTTAAAGTCCACAAAATGTATTATCTTCTTCATAACAATGAAGAACTTACTGGTTGATGGGCTCCAGCTAGATAATTGGTCTGGAATATACCAGTTATTGGCTTCAAAACCACTCTTCCACTGGGCCAAGTGTTTTATGTGCAATATTTCATTCAATCTATAACATCAACGACTTTTTTTTGTCAGATCAGTAAATGGAAAATGAGAGAGATTAGGTTTTAACGATTCTTTAATAATCACACCTTTAGCATATGTTTCTTAAGTCCAAAACCACTTCTCCTCTGGGCCAAGTATTGTATGTGAATTATTTATATCAATCCATACACTTACCCCTTTTTGTCAGATCACTTAAAAGAAGATGAGTTTAGATGGTACTGATTCTTTAGTAATCACACCTCTAACGTATGTCTGAATTTCTGAGCCCACTACCTACATCCAAACAATGTTTAAAAAGTCTTACTTTGTTTCTTCTCATTCCAAATAATTCTGCACTTTGCCCCAGAATTAACCTCCTTAAAATACTGCCTTCATCGTCACAGTTTTCTCCTGCCCTGCCACCACCAAGGACTCACATTAGAAATACCCAGTTTATTTTGATGAGACTTCTGTCAAAAACCACAGTCCTGGGGTTTTGCTCTATAACTCCAATGGGACGTGCCTATAAGAAAACTCCATCACACACTTAATATCCTTTTAAGAAATTCACTGACAAAGTGGGTGAAAGTAGGATGACAAACTTTCTTAGAAACTCCTTAACTCAAAAGGTTTTGGTGGTTTCACAGCCCACCCTGTGTATCAGGTAAAGTCCAACTTTCTTATTCAAGGGCTTCAAGAAAATAAGCCCATTCCAGTTTACCACAAAACTATTTCTAACAAGACAACTGATTGAGTCTTAAGAAAGAATGTTGCCCCAAGGCCGATATGAGACCTCTATATCCAACAATGGGGCGACGTTGCATTTCTGTTCTGACTGATAAGACATCTGTTCCAGCAAGTCAGTGTATGTGGCGTACTTTCCATTAAGAATTATGAATATCATTCTCATATTGCCATTTTTCTTTGTGAAATGCCCTCACGCTCTCTCTCTCTCTCTCGCCCATCCTTCAAGGCAAATCACACTTCCTAAGTCTAGCATGATATCTGACCTCCCCATTCCATGCCTGTATAACCCACAAGAATCTCTTCCTTCTGCTGAACCCTCATAAATACGCTGGTACCTATCATGACTTCCTTGAAATACCATTTTCTGCACATGCTTTTCCCTTACTCCACACTAGCATTTTGCAGTCTCAACACTATTGACATTTTGGGCCAGACAATTCTTCGTGGTGGGGGCTGGTGCTGTGCATTGGAGGATTATAAGCAGCATGTCTGGCCTCTACCCACTAATGCCAGCAGCACTGCCTCCCTGGTCGCAACAATGAAACAGGTCTCAAGGCATGGCCTAGTGTCCTCTTGGTGGGGGAGGGGGCGGGGGCAAAACTGCCCCCCATTGAGAACCACTGCTCCAGATTACACAGTTCTCGAGGACTGACATGATATCCAACCCCTCCACTCCTATTTCATGCCACTCGTGGAGTGTCCTTCACACAGAAAATGCTCAGTGTTATGGCGGATTGATTTCACATTCTCATGGATCCATCTTAATTGGAGGGTTTTGTTTTTTGAAACAGCCCAGCGGGTAGTTGTTCTAATCTGCCATTAAGTCCACATCATTTCACAAATGACTGCTTAAAAATGCACACTACTTAGGTGTCAATTGTGTTTGTGCAGGATACAGAATTCTGCTTCTCCTAATAGGATCATCTTCTGAAAAGGCAATCTTTTATTTTATTTTATAATTTTTTCAGTGCCTACCTAGAATTCTGTGCTATTCTCTAGCAATCATCAATTTCCAGAGAGGTTATTTATGAAGCTATAGAGAATTCTGATGATGCTGCAAAGAAGTCACAATGACCTACAGAGAAAAAGCCAGGGCACCAGAGAGCTGACAGAATAATGAACCAAAAAAAAAAAGAAAATGAAGAAAATACAGAAAACCAAAAATTAGAGTGAAAAACCTATTGTGATCGTCCACAAAATATACCCTTATCCATAGACAGTAGATGTGCTGATAGATTAAACATATTAATTTTTTAAATCCTTGGTTTTATAATAAATCACATGAGGTTATTTATTCCATGTGTGGTATTAACATTATTTTGATAAAGTGATTGATAATGGTAATTATTAGATACCCAAAATACATAAAAAAGTGATTTCCAAGCATAAAAGGTAAAACCACAGGGCTACAACTGGAGAAAAGCTCTGTATTTGATTCAGTTCAACAAGATTTCTGCTCTTTTTTAAAAAATTTATATAATATCCTATTTGATGTAAAATTGAAGAAAAGAATGTAACTTATCCTTAAGCCAACTTTTTAAACTAAAATGTTATACAAAGATTCCTGTGGCATTTCAGCTGCCCTTAAATTTTAATAATACTGATAAAATATTCTACTATCCCCAGTCAAGTAATTTTTTATCTTTAATTGGTAAGCCCTCATTTATTATTTCTAAAGCATAAAAATTCTAATATCTAGGATTTATAACTTACCCAGGCAATCGTGGCTGCAAATGTATTTTTAAGTGCACTCGAAAATAGAGAAAGCAAATGAACACTAGGCAAATTTAAGTTTGGACTACACTGGAAATAGAGTTTTTTATAACAAATATATCATCGACTAACTATATTATGCCTCATGAGTGAAAAAACATCTTTCTGCAATTCCTGGGGTGATAAGAAAGGCTTTTCAGGGAACAAGAAGAAGAAAATAAGTCAGTAGAGGAGACCCACGTCTTTCCAATATGGAATTTACCACAGATCATTTCAAAATTGACAGAGAAGTTAAACCTGAAATATGGCATGAAGATTCAATATAACATAAATATTACATATTGATCCAAAGATGATCAAGAAATTCTTTTTGCTGCAGGCATTTGTGTGTGTGTGTAACATAAGCTTTACTAAAATATTAAAGGGGAAAGGGGGCAATGAGCTCGCAGAAAACTAAAGGCACAATTCAGAAAATGCCCCCACTGATACTGACAGTGGTTATGTCCATGGCATGATAAAACCATTAAGACTAAACCCCCATTCTTGTACAATGGAGAATCAAGTTGTATTTCTAACCCACTGTATTAAGCTGAATAATCACTACCCAAAGGTATCAGGGCCTAATCTCTGTAGTCGGTACATGTTAACTTGTGAGAGAAAAGGGTCTTTACAGATGAGATTCAATCAAGGATCTTCAGATGGGGTGATTATTCTGGATTATCTAGGTGGGTCCGAAATATTAATACAATCACAAGTGTCCCTATAAGAGAGAGCAGAGGGAGATCCGACATGTACAGAAGAGGAAAAGGTAATGTGAAGACAGGGACATAGATTGGAAGGAGCCAGGGATGTGGTCCCAAGCTAGTCAAGGGCAGCACCCACCAGAAGCTAGAAGAGGAAGGAGCAGACATTCCCCCAGGACCTTGAGAAGGAGCAAGGCCCCACCAGCACCTCTATGTGACTTCAGAGTTCTGTCATCTAGAACGGTGAAAGAATACATGTCGTGCCAAGCCACCAACTGTGTGACAATTTATTGCCCCAAAGAACATTTACAAACTCGCCATATTTTCTGAGTGCCTGCTTCCTAATCCATCCCAACTTCTACTATTTAATAATAATGGAAATGAGGATAATGCCACACAATAGCACAGCACCACCTACCCTGTAGCAGCATTTGCTGTGTGACAGGCACTTGGTTAAACCCATCGTTGTATTGCATTCTTCCACCCTCATATTGCAACCACCTCACAAGTGTTAGAATCTCTGTTTCACAGAATAGGAAACAATGATCCATTGTCACATGAGTGCCCAATGACAGAGCTGCCAGAACTCAGAAAGCTGATTCCAGGGCCCTCTCCTGTAACTGCTCTGATACAGTACCCCGAGCGTCATTCTTTATCTCAAGGAGAAAAAGCTTGGGTCTAAGAAAGAACAGAGACACGTATATCGCATTAAATTCAGGGATCACCCATATTACAATACATTCCTAGTCATTAAAGTTTTTTTTTTAAGAAGTAATACATGTGTGTTGGTCTCATTTGATATCTGATTCTTACGATCCATTAAGTATTGGTATTAATAGTGAGCCTAATACTTTCATCAGAGTTAACAGCAAAAGGTAGCTCTGTGTGACATCACAGGTGGGATTTTTTTCAAGCCTAATCTTAACTGATAAGGCAAGAAAGGCAATGATTTTTTGGAGGAAGCATGGCTAAAACTCTGAAGTTCAATTTCCAGGGAACTGGTGGCAGCATAAATTAATAGAATCAACTACTAATTATTTCCTTCTCAGTGCTCAAAGTAAGGTATAGATAGTAAGATCTAGTAAGTGCTCTTCATCCACCCGTCCATCCATCCACCTACCCATCCATCCATCCATCCATCCAACCACCCACCCACCCATCCATCCACCTAACCATGCATCTAGTCATCCTTTCATCCATCCACCAATTCATTCACCAATTCATCTACTTATCCATCCATCCATGCTTCCATACATCTATTAATCCTGTACTGAAAGCAGCCTGAACTAATATTGTCTGAAAAGCAATACCTCACTTCATTTTAATTAATATGTAGAGGATATATTATGACACTATACTAGGGGACAAATTTATCATCTGACATCTCTGCAGATTAAGTCTAGCTTCAGAGGAGTGTGTCTTACTAAACAAAAACACAAAGATATGTGCCCTGAGCATGTAGGTAAGAAAGAGCTTATCTCAAAGAGGCAACACCTATTAATGCTGTGTTAGGAAAGTGACTTGCCTGGAGGGTCATTTCATGGGTAGTGACAAGGGAGACTCCAAGCCTTCCCTAGCAGACCCACTATAGATATCATCAGGTACTAGGAGGTCACCAGGCCACGATAAGCAAAGAGGCCACAGATGGGGACCCAGAAGAAACCAATGGCAAGGCCCATGGATAAAAAACCAAAACAGCAAAGGCACAACCACCACTTTCCAAGGACTGTGTTCATCTTAGCAGCAACAGGAGAGGAGGCAGGTAAATCAGCTCTTCTCTGGGCATGCTGATTATATTTACTTCACTAAAATGTTCTAAACGGTACTCTTCAGAGTGATTGCAGGAATGTTTTAAAAGAAGGAGGGGCTGTCAGGCATGGTGGCTCACACCTGTAATCCCAATCCTTTGAGAGGCAGAGGCGGGTGGATCATGAGGTCAGGAGATCAAGACCATCCTGGCTAACACAGTGAAACCCCGTCTCTACTACAAATACCAAAAACAATTAGCCGGGCATGGCGGCGGGCGCCTGTGGCCCCAGCTACTTGGGAGCCTGAGGCAGGAGGATAGTGTGAACCTGGGAGGTGGAGCTTGCAGTGAGCCAAGATCAGGCCACTGCACTCCAGCCTGGGCAACAGAGCGAGACCCCATCAAAAAAAAAAAAAAAAAGAAAGAAAGAGGGGCATATTAATTCCTTATGATATGCATACTTCCATAAGAGATGGACCATACCCCTTGGCAATGAAAAGACTTTCCTAACATCTTTCTGAACGAAAGTCCATGACCGCCTCATTGAAGGTCAACCCATTTTTATGTGCTAAGGCAGTACTTACTTATTCTTTATTTATAAGAGCATGGAACTACCTGACCTTTTTTTTTTTTGAGATAGAGACTCACTCTTTTTGCCCATGCTGGAGTACCGTGGCACCATCTTGGCTCACTACAACCTCCCCCTCCTGGGTTCAAGCGATTCTCCTGCCTCAGCCTCCCTGGTGGAGTAGCTGGGATTACGGGCACCCGCCATCAAGGCTGGCTAACTTGTTTTTGTATTTTTAGTAGAGATGGGGTTTTGCCACATTTGCCAGGCTGGTCTGGAATGCCTGATCCGGCCCATCTAGGCCTCCCAAAGTGCTGGGATTGCAGGCGTGAACCACTGGGCCCGGCTGAAACTACCTGATTCTTAATAAAGAAGTCAGTAGTGACAATTTCAGTCCTTTATATTGTCTATACCTGGAGCCAGTTATTTTACTTTTAAGAGCCATTGAAGGGAAATAAAGAAGTGCTCAACCATCTCTACTTGCAAATTTTCATTTCAGCTTTTAACTATGATGGAAAAAAAAAAAGACTAAAATAATATTAGTGTAAACAGCTAGGGAGTGGCAAGTGGGATGCTGTATCCAAAAATGTTGGGTTACTATGACCATTAAGTTTATCTTTTTGAAGAATATTTAATGACATGGAGGAAAATGTCCATAATTAAATGTCAAGCAACAATAGCAGGGTATAGTAACATATACAATTTGAGCCCAATTAAGCCCCTGAGTTCTCATGCACATATAGGAAAAAATAAATAAAAGGTAAACCCACCAGAATGATGATATTAAGTATTCTAGACGTAGGAATGACAAGGGAATTCATTTATATACACATATTTCTATTTTCCAAGTTTTTCTCAATTAGTATATAATATTTTATAAACAGAAAAACAAAAAATAAAATAAAAGGTAGTATCCATGAAAATAACCATAGAAGTTTCGGAGACATTTGGACGCTCATTTCTAAAACAGGTTAATTTTGGGGACTGTTATGGTTTTGCCTGCATCAGCATGCCTCCTTCTAGAATGCCAGTCTTAAATAGGCTAAGATGTCATTATCTTCCATTCCAAAAATGTGGAATTTGTGATAATTCTGATGAACAAAACTCTGATTATTTTTTTACCTTCTGAGCAATAAACATTGTCACAGTTTGAGTCACGGTATTTGCAAAGGATGCCAAGTACCTTCTAGCAATAGATGAATCATGCGTTACAAATGGATTATGTTTAAAACAAATGATCAGCTTAAACATTCCTGCCTGCCACCAGGTCCCAGTAGACACTGTACATATTCTCCAGCATAGTAACTTAAAAATGGAGGGTGGTCCCACGCGGGCTTTGAGAAATCAAACAAGATATAGGCGGGAGAGGAATGATGAGCTGTAAGATGGTTTCCTTTTTAATATGGCTCCGGCAAAGCCACCATCTCCTTCCTGGCTTCTGATTTTCTTCCCTCGGTAGACAAAATGACAAAGCAAATCTAGGAAGTGACAAATTAGCCATTCTTACATTAAAGAGAATTAGCCCCAAAGGCCCAAGCCATATGAGTAGTTCAGGCTCCTAGAACAGAAAGTTCTACGTATTTGCCTAATGGAAAATTCCAATCAAAATCAACATTAGGTCTGCCTTTTCTGGACATTTCATAAACAGGAATCTCATAATAAATGGTCTTTTGTATCTGACTTCCTTCACTTTGCATAATATGTGCATAATGTTGTCTGAGGTCCATCTATGTGGTGTAGCTTGTATTTGTATTCTGTGTTTTTGTTTTATCTCTTTGTTTGTTTTGGCTGAATTGTATTATAGTGTATGAATACAGCAAGTTTTGTTGATTCACCAGTTGATGGACATTTCGACTGCTTACACTTCTGGGCTATTTTGAATTATGCTGCTAGAAACACAATAGATTAGTGGTTGCCTGGGCCTTAGGGTGAGAACAGAGATTGACTGCAGATGGGCTTGGAGGCAGGCTCTCTTTCAGGAGATGTCAGTGTTCTAAAATTAGATTGTAAATTTTCTAAAGATAATTGAATTGTAAAATTGAAAAAGGTGGATTTTATGTTATATAAATTATACCTCTATAAAACCATTTTAAAAACCTACTTTGAATATTACCTTATTTCCAAGATAGTGTCACTTGACTCTTGGAAGCAGGTATTTATACTTTAAGTTCTGAAGGTTTCCCTTAATATTGCAATAGAAAGAGTATTGATGAAGTATATTCTCCTTATACTTAAGAAGCGGGTTTTAAATGGAACCATTAATCACTCCCCATTGCATACAGATAGCAAAAGATCACATTGTACCCTAGAAATACATACCATTGTTATCTGTCAATTAAATATAATATTAGGCGTGTATGTGTGTGGTTTTTTTTTCAACTGGGGGAAACCTATGATGTCCCTAATTAGAAGGCAGTGACTGTTGCTAGTCAGGATAGAGTGGACAATCCTGCTAGCCTGAGGACCAGAGTGTTGAAATTCTGTAGGGTCAAGGCAAGAACTTGTAACAGAGGAAGAGGACAATGAGCTGAGACCACAGAGGCTGAGCCCCAATGGGTAGGGAGAAGTAATAGCCCAAAGTCAAAAGAAAAGTTTCTTCCAAGTTGGAACAGAGCAAAAAAGGGGAAGTTCAGTTACCAAAAAGTAACCCTACAGCAGCTGGACCTCACCAATCCTGTTTCTTCTTTCTGGGGTCCCAGTGAGACTCTTTCCCACACTCCCATGGGGTGAAATGGAGGTCACATGACTTGTTCTGGCCAATGGCATGCAGGCGGAAGTGGGGCATGTCTGCTCCAGACCTGACCTCCACATTTCCCACCCCCAGATCCTTAGCTCACTGGCTCTTGCTTCTGTCTGTTGGCTGGATGATTCCAGGGTGACTGAATCCAGGAAACAGCAGAGTCAGAAGATGGAAGGAGCCTCAATCTACTTGTTATCACTTGATCTAGAAAACTTGTTTATGGCTTTGTATGAACAAGGCATCAACTTTGATGTTGTTAAGTACCTGAAAAGTTGGGGGATGTTTGTTACAGCATCAACCTAGCCTGACTGACAACAACAGTAATAATCAATTTAATAAGTTATAATATTATTATTGTGTGATCATGATACATCAGACATAAGTTAGATCTCTTACATATGTCATCTCATTTAACTTTCACAAAAATACTTATGAAGGGAATACCATTATCACTTCTCCCATCTTTTGTCATACGAGTACTGCAGAGTAAAAGTAACTGCTCAAGGTCACAAAACTGGTAACTGTCAGAGACAGAATTAAACCCACAGGGTTCAGACCTCAAGCCTCCTCTTCATTCTTAGGCTGAATGACTTGGATGGAACTGGCTTATCCCACTACCCACTGAGCAAATATTGCATGTTCTCACATACCTGACACACAGTGGTATCATTCATCTCCTAAATCAGCAACCAGCATCCAACTTCGATCTCTATTTTAAATCCCTTCATTGTCCAAAAGAGGGGAACACACTGTGGTTGCTCACAGTTATGTAAGTCTTGCAAGACTGAACCAACGGAAAGCATCAGAATGGCCGTGAGCATTCTAAGAAACCTACAGAGAAATTCCCAGACTCCATCACTTTCTTCTAAAAAAAATCCCCAAATGACCCAAAGTCACTTCCAACCCCAACCCCGTCCTACAAGGCAGGACACAGGCTTAGAAAAGATGAACATATTCTCTAATAAAAACCAGGGTCTACCCTAAAATGAAAATCACGAGATATAGTTTAACAGCTGTGATTCACCAAGTCAAGGTAAAGGTAACACACTTGGAAATCAAGGTGAAAATGATTCAATAACCGTTCTATAAAATTCACAAGGGAACAATCTTATCTGAAAGTCAATGTTTTACATTAAAATGAGAGGTAGAGAAAGAGAGAGGGAGAGGGAAGATGTGGGGTGAGCTGATGGAAGGGGTAGGAGGGTGGTGAGAGAGAGAGGATTATCCTGAAAGTAATATCCAGATCCACCTGCCTGAAAGGAAACTTTTCCTGTGCAGAGAAAGATGTCCTCAGCAGTTGACATGCAATTCGATGATTTATGTTGCACATGATACCCTTGTAAGACTTACAGAGGCTGAAGCACCAACTTAAATCTGATCATATGAAATAAAACTTGTTTTACATATGATAAAGATAATTCTTAGAAAAAAAATTAACACCAACCTTAGTACAGACCTAATGATGTTGCAACATTCTTTCTAAGAAGGAAAGACAGAGAGAGGGAAGAAAGGAGAAAGGAAGAAAGAATATCACTTGTCTCGGCCGGGTGCGGTGGCTCGAGCCTGTAATCCCAGCACTTTGGGAGGCCGAGACGGGCGGATCACAAGGTCAGGAGATCGAGACCATCCTGGATAAATAATGAAACCCCATCTCTACTAAAAATACAAAAACTAGCCGAGAGGTAGGCTGTGGTAGTCCCAGCTACTGGAGGCTGAGGCAGGAGAATGCATGTGAAACCCTCGAAGCTGAGCTTGCAGTGGCTGAGATCCTGCCAATGTACCGAGTCAAGTAGGACAGAGTAAGACTTCACTCAAAAAAAAAAAAAAAAAAAAAGAGTATTACTTGTCTCTAGAGGTTTCCACTAAATGCATTTCTGGGTGCATTTCTTTTTTTTTTTGGCTGAAAGAGGGAAGATTACCCTAATAAATTCCTTCAGGCCGAAATTCATACTGATGTTCAGAATACTTGAATTATAAGGAAGTGAAATCGTATACCTGCCAAGCACATAGGAAACAAAATGCAGCCAGTGCAATAGTCACAGCATTTTGGGTTTTAATTATTAGAATGTGAAGCTCTCAAGAAATGTGATCAAGCCAAACAATGATCTCCCGCCCTAGGCCTCCGAGAGCCAGGCCGGCTGTGGTGCACTTACTCCCGGGCTGGCTGAAAATTCACCTCCCAGGAATGGACAATCTGGCCCCACAGATTCCCACTGCAGCTGCCCCAGCAGATGAGGGCAAGGGCAGCTGTGGATATGTGCAGGATTTGGGCAGGGGTAGGAGTGTTCCAGGACAATAAAAATAATTTATATTTTGGCCGGCCGCGGTGGCTCACGCCTGTAATCCCAGCACTTTGGGAGGCCGAGGCGGGTGGATCACAAGGTCAGGTAGACTTGGCATCCAGCTCTGCGAAACCCCGCCTCTCTACTAAAAATACAAAAAAATTAGCCGGGCATCGTGGCGGACGCCTTGTGTCCCAGCTACCCCGGGAGGGCTAGGGAGGCAGGAGAATGGCGGGAACCCGAGGCGGAGCTTGCACTGAGCCGGATCGCTAGCCACTGCACTCCAGCCTGGCACACAGAGCCGAGACTGCACCAAAATAATATTACCATATATATATTATTTATATTTTTAGTACAGATGGGGTTTCACTCATGTTGGCCAGGCTGGTCTCAAATTCTGACCTCAGGTGATCCACCCGCCAGCCTCCAAAGGCTGGGATAACAGGTGAGCTCAGCCTAGACATGGGGCCAGTGCCCCTAATCCCAGCTACCAGGAGGGCAGTGAGCTGTGAGAATCACTTGAACCTGGGAGGCGGATCGCAGTGAGCCGAGATCATGTCATTGTACTCCAGCCTGGGCAACAAGAGCAAAACTCTGTCTCAAAAAAAAGTAAAAACAATAAAATAATAATTTAAAAAGCAGAAGATACAGAAACCATCACGCCCCAATAAATTCGTTGTTTCCAGGCTGCCTTGTGAGAAAAATAAAGTTACACGTGGATGCTAACTTCAGGATGAGGACACTATGTACAAGAAAATGCTCTGTGTTTTTTACAATTATCTGCATGTGATTACTCGGTGGAGAAAGGATGGAGATCCAGAGGCCTACACCCACTGAAGGTGCCTGCTGTTTTGAGGACAAAGAAGGGGAAAGTAGGAGAGTGGATCCGGAGACTCCAGCCTTTAGATGTTCTCATAAATACCATTTCTTTGAATGCTTGTTACAGCCTTTCTAGGAAATCAGTATTACGCCCATTTTATGGAGGAAGAAAATGGACACAGATGGTTTTTGAAGCTTGGCAAAGGTCAAACTGCTAGCAAGTGGTGGACTTGGGGTAAAACTGACATCTGACCCTAAAACTCTGTAGGAGGAACCTGTACCTTTAGAATAGGAGGCTGACAATTTTGAGACGAAAAGAAATCCCTTTGTGCCTATAGGGAGGATTGGCCACACACTTATGCCTCTGGAACTCTTCATCTCAGACTCCTCTTACATGTAAGAACACTGAAGGAACATTCTTATAAGAGGGTGATGGTAACAGTACAGGCTTTGGTGTTCAGGCCACCCAGGGTTCAAATCCCAACTTCGCTATTTTGACTAACATTGTTAACCTGGGCAAGTTAATTAAGATGGCTGAACTGGTATTCTTCTTTTAAAACATGGACACAATAATAGTCTCTCCATTAAGGTGTTGCTGTCATGCTAAGATAGATCAATGTATGGAAAGTATGGACCCTACTATAGTAACTCAATAAATATTCGTTATGATGTGAGAATAAAAAGAATCCAAACTGATTATCTTGAACTTTGAATACACCCTGAATCAAAGTATATTAAGTGCAAGGTGTATGTGTTGTACGTGGAGGAAGCTCAGGTCTACCAAAACATCACATTAGAATAAAGCAATAAGCCTGCATCACATTCCAATGAAGCTGAAGTTGATTACTTTAGAGCATCCCCAACATTCAAGTCTGCTATTTTATAAAAAGAAAAATATGTGCTCAACATTCCTAAGTCATATTTCCACACATCTTGTTTTACCTAGAGATGGCTCCTAGATTCAGAATGAGGCTAAGTTACACCACCTTCTTGTATAGATGATGATTCATACCCATTTTATTGTTTGCTGTGATGATAAATGATGTACAGAGAAGAGAACTCCTTTAATATGGAAGTAAAATATTTGTTATTCATGTTCTCTAAAATTAGGGTGAGGTCTTTGAGAAAAGGGAAGGAAGCTCAGAGTTGGGTTAGGGTTTGTTTTATTTGTTTTGTTTTGTAAACGTCACAGAGCATTTTCCTGTATACAGTCTCCTCTCAAAATCAAGGAGAGTCACGAATTTTGTTTGTGACTGTTTGTGAAGCGAGAGTCACATAATTTACTATGCTAAAGAGAATACTTCAGTGACAGCTTGTTGTACAGCCACTACCTCTATCAAGTTCCAAAATATTTTCATCACTCCAAAAGAAAATGCCAAAACCATTAGGCAGTTGCTCTCCACCTCCCCATCCCCTCAGACCCTGGCAACCAGCAATCAGCATTCTGCCTCTATGGATTTAATTCCTGTGGATATCTTATAAATATAGAATCATACAATCACTTGACTGAATTCTTCATTAACCATGGAGACACTCAGAACTAACCTCCCCATGGCTTCACAGGCAACAGGACGCTATCCGATGTCAACTTCTGTGTAGCTTGTGTTCTCACAGACCCTCTGCTGACATCGTCATGAAATCATCTATATGCCAATGAACCACAAGCCAAAAAGCAGGCCAACATTTATGGCTCAACTCAAACAAATGGCAGGCCCTCTTAACACTTTCTCTGGCCAATTTTCATTTGGACTGAACCAAATGGAATTTTCCATTCCCCCAAGTGAGTGCTGCCTAATGAAGAAAGCAAATCAGGTTCGACCTATTTCAAATTCTAAAATACGTCGCCCACTGGACTCATACAATATCACAGACTCTCAACCGGTTGGAGAAACATTCTCTGCCTCATGAAGAACCAGGAACTCGCCTACCCAGCCAATCCTCTGTTGATTTAAATCATGAATTAATACTATCAGAACTACAGAAGTTGGCTTACGAAGTGCAGTCCAGGCCATCCTTCGACCAAGCCACATCCCTCAACCCAAGCCACATCCCTCCTAATTGTTTACCAGCCAATCAGGGTTGGACACTGTTAGTGCTCCTGGAAGCTGATCCACCTGGCTCCACTTAGGAATTTTCTGGGATGGGTGTGTCTCAGAGTTCCGTGAGGAACTTGTTAGTAAAACAGTGCTTGATTCTGGATTTTAAGCTGGATGTGGTGTCTGGACATCTGTATCTGTAGTAAGTGTCTCAGAGGATGAGCTTGTTGGTGGAAATGAATGCATAAACTCTGAAGTCATGCAGAGAAAGATAATATAGAGAATGTGCATGGCCCTTGGCAGCAACCAGAAACAAAAGACCAAAGAAGCGTTTCTCCAGGACTAATGCTTCTATAATTAATTGCTCTTCACTTAGAGTTATTCCAGCGTCCAACTTACAAGGAACTCAAAAGGTGCTTAGTGCTAACCTTGAACCTGGGCCTCCTGAGGCTGGGGTTAAAGACACAAAGCTAATTTTGGAGGCAGTGCAAGTGGGCATTGATAGAGGACATGAAGAGGCTTAACAGGCTTGGGGGCTCAAAGGTTCACAACACTCAAAGGAGCGGGGTTTGTGGCAGGCGGTGGCGTTTCTATTCTGGGTCCATGCAAGGGACTCGCCAGGTGACCTTGGCCTGCCAGAGCCCCTCGGCACTGCTGCCTCTCCATCTGTGAAATAAAGGTATCAGTGTCCGTCACACAGGCCCTCCCGGGGTGGGGAAGATTAATGAGGTAAAGTTTCCAAAGTGTGTAGAACTCCAGGCAACAAAGGGCAGAAAGAGGCACAAAGTAAATGGTGACTGACCCCTTCTCCTCTCAAGCACACACACACTTCTCTCGCCTTTGAAAAACAGCATAACCCCTTGCTATGCCAAGCGAGCACCAGCATCCCTGGGAGCCGGTCACTAATGTGAAATCACAGGCTGCACCCTAGACCAAGCAGTGTCCCTGATCATCTGTGGTTTAACAGCCCTCCAGGACCCATTCGTGCTTACTAAATATTCCAGCAATGGCAAATTGCAAAATAGCCATGCACAAGTCAGATACGTCCCCAAATTCCAAGGGACTTCCACTCCACCAGTAAGTAGGGTGATGGAAAATAAATAAATAAGAATTTTGGAGAGTGGTAAGAAAAAAAAAAAAGGAGAACACAAAGACACAGTGGCAGTATAGCATAGGAGTTAAGTCTATGGACTCCAGATTCACAGGCCCTAGGGTCACATCCTAGTTAGCCACTTATTAAGCACTGAGCCAATCACTTTTCCTCCGACTGACTCATTTTTCTCATCTGTGAAATGAGAGTAATGAAAATGAGATCTCCCTCTAGAGCAGAGATTCTTATACTTTAACATTCATAAGAACCACTCAGAGAGCTTATTAAAAGCACAGATTGCTGGTTCCTGCCACCAGAGATTCTGCTTCTGTAGGTCTGAATGGGCACCAAGAATTTGCATCTCTAACAAACTCCCAGGCCATGCTAATGCTGGTGGTCTGCAGACCATGGTTTGAGTGGCATTTCCCTAGAGTGGGGGCTTCCAAAACTTTCATGTCCACCCAAATCACAGGGGTAAGAAGGAAGGGGGGTTGTACTAGTCTGTTTTCATGCTGTTGATAAACACATACACAAGACTGAGTAATTTATAAACAAAAAGAGGTTTAATGGACTCATAGTTCCACTTGGCTGGGGAGGCCTCACAATCATGGCAGAAGCAAAAGTCACGTCTTACACGGCAGCAGACAGGAGAGAATGTAAGAACAAAGTGAAAGGGATTTCCCCTTATCAAACCATCAGATCTAGTGAGACTTGCTCGCCAGCACGAGAACAGTATGGGGGAACCACCCCCAAGAATCAATTATTTCCCACCAGGTCCCTCCCACAACACATGGGAATTATGGGAGCTACCATTCAAGATGAGATTTGGGTGGGGACACAGTCAAACCATACCAGGAGTGCAGAGGGGTGAGCCCTCATTCAAATGAAAGAGCTGGTTCAGTAGGTCTGAGGAAGGGTCTGGGACTCTGCAGTGCCAACTCCTTCCCAGCGGAGGCTGATGTCTTGGCCAACGAATGACAGTTTGAGCAGTTAGGTTTCATGTATTTGACACAGGGTAGATAATCAAGGGTATTATCTATTTTAGCATTTTTATAGCTCTAATCCTTTATTATATAGTGACAGTGATGGTAAACAGATAACCAATGGTTAGGGTTTTAAACTTCCGTACATGATAAATTATAAGGTTGTTGCCATCATATCAAATCCAATGAAGAGAAAATGATGGTTCACAGAATCCCAAAACTTCCAATCCGAAGGTCCAGAATTTCCTCAAAGGCCATCATAGGAGGAGAGAATTCACAAAGCCCCTTATTTCAGCCGTGAATTCCAAAATCATTGCTAAAATATGAACTATCTGCAAAGTTCTATAGGGGATATGCAGGGAATCAATAAGCTGTCCTAAACAGATGTGGGGAAATGCTGTCACAGCTACACAAAACCCCTAAAATAAATTTCGAGAGCAAACACAGTTGGGTCTACATGGTCCTAAATAATGCAATAATGCATCTGGGGAACGGTTTTCCAGAAGGATTTATTTATGTTTACAAATTTCATCTCCGTTTCCTTTCCTTTTCTCCTCTTTTCTTTGGGACAGAACTTTTCTCCTTCCCCCTACGGAACAATTCAGCAGGACAAGGCTCCTCTCCTGGGATTTCCTTCCCCATCAGGTTATAAATAACTATGCCACAATAATTAAGAGCATATACAAAAATCAATGACAAGGTCGTTTACCATGAACAAGCCATGTTCTGTTTCCAAGGCAACACGGAGTCAAAGGCAAAGTGACACACAAGACTTCCATTGTATCTCCATGGCCTTAAACTCTGAAAGGGCCACCTTTGGGGCAGGCCAGGCTCTTCCCCACCATGGCCTGGGTGGCTGAGATCTGGGCCCAAGCTCCAAAGGCAGAAGACTGGTGACCAAACTCCACTGTAAGCCTGTAGGAGGGCACGCCAGGAAATAGACAACACAACTCTCTCGCTAATCATGGGCCCACCTTCATATTTGTCACTGTGAAAACCAGGCAGTGTTGGTAATGATCCCAAACTCAGGCAGGTCATTAGTCTGCCCCTCCGAATCACCCAGTTTTGGACTTTCTCTGCTGTCTCAACTCCGTATCTTTTTTTTTTTTTTTTTTCCATTTCAGAAGAGAAAATGGAGGAAGAACTAATCAGAGGTAAAAAAGCATGGTGCTGGCTGCTTCCCAAGTTCTTTGCACAAGCAGAGGCTTTATCAGGTTCAAACTTGTTAGAGGCGTCTGCCTTCCTAGATGAATGGCAGACCAAGCATTTCCACTTGCTTCCAGTTCTGCCCGCCTTTCCCCTGGCTGTGAAAATCCAGAAACTGAGAGAGAGTGAGAGTGAGAGTGAGAGCGAGAGAGAGAGAGAGAGAGAGAGAATATGAAAAGAAGACACTGGGACTGTCTGACCTGCAAGGCCGTTCCCCAAGGGTCTAATCAGCTGCATAGAGAGTGCACAGACACAGGCTGTGAAAAGAGTGAGGTGTTGGACTTTCAGGACATCCTACTCTTAGAAAGAAGGGAGATATCCTAAATATCCCCTGGCCACTGACAAACCTATAAAGGATTTAGCATCTTGACTTATTTGTATATTTGCTCTCAAAGGTATTTTAACTGTTTTACTTGGAAAGGAATTCTAAATCTACTCGTTTATTTAAACTTTATTAACACCAATTTCTGCTAATAACCTCCAGTAATGGTGAGGATGATGATATATGTATGGGTTCTTACTTATGAGGCGCTAAGGAATCCACCGGGTTTCATTTGTGTTTCATTTTATTTGTTTTGTTTTTCTTCAGATGGAGTCTTGCTCTCTTGCCCAGGCTGGAGTGCAGTGGCACCATCTCGGCTCACTGCAAACTTTGCCTCCCGGGTTCACATGATTCTCCTGCCTCAGCCTCTTGAGTAGCTGGGACCACAGGCATGCACCACCATCCCTTGCTCATATTTTGTATTTTTAGTAGAGACACGGTTTCATCATGTTGGCCAGGCTGGTCTCGAACATCTGACCTCAAGTGACCCACTTCGGCCTCCCAAGGTGCTGGGATTACAGGTGTGAGCCACTGCGGCCAGCCCCTCCTATATGTATAATTTAATTTAATGCTCACAACAACACTATGAGGTGGATACTGTCATTATTTCCAATGTGCAGATGAGGAAACTGAGTCATAGGATAAGATGCAATGCCTGTGATCTTAAACTGCCAGCACTGGAGAACTTTGAATAAAAACCAGAAGGAGCTGAATTCCAGAGCTCTTAGCTATGACCTACCTGCTTCAAAACTAGCCCTTTCTTTTATTTGTCCTAAAATAAGTCCTTTCAAGCTTCCAGTGGAATGCTTGCTACTGTTGGTATTCTAGTGTCTAGTGAGCATGTCAGTTTCTCCCTTGGTGACTTTAGAGAGTGATTAATTCTGCCTTTCTCTGTGAGTCCAAGCGTTTTAGGTTTTACATAGAAACTGTTCCCTCTTTGCTTAAATGTCTCCTTGTTGCTGAGAAGTGCCATCTGGGGTTCAAAAGAAATGGAAGAGTTGATAGACCTCTTCTCAAAATCATTTCCCCAATGGTCTCCCTTCCTTTGGAACGGTGGCTCAGGGAATGATAAAATGCAAAGAGGCCGCCGAAGGGAAATGGCTGGTCTTTTATCATCCATGGAAAGCACATTTCGGAAGGATCTACCCCTCTGACACAGATAAGTCATTGGGACAAAGCTCAGATCAAAACTGGAAATCTATTTCACAGTAGGTTTCTCATGCACGTTTGGGGCCTTTTCAATGGCAAAACTGGGACAAGTCATCTCGAGGACCACTAATTTTAAAAGTAAATTAGAAACCCTCCACAGAACACAGATTACCTAAAAGAGTGGCAAGATTTCTCTTTTGCAAAAGCCAGCAGGGGCGGGCAGAGGAGGGAAAAAAAATGACTTCTCAAACAATATACAGGCAGGGCACATTGGCTCAACTCTGTAATCTCAGCACTTTGGGAGGGGGAGGAGGGAGAATTGCTTGAGCCTAGGAGTTTGAGATCAGCCTGGGCAACACAGTGAGACCCCCGTCTTTACAAAAAGAAAAATGAGTGGGGCATGCTGGAATGCACCTGTGGTTCCAGCTATTTGGGAGGGGGAGGAGAGAGAATTGCTTGAGCCTAAGACTTTGAGATCTGCCTGGGCAACACAGTGAGACCCCATCTTTACAAAAAATAAAATGAGTGGGGCATGCTGGAATGCACCTGTAGTCTCAGCTATTTGGGAGGCTGAGGAGAAAGGATCGCGTGAGCCTGGGAGGTTGAGGCTGCAGTGAGCTACAGTTGAGCCACTGCACTCCAGCCTGGGTGACAGAGTGAGACTGTGCTGCAAGAAAAGAAAAGGAAAAGATTACAGAATTCACAGCCTGTCCCAGGCCCTTAATTACACAATACATGAGCACCTTTTGTTAGAAAAATTGTGGACAAGATTAAAATTCCATTTGATCACTAACCTTAACCCCTATTACTCCTCTAACCTGGAAATCTTAGTATATTGAGTATCCTTCCAGATCCTTACTCTAAGCATGATTACATATTATGATTATGATTTTATTACTATTAACTTTTTTTAAAAGATGGCATATCACTATACCTAGGGTGACCTTGAATTCTTGGTCTCAAGAGATTTTCCCACCTCAGCCTCCCAAGTAGATGGGACTACAGGTGTGAGCCACTACACCTGGCTATGATTTAAAATCAATCACTTCTATTCTTTATTGAATAATAACATGTTGCTCATTTTAATTAGTTTATATTAAAATCCTAAACCATGAGGACTTAATCTCATCTCCAGATGCTTGTTTACCCACAGACCACTCAGTGAAGATGACAGGAATAGCATCTTTTTAGGGATAGCCAACTAGTTTTCTTGCAAAATGAAGCAAACAAAAGGGTAATATTTGTAAACTTTTATTTTAGGTTCAGTGGTACATGTGCAGGTTTATCATATAGGTAAATTGCGTGTCACGCGGGTTTGGTGTATAGATTATTCTGTTACCCAAGTAATAAACATAGTTCCTGATGGGCAGTTTTTTGATCCACACTTTCTTTCCACTATAGGAATTAAAAAACACTATTTTAAAATTCATATGGAACCAAAAAAGAGCCTGAATAGCCAAGGTAATCCTAAGCAAATAGAACATTCTAAGCATCACGTTACCCAACTTCAAACTATACTACAAGGCTACAGTAACTGAAACGGCATGGCACTACTGATACAAAAACAGACACAAAGACCAATGGAACAGAGTAGAGGGCCCAGAAATAATGCCACACACCAACAACCATCCGGTCTTCGACAAAGTTGACAAAAATAAGCAATGGGGAAAGGATTCCCTATTCAATAAATGGTTCTGGTATAACTGACTAGTCATATGCAGAAGACTGCAACCGGACCTCTTCCTTGCACCATATACAAAAATAAACTCATGATGGTAAATTGTATTATGCTGAAGTTATAAAATGTTGAACATGAGGCATGTGAAAGTGTCCAGTCCAGAGAGTTAACATTTTAAATTTATGAGGCCTTTCCTTCCTTAGGCTGGACTTGCAGCAGGCTAGGGAAAACAAGAAGGTAGGAAATATAGAACTAAGACTTAACTTGCCAGGGATTCATCCCAGCCTTACTCCCTGTGATCCCCTAGCTGCTGTCTCTCAGTTTCACCATCTTCAAGATGGGGCTATTCCAAATGCCTACTTCAGAGGGCTTCTTACACTTACTAACTTAATGCATATGAAGCATTTAGAGCTTGGCTGCCATGTGGCTAGTACTCAATAAATAAATCTTAGCTTTTAGTATTCTCATGATAAGCATTTATTAGTTCCTTAACACCAAACCCATATACCACTTCGGACTTCAGGCTGAAGAAAATAGAAAGGAGAATGTGGAACTCTGGAAGGATTGCTAAGTACTCTTAAGTATGTCTTCAACGAGGATGGATAGATAGGTGGATGTGTGAATAGATAGGTAGACAGATGGATGAATGAGTAGATGAATGGACAGACACATAGATGCATGGGTAGATGGACAGATAGATGGGTAGGTAGATGGATGAATAAGGACCAGCAGCAAAAGCAAAAGCAAAAAAGCCATTAAAATACTAGAGGACTACTTATTCAACAAATTTAGTTTTGTTTTGTTTTTCTGAGATGGAGTCTCACTCTGTCACCCAGGTTGGAGTTCAGTGGTGCAATCTTGGCTCTCTGCAACCTCCAACTCCCAGGTTCAAGCAATTCTCCCAACCTCAGTCTCCCAGGTAGCTGGGATTCCAGGCTCCTGACATCACACCTGGCTAATTTTTGCATTTTTAGTAGAGATGGGGTTTCACCACATTGGCCAGGCTGGTCTCGAACTCATGACCTCAGGTGACTGGCCCACCTCAGCCTTTGAAAGTCCTAGGATTACAGGCATGAGCCACCACACCTGGCCTCAACAAATGTTTTTTTGAATACCTACCATGTACTCAGTTGAGGAGTGAAAGGATAAAGCGGCAATAAAATAGATATAGACCCCTCACCCTATAAAACAGTAGAAAATCTTGTAAAGGAATTAAAAATCTGGTGACCTCTATAAAAAAAATAAGAGTGTGTTGAGAGAGTATGACAATGTGCCACATTTACATAGGGAAGGGGGTCAGACAAATCTTCTTCCGATGAAATACCTTTTAAAGACCTCATGGACCAGGAAAAAGGAATTCAGAAGTGGATATGATAGATGTAAGAGAATAGGATTATTGTGACTAAGGCTGGGAAGGGTGTGGGGTAGAGGGGGGAATGAAGAGAGATCGGTTAATGCATGCAAACCTACAGTTAGATAGGAGAGGTGAGTTCTAATATTCTACAGCACAGTAGGGTGACAACAGTTAACAACAATATATATTTAAAAGTAGCTAGAAGATTTGAAAAGTTGTCAACATAAAGAATTGATCAATTTTCAACGTGATGGATATCTTAAATGCCCTAACTTGATTACTGCACATGCATAGCATGTACCAAAATATCACATGCTTCCCATACATAGGAACAAATAATATGCATCAATACTTTTTTAAAGTTTCACTTTTATTCTTGGAGCAGAAGCAGGATAATGAGGTGACCAACTGTGTACCCCTTCTCTTCCCCTCTGCTCTCACCCCTCCCTCCACCATAGACTACATTTGTACAGCGTAAGGAACCCAACAATAAGAAAAGAGAGAAAAAGGACTGAGTCATTCAGCGGATTTGTTTACTGCACTAAGGGGCCCTGGAGCTAATTAGAGATGTCAGGTTGTCAAAAGAACAGTAAACCCTGCTTTCAGAGGTGTGTTCAGAATCTGAAGAGTAAAGATCAATATGGTAACCTAATGCATTAGACTTGTGAAACAAAACTCATTGATTTATGAAGTCATCAGAATGTTAGATTTTTCCACTGCTTTTGATCACTAATTGGAGGCCAAGGTTTACCTTTTAGCACCTGCTGACTTTGGAGCCAAAAACGTCATGGCTCAAATCTTAGTTTCAACTTTCTACAGCCCTGTCACATTAACATAAAAGATGGCTTGCTGCTACACTCAGAAGAGTGGAGGTGATGATCTGTGATCTGCAGAATAGCAGCCTCTTAAAGATGTGCACGTCATGATCCCTGGAACCTGTGAATATATTTTTTACCTTACAGGGCAACAGGGAATTAAGGGAATAGGTGGAATTAAAGTTACTAATCATCTGGCCTCAAAATAGGGAGATTATTCTAGATTATCTATGTGGGCCCAGTGTAGTCACAAGTCTCCCTAAAACGTGAAAGAAGGAGGCATTAGAAGAATGGAGTGACATTATGTGAAAAAGGACTCAACCCACCCACACTGGCTTTGAAGATGGAGGAAGGGGCCACAAGCCAAGGCATGCAGGCGGCCTCTAGTGGCTGAAAAACACAAGGAAAGGGACTGTACCCAAAGCCACCAAAAAGATTAGTTTCTTACTTAGGACTTCTGACCTCCAGAACTGTAAGATACTAAATCCATATTCTTTCAACCCAGTAAGACTGTGGCCATATATTACAGCAGCTATGGGAAACTAATACACAATATTTGCCTTTGTGTGTTCTTCAGAGGATTCAATGACATGATTTATGCAAAGTGGATAGTGTCTTAGGAAGTACTCAGTGGTCACTGTCATTCATTTCTCTAAATGCCCAACTTTAATATTGGCCAATCTTTTACCTACCTTTTCAGTGACTTACCAGTTTGTGGTTCTAAATCCCCAAGGGCTCCACCAGCTAAGAACATACACTTGACCCAGTCCTCAGGTAACCACCCACTAAATCATTAGCTGACAATGCAAAAGACTCACCCCAGCAATATTTGCATTCAAAAGACAAATGCATTACATAAGTCTGCTTAAAATCTTTATGTTGTTCAAAGTCTCCCATAGACTTCAGTCTAAGATTTACAATGCCTTTCAGCATCCAGTCCCTAACAGCTTTTACAGCCTGTTTCTTCTCTTTCCTCATAGGCCCTCTGTGTAGATGCCAACCATCCTAAAAGAGGGGAATGTTTCTTTAGTGCATCTGAATCTCTTTTGCCTCTGGGCCTTTGCATTTGCTATTTCCTCTGCCCAGAATTGATGTCTCCTAATGCGAGTTCATCTATACAAGTCTCATTCATTGTGTAAGACTCAGCTGAATTGTTACAAGGAGCTGCCCTCAATATCCTGTGACTTCGTTAATCGGGATCTACCTCCTTTGTAGATCCTTCAACTTTAGCAATTCTCATAGCATCTTACAAATGATCACTTGGTGGACTCTCCCCATCATTACTCTTTAATATCAGTGTCTTTTTAAGATCATATATCTTTTTTTTTTTTTTCTTGAGACAGAGTCTCGCTCTGTCACCCAGGCTGGAGTGCAGTGGCATGATCTTGGCTCACTGCAACCTCCGCCTCCTGGGTTCAAGCTGTTCTCCTGCCTTAGCCTCCTGAGTAGCTGGGATTACAGGCTTGCGCCACCACCCCTGGCTAATTTTTTGTATTTTTAATACAGACGGGGTTTTACCGTGTTAGCTAGGGTGGTATTGATCTCATGACCTTGTGATATGCCCGCCTTGGCCTCCCAAAGTGCTGGGATTACAGGCGTGAGCCACCGCGCCCGGCCAGATCATAGATCTTTTTGAGGATCTAAAGAATGAAATCCCTTCTTCAGGAAATTACTCACACAAGTTTTACATGTAATACCTACAGTCTGCAAGTCACTGCAGGGGGTTTATGGCTCCCTGAAAGAACTGAACCTCAGCATAAAACCCCCAGCATTAAAATGTGAGTGCTCAGAAGGAAAGGATTCAACTATTCTATCTAGTTTATAAATTTATCTTTGGCATGCAACATAACGCCTAACACAGAGTTGGTATTTAATAAATGAGGAAGGAAGGAAGGAAGGAAGGAAGGAAGGAAGGAAGGAAGGAAGGGCAAAAGGAAAGGGAAGGAGGGAGGGAGGTAGGGAGGGAGGATGCATTGATGGTTGAAGGTGGACAGGAAAGTGAATGATTAATTTGTTTATTCATCTTTGGAAAAATTCAGCTAGAAAATTTCACCTAATAATAGACAAATGACAATTACTAAACCACATCAGAGAACATGATTAATCATACTTCTCTGGCTAATAAACACTTATGTGACAAAAAGGCATCTGTGAAAATACCCTTATTGACAACATGTTCCATATTGTTCAGTAGTTTCAGAAACATTCCTGAGGAAAAACAGATATGATCCATCTGATGCAGTACAGCTGAAAATGAAAAAAAAAAAAAAAAAAAAAAAAAAAAAAAAGTAAGAGGGTAAGTTTTCTGGTAGAGTAGATCAGAATAGGTTCTATGACCACTGTTACAGATGATGAGGTTGAAATAATGAGACTGTGAACCTCTTCTCTCTGAAATTCACCTTGTAGAAAGTTTGTTGTGAAAATATGCTTGATTAGAATAAAAGTTACACACACACACACACACACACACACAGACAGAATTTTTTATATAAGAAATAAGATAAGGCTGGGCGTGGTGACTCACTCCTGTAATCCCAGCACTTTGGGAGGCCGAGGCAGGTGCATCATAAGGTCAAGAGATCGAGACCATTGTGGCCACCATGGTGAAACCCCACCTCTACTAAAAGTACAAAAGTTAGCTGGGCGTGGTGGTGCATGCCTGTAGTCCCAGCTGCTCGGGAGGCTGAGGCAGGAGAATTGCTTGAACCCAGGACGCGGAGGTTGCAGTGAGCCGAGATCGCGCCATTGCACTCCAGCCTGGTGACACAGTGAGACTTCATCTCAAAAAAAAGAAATAAGATAAATACCCGGCCAAGGAAAATGAGTTTCCTATGCTGCATCCAAACAATGGAACATTATATAGTTATTTAAAATATTACACTTTGGAAGGACAGTTATAGCATGAAGAAATAGTCATGCTATCTTAAGACAAAGCAGGTTACAGTGATTCCAAATTTCCAAATATGTGTATACATATAGAGAAAAAGTGCTAGAAAGTGTTAGCAATAGTTATCTATGGATATTGGAATCACAGCTGAATTTTGAACTCTTTTTATCCTATTTCTATATATACATATACATATATATATATAAAAACATTAAAGAAGAACTTCTTGGTTAATTAAAAGCTTGCACACACATGTGCGCTCAAAGGCACAAAAATGTGGACAGATAGATCATGTTTCAACTTCTGCCTAAGGAGACACCTTTCTGTTGGACCTAAATTCCACTAAAAATGGGCCACTTTTCACCTGGAGCCGTTCTAAAGTCATAATACCTAGTGAGAGTGAATCTATCCTCATCAATCTAACTTTTCATCTCATCATCTAAATTTGGTGACGGAAATTGGATTTCTGTCAAATTTGTCTCTCTTCCTTTTGGGACATGGTGGATATCCATCCGTCTCACTCCACATCACCACTCAGTGTATATCTACCGGTTGTGAGACGGGTTCCTCTTGAGTGATGTGTTGCTATACCTTTGTGACTCAGGTGCCAGCTCTATGTTTTTCTGGCTGCTGTATCTGGTCTTTCTCTAAACAGCAGAAACCCTTCAACCAGGAAAGACCCTAAACCGCAATGAACATGGCGCATTGTCTCTTTCATGTTCCATTCAACTGAATGGTGCTTAGGGAAGAGAGCGTCTTTGAGCATGATTCCGTTTAGCTTAATAAATACCTGCTGAATATCTCTTTTGTGCAAGGTGATGCAATAGGCTTAGCCACATATTTTGATCCCACACAAAAGAGGGTATTCTTCAAAACTCCATCTTCTACTGAGAAACAGTCAATCATCTCCCTGATATGAGTTCAGATATAATGAACCCCAACCAAGCATGTACCCCCAGCCAAGTCAGTAGCATAGACATGGGCTGTATTTCACATCGGGTACTAAAGATTCTTCGTTCACTGCTGGTTTATGCTTAAGCAGGAATCTAAAAGAACACTCAGACGTCAATGAATGGGGATGCTGTTGTCACAGGAACTCTCAGACGGTGCTGGTAAAAGGAGTTTACCACCGACTGCCCTGCAGAACTGACTCAGAGTTGATTAAAAACTATACAGAGTAACTTT
Organism: Papio anubis; assembly: GCF_008728515.1. Classification (NCBI taxonomy): domain Eukaryota; kingdom Metazoa; phylum Chordata; class Mammalia; order Primates; family Cercopithecidae; genus Papio; species Papio anubis. The sequence goes on from NC_044993.1 coordinate 67,872,571, forward strand.
GGGCAGCAGAACGCTTGCATGAAAAATGTGAGGGACAGAATGCACCGGGCTGGGTGAACAGCAAATAACACGGTCGGGGAAGGCACTTAGCATGCAAATGACACCTACGGGTTCCCTTCCAACAACTCACTTTCAAAATTCAAACCCAATACATGTGCTTGTCTATTATTAGGAAAGTAGTATATATACACCACGGAACACTATGCAGCCATAAAAAGGAATGAAATCATGTCCTTCGCAGGGACATGGATGAAGCTGGAAGCCATCATCCTCAGCAAACTAATACAGGAACAGAAAACCAAACACCACACGTTCTCACTCATAAGTGGGAGCTGAACAACGAGAACACGTGGACACAGGGAGGGGAACATCACACAGTGGGGTCTGTGGGGGGTATGGGGGAAGGGAGAGCATCAGGATAAATGGTTAATGTATGTGAGGCTTAATGCCTAGGTGATGGGTTAATAGGTGCAGCAAACCAACATGGCACATGTTTACCTACGTAACAAACCTGCACGTTCGGCACATGTATCCCAGAACTTCAAAAAAAAGAAAAAATTAGAATCAGCACTTGTATCTTACAAAGATAAGATGGAGTTCAGATAAAGTTAATGTTTGGTGAAAGGACCCAACTCTTGGGGCGGGTAGAATTTAAGCGCCATGGGCTGCACCATCCCTTTACATGCACGTGTACACACATGCACACGCATGCACACACACACAGACACACACACACACACACACACACACACACTCTGCTACTTCCCCTACCTGCCTTCAGGTCATCAGAGGCATAGAACAAAGGGTGTCCTAAAAACCTGGGTGTGAGGGCCAGGCACAGTGACTCACGCCTATAATCCCAGCACTTTGGAAGGCCGAGGCAGGCGGATCACCTGAGGTCGGCAGTTTGAGACCAGCCTGACCAACACAGTGAAACCTCCTCACTACCAAAAATAAAAAATTAGCTGGGCGTGGCAGCGCGTACCTGTAATCCCAGCTACTCAGGACGCTGAGGCAGGGGAATCGCTTGAGCCTGGTAGGTGGAGGTGGCAGTGAGCCAAGACCGTACCACTGCACTCCAGCCTGGGCAACGAGAGCAAAACTCTGTCTCAAAATAAATAAATAAATAAATAAATAAATAAATAAACCCGGTGTAAGCTTCAATGTTTCTGACCAAAAGAGTCATGTGAAAGTAACAAGCAGGTCTCGCCAGTAGGAGAGGTCTGGATCTGCAAGTTACGGAGGAAGAACATGCACAGTAGCGGAAATAAGCCCCTGAAGGAAGGACTCCCCGCACTCGCCCAGTCCCCAGCGCTCTGCCTGACACAGCTTTGGAGGAGTGAAGGAATGAAGCGTGCACACTGAGGACAGAAGCGAATTCTCACAAGTTGATTGGGGAAAAGGAAACCACTTCTGCCAATGAATTCTGATCACTATCACGCTGTTTTTTTCCTTTTCCGCACAAGAAAGATAGCAGAAACTGAGATCTCATCTCAGAGCACTTATCTGGCCATTAGCCACTTCAAGTCAAATAGATAGCTCAAGGTCAAAATTATTTAATCACTCAGGGCCTCAGACTCCCCATCTGTGGAATTCTAAGATGTTTCTCCTGCAAAACATATGAACAAGCAAGCTGGGCGTCACCATGAAGAGGTGGGCCCTCTGAATACCCTAGAACGCCTGACCTTATCTCCTCACCAAGGAATTCCAATAGATAATCGCAGAAAACGAGAGAGCGAGCAGGCTTATTTTTTCACCACGTCACTAATGTTTTTTTCTTTCTAAACTAGCAAACCATTATAAAGGGTCCTTGACCTTTTGAAAGCTAAAATACTTAAAAAAGAATGAGGAAGGGGCCAGGTGCAGTGGTTCTCGTCTGTAATCCCAGCATTCTAGGAGGCAGAGGCGGAAGAATTGCTTGAGCCTAGGAGTTGGAGATCAGTCTGGGCAACATGGTGAGACCCCATCTTTACAAAAAATAGTCAGACGTGTTTGTTCATAGCTAGGGTCCCAGCTGCTTGGGAGGCTGAGGTGAAGGGATCACCTGAGTCTGGGAGGTTGAGGCTGCAGTGAGCCATGATAGTATCACTGCACTCCAGCCTGCGTGACAGAGCAAGACCCTGTCTCAAAAAAAAAAAAAAAAAAAAAAAAAAACAAGTAATAAAATAACTAGGAAGGACCATTAAATACCGTAAAGTTCTGGGCACTGTGCAAAAACACTTTACAAACGCTCTCTCAGTGACTGCTCAGAGCGCCCCACGAGGGAGGTATTATTATTGGCCGTATTTACAGATTGAAAAGCTCAGGCTCTTAAGCACAAGTTGCTCAGGGTCAAAAAGTGTTGAGTAGCAAAGCGGAGACTCTTTAATTATTATACGCCACTGAATTTTCTCTCATTTTCTAAAATTGGACATCATTTTTGAATAATGGAATCAAAAGGAGAAAGCCCCCAAGCTCCTTTGGGAGATTTCTTCTTAACCCATCCTCCGAATAAATCCACAGGCGTTCAGGCAGCCATTCTTTTGCTTAAAGATTACCAGTGTCCCCTGGGGTTAGAGAAGACGGGAAGGTGGGTGAAAAAGGCGATTTTGGGGTTGAGGAATTCAGACCAAAGAGGGGAGCCAGGCCTGGTAGCTCACACGTATAATCCCAGCACTTTGGGAGGCCAAGGTAGGAGGATCCCAGGAGCCTGCGCATTTGAGACCAGCCTGGGCAACACAGTGAGACCCCATGTCTACAAATAATTTAAAAATTAGCTGGGCATGGTGGTGCGCGTCTGTGGTCCCAGCTACTTGGGAGGCTGAGGCTGGAGGATCACCTGAGCCCAAGAGGTAGAGGCTGCAGTGAGCTGTGGCTGTGCCACTGAACTCCAGCCTGGGCAAGCGAGCAAGACCCTATCTCAAAAAACAAAAACAAAAACAAAAATGGACCAAAGAGGGGATGAAAGCAAGAAATGATATGCAGATGAAAGAAATACATTTCAACAGCATATCTAGGAACACATGTTTTAAATATGAGGGATCTTCGAGTCTCCATAAATGTTTGTAACTACAGCTAATAAAGCATGTTCCACCTTAGCATAAAAATATTTGCTGATGAGTCTGTCTTATCCATTACAGCATGACCCTCCTGAGAGCAGTGATTGGGTGAGTCTGTAGAACAGGAGTGCTATGGGCTAGGGTCTGTGATAAACACTTCCCAGGACACCCATGGGATTTGGGCTACAGGATCCAAATGCATCATCTTGCAGCTGTGTAAGGTAGACCCTGCCAGTTGCCAACCAAGCCGACATCCCCAGGGTATTCTCTCTTCCTGACTCAGACCCTGTTCTATTTGAGTGATCATTCTCTGTGCACTCAGAGAACACTGTCCCTTCCTCGGTAATCATTCCGACTAATCTAAACACAGCTTATCAATTCATCCCTGTTGCCAGCAGTTGGTTTAGGCACAGGCATGTGATACAAACCTGGTCAAGGAGATGAAGAGGTTTGCTAAGGGCTGCGGGGAAAGGCTTTTTCTCCTATTTGAAAGGGAAGAGACAAGCATCTTTGCTGTCTTTGTGAGGATTAAAAAGTTAATGAAAGCGAAATGCTTAAAATGCACTGGTGGCTGGGCATGGTGGCTCACATCTGTAATCCCAGCACTTTAAGGTCAGGAGTTCAAGACCAGCCTGGTCAACATGGTGAGATCCCGTGTCTACCAGTAATACAAACAAAGTTAGCCAGGTGTGGTGATGGCACATGTAATCCCAGCTACTTGGGAGGCTGAGGCAGGAGAATCACTTGAATCTGGAAGGCAGAAGTTGCAATAAGCCAAGATTGCACTACTACACTCCAGCCTGGGTGACAGACAAAGGCTCTATCAAAAAAAAAAAAAAAAGAAATGCACTACCATTGGTAAGTGACCAACAAATCACAAATTGTTTAAAATTGTTTCTCATTGGTTCCCACAATAACTTCTGAATCAAGTACTACCATAAATCTCATTATACAGACACAGACACCAAGGCTCAGAGCCATACGGCTGAAAACAATCAAAGCTCATATTCAAAACTGTGGTTTGACTCCAAACTCAAAATATTAACCACGCACCATGTGGCTATAATCCCTACTTCCTGGAAACCCCGGCCACTCAAGCAGGACCTGGAATAAGCTGGGACTAGGAGAGTGTTTGTTCAAATGAACTTAACTCCGGGACTCAGTCACAAGGACTAGGACTCTCAAAAAACCAAGCCTAGTTGGATTCTACCAGCAATGGAAAGAAAGGGTCAAAGCCGCTCACTTTGTTCTTTGGGTATTCCATTAACCTTGGGACTCCTGCTATTGCTAGATACCTTCTTCCCCATTTAGCTCAATTTTGATTTAAAAGTCAGTTTCAAAATAATAAAATAAATCAGCCAACCTCACATGAAGCTAGTAACCCAGGGTCCAACCTCACAGGAAGCTCTTAGTAGTGGTTAAGAATCATCTTAAGACAGCCGGGCGCAGTGGCTCACGCCTGTAATCCCAGCACTTTGGGAGGCCAAGGTGGGCGGATCACGAGGTCAGGAGATCGAGACCATCCTGGCTAACATGGTGAAACCCCGTCTCTACTAAAAATACAAAGTGAAATTAGCCAGGCGTGGTGGTGGGCGCCTGTAGTCCCAGTTACTACAGAGGCTGAGGCAGGAGAATGGCATGAACCAAGGAGGCGTAGCTTGCAGTAAGCCGAGATCGCGCCATTGCACTCCGGCCTGGGCGACAGAGCAGGACTCTGTCTCGAAAACAACAACAAAACAAAAAACTAAAAAACAAACAAAAAAACCACCTTCAGCGGAAAACCAGCTGTTTTCATTCATGAGCAACAGGGGGCAGCAGAGAGCAACAAACCGCTTGGTCTCTACAATATTGGAAGAAGGGGAAGAAAACCAACCACCTTCATCTTCAGCCCAGAAGCATCCTAGTGTAAAAATGTCTCAAACTGTGTAGGCAAATTCACATTTCCAGGCATCTGGCAGAGAAACAAGATAACAGAGACCTGAACTCCAGAATGTTCTACTGATCATTTCAACGCCCAGGGGACGAGCCCAGTCCGTCTTGGGAGAACCTTGTCCAACGAGAGATGATCTTGGCTGAGCTGAAAGGCACAGGCGCTTTTCACCTGAACCGACACACCTTGTTAAACTCTCATTTTGTTTCAGATTTAAATGTGTCCCGGGAACAGTCTTCATCAGTCTGCTAAAGTGTATCTGAAAGATGCCCTATGAGAAATTATCGGTCTATTTTTAAATACGCAGGGCAAAGGGACACCATGCTCCACATTCGTTTAAAATCCAGTTTTATTAGACCAATCAACCTCACATGACTCCGGCAAGTAAATAAAATTCCCCTCTCAGGAGACTTCAAGCCATAACAAGCTGTCCTCAAATGGGTGGTAGTAGGATTTACGTTTGCGGCTCTGGGTGTCTCCAAATGCAGCCTATGTCTTTGATTTTCTCTTCACATACTTTAAACTTAATAGATTGATATTAAACAGGAAAACAAGCAGCTTTTTCACGTACACACATCAAAGGGCACTGAAAATGTGGCACCAGCCTGTGGAATTGGCCGGTTACCAAAAGTCTGTTTCAAACCCTCAACAAACAGTTTCCCTAAAAATGTGGCATGCTTTTAATAGTATTTCTCTTGCTTTTCATATTTAATAAATTATTCATTCAGAAGAGAGTAAATCTTTTAAAAAAATATACCCCTGTTCATAAACTAGTCATCTCCAATTCAGCCCAAGTTGGTGTTATTTGTCATTTGATTTAAAGAAGCTTTTTATTTTTCCTTTGCAGTAAATGTCCCTATCTTAATTATGCATTCATTGCAAGTTTCTTCAATCAACGTTTGCCTCCCGCTCCAGACTTGAGGCTCCCTGAGGATCACACCTGTTTTGCTGGCAAGAGCACACAGGCCAATGCTTGGTGCATAACGGGAGCTGTGGTTAATCCACCAAGTGGTCCTAGTAGGTCCATAGAGGATTCAGACACTGGCTGACCTTAGGTGACAGCTGGAACCCTGCAGGTCAGAGATACCCAGGTTCTCGGATTCATGTGAAGCAGAAAATGGTGGTATCCACCACCTTTACATAATAGATGATCCACACAAGATCAACGTTGCTTATGCTGTGGGATCAAGGTGGAAACCATGGATCAGTGCCAAGGGAAGGCTGGGATAGCAAACCCTGAACCTGCCACCCCCTCCTTGCCTCTCCGCATCAAGTATACACCAAGCTGAAAAATACGCCCACATGACTCCCTTCAAGATATCCTCTATACATTAGAAAACACACACCTCTCTCTTTCCTTAATAGCATTACCAGACTTAAATTCACTCCCAGAACTTAGGAGGATTCTTATGTGGCTGGAAGCCTCAATCACAAATGGTTTAAGAATCTGAAACAAGGTTTTAAAAGTCAATCCAAGACACTTGGGCATTCTAAGTGAATTCTCCATGGACTACACACTTAGTATTTCATAGTGGAAGGAACTCTTCAAAAATTACAAGAAAAATGCTTCTTCTTTTGTTCTTGAGACAGGGTCTTGCTTTGTTGCCCAGACTGGAATGCAGTGATGCAATCACAGCTCCAATGAGCCTGCAACTGCTGGGCTCAGGCCATCCTCCTATCTCAGCCTTCTGAGTAGCTAGCACCACAAGTGTGTGCCATCACACCTGGCTAACTTGTTAAATTTTTTGTAGAGATGGGGTCTCCCTGTGTTGTCCAGGCTGGTCTTGAAATCCTGTACCACTTTAAAAGGACTTTTACAGCCAGGAGTGGTGGCTTATTTTGGGAGGCTGGGGGATCACCCAAGCCCAGGAGTTTGAGACCAGCCTGGACAACACAACAAGACCTCATCTCTACAAAACGTAAAAACATAAAAATAAATAAATAAAATTAGCCAGGCATGGTGGCACACACCTGTGGTCCCAGCTACTCAGGAGGCTGAAGTAGGAAAATCACTTAAGGCCGGGAGGTCAAGGCTGCAGTGAGCCATATTCACGCCACCACACTCAAGCGTGGGCAACAGAGCAAGACCGTATCTCCCTATTTATTTTATTTTTTATTTTGGGACACAGCCTCACTTTGTCGCCCAGGCTGGAGTGCAGTGGCACAATCTTGGCTCAGTACAACCTCCACTTCCCTGGTTCAAGCAATTCTCCTGCCTCAGCCTCCCGAGTAGCTAGGATTACAGGTATGCACCATTTTGCCTGGATAATTTTTGTATTTTCCGTAGAGGTGAGGTTTCACCATGTTGGCCAGGCTAGTCTGGAACTCCTGACCTCAAGTGATCCGCCTGCCTCAGCTTTCCAAAATGCTGGGATTACAGGCGTAAGCTACTGCACCCAGCCACAGAAAAAGGACTTTTACACTAGTTCATTAAATATATACTACAAGCTTTTCTAATAAAGGCTATCTGTGGGAGGATAAAGTAAATCATGAACTGGGATGCTGTGAGAAATGACGTTTTTACCATGTTAACATGATCCACCATGCACAGTTTTCAGATAGATTCTTAGAGTCATGAAAATATACTACTTCTAAGACAGCAACGAACTTAAAGACATGGAAAATCCAGAATGATGAAAGACCAGGGAAGGGATGACAAAAGCAATACATGTTCTGGATCATCAAATAACAACACTGATAGCTACCATTTGTGGTATTTTTGCTACGTGCAGGGTGTTGCTGCAAGCACGATGGCCTGCCTTGTCTTAGCCTCCTCACGGCGATCTTATAAGAGAGAGAAAAATGCAACAGCATCTCAAAGAGAAGCCAATGATCATCAGAGAGGTTAAGTAAATTGCCCAAGGTCACACGGCTAGGTAGAAACTAGCAGAGTTAGGACTGGCTCTAGAGCAGGGTTGTCCAGTCTTTTGGCTTCCCTGGGCCACAGTGGAAGAAGAATTGTCTCACATAAAGTACACTAATACTAATGATAGCTGATGAGCTAAAAAAAAAAAAATCCCCCCAAAAAAATCGCATAAGGTTTTAAGAACATTTATGAATTACTGCTGGACAACATTCAAAGCCGTCCCAGGCCACATGCAGTCTGTAGGGGCCATGGGTTGGAGAAGCTTGCTCTGGAGATTTGCTCTTAACCAACACCACATACTAGAAACCCCATCTAATAATATTAATAGCAATGGCAACAATGATGACAATCCTTTACTTTCACATGATTTGCTATGTGCAAAGCATTTCCTCATACATGATACTTCATGATCAAGTGGTGGGACTGAGAAAGGACACGACAGCTCTTAGCCTCCCCAAAAAGATGACAAATCTAAAGATTAGACAAAGATGAGCATGATCAAGACACCCCTGATGACTGGTGTGTGACCATCAAAATGTTCAATCTCAGATTCAGATACATCTAGGCTGGGATTAAAGTTCTCTCCATTTTACTGAAACATCACTCATTTCCTGGGGGCAACATCTCATGGGGGCATGAGAGTTGCCCTTCCAATGTCTACTCCTTGGATACTGCTAACATTAGTCACAACCATCATACAATGCATGCTCCCAAAAGGCAGGGCTGGGAGAGAGAGGTGGGAGGTCACTTGAGGTCAGGAGGTCAAGGCTACAGTGAGCTATGATTTTACCACTCTACTCCAGCCCGGGTGACAGAGCAAGACCCAAACTCAAAAAATAATAATAATAATAATAATAATAATAATGGCAAGGCTGACACAAGAGCTTGGGGGAACATTGCATAGGCACTTGTTGACCTACCCAAGGCCATGTAGCTGAAAAGTATATACAACGTAAGGAGGTGTGTTTTAAGAGTAATTTTCCATAGAAACCATTATCAGAACGGCAGGAGGTTGGAGAGCATGACCCAATTCCAAGAGGGATGGTGGTGGTCACGGGTGATTTTCTTTCTCATTCTCCTTTCCTGGTTCTCGGCAATGAGGCAATATCACTTCTCTAATTTGAAAACTAATAAATAGGCTTGCCCCAAACTGTGCCTTTCAAGAGTCATATAGTTAGTATAAACCACGGTGACCTTTTAAAGATGTGATTTGTTTTTCAACACCTAAAGCAACAAATGCTCCATATACGAGCCCCTACCTGGCCAAGCTGCCGTGTCAACTGCAATGCCATGGTGTCCGCCCATCTTCGAAATGTCAGCAGAGAACCGTGGCAGGAGCTGACGTGTAATATGTTGCAAGAGACTGAACTTTGGTGCCTAGAAGCCGTCTAACTCTGGAAGGTACTTAAAGTCGTCATCCCCATTTCACGTTTCCCACTAAAGGACACCACAGAAGATTACCCATCTAGGCTTACAAGGATGTAAATAAAACTAAATTTGCCGAGCGCTTCATCCGCACTCTCAAGCAGGCTAGATATTGTCTCTTGAGCTCCAGGGGTGATGATCCTCTGGATTCCAGCATTGCTGTTCATCTCACTTAGTGCACTGAGTAACGAACTTGACTGTCGGCTTCCACGTTCCTACCTTGAGCCAGAGCTTTGGAGCCTCCTCACTGAATGCCAGCTGTTTCTGCTCCCCTGTTTTTGGCCTCATGGTTTTTCTTTGTGTACCTTTACCAGAACCCTTTAGATAACCCCATCTGTCCCATTTCATCCATGTAATGAGCTTGACAATGAGCTTGTCTATCCACCTGCTTACGTACATTGGATTCTGTGTCTTTGAAGCAGTACTCACAGAAGAAAAGTAGTGTTCTTCCTCACACTTAATAGAAAAATTTTATAAATTTCCCAGGTTAAGAGTCCGAAGACTCTTAAAAGGCAAGGCTTAGGAGGCAGAGGTGGGAGGATCACTTGAGGCCAGGAGATAGAGGCTGTAGTGATCTAAGATTGCACCACTGTCCTCCAGCCTGGATGACAGAGCAAGACACAAACTCAAACAAACAAACAAACAAAAACAGGCAAGGCTGATGCAAGAGCTCAGGCAAACACTGCATAGGCACTTGCTGACCTACCGAAGAAACAAAGATCACAGTTAAAAAGTATATGTAACTTAAAGAGGTGTGTGTGTGTGTGTGTGTGTGTATGTGTATGTGTGTTTTGAGACAAAGTTTCACTCTTGTTGCCCAGGCTGGAGTGCAATGGCACAATCTCAGCTCACCACATCCTCTGCCTCCCAGGTTCAAGCAATTCTGCTGCCTCAGCCTCCCAAGTAGTTGGGATGATAGGCATGCACCACCACGCCCAGCTAATTTTGTACTTTTAATAAAGATGGGATTTCTCCATGTTGGTCAGGCTGGTTTTGAACTCCCAAACTTGGGTGATTCACCCTTCTCGGCCTCCCAAAGTGCTGAGATTACAGGTGTGAGCCACCGTGCCCAGCCAAGAGGTGTGTTTTAAGAGCAATTTTCTTTACAGAACATAAGCCTCTGTTTCATCTACTATAAAATGGGCCTAATAATCAAATGTAGCTGCCTCATTAGGTTGTTGCAAGCATTAAATGAGACAGTGCACAATAAATGATGTGCACAGTGCCCAGCAGGCACAGAATAAACAGTGGTTATTAGTGTGTGTCTTGGTTTGAGATCACTGCAGTTAATTCAGTTAATTTTTGTCCATGACATGGAGACCAATTAGAAGTTCTCCAAGTTCCTTCTGGGGCTTTGATTTAATCATTTTAAGGAGGGAGGAACTACATTTAAAATAGTGACAGATTATTCAACTCCATGGTGAACGCATTGGATTAAAATCACAAAAATCTTGATTTATGTCCTGACTAAATGTGTGTGTTTGTGTGTATGTGTGCAACAAGAATTACATCTTTGCTTTGTGGCGTATCTTATGACTGACTTTCCACATCTCAGAAACAACAAATTGTGTTCTATTACTACAAAGTACACAGTATATTTTCTAAAGCAGTACTTTATTATGATGGTGTATAAGAATGTAAGATTCAGAAGACATGGCTTTTTCTCTATATTGTTCTCTGCTATTTCTGTAGTGTTTATCACAGCACCTAGCACATAAAGAATATCAATGCATATTTGTTAAACAGATGCATAAATGAGTATTTCTCTATTTATTTTGCACATCCCTGGAAAACTAGCTGAAAATGTGGTGATCTTATTTCTCAAAGCTCATCGAAGTTTATGCATCGGTAATGACATTGCAAAGTACTCATTTTAACTTCAACCTTTTGGTTAATTTCGCCTCCATGCTTATTATCTGACGTTGTTCAAGTCGCATCACTTCTGCAAATTTCATTCTCTGCATGTGATAAATGGGAGTACTAGACGCAGGGATATTCTTTATTATTGACCATCCAGCTTCTCTAGTAAAAGAACCCCCACTCTGTTCTGGAGGTTCATGTTCCACGTATTCAGGGTGGGCACTGACAAAGATTTTCTCCTTAACCAGACTCTAATTGGACCCTTCCTTTATTTTTTTAATTTTTTTTTTTTTTTTTTTTAGAGATAGAGTCTTGCTATGTTGCCCAGGCTAGTCTCAAACTCCTGACCTCAAGGAGTCCTGCCACTTCAGCCTTCTGAGTCACCGAAATTACAGACGTGAGCCACCGAACTCAGCATATTTCAGACTCATCTGCATCCTTTTCCCGGTAAGGCCTGATGCTTGAGCTTCTGTGCTGCCTCTGCATTGTCCAGTGTTAGCAAGAACCTTGTTAGTTAGTTTAGCCAGAATCCTCCCTTACCTCTGCTGTCTCCATCCACTGACCCTCACTCTGCTTCCTGGCAATAAATCACCACTTTTGCTTGTTGCGTTCAGAATTGAGCCCAATCTTTCTCCCCTGCTGCAAGATCCCATTTCATCTATCACAATAGTCCCTCTCGAATAAAGTCTTTCATACTGTCTTTAACAAGCATCATGGATATTTTTTTCCTTCTCAGGACTCCCACGCTCTAGCAGAAATTAATGCATGAGGTAGAACCAACCAAACAGATTTTATCATGATTGGTTCAGGGATGGATCGTGACTGAAGCCAGGCCAACTCCAGTCATTCTAGAACATACCTGCAGAGCTATAACGGGGTGAAATGCTTGCGGTGGAATTACTAGTCACAGGTAAACACGCTTACTACATACAAAAAGTCTGTACAACTGTGCAAGAAACAGAGAGGGGGAGACAGAAAGAACCTTGACAGCCGGGCGCGGTGGCTCACGCCTGTAATCTCAGCACTTTGGGAGGCCAAGGCAGGTGGATCACCAGGTCAGAAGATCGAGACCATCCTGGCTAACACAGTGAAATCCCGTCTCTACTAAACATACAAAAAATTAGCCAGGCGTGGTGGCGGGCGCTTGTAGTCCCAGTTACTCGGGAGGCTGAGGCAAGAGAATGGTGTGAACCCGGGAGGCGGAGCTTGCAGTGAGCCGAGATTGTGCCACTGCACTCCAGCCTGGGCGACAGAGCGAGACTCCATCTCCAGAAAAAAACCCAAAAAACAAAAAAAAACCTTGACTACACTGATGTGAGCTCCTGGATCATGCTGTGCCTGAAGCCAGTGCCCACAATGTGACACCTCCAGACCCTCCACCAATTTCTATTTCATTTAACCTTGTTGAATTGAGTTTCTATCACCTGCGATTGAAAGAGACCTAGCAAATAAAAAAATAATATACCTTTTATGGTTCTACTTCAAAACATTCTGGCAATTTAAAAATAATTAGTTGGAAGGAACAACTAATATAAAAACTCCATTAAAAATGTATACATTTACAATAAAATAGGAATTCAGGAAGATTATGCGTTCTGAATATTTTCTGTAATAGCCTTTAACATGTTTGTGCACCAAAAATTTGTCATTTTGGTTCCAAAACTGAAGTGTATTACATTCTAAAGCAAACACGGGGGAAACGCTTCAGCTAATTCAACATTACACACGTATTTTGAGCTAAGCAGTTTTTCCTATTAGCATACACTTGAAAACATTTCTAATAGTAGTAATGAACTTCTTTGATTTTTCAGTTCCCAAATGCCACATTAGATTGAACTAATTCAAAATTAAGAGATGGAAGTACCTACAGTGTCTCCAGGGGCCATGATCCATCCCCGATACTAGAGAGAATTCTATTAGGTTGGGGCAAAAAGATTTGGCAAAAAACTCAATTTCTTTTGCACCAACCTAATACCTGCTCATCAGAGTCATTTTTTTCTTACACATGCATGCCGTGAGTAGTTCATCTCAGTCCCGCAATCGAGTGGAGTAGATAATATTAAGGGATGAAGGCTTCGTTATCAACCTGTGGTCAACCCTCATTAGACATTAGGGTTTGTAACTAATTCTGAGAATTTACAACACCGGTAAAGAAATTCATTAGATGCAAATTCTGACTCATCATAACCAGTCACAAAATGTGTCTGAGATATGTCCGTAAATATGCTAGCCTTTCACATAAGAATATCAGAGATTTTTATGGTTTTATGGAGGTATAACTGACATACAAAATACTGCACAGATTTTACATACACAATTTGATAAGCTTGGGCATATGCATAGGCCTGTGAAACCATCCCCACAATCATAGGAATAGACTTATCTTTCACGTTCAAAAGTTTCCCTTTGTTTGGATACATAGAGTAGGGTCGAGGGTGTTTAAGAACATTTAATATGAGATCTTAACATGGAGGTGGTTAAGAACACTTAACAAAGGGAAACCTTAACAAAGTTGAAGTGCATAATACAGCTCACTAAACATAGGGAAATGCAAATCAAAACCAAAATGGAATACCACCCCATACCTGTTACAATGCCTATTATCAAAAAAATGAAAAATTAAAAAAATAACAATTGTTGGCCTGGATGTGGAAAAACTGGCACCCTTTTGCCATTGCTGAATGGAATGTAGATGTGTAGCCACTATGGAAAAACAGTGTAAAGGTTTCTCAAAAAAAAAAAAAAGAAAAAGAAAAGAAAGAAAAAATGTAATTATCAGATGATCCAGCAATCCCACTTCTGGGCACATATACAAAGAAATGAAATCATGATAGCAAACAAATACCTGCACTCCCATGTTTATTGCAGTATTAACCACAATAGCCAAAATATGGAAGTCACCTAAATGTCCACTGACAGATAAAGGGTGATATGGTTTGGCTGTGTCCCCACCTAAATTTCACCTTAAATTGCAGCTCCCATTATCCCCACATGCACTGGGAGACACCCAGTGGGAGGTAATTGGATCATGGTGGGGGGTTCCCCCATGCTGTTCTCTGATAGTGAATAAGACTCACGAGAGCTGATGATGTTATAAAGGGCAGTTCCCCTGAACAAGCTCTCTTGCCTGCTGCCATGTAAGATGTGCCTGTGCTCCTCCTTCGGCCATGATTGTGAGCTCTCCCCAGCCATGTGGAGCTGTGAGTCCATTAAACCTCTTTTCCTTTGTAAGTTACCCAGTCTTGGGTATGTCTTTATTAGCAATGTGAGAACTGACTAAAACAAAGAAAGAAAGAAAATGTAGTATATACATACAATGGAATATTATTCAGCTTTAAAGAATAAGGAAATCCTGCCATTTGCACATTTATGAAACTGGAGGACATTATTCTAGTGAAATAAGCCAGTCACAGAAGGATAAACATTGCATGATTCTACTTATATGAAATGTCTGTAATAGACAAGCTCATAGAAGCTGAGGGGAGAATGGTGGTAACCAGGAGCCACAGGGAAGGGAAAATGGAAGGTTGTTCAATTAGCCTGAAGTTACACTGTGTGAAATGAATTAGTTCTAGAGATCTACTGTACAGTGTAGTGCTTATAGTCAACAATACTGTACTATGCCCTTAAAAGGTGTTAATAGATTTTTAAGTTTATCAATTTTTCATTCTAGAGTAATTTGCAGCTATTTTGGTTGATTCATCAAATGAAGCATTAATTTTTAAAACAGTTTTGTAAGTTCAAGACTACACATGCAGGTTTGTTATACAGGTAAACTTGTGTCAGCGGGGTTTGTTGTACAGACTATTTTCTCACCCAAGTATTAGGCCTAGTACCCATTTTTATTTAAAATAAAATATATTTTGTAAAATTTCTTTTTGGCCCCTTATAAGTCAAGGTCACATTTTCCATTTGTTTCTTCATTTCATGTTGGCTTTGGAGACAGGGTCTCGCTCTGTCACCCAGGCTGGACTGCAATGGTGCAATCTCAGTTCACTGCAGCCTCAACCTCGTGGGCTCAAACGATCCTCCCATCTCAGCCTCCCAAGTAGCTGGTCCTACAGGCGCATGCCACAAGCCCAGCTAATTTTTGTATTTTTGTAGAGATGCGGTTTCACCATGTTACCCAAGCTGCTCTCAAACTCCTGAGCTCAGGCAATCCACCTGCCTCAGGCTCCCAAAGTGCTGGGATTACAGGCGTGAACCACCACGCCCAGTCAATTTCCACTTAGCATGTATAAAATTTGGTGATCCCTTTCAAGTTAGTGACTAAGGTATAGAAAATGCTCACTAATCAAAATCAAAGGAACAAGAGGAAAAACTGAAAAATAATTCAGCTTGATACTGTGCTTCTGAGCATTAGATGAAAAACATTAAATTATATGGCTACTGTCAAATGATTCTTTGTAAAGAAGTCAGTGCAAATGTGTGGGGTGGGGGGGAGCGGGTGTGTGTGTATATGATTTTATTACCTAGGAGCTAACTTCTTGGGGGAACTAGATGGCAAAAAATAAATTTATTATGAATTGTAATGATAAAGGGTCAAAACTGTGTTATATAACATATGACCAAATATTTCCAGGATTTTTTTTTTTAAGAAAAGATGAATTTTGATTACTCAGTTTAACAAGAAAAAAAAGGTACCTATGAATTTGCCTCTCCATAGCCAGCTGCTTCTTCCGGCTGATTTGTATCAGTCTGTTAATTTCTGTGACCAGAGTTAATCTAAAAAGAAGAGTAACTTCTGGTCAGAGTTTATTGTAATGGGATATTTGAGTGTGTCCTAGCAACCATGAAAGTTTGGCCTGTGCTTATCCTTATAAATACCAAAATTTGACGAACTACATTCAGTTGTGTTTGCAAAAGACAGGTATTCTGAAGGGTATGAAATAATGCAGGCACTCATTGGATTTTTTGTTTGTTTGTTTTGAGATGGAGTCTCGCTCTGTCGCCCAGGCTGGAGTGCAGTGGCGTGATCTCAGCTCACTGCAAGCTCCACCTCCCAGGTTAACACTATTCTCTTGCCTTAGCCTCCTGAGTAGCTGGGACTACAGGTGCCTGCCACCATATCCCGCTAAGTTTTTTCTATTTTTTAGTAGAAAAATAGAAAATTTTTATTACTATTAAATAAAATAGTGTTAGCCAGGCTGGTCTTGATCTCCTGACCTCGTGATCCACCCAACTCGGCCTCCCAAAGTGCTGGGATTACAGGCATGGACCACCGCGCCCAGCCCTCACTGGATTTTTATAGTGCTCAATGCTAAGAGCTAATAACCTTAATTATTAATTCTCATGCCGTCTTCCTGGAAATTGTTTTTAGGATGAATTTAGATACTTTGGGGGAACCACATACAGAGTATTTACTCAGAATCTCCCCAAGGATGATGGCATATCTTTGTACGGCAGCTTTGTTTCTGAAAAGTTTAGTTGTACAAAGTTCTTATATGATTACTAGTCAAATCACACTTTAAAAAAATGTAAAGTTTTCTAAAACAATAGAATTTTAAAAAACAAAACAAAATCATTCTATTGAATTTGAATTATGAAAGTAGATTTTATTCTTAGTTACTTTTTGTTTGTTTTGGGGGCACTGTTTATTTGTTGAGACAGAGTCTCCCTCTGTCACCCAGGCTGGAGTGCAGCGGTGTGATCTCAGCTCACTGCAACTTCTGTCTCCTGGGTTCAAGTGATTCTCCTGCCTCAGCCTCCCAAATAGCTGGGATTACAGGCACGTACCACCACACTTGCCTAATTTTTGTACTTTTAGTAGAGACAGGGTTTCGCCACGTTGGCCAGGCTGGTCTCAAACGCCTGACCTCAAGTGATCCGCCCACCTCGGCCTCCCAAAGTGTTGGGATTACAGGCGTGAGCCACCTCACTCGGCCAATTTTCTTCTACTTAGTTACTTAATGTAAGATTATAACCACAACTTCATTATTGCACTGACATTTTCTGTAACTTCCTAAAATAACTAAGTTTGAGGAAGGTTTACATGACCTTGAAATTCTCCAGAAAGAAGAGTCTAAATGTCCTTCTGAATAAAGAATGCCAAAAATTATCTTATTTCTTGTGAGAGACAGAATCTGCTGGCATGACCTGGGGAAGGCAGGCCCCTGCTTTCTTCAAGTTAGTAAGTTGGTTCTTCTCTCTCTCTCCCCCTTTGTCCCCTCCCCTCCTCCTTCTTTCTTTCTTTCTTTCTTTATTTGGTGGAGTTTCACTCTTGCTGCCCAGGCTGGAGTGCACTGATATGATCTCAGCTCACTGCAACCTCCACCTTCCTGGTTCAAGTGATTCTCCTGCCTCAGTCTCCCGAGTAGCTGGGATTACAGGCATGTGCCCCTACCTACACCCAGCTAACTTTGTATTTTTAGTAGAAACAGGGTTTCTCCATATTGGTCAGGCTGGTCTTGGTCTCAAACTCCCAACCTCAGGTGATCCACCCGCCCCGGCCTCCCAAAGTGCTGGGATTACATGCGTGAGCCACTGTGCCCGGCCTCTCCCTTCTTTTTTATTTCCCTTGCTCCTTCCTTCCTTCCTTCCTCTCTCCCTCCTTCCTTCCTTCCTTCCCTTCCTTTCTCCCTTCCTTCATTCTTTTTTTATAAATATGTTTACTAAATGTCTACTTTGTAGCAGGCAACAAAGCAATAAACAAAAGCAAAGCTGTCTTGCCCTCCTGTCGGGCCGCTTATTCTCACTGCCCAAAAACAAGATGCAGGTGACCTGGGAGAGAAGGGAGCTTATTTCTGTAACTGAGTACAGGGAGAAGGCCTGGGAAGTATCATCAGTCCAACTCTAAATTACAAAGTTTTCCAGAGCTTCTATACCTTCTAAGCTCTACGTCTACATGTAAGTGTCCATTCATCTAAAGACATAAGTGATTAACTTCTCATTTATAAGGTCTGAGTCCTGAAGACCTTCCTCTGCAGCCTCAGTCAATTTACTTAATCTAAATGGGTGCAGGTGCTGCGGTGATTACCCTTGTCTCCTGCTAAATCATGGAGGTTTGGGGAGTCTCTTCAGAACCCCAATAAACTTGTTTGTGGACGCCTGGGGAGCTTCTTCACACCCCTAATAAAACTTGTTTAATCCCAAATGGGTCCTGTTAAGAATGCCTTCGTTATTCTGTCACGCTGAAAGGCCTGGGCACAACGCTGGGTGGGCTTTTATTACATTCCAGCCTTTGTATAAGGGCACTGGCTCTCTCAGCTTTTAATAATTCCCTTCTCTACTCCCTCAGTGCTGAGACGGTTGTTACGGAAGCCCGTGTGAGTCAGACCTGGCCTGCCACACTCCCGAAAACAAAGTAAGGCTGAAGTTTGCAGAAGACGTGTTTTCCAAGCTGCCAGGGAGCTTGCACTGGACCACAAGCCAGTCAAGGATGAACTCAGACCCAAAGGGGAGCAGATGTGTAAGAAAAACAGGCTCGCGTTCCTACAGAACCATGTTTCCTTAGTGAAACTATTAATGGACCAAAAAAAAAAAAAAAAGAATGAAGAGCCTAATATCAAAAAGATTGCAGGCAATTAAACAGAACTCTGAGAATAAAAGAAAATTGAGGAAATCTTGGTCATATTGATAGAAAGACTGTGTTTTCCCTGTAAAATGAACACAATAAACCTATTCACACAAAGGCTAGTTGAATACTGTTCAAGTTATTGGCATTTATGATCATAAATTTACCCCAGTTGCTAGAATAATAAATGCACATATGCTTGTGTTAAGTGTCTAGAAAGCGTAGTCTGTGAGTTTTATGTGGGCTGGTATAATTAAACAGTAACTGTCAATTTCTTAATCCTAAAGCAATCATTTTGCTCTAGGTAATGAGCTTTTTATTTATTTTTTTCCCATCCCCAGCAAGTAACAGCTCTTCCTCAAATTGGTTTTAATGGATTTAGCCCTCAGCAACCCACCCTTTGCAGACAATTCCTTCTATGG
This sequence comes from Papio anubis, assembly GCF_008728515.1. NCBI lineage: Eukaryota > Metazoa > Chordata > Mammalia > Primates > Cercopithecidae > Papio > Papio anubis. The sequence continues at coordinate 67,891,625 of NC_044993.1, forward strand.
AGAAAGCTGAGGCTGTAGCTTCAGGGTAAAGCAAAACTTCTCTCTGATGAAACAGAAAATCTCTCTCTCCCAACATATTTCATCAAAATAGTTTGGATATTGTACCTAATATTAAGTTATGTAATATCCATATCATACAGGTTAGACAAATACGCTTAGTGATTTATTTCTATCTTATTTTCAATGAAACTTTGAATTCCTATCCAGGCATTTGCTAGTATTTTCAGGTTTGTTTTTTTTTTTTGCCTCTATTCACTTCTGCTGTTAACAAAATGAAGCTATATCAGGTACAGAACGTCTCTGAAACAGTGTTTGGCTCTGAAGAGTACAGCCCAAGAAAGAAAAACAGGATTAAAAACCAGCTTAACTTCTGTGTGTAGACTTTTGGCCTGGATGCACTCTAGGTAAGAATCGAGGACGTAAGGAGTTCTATTTTTAATGTCTTCTTACAGAAGCACCATGAACTTAGCAATGCACAAAATTTATGACACACTCAATCTTATAACATGAGGGAGAGGGACTCGGCAGTGACTTTTCCATTGCATTTCCCATGAATCTCAGATCACTTGTAAATTGCAGAGCCTGACATTTAAACTGTGCCGTGTTGATAGTTCAGGCACCACCCTTTCTCCCCGCCGCCCTCCCCACCCCCTACTCTGGGAGACCGAGGCTGAGGCTTCATTTCATAATGCACCGTAATGGTGAGTCAACGATCAAATGCAGCCTGTTAAGTCTCAAGCAATTACCTTCTCCTGCAAATAAAGAAAAGCCCACGTCTCCACCTCTCAGTGGAGGGCAGAATGAGCAGAGAGAGTATGAGAACCATATGGACAGCTTCAGCTTGCATCCTTGACATCGCACCCGGCACCTGGGCAAAGGCCAATGCTTGGCACAGTATACCCGCTGCCATTTTTGTCCAAACACTCATCTATTTAGGGAGACTTTTACCTGCCCTTTCTGCTCAGCTATATCCTGAGAATCCAAATTCTGGATAATGAGTGCCTGCTGTTGAAAATCATACGTTCTATTTAGATTTTTCCGAATAGTGTGTTTAAATGGCATCCATGCTCAACCGTGGACTACTATCGAAAAATACTGAATAACCACCTTACTGTACGTATTCCCATTTCTCAGCTGCATCTAACTCAGCAGCAGTGTATCTGAATGAAGGCTTTTTCCCTCCTGATGTCTACATTTTCAATAATAGCTGATGCTCTGTGGTCTTAGAATTTGGATTTCTTTTTAAATTAGTGCTTTCTATTTACCCTCTCAACTGCCACATCTAAATAATGCTTTTGTTTTTGTTTTTTGAGACAGAGTCTTGCTCTGTCACCAGGCTGGAGTGCAGTGGCACAATCTTGGCTCACTGCAACCTCCACCTCCCGGGTTCAAGTGATTCTCCTGCCTCAGCCTCCCAAGTAGCTGGGACTATAGGCGCGTGCCACCACACCCAGCTAATTTTTGTATTTTTAGTAGAGACGGGGTTTCACCATGTTTGTTGACCAGCAAGGTCTCAATCTCCTGACCTAGTGATCCACCCGCCTTGGTCTCCCAAAGTGCTGGGATTACAGGCATGAGCAATTATACCATTAAAGTGTAGAAGTCGGAAATATATCTCCATATCTCATGCCTAGCACACTTTCCAAATTGTCAAGACTAGGAATCCTTCTGTTGACACTGGCAATCACATCACATGAGAGCAACCCTAGTCCTCGGAGGTAAAATCCAGACCCCAAGGACTACCGAGGTTTTAAGTGATTTTAGCTAACCAAGCCTGTTTCCTCATCCATAAAACGGGGATATTCATCCCACAGGGCTGTTACAAGCATTACATGAGATGATATAGAGACACTGTCTAGAACTTAGTAGGTCTACAGAGGAAGGGGCAGAATTCAAAGCCAGGTCTTCTAACCACATTATATCACATCTCAAAGACAAAGAGAAATGTAACTTTGGAGGTTCGTGAAATCCAGTTTGAAGGATGAAGATTTGTTTCTGTATCTACTAACAAACCCCCAGTGATTTCTGAGCAGGTTATGGGCATGTCGAAGTGATTAATTAGGAATGAAACAGAGGAGTGAGTGGAAATGGCAATGGTATATCAGAAGCTTTGAAATGATCTATGACCATGAAGAAAGCCAGCAAGAAATGCAAACCACCTAAGTTAAGAACACACAATAGCACTGAAACTGTGACCGCCAGCCATAGGAAAACAAATCTCCCCAGTGTTCCTGGGCATCCATAAGAATCATGGGGGCCGCGTGCGGCAGCTCACACCTGTATTCCCAGCACTTTGGGAGGCCAAGATGGAGGATTGCTTGAGACCAGCAGTTTGAGACCAGCCTTGGCAACATAGCAAGATTCTGTCTCTACAGGAAAAACAAAACAAAACAAAACAAAAAATTAGCGGGGCATGGTGGCACACACCTGTAGTCTCAGCTACTCTGGGAGATGAGGTGGGAGGATCACTTGAGCCCAGGAGGTCAAGGCTGCAGTGAGCCAGGATCACACCATTACACCCCAGCCTGGGTGACAGAACAAGACCCTGTCTCAAGAAAACAAAAAAAAAGGAAAGAAAAGAAAGAAAGAAAAGAAATATATTTTTAAAAATCATGTAGGGAAGGTTTTATTTTTTAAATTTTTAATTACAGATACTGGGTCTTACCCAAGACCTGTTGATTCAGATTCTCCATGTCTTAAGGCCTGAAATTTTTCTACGTCCAAGTTAGTGTGTGTGCAATTCAAATACAATGTCAGGTTTGGAAATCATTGATGGAGGGGTAAGATCCAGGGGTATATTATTCAAGAGCATGCACACAAAAGACCTGCTGAGAATTGTGTGTATTCTGTCTATCTGAAAAGAAAATGTAGGAATGGATTTGCTTACTCCATTGCCCACTTGGAGTACTACTTCATCAAGTATCCCCCCAAAGAGAAATTTAATGAAATTATTCACAAATTCTAACTTGTTTTGTGGAGGTAGGAAGGATGGTATAGAAAACTACAAGCAGACATTTTGCACTCATGCTTGCATTTGGAATGCTCCAGATGTCTCCATTTAGAGAGATCCACTGTATCTAAAATTATATTCATGGAGGACAGTTACAGATATGGGATAAACCTAGGACTTCAGATTTTTAAAGAACATACAGGTCATCTCTTTCAACCCCTTTCATAAAGCAAGAATAGGCTCTATAATATCCTAGACAGAGAGACGATCATGTAGCTGGAATACCTTCAGTGGTAATGAGCTTGTTATTAATGGGTAGTATTGATCAAAAGGGGAATGTATTGTACTCTCATACAATATGTACAATATGTAGGGAAATGCACCAAGATATGTAATATAAAATAACACATTAGAGGGTTAGAGGTTACAGGAATTGTAAAGGCATAATCATGTGGTTAAATATGCTTGAAAATATTGTATGTTTATGCTTACAGAAATAAAAGGTAATAAATTAGCGAATTCTGGAGAGAGAAATCTTGGCCAGTAAACGATATAAAGACAGACAAGGAGGAGGCTGTCAAGCATCTACATCCCAGTGACCACCTAATGGAATGAATCAAAGACACAGTTGGAGTCCACCCAAGAGGGAACAAGACATCAGCTAAGGAGGGAATGTGCACTCTGTGCTCCTGGTTGCCCTGGTGACAGGACCCCACTCCTCATGCTAATGGCATTATAATGAATACAACCGCTTGAAAATAAAATAAATCGTAAGCTTGATAATAGAGTAAAAGATCGTCTTGAGAGCTGCAGTGTGGAGAGGACCCAGGATGGAGTTTTGGTGGTGGATGTTAAGAGAATAATATGATCAGTGAGGAAGGTATTCGGTGAAAAATATAAGTGTGTGTGTGTGTGTCGTCGGAGAAAGAGAACAGACGCTAATGATGGATAATGCTTGAGACAAGTAATATGTCTGCCATTTCTCTTCCTGACATGCTCCAGACTGGAAAACCTAAATTAAGTGTTAATGAACCCATATTGATTTCCCCGTTCCCCTCATCGTGAGGAAGGTAGCCTGGCCTGGGAGACTTCAAATGAAACTCAATGTCTTAGCAAGTTGGCATATCATGTGGTGATCATGGCAGCCTCTGCCTTGATAGTGTTCTTTCCCTCTTGCTGCTCCAAAGTGATCAAGCTCATCAATGTGATAAAAGATGCTGGGATGGTTAGCATATGTGTTAACGAGTCTAGGTGGTGGTGCCCCGTTGTTTGCTCAAACGTTCGTCTAGATGTTTCTGTGAAAGTATTTTGCAGAGGTGATTAACATCTATCGTCACAGCTGACTGTACGTCAGGGAGATCACCTAGAAAAATATGGGTGGGCTTCACTGACTCCACTGAAGTTCTTCAGAGCAAAGATGGGTTTTCTGGAGAAGGAGGAATTGTGCCTTAAGACAGTAACACAGAAATTCTGCCTGAGTTTCCAGCCAGCTGGCCTGTGGATTTCAGACTCAAGACTACAACATCAACTCTCATCTGAATTTGCAGCCTGCTAATCTGCCCTACAAATTTCATATTTGCCAACCCCCCACAAGCACGTGAGACAATTCCTAAAAGTAAATCTCTCCAGACACTGGATAGATGTCTTAAGATATTTATACAAATATATAGAGATGCATGTATATACATATATGTATGTTATATAGATACATATATACATATATGTATATATAGATACATATATACATATATGTATGTTATATAGATACATTAAGGCTATTATATAGATACATATATACATATATGTATATGTTATAGATACATATATACAACCACACACATATTTCTTATAAATCACAATATGGAATTATGTATTTGCATCTATGTATTGTATATATTAAAATCACAGTTGTACCTGGTTCTTGGAGCACAGCTCCTAAAACTATTGGGATCTCCAAAGTGATAAGGGTATCTTTTGTATGTCAATGAGATGACTGATGGCTGTGGACCCTTGAATAGCCTCAGGATGGGGGATGGTTGCCAGGGGGACCTACCTTGTGGTTAGAGGGCAGGAATTTTCTGTCCTACCTCTTGACCTCTTCAGAGAGCAGGAGGTCTAAAGATGGAGTTGATCACCAATGGCCAATGATGGAATCGATCAAACCTACTTAATGAAGCCTCCATAAAAACCTGAAAGGACAGTTCAGAGAGCTTAACTAGTGGGGGTATCTGGAAGGTGATACGCCCAGAGACAGCAAGGAAGCTCTGCACCCCTATCCATACGCCCAGCCCCATGCATCTCCTCATCTGGCTGTTCATCTCTATCCATTGTAATATCCTTTATAATAAACCGGGAAACTCAAGTAAATGTTTTCCTGAGTTCTGTAAGCCACTCAAGCAAATTAAAGCCAAGGAAGGGACGTGGGAATCCTAATTTAAAACCAGTCTTTCAGAAGCACAGGTCACAACCTGGGGCTTGCAACTGGCGTCCGAAGTGGGGGCAGTCTTGGGGGCTGAACTCTTAATCTGTGGGATCTGATGCTGTCTCCAGGTAGATAACGTCAGAATGGCATTGAATTATAGGACACCCCATTGGTATCTGCTGGAGAATTGGTTGTTGATGGGGAAAACCCTGTACATTTGGTCACAGAAGTGTTCTGTGCTATATGAGTGTGAGTGTAAAGACAAAAAACTGTTTTTTTCTCTTTATGATAGAATATCCTAAATCTATGTACATAGATTTATCCACAGAGATTTATTTATATTAAGAATAAATTCTGAAAATAATTTTTTCTATAAATACATAATTGTATTATAGTAGATATAGCACATATACTATAGAGTATAATCATATAATTTAATTATAATTAAATTATATATTTTCAGATATTTGTAACAATATACATTATCATATGTTATACAATGAAAATAGATGCAGATATATATGATGAATATACATAAATATCAATATATAAAACATTCTATAGATATAATGAAAGTTATCTATTTTCAGATATTTATTCTTTGAGACTTGAAATCTGACCTCTTGTCACTTACACCCATTGGTTGTAGTTGTGTCTTCTTAAGTGATGAACATGTTTATTATAGCTTTGTTATTCGGGCATACATGTTTGGTAACTTGGCACACTAGATCCTCGATCTATTAATCAATTGCTATAGTGGATCCCTGTCCTTCTCATAGAATCCACCCCTGTATCTGCTGCCAGGTGGGTTAGTAACCATGACCCTCCTCCTCTGGTCCAGCGGATTGGACTAGGGGTGACTTCTGGAAAGACCTGGGCTAATCAGGTTCTGTTTTCAGTAACTATAAATGAATACGTGGATTGTAATCAGTGTAGTGGGCAGGGCTGAGCCAACCAGGTTCCGTCTTCAGTAACTGTAAATGAATGCGTGGATTGTAATCAGTGCAGTAGGCAGGGCTGGGTTCGGGGCACCCCCGTGTATCCATGTGCCATATGTGGGAAAGAAATCTACAGAGAGAGGAGCAAACTAATGGTGCAAAGAGAAGGAGACACCAACCCCAGGCAGCCCTAGAAAGACAGTGTAACCTCTACTCCTATAGACGTTCCCTTCCTGTTTTCAGTTCTTCTTAACTGTGTGAACTTTCTCCCCTTGGGTTCTATGACTGAACTCTCTGCCCCTGAATTCTGGGAAACAGCTCTGAGTCTTTCTAGGATATTTTCTTGTCTTAAGGTATTAAGAGTGGTTCGAAGTTACTTGCAGCCAAATGATTCTGTGTTGCCTAGCAACACATCCATGTGGAGGACTCCTGTTTACAACACCATAGGCAAAGCCTGAAGCAAGCATCCAAGTATATGGAACTGCTAACTTAGAGGTCAAACCTGAAAATACTCTTTGTGAATGGTCAACCAAAAGCATGACAGGGAGAGCAGGTCTCCTAAGGTTATTGCAGGAAGCTTCTCCTAATAGTATAATAACCAAAAATTACAGCTAACCCTTCTAGAACATTTACTATGTGCTAGGCATTGCTCTAAGTGTTTTATATCTATTAACTCATTTAATTCTCACTTTAAGACTAGGCAGTATCTGCTATTATTATCACCATTTTACAGATGAACAAATGGTGCAAATCCTCTGAGCCAAATTGTAGCTAAGAAGAGGAGAATTTGAGAGCCAAAACTCAGTACATGGTAGCAACAAACTTATTCCTTCCAATTAGTAAGCAAGATGTTTTTCCATTCTTGTTATATGTAAAAAAAATAACCCTAATCCTAATTTTAGGGCCAAGTGATGCCAGTTACCTATTTTTTAAACATTGTATCCTATATTTGTTTCCAAGACAACAAATAGAATGGGGAAGAACAGCAACCAATCATTTATGTCAGAAAGTTGGAGAATCCTCCCCCCTTCCTGAGCCAGAATGTCCTTCATCTGTAAACATAGGGGGATGTTGTTATGATTTTATACTTGCTGCATAACAAATGATCCTTTATTCTCTCATCAAGTCATTATGGGTCTCAGGATACATTTTCTATTCCTGGAATCATGGCTAAATGCTCTTTAAGTGGTGAAAAGTGATCTCTGAGTGGGCTTAAGTTGTGAAATGTACATTATCTGAATGGTGAATTTGGCTGAAATAGATAAACAGATGGTAGAGGCCCTGTTTCAGCTTCTAAAAGTAAAACAAAGTAGATAGAAGAAAGAAGAAACATAAGACCTAAAACCGAGAGATGTTCAGTTTGAATAACCTCAAGTGTCAAAAATATATTTACTCAGAGAACCGATTTAAACACATACCTTCCTCTCTATAGACGAAAATGAACTTCGAAGAGTTCTCTTTAAAACGCTAATTTTCACTTAGAAATACATTGAAAAATACAGAGTAAATACAATGCTAAAGCGAACCGAAATTTGAGATTTATATGATATGTATTTTCTTTAGTATAAATGATTATATAAATGTTTAGATTGCATGCAATAATATGATAGAGATTTTGATTAGGTCCTCTCTATCTAAATCTCCCTATCTTAGTCTCTTGCACAAGAGATACCACGCACTCCTGTTCAGTTCTTCAGGTTGAATTTATTTTTATAATGGTCACTGCTTAGGGAAGACATCAGAATTGCTCACCTTTTGTTTTGATCTTCCTTTAGAGCCACTTTCATTTCCAACAGACATCTCGAATTCAAGAGAAAATTAAAACCTTTACTCCAAGTCCAGATGAATTATTCACCTCTTCTACCTTCCCTTCTGCCAAACCTAACCCTATATATGCAAATTATGACTGTCACAGGAAGAATATGAAAAGAGAAAGCAGTCTATTAATAGTAGCGCATGTGGTGGTATTTGCAAAGATGTGGCACTCTTTCATATTAATTTTTCTTGGTTTTCCAGCTACAGAGTCTGAGTTAGTTGTTCTGATTCACATAGAAGAAAGCTAGAGTGAAGCAATTGTGCAAAACAGTGCTGTTTTAATTACTGTAAATATGATAGCTGGCTGGCTAGATGGATAGATGAGTGGGTGAGTGGGTGGGTGGATGGGTAATTAGTGGGTGGGTGGGTGAATGGATGGATGAGTGAATGGATGGGTGGATGGATTGGTGGATGGGTGGGTGGAGGGATGGATGGATGGATGGATGGGTTGACGGATGGGTGGATGGATGGCTGGATAGATGAATGAATACATGGATGGTGGATGGATGGATGAATAAACAGATATATAAGATGGATCTCAGTATTTTCTGGAAATGCTTTGATGTCATCAAGAATGTTATAACTTTTTATAAATATGTTATCTTTAAAGATCTAAAGCAGCATAAACAATGATACAATCTAAGAGATGGTTCTAGGCTGGTGCAAGAAGTTAGCAAAGGTTGGATCTTTAATACATTCAGATCTGCGAAAGAGAGAGAAAGAAGAGGGAGGAAGGCAGGGAAAGGAGAAGGAAAGGAGGGCTAGAAACAGAGTAGGGGCAGGGACTAATGAAAACCAATAAACCCTCATATTTGAGATAGGAAATGACTTTGATGAGAATTTCTGTGATGAAGAAGCATGTTACTTGCATTTCTCCATTCCACCCCCGACCCCATCAAGTCCTCAAAAACTCTACTTCAAATAAAAACCCTTTTCACAAGCCTTCCCATGTGTCTGCGTTTGCTCCTTTGGCACTGCCTCCTTTGAACTCTGCCATCCTTTCAAGTATGAAGAACCCGGGTCAGGCCTTTGTCTGAAGCGCAGCCTTCAGGCTTGGTTTCTCTCTGAAGATTTCCCCTCATCTTTGACCTCACCATCAGTAAGACATCTTGTCCTGAATCTGGAATTCAATTGAGCAGTTGCCTACTTCTGGTAACCTGAACAAAATTACATTTGCCTCAAAAAAAAAAAAAAATAGCAAACCCTCATAAAATTTCAACAGTGCCGGGGAGGGGGCTTGGCAACATGAGAAAATTGCAAGAAATTTCCCCTGCATCATCCCAGGAGATAATCCTTGCACTCCAAGGACGCCAACATCTTCAAGCATTCTAAACTCTGATCTCTCCCAGAATCTGGAAGTCATTACATTAGAGAAACAATATACATCCTTAAACGCCTGGTGGCATTCTTGGCTCAGTGCCTTTGGTCTTTTTTTTTTTTTTTTTTTTTCTTTTTCCCTTTTGGTCTGTCCCCATTTGTTGGCAGAGACCAAGCCTGTCTTGTTTCAACATTGTATTCCCAAAGCCTAACCCAAGCCTGTCACTTTGGGAAGCCCTCAATAAATATTGGTTGAATAAATGAATGAATGAGGCACAAGCAGCGGGGAGAAGAATGCATCTTATTAAATTTAGTCTGATATTAGAATAGGATTAGAAGAATCCTTTGGGGTTTGGAACTTATTAATAAACAGTTGCATGACATTAAACTATAAAGACAGAGAAAAAAAAACCCAGCTCATTATTCTGGTATTTCCTCCACAACATAAAGTCAATGAATGAGCTGCATTTAGAGGAGGCAGACAATATATTTAAGCACTGTAAATATCAACATTGGTACTCAGCCTCCATGCAATCTAATTTACTCTCTAACACAATCCATCATAACTGAAGTATGTTTTTGCTTATAGGGATCATAAAAACTCACTTGATTTATTGCAGTGTTTCCCCCCCTCTCCTGTGTTCTCTGGGAAAATTCAGCCATACATGGATCTCTTTCTTTGAGGAAAAAATACACTCTTGTCAGCATGGCATTCACAAACACAAACTTACTTTTCACTCTAGAGGAAAGATATCATAAAAAGAGAGTTTAATCAATTGCCACATCAGGACTTTGGTTATTAACCTGCACCCTGTCTTTGTTCTTTCTGTATGCAGCTCACTTCCAAAGTAAAAAAAAAAAAAGAGGCTTAATTCTTCATCATATGTCCAGTCAGCCAGTGTCTCAAATATTTATCACTGTTGATCCATATTAACACTCAAAAGGGAGTGTGATTTCATAATGTACCTCTCCTAGACAATTTTATTTAGATTTTCATAATGCTTATCGCAACCAAGGACCGCAAACTTTGTCTCTAAAGGAGCATCTTCATTGATTTGGTCAGCAACCATGCCAGTCTCCTCTCCTGGTCATAGCTATAGACCCACCAAGAATTAGGGAGTAAGCAGAGGTGAAATGAAAAAGGAATGAGGCCAGGCAATTACATGCATAAATAAATTACAAGATTTTTATTTTCCCTTGCTTGACATATATGAATGTGACCTTGATAAAGATCCAGTATTCAAACACAAATGGGTAAAGGAGAAAGAGAAAAGGGGTGGGGGAACAAAGGGAGGGGACAGAAGGAGAGAGCAAGGAAAAGAGAAAGGAAAACAGGTATTAATTACCTTCATTGGTTCATTCAAACTCATTAGAACCTTTTACTTACCAGATTCCAAAACTTCACTTGAAAGACAATATCGTTGATAGATATCCGTCAAATTTCCTTGCTTTATCCCTACACTCCCCCACATTCACTTTGCCCATGATATGCAAACCCTCAGGTGAGGCCACAGTGTAGGGAGATTAGAGACACTGACAAACACTTTGGGGAGCTGACACAAAAATGACAAGCAGCTATGGAAAGATATTTTCCCGCAGTTTATATTGGCATCACTTAGATTTGTTTAGCTCCACCAAACTACCCGCTTTGCCCTTCTATCCCACCCCAAGAACCCTCATTGAGTGCAAAGAAATGAAACAAATTCTGTCGCATAGTAGACAGAGGAAACATTTTCAAAATAAGAAGATATTTCACATATTAGGAAAGAAATAACCTAAGTGCTCACCAAGAGGGGATTAGTAAAATCAGACATCCAGTAAAATGCTCAAGGTGACTGTCACCATGGGATTCTGAGGAATTTGCATCCTTGTACTTTTCTGTGTTTGCCAAGTTTTCTATAATAAATGAGAATTCGATTTATTTTACTGTACTCATCTTACTTTGGTCATTCCCTCATTCCAGCTTTGTGCTGGCTGATCGCTCCTTCTGGAGTCTTCACACTTCCTTATCACAATCATTTCACTTTGTCTCCCTTCTCAGACTGCAAACTTCCATGAGAGGAGGAACTGTGCCTGTCCACTCCTTCATCTTTTTCTTTTTCCTTTTTTTTTTTTTTTTTTTTTTTTTTGAGACAGAGTCTCACTTTGTTGCCCAGGCTGGAGTGCAGTGGTGCGATCTTGGCTCACTGCAACCTATGCCTCCCAGGTTCAAGCTATTCTCCTGCCTCAGCCTCCCGAGTAGCTGGGATTACAGGCACACACCACCACACCCGGCTAATTTTTGTATTTTTAGTAGAGACGGGGTCTAACCATGTTGCCCAGGCTGGTCTCGAACTCCTGACCTCCAGTGATCTTCCCTCCTTAGCCTCCCAAAGTGCTGGGATTACAGACGTGAGCCACTGTGCCTGGCAGCGCCTGTTCACTTCTGTGTCTCCAAATCCTTGCATGTCATAGTCACTTGACACAAGTGCATTGAAAAGTAGAATAAATAGATCACTCTTTAATGAAAAAGATAAGAAGTGCTTCTTAATGATTCTATTGAACAGCAGAAAGCCTTTTTTTTTTTTTTTTTTTTTTTTTTTTGAGACAGAGTCTTGCTCTGTCTCCCAGGCTGGAGTGCAGTGGCGCGATCTCAGCTCACTGTAAGCTCTGCCTCCCGGGTTCACATCATTCTCCTGCTTCAGCGTCCAGAGTAGCTGGGACTACAGGCACCTGCCACCACACCTGGCTAAGTGTTTGTATTTTTAGTAGAGACGGGGTTTCACCGTTTTAGCCAGGATGGTCTCAATCTCCTGACCTCAAGATCCGCCGGCCTCGGCCACCCAAAGTGCTGGGATTACAGGCGTGAGCCACTGTGCCTGGCCAATAATGTTTGATTTATTTAACTTTACCTTGGATAGTGGTGAATATGACTATTTATCCAACACACTACTTTTCCCTGTTAGATAAAACTGTGACTAATGGTCTTATTTCCTAAAACTAATTATATTGCATTGGAACTTTCTTGATTTGACTCACTAATATTCAACCGAATGATTTTCTTTATTTACATTCAGCCACTGCAGTGACAGCCACCTCTTACTTCTATACTTACCTTATTACTCTTTCTCCTCCTAGAACAATCCCCTTTCTCCTCTCTGTCCAATTCAATACATTCTTCAAGGCCAGACATTCACCAATGGTTTTAGCCACTCTTTCCTCTTTCTGCTTCATTAATCTGTCTGTATACTGCCTGCTCTGGGACACCCTTGGGTACCAGACGATACTATTCCATTATTTACTGTTTCCACCTAAGACACAAGATTGGGGGCAGGAGTTACATCAGGAGCCCTCAGATAATTTCTGCTACATCGATGGCACAAAAATTTGCAAATAACAGCAGAGGCCTACTGTGTGTGAGGCACCGCTCAGCCCCAAGGGTTAAAAGGAAGAAATGCTAAGATGAGACCCTTCCCCTAAAAAACTTCCCAATTTAAAGAAAATGCAAGATGCAGGTAAAATTACTGAGATGTAGTGATATTAATAGAGATGTATAGAAATGTTACCACTGCAAACATCATTACTGCTAACAACAACAAGATGATGAACTAATATTTATGAAGAGCTCACAAAGAGCCCAACCCCACTTCTAAGGTCTTTCCATGAGCGATCTCATCTAATGCCTGCACAACTCCAGGCTATCGGCATTATTATAATTATGTGCCCCACTTTACGGATTAGGATACCAAGGCATAAAGAGGTTGACTCAGCAAAGTGTGTGTTAAAGGAACGAAATTAAGGGAATAATCAGTTCTGGCCAAGAAGGTCAGTGGAGGTCATCACAGAAAACAGTAATCTGAAGAGAGACTTGGCATAAATTTCTGTGTGACCTTAGGCAAAATGAGGAAAGAGGAGCACAGGTGCATCAGTCATGGGAGCAGCAGGAACAAAATAAGAAGAGTTATGGATCAATTTCTACTATGAAGGAAATGGAAGGAAGAAGCAGGTTATGGGACTGGAAACAGAAAGACACTAAGAACCGGAGCAGCGTGGAATTGTTCTCTAACCATAGAAAGTTTCTGAGCAAGGGCATGGCAGGACCAGTTTTGGTTTTATTTTGCTTTCCTGTTCTGTTTTGGTTTTCATAAAACAGACTTGTTTGGCAAGATGGGGACTAGACTAGAGAGAGCAAGACTAGAAGTCCATTTTATCAGGCATCAGACTTGTCGGTCCAGGTGAGGGAGTGTAGGGCTCTGACGCTGGTGGTGGAACTGGAAAGAGAAATGAAAGGATGGATCGGAAGGGAGAAAGATAAATAAAAGAAAACTCCATGGCCGGGTATGGTGGCTCACGCCTGTAATCCCAGCAGTTTGGGAGGCTGGGGTGGGTGATTCACCTGAGGTCAGGAGTTCAAGATCAGCCTGACTAATATGATGAAACCCTGTCTCTACTAAAAATACAAAAATTATCTGGGCATAGTGGCAGGCACCTGTAATCCCAGCTACTTGGGAGGCTGAGGCAGGAGCATCGCTTGAACCCGGGAGGCAGAGGTTGCCATGAGCCAAGATCATGCCATTGCACCCCAGCAGTCTGGGTGACAGACAGAGAGAGACTCAGCACTTTGGGAGGCCTAGGTCACTTGAGGTCAGGAGTTCAAGACCAGCCTGGCCAACATGGCAAAACCCGTCTCTACTAAAAAATACAAACATTACCCGGGTGTGGTGGCGGGCACCTGTAATTCCAGCTACTTGTAAGGCAGAGGCACGAGAATTGCTTGAACCCAGGAGGCAGAGGTTGCAGTAACCCAAGATCACGCTCCTGCGCTCCAGCCTGGGCAACAGAGCAAAACTCTGTCTCAAAAAAAAAAAAAAAAAAAAAAAAAGGAAAGAAAGAAAACTCTGAACTCTCTTGCCTGAGTACCAGGATGGATGGAGAGGCTGATGATCAAGATGATGGTGACTGGAGGAGGTGATTTTGGCGGGAAAAAGATGTTAAGTTTCTTTTAAGATTCATGGGACAGCTCTAGTACCCAGGTTATGATCCTGAATTACCCTCAGGAACTATCAGGTTAGTGCAAAAGTAGTTGCAATTTTGTCATTACTTTTAATGGGAAAAAAACTGCAATTACTCTTGCACCAACCTAACAGACCTCCTTGAGAAAATAGATTATTTCAGATGTGGGGTAGCAAATGTACAAGATGAACCTAGAATATCAACTCATACTAGATAGTAAGAAAGCTACCAAAGACAATCAGAGTCATGTCAAAATGACTTCTGCAGAAACTTGAGGAAGCTCGTATTTGTTGATGATTGAATAATTTGAGCACCAACAAAGATAATAACTTCCATCCCTGAATTTGTAATAAAACCAAAAATTCCAGTCACTAGAGTATGCAAATAAACAAGCTCATATATTTGCAATCACAAAGGGAAAATCAAGCATTTTTTTCTTGTATTAACTGTATAAACTATACCCCCTGACTATCCTAATAGAAGACTGGGAAATTTCCCTTTAAGAAGTATTCCAGTAACTCCAAGAAGAAGGAATGGTAAAATTACAGTGTCACCAGCTTGAAACCCCTGAAAAATGCATTGAGCATCCATGGTCAATGGATGCTTCATCAAATGTAGAATAAAGCTAATAATACCTAGCCCACGGATATTAAACAACACCACAAAAAGGGAGACAATCTGATATAATGTACCTCTTCTTGGAAGAAGAAACGACCAAAGAAATGGAGCTTGCATCTGACCTAGACCAATTTAAAAGAATACAAAGGACAGAGGAACATGTGAAATGACACCACAGGGATGCAATCAGCAAACACCAGACTGTGAGAAATATTGCAGGACAATCAATCTGTTTTCTTCAACAAGGTCAACAACCACCACAAAACAAACAAACAAACAAACAAATATACGGGAGAAAGACTGATTAAAAGATGCTTAATACAGGCTGGGCATGGTGGCTCATGCGTGTAATCCCAGCACTTTGGAAGGCCAAGGTGGACAGATCACTTGAGGTCAGAAGTTTGAAACCAGCCTGGCCATTATGGTGAAACCCTATCTGTATTAAAAAGTACAAAAATTAGTCAGGCATGGTACCACACACCTGTAGTCCCAGCTACTCAGGAAGCTGAGGGAGGAAAATTGCTTGAATCCAGGAGGCAGAGGTTGTAGTGAGCCTGCAAGATCATGCCACTGTACTCCAGCCTGAATGGCAGAGCGAGACATCCTCTCTCTCTCTCAAAAAAAAAAAAAAAAAGCTTAAACCAGAGTAAAATGGCCATTTAAAGATACATCAACCAATCACAGTGTACTGCCTTTATTTGGATCCTGTTTCAAATAAACTATCATAAAATTAATCATAGCAACTGTACCACTGGGAGGGGTGTTCCTAAAGAAGGAAGCTATGCAAATATGGGGCAAGGGGAAATGCAAATTCTCTATGCCTTCTGCTCGATTTTGCTGTGAACCTAAAACTGCTCTAAAAAATAAAGACTATTTTTAGAATTGGAAATAAGAAAACAATGACATTTTTGAAAAAAACAGAAAATTAAACTATTATTTAATAGTGATATTCATAAAATCACTGTTAATTGTTAGTAAAATTACAGGAATACCTAGGGAAAAAAACTTCTTATCCTTTAGAGATGCAACCTGAAATATTTATAAAAACAATATGATGCCTGGTATTTGCTTAAGACTAGTAGCATGAGACTAGAAAGGGAGAGTGGTCAGGGCATATGTAAAGTAAGATTAGCAATACTTTGATAATTATTGAATCTGGGTGAATCAATAGAAGGTGATTCTTTAGGCTATTCTCTCTACTTTTATATATGCTTTAAGTTTTATTTAATAAAGAATTTTTTTTAAAAAAAAAAAAGGAGACTGAGGTGGGTGGATCACCCGAGGTCAGGAGATCAAGACCATCCTGACCAACATGGTGAAACCCCATCTCTACTAAAAACACAAAAATTAGCTGGGCATGGTGGTGGGTGCCTGTAATCCCAGCTACTCGGGAGGCTGAGGCAGGAGAATCGCTTGAACCCAGGAGGCAGAGGGTGCGGTGAGCTGAGATCATGCCATTGCACTCCAGCGTGGGCAACAGAGTGAGACTCTGTTCCCCCCTCAAAAAAAAAAAAAAAAAAAAAAAAAAAAAAAAAAAAAAAGCTGTTAGAAGATGCAAGGGGTTGATCGTCAAAATGGTAAAAGGATGATCATCAAAATGATGTTCAAGTCTCCAACAGCTTGACATTGCTCCTTCCAAGGGAAGCCCCAGTCTGAGTCATGCTGTAGACAGAACTCAGCATCTAAAAAGGACAGAAACCCACTTTAGCCATGATAACCATTTATATTCCATGCCCTTATGAAACCATCACCACCTGTGTCATAAAAGGAATAATGCTATGTCTTTAAAGTACATGAATTAATTATCAGTAGGAATGAATGAAAACCATACCTACCTTTTACAGGTTTTAATACCCAAAAGCTGTTGCAACTACCCTTCTCAACTTTGGAAAGGTCACTCGTATATAATGAATGATAAGGGCCACTGAAGGTCATAGCGTATTAAAAGTGAGCTGAATTTTAAGGGTTTGCTGCAAATAAAATTTTCTGCAGGGAATTTATTAAGCCCAAGCAAGGTTACAGAGTTATTTGTGGTGTTTTAATGCTACCTTTATTAATAATAACCTTTCCACGATGCATCATTTGAGAAGGCACGTACTTTAATCCAGAAATGTGTGTCCAGTATTATTACCGGGAACATTAAATAATGAAGTTTCAGGGGCAGAATAGGAGAAATCACAATTTGGAAGGTTTCTGGTATCCAACCTTTATGAGAGATTCTTAAAGTAAAAATAAGCCTCCGAGACTATAGATAATGCAGAAGCACTGATAATTGGAAAGAAATCTGACATAGCTAGAAGAAAATATTACCATAAGTTAGACTTGATCTTATATTCCTCTTTCCAAAAGATGGGTGAGCTTCAAAAGACACAGAGGGCTCATGCCATGTTTCCTTCTGAGTCTGGGAGAAAAATATGAGAGCCTCTTCACTTACAATTGAGTAGTACTGACTACTAGTTGAAGGGCACCTGTAACAGACAAAGGTCCAAACTCAAATCCTATTGCTCAGCCAAGTTGAACTGCCTGACCCTGGCCAAGGATCCTTCCCGAGCCAGCTTCATCAAATGTACAATGTGGATCACAATGCCTACCCCATGGAGCTGTTATAAAGATTAAATCAAGTCAGATATGGCAATTGTACTGTAAAATGCTGGGCACATATTAAACGTAACACAAATGGCTGTATTTATTTTAAATTAAAACCATTTTAGATCCTGGCCTTTGTTCCCATGAGGCATTTCCTACCCTCTTTTTAATAAGTATTTCCTTGATCACGTAGCAAAATGGGTCTCCAACATGTACACGTGTCACTGCCTGAGTTCCAAGCCCAGAGTCCAAGTTTTACGGTCTGTGAACCCATAAGAAAATCACTTTATCTCTTTAAACACTTATTGTTTTCATTCATAAAAGAGGCACAGCCACGGTACACCCTCCACGCTGCTCTGATTGGTGTGGAATTAGTCAACGAACGAAAAACCTTTAAAACAAGTCTGAATGTAGTAAATATTCAGTACAGGAAGAGTGGCTATGGCACTGTCATGGTGGCTAAATCAGCATCCTCTGCTCCATATCAGGGTGATTTCACTCGCTCTGAACCATTCCATTTGGGGATGAAATAATCTAGTCTATGAGCAAGTCATCCCTCACCCCCTGCTTCCTTTTCTTCTCTGTATTGTCGTCCCTTCCCTGCTGGCTCTGCCCTTGCTGCAGATGGAAGACAGCCAGGCATTGCATGCTCATCACCCAAAATCCAGGAGTTTTCTAAAGCTTTGGTCATGTGGCATCTGGCCTCTTTCTTCGGGAACACAATTCAAAGGGATGAGCTTTTCAGAGAAATCTCATCTTTCATCCTCTACCAAGAACCACCACAGGGAAAGGATCTCTCTAAAAACCAAACCACCCTCCTTATGCATGGTATCCTGCCCAGGAATCAGACTGGGGGAGGGGAGAGTTGGTCAGCCTAATTCTGAGTATTTGTGTGGGGTTGGTTAACATAACCTAGTGGGCTGGCACAAGGAAATACACACACATACACTCTCACTGACATTATCATGTGTTTATAAACAACATTAGGATGTCAGGTACTGGTTTAATTTGTTTTGTAGTCCATTTTTTCCTGCCCCTCAAGGCTCATTAGCCAACTAATCATTCCATAGGATAATGTGTCCTCTGTATTTCTTCCTTGGGTCCGAGAATATATCTTCAATTCCATGGCAGCAGCAGGCGTCCTTCATCAGCAACCTTGCCTAGCTTTGCTGAAAGGACGCCAACTCTGCACGTGTCTTTCTTCCCCAACATGCATTAACTCCGTTACCATAAACTTAGACATCTGGCCAAGGAACCAACAAGCTTATTTCCCCACCCTCCATAATCACCCAATGTAATATCTGTTTCCTCACAATGTGTCCCTCTGGGAGAGACATCCAGATAAAGCCGACGTCATTTCAAATCACATTGACTTTGGCCAGATGTTCCATGTCTGGGAAATAATGTTTACTGAAAGTTTACATACTAATTATTATTGAAATCTCTGCAAAGGTTACCTTGAGTCTAAGATCTGAGAATCCAAAGCCAAGATGGCTTTCAAGAAGGATCCAAAGTTGCCTCCCTAACCTTGGGCCAATCGTTCTTCAAAACCCCGATATTCCCTTGGTATCTACTTTTCTCTGTCCTTGAGAACTCATTTAACAAGGTAATGTTTAATATGAATATAGGAATCACCCCTCAAATCCTACTTTTAGACCTGAATTCTCCCCTAAGCTCTAGACTCGAGTATATACTATATTCTTAAATCCACACTTGAAAGTTTAACAGGCATCTCAAACTTATCTAAAATGGAGCCCTGGGGTCTTGTCAAGCCCTACAAATTAGATCTTCTGCTATCCTCCCCATGTGAGTAAATCATTACTATTTCTTCATTTGCTAGAAGTCACCCATGCTTCCTCCCTTTTCCTCATCCCCCTATCTGTCAGTGTTATCACGAAAATTATATCCATTCCTACTGCCACTTTTCTAGGACAGGGCATCATCATCATTCAGTTGGGTTACTCTGTGAGTTTACTAACCAGTTTATCTGTGTCCACTTCTGACATCTTCATCTCTAATATATCTGCCACATAGCAGCCAAAGTAATCATTTTAACACATAAATCAGAATGTTCCTCTTCCTTGTGTAAAACCATCAGACGGCTTCCTATGGTGCTTAGAAAAGCACTCAAAGTCCTTATCCTCTGCATGAGATGTTCCCTTCCTACCTCTCCACACAACTCACCTCCTCACTCATGACACCAAGGCTACACTGTTCCCTTCTCTGTTCCCCAATAAATTAATCTTCTTCCTACTTCAAGGCCTTTGCCGTGGTTTTCTGTTTTCCTGGAATGGTCTTTCCCTGGGTTTTTTTTTTTTGTATCTTAGCTAAAACATTATTTCTTCCAAGAAACTTCCATTGGCCACTCCATTGATATAGCAAATTAAACTCTGTAGCCACACCTTCCACCTAAGGAAACATAGTGTACTTGATTTCATTTATGGTACATAACACCATCAGTATGGCTCTTGTTGACTCCTATTTATTTAGTTGAGTTAATCTATTTCTACTCCATTCACTGGAATAGCCAAGGTCAAGAACTTCATTTATCTTTGTCATTGATTTATTCTCAGCACCGAAAAGATGCCTGGTGTCTGACAGGTATTCAATACATATTCACTGAATGAATGAATGAGCAAATGAATGAATGAATGTATGAATGAATAAACAGACTCATCATTAATGTGGCAATGATAGCATATGAAGAGGCCTGGCTGTGTTTTGCTACTCAAGACCCCACTCAGTCTATAATTCGATCACCCAAATTAGACTACACATTTCCTACTTCCTAGGGGACTCTCAACTCTCAGAGCCATGATTCAAATCACCAAACACCCAAGCATTGACATTCACCCATCCTAAAACGCTATCTGTAGCCACCCAAATGTTGTAATTCCTTACTACTCAACGTGTATTCCACAGGTCAGCAGCAGTAGCATCGCTCGGGAGTTTATCAAAAATTCAGAATCTCAGGTCCCACTCTAGACTTACTGAATCAGCATCTGCATTTTAACAAGAGTCTTGGGTGATTTGCATGCACATTAAAATTTGAGACGCCCTGCCTTAGTTCCGTTGGTCTGAAGCCTGGATGCTTATGAAAAGCTCCATCCAAGACCAATTAAATCAGAGTCCCTGGGGCCACAGTCCAGGCATCATGGCTATTTTTAAAGCTTCTTCCCATAGTCTAATGAGCACTCAATAGTGAGAGCCACTGACATAGCACAAACAGCTCAAAATTTTACAAACTTGGTCTACATGTATGCAGAGGGAACTCTCATTCTAAAGGTAAAACAGCAAACAGTACAGAAACATGAGGAAACAACGAGAAAGCCCTAGCTCTGCAGACAATGGACCCGACTGTGTCTCGGACAGGCAGATCGGAGTTCACGCCTCATGCCACTGTAGGATCTTGGTATGTGTTATTTGGTTTTCCTGGTTCTCACAGGAGAATGCACATAAGGCCATTATGTAATAGTTTCTGCACAATCAAAAAAAAAAAATTAAAAAGGAAGCCACCTGAAGATACTACCCACCTTTTCATACCTTTTTAAAAATTCACACCTTAATCAAAGGCAGATGCTGTTTACTTGGGGAATGCCAATGTTTTCAAACCACTCTCTGTAATTAGCTCATTAGCTCACCTGTGGAATTGTTTGGATTTTTTTTTTTTTTTTTTTTTTAAATTTTTTTTTTAACCTAAATCAGGTCTTCTAAGACAAGGGCAATAACCTGCCACATCTTGCGAATATGGATGGGGCAGTGTTCTTGAATTCCTCACCTGCTGTAACAGACACCAGGAGGAACTCAAAGACAGAACACTGTACTCATCCTAGGGAACTTCTAGGTTAAGAAGGTAAAAAGCTTTGCTTTCATGTGGAAATTTCACTTGGTTTCTGAAAACAATATAGCACCTTAGGATTCTGGGTTCACGTCAACATCTCTGTCAAGGGGTTAAGTCCCACGTTTTGAAAGATTCAGCTTAGCCTAATTCAAGACGTATCTTTTTTTTTTTTTCTATTTTAACTTCAAACATAACTACCCTTAGTTGCTGTATCAGTCAAGGTCTCGATAAGAAACAGATGGCATACTCAAATTAGGATTAGTTAAGGAGATCTTACTTAAAGAAGTACTGTTTCCAAAGGTGTAGGCAGAGCACCGGGAAACCACACAGTCTATGGAGCAACCTAGAATTAGTAGCAGCAAAATTATTTTCCCTGGGCCAAAATGGCTGAGGGGAAGGAAAAGTTAGGGGGTCCCAGAAGGAAAGGAGGCTGGCTGCTTAGTGACAGCAAGCAGAGGCCGGTCCTCTCTGCCACTCAGGAAGGACATAGGACAATAGAAACCTTGGTATCATTTAACCTCCTCCCTCCAATCTCCCACCAAAACTCCCCGTAAGCAGAACTCAGCTGACAGTCAAAGGGCAGAGGAGCCCCTGGGGTCCTCCTTCCAGATCGGCTTCCTGGGAAAAGAGCAGGAAAGGCAGGAAACCTACAATAAAATCCTGTGTCTCTTCAACTGACTGAATGGACTCTCCCTGGACCAAGGGAAACCAGAAAAATGAAATTTCTGGCCATTGCCAAAAGGGAGGTCAGACACACCTCCTTATACCCTTTCCCTTTTTGAGTTTAGGCACAACTGACCAGCATTAACATGCAAATAGAAATAATTAGACTGACAAAACAGACTCTTTGGCAGTAAGATACCAAATTCCAACCTGACTCTGATATAGCATCACAAGACAGACAGCAGACTCTGAAGGAAATCAAAATATTGGATCCCAAAATATGTTTCTTTGACATATTTTGAAATGACCCTGCAAAGCTGTCTTTGCTGAATCTACAAAGACTCTCCATGAATGCAGCCAGGACTTTCCCGGATCTAGCAGGGATTCAGTAGGAGACTGACACCTTTTAAGATCTGAAAACAATACATCTACCATCTATTCCCTCTGAAGCCTGCTACCTGAAAGCTTAACCTATATAAGAAGATGTTGGTTTCCACAAATCCCCTTATCTTTTTTTTTTTTTTTTTTTGGAAACAGAATCTTGCTGTGTCGCCCAGGCTGCAGTATAACGGTGTGATCTCGGCTCACTGCAACCTCTGCCTCCCAGGTTCGAGTGATTCTCGGTGCCTCAGCCTCCCAAGTACCTGGGACTACAGGTGCACACCACCAAGCCTGGCTAAGCATTTTATTTTTCATAACCCTCCTTATCTTAACTCAAGCATTTCTTTCTACCGGCTTCAAGTGTTTAGACAAAGCTTAACTCTCAATTGTCAGTCAGAAAATCTTTGAATCCAACTATGATCTGTAAGCCATGGGCTACCTACCCCCATTTCAACATGTCCTGCCCTTCTTTGCTGAACCAAAGCATACCTTCCATGTACTGATTTGTCTTTGCCTATAACTTCTGTGTCCCTAAAACGTACAAAACCGAACCATAACCCAATCATCTCAGATACACTTTCTCAGGACCACCAGAGACTGTTTCCCAGGCCATAGTCATTCATATTGGCACAGAACAAACCTCTTTAAATATCTTCCATAGTTTGATTTTTTTAAAATCAACATTCCCAAAGATCTCTACCTCCTATTCCCAGAAACCTGTAAATATCTGTAAATTAAATGTGCAAATTAAATTTGCAGATGGATTGCCGTTGCTAAGCAGCTGACCTAAAGATAGGGAGATGATTCCAACTATCTGGATAGGTCCAGTATAATCACAGAGATCCTTAGAAATGGGAGAGAAAGGGCCAGGCACAGTGGCTCATGCCTGTAATCCCAGCACTTTGGGAGGCCAAGGCGGACATATCACGAGGTCAAGAGATCAAGACCAACCCTGGCCAACATGGTGAAACCCCGTCTCTACTAAAAATACAAAAATTAGCTGGCTGGGTGCCTGCCGGTCCGAACACTGAAGCATGAGCAGGAACGTTTGAACTTGAGAGGTGGAGGTTAGAAAAAGAGCCGAGATCAGCCATTGTATTCTCACTAAGTAAATAGTGCAAGACTCAGTCTCAAAAGGAATGAAAAAGAAGGAAGAAAGGAGGGAAGGAGGGAGGAAGGAGGGAGAGGAGGAGGAGGGAAGGAAGGAAGGAAGGAAGGAAGGAAGGAAGGAGGGAGGGAAGGAAGGAAGGAAGGAAGGAGGGAAGGAAGGAAGGAAGGAAGAAAGGAAAAAAGTGGGGAGAGAAAGGCAGGAGAGAGTCTGGGAGATGGGACTATGGAGATGACCAGAGATGCCTGCATTGCTGGCTTTGAAGATGGAGGAGGGGCCACAAGCCAAGGAATGCTGACAGTCTCAGGAAGCTAGAACAAGCAAGGAAAGGGATTCTCCCCTAGGGTCTCCAGAAGGTAAGAAGCTCTGCTGTCACCCTGATGATTGCAGAGTGAGAACACATTGGGCTCCTGAGTTACAGAACTTTAAAATGGGAAATCTGTATTAAGATTGTGATGATTTTTTCCAGCAGCAATGGAAACTACACATTGAGGAAGGACGAAGAATGCTTTTGGAGAGGCAACTGGAAGATGGTTAGCATCATCCCTCACTGGTATCTTCTGATGTATTTGGTCAGACTTTGTCCCCTGAATCTAAGCCTTAGACTGAGACTTCCCCCTACACTAAAAGGGTATAATTTCAAGACTTTGGCTTTGGCGTGATATAATTTCAAGACTTTGGCTTTGATTTTAGGCTGGCCTGAGTGTGCATCCTGGCTCTGCCACTTATGACGTATGTGGCTTCAGGGAGTCACAGTTTCCTCATCCATTAAATGAAGATGATAAATATGATAGTGACCTCGTGGCATTAGTGTAAGGGTTAAATGAGCAGTGCATACAAAACACTAAGAAAGAACAGTGCCCAACGCAGAGTGGACGCCCAATGAATGCTTGGACTTCTAGTCTTATCATCTTAACTATGGTCATTTAAAACGTATCTGAAAATTCTTTGATAACTCCTCTTCCCACCACCCCAGCTTTTTCAGTAGTGAAGCACAATTACCTTCCCCCTGAAAGAAGGCTGAAATTGCCTCTAACAAACAGAATAAGGCAGAAATACTAGTGTTTAACTCTGAGACTAGGTCATAAAACCTATTGGGACTGCATACCATGTGATTCTAACTATGTAACATTCTGGAAAAGGCAAAACAGGAAAAAGATGAGTGGTTGCCAGGAATCTGCAGGGGAAGAGTAAGGAGGGAAGAATAAGTGAAGCACAGGAGATTTTTATGGCAGGGAAACTATTCTGTATGATATTGTAATGGTGGATGGGTAACATTATGCATTTGTCCAAACCCATAAAACTGTCAATAATAGCTAAAACACGGAAGCAACCCAAAAAGGGCCCATCAAGAGATGAATGGATATGTCAACTGTGGTATCTACATACAATGGAATAGCATTCAGCCTTGAAAAGGGGCTGGGTGTGGTGGCTCATGCCTGTAATCCCAGCACTTTGGGAGACCAAGGTGGGCAGATCAATTGAGGTCAGGAGTTTCAGATCAGATTGCCACTTGAAGAAACCCAGACTCTACTGAAAATACAAAAATTTGCCAGGCATGGTGGTGGGTGCCTACAATCCCAGCTACTCGGGAGGCTGAGACAGAAGAATCACTTGAACCCAGGAGGCAGAGGTTGCAGTGAGTCAAGATCTCACCACCACACTCCAGCTGGGCAATAGAGTAAGACTGTCTCAAAATAAATAAGAAAGAAAGGAAGGAAGGAAGGAAGGAAGGAAGGAAGGAAGGGGAAGGGAAGGAAGGGGAAGGGGAAGGAAGGGAAGGGGAAGGAAGGAAGGAGGGAGGGAGGGAGGGAGGGAGGGAGGGAAGGAAGCAAAGAAGGAAGGAAGGAAGGAAGGAAGGAAGGAAGGAAGGAAGGAAGGAAGGAAAAGGAAATAAATTAAGAAATTCACACCCTCACACTTGCTTCAACACAGATAAAGTTTGAGGACATGATTCTAAGCAAAAGAAGCCAGCCACAAAAGGACATACACTGTATGATTCCACTTATTTGAGATACTTAAGAGTAGTTAAAATCATAAACACAGAAAGTAGAATGTTGGTTGCCAGGGACTAGGGAAGGAAGGAATGAGAAGTTACTTTTAATGGGTACAAAGTTTCAGTTTTGCAAGATGAAAAGAGTTCTGGAGATGGGTGATAGTGTTGCTTGTGTAACAATATGCATGTATTCAATACCACTGAACCATACACTTAAAAATGGTTAAGACGGCCGGGCGCCGTGGCTCAAGCCTGTAATCCCAGCACTTTGGGAGGCTGAGACAGGTGGATCACGAGGTCAGGAGATCGAGACCATCCTGGCTAACGCGGTGAAACCCCGTCTCTACTAAAAAATACAAAAAACTAGCCGGGCGAGGTGGCGGGCGCCTGTAGTCCCACCTACTCGGGAGGCTGAGGCAGGAGAATGGCGTAAACCCGGGAGGCGGAGCTTGCAGTGAGCTGAGATCTCGCCACTGCACTCCAGCCTGGGTGACAGAGCAAGACTCCGTCTCAAAAAAAAAAAAAAAAAAAAAAAAAAAAAGAACCGTTAAGACAGTAACATTTATGTGTATTTTACAATAAAACATTAAAAATACAGAATCATACAACACAGACTGAATTGATATAAACCATGGCCTTTAGTTAATAAAAATGTAATAACGTGTGCATAAGTTGTAACAAATACACCACACTGACTGACACCAGATATTAACAGCAGAAGCTATCTCAAAAAAGTCACGAACTCTCTCTCTCTCCATATCCCTTTCTCTAAAGGACAAAAGCTGCCATGCTGTAAGCACCTCTCTATAGTGGCACATGTGGCAAGGAATTGAAGCTTCTGATCAATAACTGCTGAGGGGCTCAGGCCTGCCAACACACACAGGTGAGCCTGGAGACATCCTCCAGCCATGGCTGAGCCTTCACATGACACAGCCCCAGCCAACATCGCAGCTGCAACACCAAGAGAGACCTCTAAAGATAGCTGCTCCCATTATTATGTTTTGCATTCATTTGTTATGCAGCCGTAGATAACTAATATGTTAACCCAGAAATAGGCGCCATAAAAGGCAGATCTTAAACCTTTATTAGTGGTGAGTGAATTTGAAACGTTGGTACCTTTCCTCAAAATAACTGAATATAACCAATGTCAAACTGGCAGCTAGGAATCACTGTCACAGAAGCTGGCAGTCTAAGAAATGCATAATTATTCAGTGGCAATGAAAGGTTTTGCTTTAAACCAGAGGGGAAAAAAATCCTGCCTTTAGGATTCAAAACTACCCAAATCATGTGCCCTCCTCATAGAACTTCGGTCTCCACGCTGGTGCTAATGCAGGCAAATATGGTTATTTCCTGTTCATCAGCATTTTACCCTCCAACCTTCTGTCAAGCTGGCATGTCTTTTTTTTTCTTTTTTTTTTTTTTTCCAGAAAGCAGAAAACTAACAGCTTATCCTCAGAATTTTCTGCCAAATTCCAATCCAACTCCAATTGATCTAGATCCAGAAAGCCAGACAGATGCCATGACATTGACACCTCTTGTCCTGCTCAGACCTCCGGGACGTGCCCTGACCAGGCTTCCAGGGAAGTGGAAGAGGAAATGCCCTCTCATGCATCCCAGCTGCTTCTCCACTGATTTCAACCCACTGGCCATCTGGTCTCTTCTCCCCGCTATGCACACAGTTTGGTCTGGGGAGTGGAAACTTTCTGTGGGATTCAGCATTTTTAATTTTTCTACTTTTTTTTTTTTTTTGCAAACCAGGATGCATGAAGAGAGTGGAGGACACTGGCTGGTGTGTAATATGTCAGCGTTCATCCACACATAGACACTGATGCACGGAAAATCCAGGACACCACTTGGCATGAGTTCAATGGAATCACTGCATATTTAAAAACACAGCCATTCAACTCTATGAGGATTGCTGGGTGTGACCTTAAATAGGAAGAATAATCAAAAATCCAACCCAAGTGGTAAATAATTCCGCTTAGGTTTTCTGCAGAATTTGTTAAAAAAAAAAAAAAAAAAAAAAAAATCAAAGCGCTAAAGCAATCAAATACAGTTTCATTTTAATGAACTGTATTCGTTTTCCTTACTGGGTCACAAAAGCTCCTAGTAAGTACTTCATTCATATATATATATGTGTGTGTGTGTGTGCGCATATATATATATATCCATATATAATATGGATATTGAGTTACACAGTCTACATAAATATAGCTTGGGGTGGGGTGCCGTAGCTCATACCTGTAATTCCAACACTTTAGCAGGCTGAGGTGGGCAGATCCCTTGAGGTCAGGAGTTCGAGACCAGCCTGGCCAATATGGTAAAACCCTGTCTCTACCAAAAATACAAAAATTAGCTGGGTGTGATGGTGCACGCCTGTAATCCCACCTACTCAGGAGGCTGAGGCAGGAGAATCGCTTGAGTCCAGGAGGCGGAGGCCACAGTTGGCCAAGACTGCACCACTGCACTCCAGCCTGGGTGATAGGGTGAATGAAACTCCATCTCAAAAAAATAAATCATAAAATAAAATAATAAATATAGGCTTGCTTCCAATATATTCATAAGTATATATGAAAAAGTTCAGAAAATATGGTTTGCAGAGTCATCCCCCACCCCCTGCAAAAAATAGGGATATCTGTAGAATGGTGTTTTTTTGTTTTGTTTTGTTTTGTTTTGTTTTTTTGAGACAGAGTCTGGCTCTGTCACCCAGGCTGGAGTGCAGTGGTGCGATCTCGGCTCACTGCAAGCTCCGTCTCCCGGGTTCACGCCATTCTCCTGCCTCAGCCTCCCAAGTAGCTGTGACTACAGGTGCCCGCCACTGTGTCCGGCTAATTTTTTTGTATTTTTAGTAGAGACGGGGTTTCACCGTGGTCTCAATTTCCTGACCTCGTGATCCGCCCGCCTTGGCCTCCCAAAGTGCTGGGATTACAGGCGTGAGCCACCGCACCCAGCCAGAATGGAGATTTTATAGAAGAGCCCTGTGCTCCCATCTTCCCTAACCTCCCACAGCAATAATGTTTCATGCCTAAGTATACAGACCTAGAGAGTCCTCACAATGGGCCATTAACTGAACCAAAAATGCAAGTCTTTTCATTAGCGTTATGCACATTGAAATGCATTCTACAGGCCAGGCCAGGTGGCTCACGCCTGTAATCCTAGCACTTTGGGAGGCCGAGGCGGGCGGATTGTCTGAGTTCAGGAGTTTGAGACCAGCCTGGGCAACATGGTGAAACCTGGTCTCTACTAAAATACAAAAAATTAGCCGGGTGTGGTGGTGGGCGCCTGTAGTCCCAGCTACTCAGGAGGCTGAGGCAGGAGAATCGATTGAACCAGGGAGGTGGAGGTTGCAGTCAGCTGAGATTGCACCACTGCACTCCATCTTGGGCGACAGAGCGAGATTCCATCTCAAAGAAAAAAAAAAGAAAGAAAGAAAATGCATTCTACGGACTTTTTTTTTTTTTTTTTTGTAAATGACCAATAGATACCAACAGGAGTATTCCACTGAGTTAGTAAAATTGTAAACTTAAAAGTATTATTGAAAAATCAACATAAATTATTACAAAAGTTTACTAAGGACTATAATTAAAAGCTGTACCAAGAAGTCTAGCGATCAAGAATTTCACAGAAATGTCACAAATATTCTCATGCAATGGCTTTAATTCTTGGAATTTTCGGGAAGGATTTTCTGATCTCATGCTATTATCAAAGTTGTTAAGCGGGACTCAATTCAATATTTTAAGAAAACATCATTGTTGTGATTTTTTGGAGTTTAGTTAATGCTAACACTTTACCATTAACTGCACTTTTTTCTGATAATTTCTAAATAATTGGACTTTAAGACGTGCAGAGATTGTGACTCAAATAAATACATATTGCCACTGCTAGGTAAGAAGTAAGTATCTCTCCCACCAAATACAATTGCACCCCAACCCTTCATTACTACTGAGCTTTCTGTGGCCTCCCTATCTTCTCCCACCTCTGACACACAGATTCCCACCAGAAGGTTAAAACAGGTGAAGTGGTTGGGCTGTAGTATGCTTTTTCCCCGACTACTAGGGTCATGGTAAAACAGTCTGAAAGTTATCGTTCTAAAAAACATGGGCTCTTACTTTTTTGTGTGTCCCATATAGCACTTTGAGAATGTGATTTTGAAAAAGCTATGAGCCTTCTGCCCAGATAAAAACGTTTATTCTTTAAATTTTAAATACAATTTCAAGCCCTTAAAGTTCATTGGTGCCTCCCATCTAAGTTAAAAATTCCTTTCTCAGAAGAGGAAACAGGAGACGTGTTTTATTTGTCCCTATCTCTCATAGACTAAATCATCTAAAAGTGGAGAAAGGAAAACATTCCCACCAGTCTGAAAAAGAAAAAAAGAGACAGACACTCTCTGACCCAGGGCCTTTTCTTTCCAAGATTATTTTTCCTTATTTTCTTAGAATCAGAAACAGGAGATGAGTTAAAAACTATCTAAGTGATAGATATTTGCATATAGGTTCATCAAGTTACTAAACCAAATTGCCAAGTTACCAAACAATTCCATGGGAGTTTTTCCACCCCTCCCCAAAAAAAGCAATGAAAAACAAACAAACAAACAAACAAAAAACATTATGCTAGAATGGATGGTTCTATGGTGCCACCTAAAAGCATTTTCAACTCTGAAACCTGTGTTGCCTTCCCAGAGCAGCCTGGCCTCCATGCCCTTATAAATCAGAAGTTACTTCTGGAAATCTTGGAGGGTTCAATTCCCCATCTCCTTAAAACTCCCTCACACGCCCTGTGCTGAGAAGTGACACGGTTCCAGTAACGTCCTGCAGCTTCTCAATGTTCTTGGCTGAGGGAATTGTCTCAGTTCCCATTGTACCCAAAGTGTTTTGTGTCACCCTCAGGTGGCTGTCTTCACCAGGCTTTGAAGGGAGGTGATTAATTTTTGGTGGTGGAAGGGAGAGAGATGTTACTACAGAAAAACAATAATACATAGGATGACAGTAAATGTAAAGCACCTCGGGAAAGAGGAGTATTCTTCAGGCGCCCAATTACTGTTACAAAATAAGATCTTAATTCCAAACGCTTTAAGAATAGACATTTCTTCCCATCTATCAAGCACTTTTCTCAGAGTAACTGAAAAATAAGCTAATACCTCATGATAAGCTTGCCCTTTGGAAAGCGTAATCCTTCTTCTCAGCCAAAAAGGCACCATGTAATAGGGGTGGCAAATAACATTTCATTTCACGTAGTAATTCCAACTGGTTGACGGTCTATGCGTAGAGAGATGCACTGAGGATTCTAAGAAGATGACGCTGATGAGAGGGGTAAAGAATAGATTATCAATGTCTGCCACGTGCGGGGAGCTGCCAGGGCTGATGCCTTCCGCTTGCCATTTTGATGCAGAACATTACTGAGCACCAAAGGAAAATGCAAGAACAGAAAAGCTGTGTAATATATAAGCTGGGCTATAGTTGGGAACATAATTTTTTGTAAGTCTATTTTACCAGACAATTTTTCAAGGACGTCTCTACACTACATTTTAAAAGACAAAGTCGTGTTGGGCAGCGCTACCGTGATCAAATGGAGGATGAAAATGGTTTGAGTAATACCATCTTGTTTGTTCCTTGACTGGTGTCTGCAGTAAGGGGCAGCCCATCTGTTCCATCCTTGGGGATGAACTAAATGAGTGTCCCTTGGCTGAGATGGCTGAATGGAAGATGCCGTGACATTAGCCACCGTGTGTGTCCTCAAATGTATGTCTCTGGTGTTACGCTACGGATGTCCACAGCATATTTGCTCTTCGTCTGAGTTAGTGGGGCAACTTTCCATCCCAGGGACATTTGGCAAAATCTGGAGATGTCTTTGGCTGTCAAGGATGGGTGAAGGGGGTGCTACTAACATCTAGCAGGTAGAGGCCAGGGATGCTGTTAAACATCCTACAATGTACAGGACAGCCTGCACAACAGATAATTATACAATCCAAAGGGTCAATAGTGCATCTGGGTTGAGACTAAACTCACTGTAAGTCAACAGTATGCTCTCTGCTGCTTAGAACCCACCACAGCTTTCCAGCTCAATGGTTAAGTCTGGAGGCCCTGAGCGTGAGTCCTGAGCCAACCATCCACCCTGCAACCCTAAGCAAAGTACCTGGAGTCTCTCAGCCCCCACATCCCCATCCTGAAACAGGATGAGAGCAGGGTCTTCTCCACAGGGTTGTTATGAGGACAAAGATGTGAACGTGGAATTAAAGATCTTAACAAACTACTTGGCAGATGGAAAGTGTTAGCAAAAAAACAGCAATGACAAGAACTGCAACACATTCTGTTATGGTTTGAATGTTTGTGTCCCCGCCAAAATTCACATTGAAACTTAATCTCCAATGCAACACTATTAAGGACTGTTTAGACCATGAGGGCTCTGCCGTCATAGGTGAGATGAGAACCTTACACAAAGGTTGGAGAAATCTAGTCAGACTCTTTAGTGCCTTTACCTTCCACCATATGAAGATGCAGCCATGAAGCACCATCTTGGATGCAGAGCGGGCATCTCTCACCAGACATTGAACTTGCCACACCTTGATTGTGGACTTCCCAGCCTCCAAAATGATGAGAAAACAGCTTCTTTTTAAATTTATTTTTATTTTTATTTTATTTATTTATTTACTTATTTTGTAACAGAGTCTCACTGTTTCACCCAGGCTGGAGTGCAGTGGTGCAATCTCAGCTCACTGCAACCTCCACCTCTGTTCAAGTGATTCTTCTGCCTCAGCCTCCCAAGTAGCTGGGATTACAGGCACCCACCACCACGCCTGGCTAATTTTTGTATTTTTAGTAGAGACAGGATTTCACTAAGTTGGCCAGGCTGGTCTTGAACTTCTGACCTCAGGTGATCCACCTGTCTCGGCCTCCCAAGGTTCTGGGATTACAGGCATGAGCCACCACACCCAGCCAACCATTTCTATTCTTTCTAAATCATCCTGGATAAGCATTTTGTTATAACAGCACAACTAGAGTAAGACACTTCCAAAAGGGACACAATTCATGACAGTCATCACGGTAGCCAAGTCAGACCAGAATCACCACATGGCTTCATTTGGTTCTAAACCCCATTCGTCCACCAACATGTAAGGGTGCAGCTCAGCCAGAGCATCAGGTTTGGCAGTGTCTGTCAAAATGAAAGGCATGTTTCCTTTGACCTAGCAATTTCACCTCTAAGGATGTAACCTACAGACATGTGTGGGAAGTGGTGGTGGTTGAAGATACTCCATGTAGCACTTCAGTAATGGAAATAACATAAATATCCATCAAAAGAAGGCCAATTAAGCCGGGCGCGGTGGCTCAAGCCTGTAATCCCAGCACTTTGGGAGGCTGAGACGGGCGGATCACAAGGTCAGGAGCTCGAGACCATCCTGGCTAACACGGTGAAACCCCATCTCTACTAAAAAATACAAAAAACTAGCCGGGCGAGGTGGCGGGCGCCTGTGGTCCTAGCTACTCCGGAGGCTGAGGCAGGAGAATGGCGTAAACCCGGGAGGCGGAGCTTGCAGTGAGCTGAGATCCGGCCACTGCACTCCAGCCTGGGGGACAGAGCCAGACTCAGTCTCAAAAAAAAAAAAAAAAAAAAGAAGGCCAATTAAATAATGCAGAGTAAACATGTGCAATGGAATACTATACATCCATTAACAAAAATGGAGCAGAAAAAATACACGTGTGTGCACACACACAGACACACACACACACACTGACAGGGAATAATCCTTAAAATATATCCTTAATTTTTTTAAAAAGAACAAACAGTGTAACTATGCATTTCCTATGCTATCTTTTATTAGTATAAATATCTGTGTGTTTGTATTTGCATATGACATCTATGAAAGCATGCATGAGAAACTATAATAATAGTTGTCTCTAATAAACTGCAAGGCAAATGCAAGAGAGATTTATTTTTCTCTGCATACTCTTGCATTTTTGAATAATGTACCATTTAATCAAAACCATTAAATAAATAAAGCAAAGCATCAAACATGCCCTGTTACGTACATCATTCCCTGCCTGGAAACTACCCTACTTCTTTTACACTACATACTGGCAAATAATCCCTTGCTTAAAATGAATAGTTTTTAATTCTTTGAGTGAATCTTTTTCCTGTATAGATGCCCTCATTTTTGATCCAAACAATGTCTGCGGAGGAGCTAACCATTAGCATGCAATTTGTTGTGCTCACAGTAACAACGAAAACTGCAAGAGGTTCTCATCACAACTCAGATGACAAATCACAAGGCCATACCCAACCCTACACTACCTTCCTTTGCAAACTCCAGCTTTGAAATAAAGAGCTGTCACCAATTAGCAGAGCCAGTAGGTTCTCAGAAGCTAAGCTGGATCCTTCGCTATTCTTTGCAGTCGAAGCGATGGCTGGGAGTGCTAGGGAATAGAAACTTACATTAGTATTTTTCATTTTAAATAAGTACAAGAGTTGGGTTAGAGGCAAATTAAATTCTATGAGCTGCTTTCCTGGTTTTATTTTGGTCAGTAGCAATTCCACCAATCTTTGTCTCAAAATGTTGAACAAATGAGGACACAGGGGGACCACACCCTACCTAGGCGAGAACGATGAAAATAAAGCTAAATGCTTCTTGTTCCCGGACCAGCAAGGAAGAAAGCATCTCAGAAGGAAGGAAGCAGCAGAACTGAAAGCAGGGATAAAAGAGGAGGATGCCTAAAAATAGAACCTTTTTTAAGACAAGCATTTGTTCCAGACAGGGGTCTCTGTGGCATTCTAATAGCAATCCTGCGAAAACCATGATCTCCCAAAATGCTGAAGTCCCCAAAGCATTTCCCAGCATTTAAAAAATCTCTGACAGTGACAGGGAACCAGTGAGGGAACAATTAAGGGGTGGACTAAGGTGAACAAATGACCTCCCCTTTCTCATGAGAATAAGGCTGGGGTCTGGCTCTGCCTCCCGTGATGCGGTCACTCACTGAATGTACCATACAAACAGAAAGGGATCAGTCCACGAGGGAGGATGTGAGGCAAAACGGAGCGATGTTCTGCACATGCTGTAAGCAGCACGCCCAGCAACACTGCCCCTCGTTCTGATGGGCTCTGAAGTCAGCAGTCTCCCCACTGTCATACTGTTTGTGGCTCCTTCTCTTCCTTCCGCAATACATGCACATATGTGCATGCCACATACACACATGTACATATGTACACACACGTGCAGAGATGTGCACCAAAATGCATGTTCACACACATACAGAGATGTGTGTGCACATCCACTCACGTGCACATACAAGGGTACACATCTACACATGCACACACATTGCCTTTCTTGCAGGGTGCTCCTTGTACCTTATTCTCGCACCAATCTTGAATATGCTGATAAAGAATGGTACTAGTCAAGATCTTGCCCATCTCAAAAAGAACACAGGGCACAGGTTCCTGAGAGCAGGGCTGCCTGTTCTGGCCTCTGTAGGCTTTGCCAGCCACATCCCTTCCCTTGCTCGTACCACCCCAGGCACGCTGGCCACCTTGCTGTTCTCAGGACGTGCAGAGTTCTCTCCTTCCTCCCCCGGGCTTCTGAACACACCGCCACCTCTGCTCACCACGGTCTCCTCTCCCCTCTTCTCCCCACTGGTCACAGCTTGGCCCTTTTCTTTCTTCAGGCCTTAGCTTAAATGTTGCCTAATATCTCTCCTTGGAGACGTTTCCCTGATGTTCCTACCAAACAGGGTCACTCACCCTTTCATTACATGAATGCCCCATTCTCTTACCGTTTTAATACTTACGATAATGGGTAATTCTATTGTCTTTTTACCTGCATTCATGTTATGTGTCAGTCTCTCTCGCTACAGCATAAGCTACGCTAGGCAGAGATGATATCAGTACTGGTCAATATACCCACTCTATACAATATTCCCAGTGCCTAACAGTGCCTGGCTCAGAGCATGGGCTCAAAAATGTTTGCTGAATGCAAGAAAAAGGCAATAAATGGCCCCAAAAAAGTGAAATGATGTAGCATAAACAGTGCTCCAGGAAAATGTTTTTTAAAAGGAGAAAATAAGAAAGAGTAACCATTGGCACTGTTGGGACTCAAAATCGCATTTCTCTAACTTCAGGTCTAGCTCCAGATACCAAGTGCTGCACTACATGGTCCTATTTTCTAGGGTTCCTGGTGTTTTAAAGGGCTGTAATTTATGTGCATCTTTCAATATTCACCTACCTTATATACCTTTATATTGCTTTCTTATTCAGTCTTTGAATATGTTAATTTTAGGTACCTTACAAAGGTATTCTTTTGATACAGTAACATACATCACAATAAAAAATGAACATTAAAATAAGGGTGGAGAAATAAAAGTGAGTCAAAAGTGAGGTTAATATGCAAAATCCATGCTATCGAATTCTATTGACTGCTGTGATTGAACTGTAAAATCCGCTCTGAGCTTCCTGGCAGGCTTTGTGAAAAGGGAACACAAACCCATATTCCACTTAGAAGTGTCTGGTACATAAAGACCAATCAGAACCTGAAGAAAGGACAAACTCTTTCTGATCCTGAAACCGAAGCTAACACAGTAAGAGCCAACAGAATCCTCAAAAATATCAACATAGGGCTGGGCGTGGTGGCTCATGCCTGTAAGCCCAGCTTTTTATAAGGAAAGACTGCTTGAGCCCAGGAGTTCAAGACCAGCCTGGTCAATATGGTGAAACCACATCTCTACAAAAAAACACAAAAACTTAAAAACACAAAAATTAGCCAGGCATGGTGGCACCTGCCTGTGGTCCTGGCTGCTCAAGAGGTTGAGGCGGGATCACTTGAGTCCAGGAGGCAGAGGTTGAAGTGAGCCATGATTGCACCGCTGCACTCCAACCTGGGCAACAGAATGAGACTGTCTCAAATACTACTGCTATTACTACTAATAATAATAATAATAGCAAATAAGATTCAAGAACTGAATTCTTCATAGCTTGCTTGTCGTTCTTGTTTCTTACCAAGAAGATCTTGGTTCTTACCCTCACCTATACTCAATAACATGTTTCTTTTCTCTCTAACGCTAGATTCAACTGTAACAATTCTTAAACTTTAAATGGCCTATCGTTTTTTTGTGTGCATATATAATGTCTAGTTTTTAAAATTTGGGGCTAATTGGCTTTCTTATACCATTTCTCATTATAAACTGACACCAGCGAAGCACAATTCAGTAGAAATAAGTTTATAGAAAGGGGTGGATGGTTCCTTGTCCTTGGTATGCACTTTTGAAGATTATTTTAAGTTTACACAGACAAAACCAATAAAGTTCCCTGAGCAAAATGAATGAAATTCACTAAGAAACAAAATATCTTTTCACGAACCACAGCACAGGAACTAGGTAAACTTTTGTATCAAAGAGTCATGGAGTGACAGGCTATTGTCTGAATATCACAAGGTAAAAAAAAATAAGAAGTGACTAGCTCAGAAGTCTGTGTGATTGCTGCTTGACTTAACTCACTCCCAGGTAGCCATCCCTGGAGAATCATTTGCCTTTTAACAGACAAGTAAATGGAAGCCCAGAGAAGTACAGTAACTGGCCCAAGGTCACACAGCCAGGAAGTGGTAGAATCTGGATCCACAAGTTAGGTGTACCTGGCTGCCATGACTTTGTCCTTTCACACCTTCAAGTCAGGGAATTCAATCTTCTCAAAGCTTTTCTGACTCCAAAATAGTCCCATTCAGTGCCTCATCACCTTGGTTCTTATTTAACCACCATCCTACCTGCTGTAATTCAGACTGAACAACCTCTCCCAATCAGAAATGAGAAATCCTTCTACAAAGAGTCTCATGTTCTTTTTTTCTTTCTTTTTTTTTTTTTTTTTTTTAACAGACAGGGTCTTGCTCTGTTGCCAAGGCTGGAGTGCAGTGGCACAATTACTGCTCATAGCAGCCTTAAACTCCCAGAGCCAAGCAATTCTCCTGTCCCAGCCTCCTGAGTAGCTGGGACTACAGGCATGAGCTACCACACCCAGATATGTATTTTTTAAAATAGAGACAGGGTCTCATTATGTTGCCTAGGCTGGTCTCGAACTTCTGGCTCAAGCAATCTTCCTGCCTCAGCCTCCCAAACTGCTGGGATTGCAGGCAGGAGCCACCATGCCCGGCCATTATGTTCTTAAAGAGAGGTATCAGCCATGCCCTTAATTCTCCCCCAAGGAAACTCCTGCACTTTCTCTAACCTGTGAAAAGGACTATTTTTCCTTCACTGGGGAATTTCTGCATGCACACACTCCCTCCCTGCTCTTACCGGCCTTTGCAATCAACAGTAACCTGAACTGGACTCAGCTTTCTAAGGATGCTGAAGCAATAGGTATGATATTTACAATGTGGTAACAGTAAGCCATGCCATGGACATCTTTAAGAGACTCACTCGAGAACACAGGCAGTGACCCAGAATCAAGGCAGGGGGCTGGTCCCAAGGGAAACAGACACCAAGCCAACACCCCTGGGATCTGACCAGGGCTACTGATGCTGAATCAGCCCTCTCAATCCCCTGCTCCGTCACTTTTCATAACGAGTCTAATAAATTAGTGTTTCTCTCTGCCAATCAATCAGAGCCCGTGCATATGGCTGCTGTCAGCATGCTCTGCAGGCAGAACTCCACACAGGGCCTCACGTCTGTCAACGATCTCAACCGTACATTTGCAGCTATGCCGGGTTCTTCCCCCTTCACTCTCAATTTGTCACCTCAGTTACAGTCAAGAGGAAAATGTAGGAAGCGCATTCTGGGACCAATTTGCTGCCCAAAGGGATTGTGAAATTCTAGCAACAAAAACAAGGTTAATAATGCTATCATTATTATCAAGGGATAATAGTAATTGTCATGATTTTCACAGTCAGCCGCATGACTCCCACTTGCACTAAATACACACTAGGTGCCAGGCACTTTGCTAAGATAATTTACGAGGCTGATTAATCCTCAGACGGACTGTACAGTGTTGTGATAATTATTATCTCCATTTGTAGGCATAGACTGAGGTTCAGAAAAATTGAAGAAAGTGAAAGGTTATGGAGCTAGAAAATGATGGAGCTGGGATCTCAAGCCAGACACAATGATTCTGAAATCTCAGTGAAATACCTGCACTGCCTCCTTCCTCGTTCCTTATCATGGTGCCTCTGCTATTCCCTGCATCCCAAGCATGTCCTCTCCGCACACAGCAGGGGAGAGACCTGCTTGAGTCTGCAATCTCGATTTGCCACTTTGTCACTGGGCCTCAGTTCCTTCATCTGTCAAGTGGGTATAATAAAGGGTTTGCCATGAAGAGTTAATGAAACGATGCATAGGAAGCCCTAGCACAGAAAGAGCTTCCAGTAAGTGTTATAGCTATTAGGGTCCCAACCATGGTACAAAGAAGACAATTTTGAAAACCTCAAGTCCTCACCCTCATCTCTGACGTTCTATATTCTACAATTCACAGAAAAGAGACATCAACGTCTTGGGGAAATGCAGAACTAGCAATGAACAAGGTGATTGCACAAGTTCATCTATTATGCTGGCAAAGATCTAATTTTGTTCTCAGAAGAAATGAAGAGGGAAGCTGATTCAGAAGACGGTGATTAGATGGAGTGAGCAGTGGTTTGCACACCACATTTTGAGTGGCTATCAGAGCAGCTCCAGCTGTGACTCCATGATGCCCAAGGACTGCCTGTAGCCAGGCAGGTGGTCCAACCCCTCCCTCAAAATCATGCTCAGAGCCTGAGCCTAGAGAAAGAGGCCAGAGATGCCCTGGGCAGCCCAAGGTCTTGGGGCTCCAAGGAGACAAACAACAAGACAAGAGCCAGATTGCACCAGTGCAGAAATCCAGCAAGGCTCTTATACAACGATAAAGTAATATTGCAATAAATAGAAACAAGTGCCTTGTTTTCCTTTTGTGGCTCTAATGGGCTCAGCATCACTTCTCAGAACAACTCAACCTATGCAGCAAGAGCTCCCTAACCAATGCACACACTGCCTCCCACCCTCCCTTGTGTCTTACAAAGGCAGCAAAAGGGGCCATGTGCACAGTGATGAGCATCAGGGGCTGTGGATTCAGACTGTCAGGTTCAAAATCCTGGAAGTGCCTCTTACCTGCTGTTGTGCCCTTGGACAAACTGCTTAACGCCTGCCTACACCCCACTCTCTATGTGCAAAATAGGGATCTGAAAAGCACCAACCTCAAAGTGTGCAAGAAGCTTCAAGTGGAATAATTCATTATTTCCATGTGGGGCTTCTGCTCTGTGCCTTGCACCACACTAGATGCTAAGGGGACAGGGATGTCCAAACAGGTGCATGCATGGCCCACCTGCAGTTGATGGTGCAGCGGAGTAAGAGCAAAAGGATAAAACAGAGTCACTCAATAAAATATAAGATGCCCCTGGGATGGCTGTAAAAAAAGGAGAATCCACACAGGGAAACAGGGACAGTTTCTCTAAGCCTGGGGCTTTTGAGCTGTAACCTGAAGGATGAGTAGGAAGTGAAGAAGGTGAACTGCTGGGAGGGTGGGGGAGGCGATCACATGCCAGAAACACAGAGCACAATACACAGCTATGAAGGTAGAGTATTTGGCTCAGCTTGTGCTATGTAGGAAGAGTTCAATCCATGTACGCTTATTACGATGTCCATGACACATATAATAGGCAATAATGGAGTTCCAGTATTGTGGATAAAGAGACAGTCAATATGGGAGGAAACCTGGATGGTCCAGTTGTCCAAACCCTCCATCAAATTGCACCTCCACCTTCCAAGGGCAGGGCAGCCTCTGAAGATGGACAACATCAGCTGCACTTAGAGCTCTCCATAAGCAACCCAGTTTGCACTGTCAATATCTGTCATTACCCTGGCCCACACCCACCAATGGGAGAATCTGTGGCCATAACCTGAAAGGGAACCTACCCGGACAGATGATCAATAAAGGGCATCTGTGTGCAACTGTTCTCAGGGTACTCCCAGGAGAGATGTCAGCCAAGCCATCAAAAGGATGTGGTGGAGGGGGGAGGGTGGGGAGGAGGGTGGGGGGAGGGTGGGGGGAAGGTGGGGTGGGCGGGTGCGGCTGCTCACACATGCACACACGCACACATGATGTTGCATCTTTGAAGGGAGCCCCCAGAGAAAGGAAAGCTAAGTAGGCTAATGTATACAGGTGTATCCTCCCAGGGCTTTCCACCCTCACACAAAGAATGTTACTGGAAAATGAGGTTCTTTTTCCCTATCAACTAATCCCACTTCTTCAATGAAAGATTTCGGTCTAAGCCCTAAAAAGCAGGAGGTGGTGGGGAATCGAGTTTGATTTATCAGACGTTGCAGGGCTTACCTTTTCAGATGTCACTGAGTCCACAGACCAAATTTGCTTATAGAAATGAGTTGAAACTTGGGGGGAAAAAAAAGAGCTGGCTGGCCAGGAAGGCATGCTTGTTTACTTACTCATCTCAAAAACACCTGACAATTTTCCCATAACATTTAAGGCATAAATATATCTTGGTATCTCTCCGCATAAAATCCCCCAATGCTTTCCCATTAGAATAATAGCCAGGCTCCCTTCCCAGGCCTCAAGGGCCTATAGGACCAACCTTCAAGTGTATGATTTTGTCTTTGTTCCCGACTCTGGATCTTTGAGCTTGCTGCTCCCCTTCTCTGAAATGCTCTCCATGAAGACAACCATCCTAGAATGGAATTCTGTCAGCACAAGGTGTCTGCATGTATTGATCACTCTGCACTTGAAGTGCTTTCAGTAGTGCTTGGCACACAGTGGGTGCTTGATGAACACTCAGGAATTCATAGAAAGTAGGGGTGAATGAGGCTGGGCGTGGTGGCTCACACCTATAATCCTAGCACTTTGGGAGGCCAAGGAGGCGGGTGATCACTTGAGGTCAGGAGTTCAAGACCAGTCATGGGGAAACTCCATCCCCACCAAAAATACAAACACTAGCCAGGTGTGGCAGTGCACACCTGCAATCCCAGCTACTCAGGAGGCTGAGGCAAGATCATCACTTGTACCCAGGAGGCGGAGGTTGCAGTGAGCCGAGATCGCGCCACTGCACTACAGCCTGGGAGACAAGGTGAAACTCTGTTTCAAAAAAAAAGAAAGTGGAGATGAGTAGAATACTCATTGGATACATGTATGGATCCATAAAGATCAGCTACTTCTTTTCACGTAGTTCTCAGGTCAAATCTCTCCTTTCTGGAATGCCCCCCCAAGTCACTACCACATTATAATTTTTGGAACCCTTGTCATTATCCTTATGAAAATATATTTCAACGTCTTGCTTATGATGTGGTTTCCCCTATGACAATATAAGCTCCAAGAAAGCAAAGTTCTCATCTGCCTTATTCACCAAGCACAGGCTCTAACATGTGGTACGTTCCAAATAAATATTTATTGTATTAGCCACTCCTTCCCTGAAGACAACACACTCTTCTGTAGTAGCAGGCCACGGTCACCCATGTCTCTTTGACTAGCGACCAATGACAAACCAGTGGTAATGAGTGACAGTGCTCAGAGTGACTGCAGATTCAAAAAATGAGGACAGTTCCCTGTGTATATAACTCCACGCGTCACTTTTCCTAAGAACCCCTAGTCCTGTGACTAAGTCTAACTGTGTTCACAGTTGACATCATCTCCAAATGTTGGATCCCCTTGTTTTGAAGCTCCGTCACTGATTGATTCTTTAATTAAAGTTTTAATATTTAGACGTGTGCCTCGAGGCAGTATTTTAAATAATGGAGGTAGACGTTAGGAAGAGCCTCGTGGTGTCTTTAAAAACATCGCCTCGGAGTTTGAGGTCTCCGGCACAACGCTGTGGATGAATGTGAAAGCGACGGATTAAGGGATGAGTTTAGGAAAGTCAGCCAGTATTAATCTGTGGATGCTGCTTACTGTGTAACTCCCATGCTGGGTGGCAAAGGCAGGACGAGCTGCCCTCTGTCCTTCAGAGCAAATGTGCTAGGATTTCAATAGTCTCCTTACACGCCACTGGGAAATTGCTGTGTCTCCAAAGTATTTTCTGTGTCAAATACGATTTCCCTCTTGGAATGTGTTCATTACTCCACACACATCAGCTTAAAGGATGCAAACAAAATGGTCTAATTTTTGGAAAGGTGAAATGTCAGATTCCTATACAGGGCAGACCCAATTTTCTGGATACAAAAGATATATATTAACAGAAAGGACTTTGATAAAATATAATAGCTCGGGATGGTTCAAGCTAAAAGGACTAAGCTTATTATTTTTTTTCTAAAATCATCAGAGACATGAGGATGTCTAGAAGACCTGTGCTCAAACCTTACAGGAGGAGGTTAAAAAAAAAAATAGCTTCAATTATGATGAAGAAAAAAATAGGGCAGAGTGGGTCAATTCCAGGAAGAGAAACCCACTCAGACCCATGTTTCGGCTTCATCTCTGAGTGGAAAACTCTGTACCTTCAGAGTGATGAAAAAAACTGTATGTTCTACAGACAGCAAGATTTATTACAACATTACTGAAAGTTTATACCTGTTGATTAGATCAGCAAATCCTCATTTCCCTGGCCCCCGAGACCCTGGCCACAACCTTCTACTCTCTGCTTCTATGAGTATGACAATTTTAGATCCCCGAGTCCCTCGTGCAGTAAAGGTAAATAACTCCTGAAGATCTCCTATACAACACTATCCGTAAAACAATCATGTATGATACACTTAAAAATCTTTTCATAGGCTACAGCCCATGTTGTGTTCTTGCCACAACAAAACTGAAATTCTTTCTAAAAACTGGATCAAGGTATTTGTGTATTCAATCTGTTTATGGGCAAATGTGTGCCACAGATGTTTATATGTTTATACAATTAAATGTTATCACAAATTGTTTAAATACTATCACAACTTTTTTTTTTTTTTTTTTTTTTTTTTGAGGCAGGGTCTCATTCTGGTCACCCAGACTGGAGTGCAGTGGTGTGATATCGGCTCACTACAGCCTCAACCTTCCCAGG
Organism: Papio anubis; assembly: GCF_008728515.1. Classification (NCBI taxonomy): domain Eukaryota; kingdom Metazoa; phylum Chordata; class Mammalia; order Primates; family Cercopithecidae; genus Papio; species Papio anubis. The sequence continues at coordinate 67,935,208 of NC_044993.1, forward strand.
CTCAGGTGATTCTCCCACCTCAGCCTCCAGGGTAGCTGGAATTACAGGTGTGCGCCACCACACCCACCTAATTGTTTGTATTTTTAGTACAGACAGGGTTTTGCTAAGTTGTCCAGGCTGGCCTTGAACTCCTGGACTCAAGCAAGTCGCCCACCTCAGCCTCCCAGAGTGATGGGATTACAGGCGTGAGCCACTGTAGCTGGCCACAAAATTTTATATCTAAACACAAGAATTGCAATGTGTGAATCCCAGGATGAATGATAAAGCCAATTCTAATATTCTTCAATTCTTGTGTTTTCAAAATATTCTATGTATTTAAAAAATGATGTTCTAATTAAAAAACAAAACAAAACAAAAAACAAAACAGATTCGCTAAGGCAGTACTTTCATCCCAGGTGGCCAAGGAGATGAAGGTCTTCCAGTGGGTCAGAAGAAATGCACAACTGCTGCAAAAACTTAATTTCAGGTGCTTGTTGAGACAGCAAGTCAAATGCCACCAACCTATGTCTTGGCCAGTGGGTAGACAGCTTGTCCACGATCCTCCTTGGAACATGCAGTGAGCAGAATGGGAGACTTGAGGCTTCTCTTGCTTATTGAAAAGAACATGCATGTGTGTAAGGCAAGCCACCTGCCTTTCCTATCCCACTTGGTGTTACAAGGCTCAAAAATTAGAGCAATCTACTTGAAAGAATAAAGAAAGAAAACTCATATAATTCAGTCACTTACCATGTGCAAAACCCTGTTCTAAATGTCTAGTGCTTTATGTAATTTACCCCCCATACCCTCTGAGGACAGAACTACGACTGAAACTCTGATTTTACAGGTGACAACCAGAAGCTCAGAGAGGTAAAGTAACTTGCCCAAGGTCACACAGCTGGCAGATAACTGAGCCAGAAGCCCTGTGCTCTTCTGGGCCACAAAGCTCCACTCTCTGGACCCATAAGGTGTCACTTTCACTACTGCAAGGAATGATGACCTTTCTTCCTAGCCCGAGGCAACCATAAGCTAACTTAAGGAAAGCCCAGGGGATTCTTCCAAACGGAGGGCCTCCCTGATGAGCTCAAAGAGGACGCAGGTTTTGAGTCAGCCCCACTTTTTACCAGCACAACTACTGCCAGCACCACCTTTACCCTTCATAGGCCCCAGGTCCTTCGCTTCTGAACATAAAAGATCTTGGCTAAAAATAAATCTGCCAGTAGCTCCAGCCAGGGCCTCTGTGGTCACTTAAAAATTGAAAGAATCCAGGCCCTCTCATCTTTTTTTTTTTTTCTCTTTTGTAACAAAGATAAATGATAAATGGAGGGGAGATGAACTAGGACAGGGGGCAGGGAAGGGATCTCAGGCTGAGGCATGTCCTAAACTTCTGCGGTCAAGGCCAGGCCTCTATGCACAATGGAGTTATTTAAAAACAAAAATAAACAGTCATTATTCTAATAAAGGAAAACCCAAGTTAGCAGACATGATGTTTCAACTCAAACAAAGCTACACGTCCCCCACTTTTTTTCAAGTTCAACTGAAAAGACCTGCCTTTGGGGTGCCAATTGCCCAGACTGCCTGACCAGGATTTCCAAGCTCTTCAGTAGCCGCACCCCACATATTCCGGGGCCAGCAGATGCACCCCAGTTCTGACCCACACAGGAGCAATGAGCTCCCCCCGCCCCCTCCCCGACACTCCCTAGAAGCAAGGAATGGAGTTGGGGGCTCCAGGACAAGGTTAGATCGGGGTCTTCCCCTCCCTTCCTGAGTGGACAGCTTCTGGGCTCCGCGTGACACCTGGTCCCCGAAGCTGGCGCCAGGGAGGCTCCAGGAGCTCACAGCCAAGTGGCCTCCTGGGCGGTGGGGAGATGGGAGCCGTGCCCCACTAGCCCCGCCCTCGCCTCCATCGCTGGACAATTGGTTGATTGGAGCTGACAAGCCCCCCCTGGCCTGCACTACAACGCAGGGCTGACATCTGCTTCCCCTGGGTTTCCTTCTCTGGGGTGAAGGTTCTCTAAGGCTCCCAGGAACCAGGGGCACAGCAGGAGTTTCCCATTCGCGGGTTTCCCGGCTGGCCCCCTCCTCTGGGGTCGAGGTGGCACCGCGGGGCATTGATCCCAGTGCCAGTAAACACAGCGGCGCTCTCTCCAGATAAGCGAACCTCCTCTTCCCCTCCTCCCACAAGGGGTTCAGGGCACCTAAACGCCTTCCCGGGTCACTGAGAAGCCTCCTTCTGCACACCCTGCCGGCGGGGGCAGCGGCCCGGGGGCGCGCTGAGTGCATGCTTGCAGCCGGCCAGGGAGACTAATCAAAGTGCGCAGGCAGGCTCCTGCTGCTCCCGGCACCTAGGACTCGCTCCCAGGAGGACGGACGAGGTAGCCTGAATGCTTCGGAGGGGCGCTCTGGGGCGAGGAAGGACGCGCTTCTGGAAGCGACGCACGAGGGGGCTCAGGGTCTCAGCCCCCTGGGGGCGGGGGAGGGACACGCCTCGTGATCTTTCCACACACCCTTAAAAAGTTCCCGTCCAGAGCGCCCAGACTGGCGCTAGGAGGAGGCCAGTTATCGGGGACCTAGCGCTTCCCTCCGTGGGACCCTCTGGACCATGTCAGGGGTGGGTGCAGAGGCGATGACTCTGCCTGGACTTACCTAGAACTCCCAGCGAGCCCGGCTGCGGTCGCGTTCTCGGCCCCAGACCCCCGAATTCCCGTGCGCTCTCTGCACCCCCAGCCACACTCACCATAAGCTGGAGGCGGCGGAAGGGGGTGCTGGCTTCTCACGCACTGTCCGCAACTTCGCGGGCAGGTCAGCCCCGCCCTGGCGCGCCTGCCTGGGCGCGGCGAGGGTCCGGACAGGCGGGGACCCTGGCGGCCACTGGGTGGGGGTCTGGAGCGCAAGGACTCTCAATCCCCGGCGCGCGGTCCGCTCCTGCTCTCTCTGCCTGGGCAAGAGGCTCGGAGTTCTCCGGCTCCGGACGCCGGGGCGGGGCCCGCGGCTGGCTGTCCCCTCCAGATGCGGGGTGCTCGGCTCGGCTCACTCCTTCCTTCTTCAGCCCCGGAGGCGCGCGCGTGGGTCCAGCCAGTGCCGCCGCCTCTGCTGTTCCCGGGGCTGGCAGAGCGCCCCCGCCCCACCGCGGGTGCTGCTGAGGGGCTGGGGCGAAGAGGGAGGGATTCCCCTCCGCGAGTTCGGGTTTCCCCACCCGACGCGGCCTCCGGGCTCCGTGCTCCGTCCGCCGTCCGCCGCCCGCCGCGCTGCTTGGAGAACCACTTCAGGGCAGCGCAGCCAGTCCCACCGGCTCCGGCTGGAGGAGGCGGCGGCAGCGCGGCTTGCACGGGGACTGGAAAGGAGGTGACCTTCAAACCCTGCGCTCGGGAGACCGGGAAGGGGGCTGGGGTGATCGAGGGAGCGGTGTGTGCACCCAGACGGCCAGCAAGAGCGCTTGCAGGCGGGCGGGAGAGAATAGAGAGGAAATCTTCCAACAAAAATATAGATTAGAAAATAAACAAAGGAGAGCGGGAGAGAGCGCGAGAAAATATGTGCATGTGTGTGTGTGCGTGTGTGTCTGTGTGTGAGCGCGCGACAAGCAGCGAGCAGCCCCGGCTGCGGAGCCAAAAATAATCCGGTGCGCGAGGGAGCGCCCCCTCCCCCTTCCCCTCGCCAGCGCCGCCGCCGCCGCCGCGGTCACGCGTGCAGCCCTGGATTCCAGCCGCCGGCGGCGGACACGCGACCCGGTGCCTTGGTCTCCTGGCCTAAAGGGTAAAGAGGGTGAAAGTTGGATGCTGGGTCAATGAGCCCAGGACTTTCACCTGCGCCCGTCCTCGTCCTGGTGGTCCCCAGGTGGGCTCACTCATTGAGCACTAGCGCCCTCCTCCCGACCCCAATCAAAGTAGACGAATCCTCCCGAGAGACGCTAAGTGGAGGCAGCTTCTTGCCCCAGTCCATTTCTTCTCTGAGGAAGTTTTTTGGCAAGTCTTCAAATCTCGCGGCCAGGCAAAGATTGAGCCCTATCCAAGATGCAAAAAGTTATTCAGGCTGCGATGCGATGCAGGGCTGGGGTGGATGTGGCTGGCCTGGGACGCCTCACCCCTCACAGCTGGGCCTCTGCTGTCCTGCCCCCTTCCTGGCCACCTACTCCTGCAGTGGACGCTGAAGGGGTCTAGGGATTGCCCTCCTAGCCGATGCCTTACAGCCAGAAGCCCACGACGGCTTAATACACACTAGCACTTAATAAGCATTTACTTTCCACCAGATGCTGTGTTAAGCACTTTACACAGTCTTTTCAACAACTGGAAGTATATACTGGAGGTTTATCCATTCCACAGATGCTTAGAGAGATTAAAGCAATATTTCTCCCTTTCTGGGTCCCACTCTGGACTTGAATGAGAAACTCTGCTCTTTCCCCCACCTTTTCCTTTCCCTCACTCCCTTTCTTCTTCCCTTCCTCCCTTTCTTCCTTCCTCCTTTCCTCCCTTCCTTCCTTCCTTCCTCCCTTCCTCTTTTTTCCACAACTATTCCAGAGGATTTTGTTGTACAATAAAGTCAGTCTGAGGTTCAGTGAGTTGTAATTTGTTCAAGGTCACATAGCTGGCAAGGAACCAGGATTCCCCAGGCAGTCTACCTAATTTTATGTGGCACCACCCTGCCTTCTGAAGGGCAGATGGGATTGGACAAGGCCAGATTCCAGCCTTGAGCACTTGATCTGAGGCTCCTGTTCATTTTCCCGTCCTGTTATGCGATTGCGTTTGCACTTACACCATGGATCCTTTTCTAAGAAATGCTGTAAGCTTTCCAAAAGAGGGGGACCATGTGACGTGCATTCCTTTGTACAAGATGTACGTGTATTTCCTAGCGCCCATTAAGGAGCAGATTCATTAGGGGTTCCTCTTGCAATTCTATCGGGCTGGGGTTTCTTTCAACCTCAGAATAAAAGAAAGGGAACTTCTGCCTATAATTGGATTACTTTTTAAAGCATGCAATATTTGATCACCATTTAAAAAAGTAAGTTTGCAAAACCCAAAAAGACATCTTTATCATTGGCCCCAGCGATTTTGCAATTTGGGTTGGTTTTTACTATACGTTTCCTTAGGACTCTCTTTGATAATAATATATTTGTATGTAAGCAAGTTTTTTTTCTTTATACTAGTCTCATCCTTCAGTGACAGCAAAATGAAACCATAAATCGGGGTTGGTAACATCATAATTATTTCCCCCAGAAACTGTTTACAATGGGAAAACCACCGAATTTAAATGTAATTGTCTAGCCGTGCAGGGAGATGAGATGGGTTGTAAAAGAGGTATTCTCAATTTAAAAGCAAATTATCAATAATGAGAGAAGAAATAAATGGCAGTTAATGGGAAATTCTGTTGAAATATAATGTTTTGTGCAAATTCACCAACAGGAATTGTTTCTCTGTTCTCCTTCATTTTTTTATTCCAGAAAGGAACAAATGAATGCAATCATTCAAGGCAGTAACATCAGCTGTTGTTTCATTAAAATGGGTAATTGCTGGGCCCTTTGATTATTTTTTAATACATATATATATATATATATAACCATTGGAAATGAAATAAAACATATTCAGCTATCTGAAAATCAAGGTCAGCTTGAGTCTGCTCTGATTTATTCATTGTAGAGTAGAAATAGGCTTAGATAGATTAGTGATGAGTGTCAGGCATGACTCACTGGTACCTGTATTGCTACATGGCTTAAGAAACTTAATATGAGTGTGGGAGGCATCCATTACAATTTAAAACAAAATTAGAGTAAAGATCAATATGGCATGCCATTATGCTATTCATTTAGAAAGTATTAGTTTCTTTCTCACAATGACCTTTCACATTCCAAGTATAGTTTTTCCTGTCATTTCTCCATGTTGAGCCACTGGAAAGTAAATGACAGGTGCTGAAGTTGACAGCTCCCAAGACAACCCAGGGCCAAGAATCGCCCTGCTACGGTTAGAAAGAACCTGGAGACTTTGGCTCCTCCTACTGGACACGAAAAATACTTCCCAATTTGTGATCTAAGCGAATGTCAAAAATGGCATCTTCCATAAAGCTGGTTTAAAAAGAACAAGGACTTTGTAGCCTCCTGCTTGGCTGAGAGTGTAAATTTCATCATCTTACTTTCAAACTTAGGATCTTCATTATTCCCCAGGATAAGGTGTAAAGTTGTCCATGTGGTTTACCAGCTCCTGGCTTTTTTTCTTTTCTTTTGAGACGGAGTCTCACTCTGTCACCCAGGCTGGAGTGCAGTGGCGCTATCTTGGCTCGCTGCAAGCTCCGCCTCCCGGGTTCACGCCATTCTCCTGCCTCAGCCTCCCGAGTAGCTGGGACCACAGGCGCCCGCCACCACGCCTGGCTGATTTTTTTGGTTTTTTTTTTTTTCTTTTTCATATTTTTAGTAGAGACAGGGTTTCACCGTGTTCGCCAGGATGGTCTCTATCTCCTGACCTCGTGATCCGCCCGTCTCGGCCTCCCAAAGTGCTGGGATTACAGGCTTGAGCCACCGCACCCGGCCACTCCTGGCACTTTTCAAGTTGACTCTGTGACCCAGGAGGGCTATTCTCTTGCTGTATCCAACTTTTTGTATATGTTGTTCATCCAGCCAGGAAATACTCTTACATACGCTCTTTTCCTGGATAGCTTCTGTTTAGTTTTTAGATCTCCATTTCAGTATCACTTTCTCCCTGCCAATCCTTCATCTCCCTATGCAGCCCCCCATACACACAGATAAGGTCTTCTTGTGAACTCCTCTAACACCTCCATTTACCTTTACCCTGTCATTTGTCTCAGCTTACCGTAAATGTTGTTCTCTTCTATTAAACCAAAAGGTCTTGATGTCAAAGATTTGTTCCCTGATGCACAGCACCAGCCACATAATAAACTCAGTAAATGTTTGGTGAACTTTCCTTCTGCCCTGCAGTAGATTGCTGTCTAAATGGGCTAACCACTTTGGAATGAATTGAGAAGTCAACCTGCTCATCCATTTATGTAGTCCTTTCTTGTTTCAGTCATCAAACATGCATCCTTCTTGAGGCTAGTCCCCCATGTAAACCATTTAGTATATAACCTAGACTCCGTTTCTGCACTCAAGAAGCTTGTAGTCCAATAGCATATGCAAACACATAAATAAGTGATTGCAACTGTCTTGAAAGATTTGGCCAATACTGAATAGGAGCCTATAGCCAGATATGGCAGAAGGGCAGAAGGTCAGGCAAAGCATTCTAGAGAAGGTCATGTCTACATAGAGAAAATAAGTAGGAATTCCCCAGAGAGTTGGGTGATGGACATTCCTGAAGGAGAATACAGCTTATGAAAGTGCCTGAAGCAAAACAGCATAGCTCCTTCTAGGAACAGCAAATCAGTTCAATATAAATAGAGTCATGTTGAAATCAAGGGGCTGGACAGTGGTGGAAGAGCCAAGACAGTAGGAGTTGGAACTAAAGATGTGGGCTAGGGAAGGCTCAAAGCAGACTCTGAAATGACTTGTAAGGCATATTTGCTTTACCACAGGCAGTGGAGAGTGACGAGTTAGCTTTTCAAGATGCACCATTACCATAATGATTTCCAGTGCCAATCCTCTGGGCTTCACTCTGCCTTCACTGAGGTTTCAATGACCATTGTCTCCATTATTATCTTATATTTGTTTAAGAACTTTTCCAGAAAGTGTAAACATCCAGTGAATTCCAGAGATTTGTAGATTACTCCACAGTACTCTAGGATTTTTAAGAGATTGTCGGTGATATATCACACAGAATAGGAAAAGGATGAAAACAGCAAGCTAAAAAATCTAATATCTAAAAATCTAAGAAGGCAAGTGGTAGTGGTTCTTCTTGTACCTGTAATCCCATCAGTCTGGGGAGGCAGTGCAGGGGTGGGAAAGCTTGGGGTGAGAGACCAGCCTGGGGAAACACAGGTGGGGAGCCCCATCTCTACAAGAAACTTAAAATATTAGCCAGGTGTGGTGGTGTGCACCTGCTGATCCTCTTCATGGGAGGCTGAGTTGGGGGGATTGAGGCTACAGCAAGCTGCAACCACACCACTGCACTCCAACCTGGGCAACAGATTGAGACTTGGTCTCAGAAAAAAAAAAAAAAAATCAAGTAGCCAAGCATCCTTTTATTCTTCCTCTCAAGTATACCTTTCAATAGCAGTCACAGAAGAGTTCATATGTTACTCAAATGTATTCATAAATGACTCTGGGTTCAATAAAATGTTTTGTGCAATTTAAATATTATATAAGACCTACTTTGCCCTCAAGTTCTCAGTCTTCAGGCTTACCTGAAGGCTTCCTCACAGTCTAAGTCAACTAATGAACTAATTAAAACAGTCTGAGGACCACAGGGGACTGGATTGCACCTTATATTCTCTGTTCCCCCCTCAGTCCTTGGGCACATGGCAGACACTCAATATATAGGTATTGATTGCTTGAACTAACTCACCATCTATCATGTAGGTCAGGGTTTTGGTATTAACCAAGGCATTTAATACTGAGAATGAGCTATCCAGTGTCCAGAGATGAGGTCTCTTTGTTCTGAAAAGACACAAACTTTCACACTCTGTTTCAAAGTGTCTTTGAAATAGTAAACATGATAGTTTTTCCTCTTCTACTTGGGCTCATTCCTTTTCATCTCCTGCCTACATCCCCTTAATAAGATGGAGAAAATAGTAATGGTAACAAAAATAGCACCTTAAGCTATGGTCATGGTGATAACAAAGACAGTTACAAAAGTAACAAGCATGTGGTATTTACTATATAATCTCTTTGACTGTATATCTCATTTAGTCCTCACAGTGTAACTCTAGGTGTAAGTAGTATTATGATTTCCTTTTTAAATAGATGAGCAAACAAAAGCTTAAAAGAAGGAGGAAATTCAGTGTCTTGCCCAACCTCACAGAGCTGGCTAGTGGTTAGAGTGGGACTCAAAACTTAAGTCTGTTTTGTGTCAGAGCTGTGTTTATGAGACATAAATCATGATGCAGCTTGTCTTTCTGTTTACTAGGACTCATCTCCATGTAGCCAGGCTTAGAATCAAGTCAATGATTCATGATCATGAGAGTGGAGATTCTTAATCAATTGGTCTTAGAATAACAAAAATACAAAAGAAGGTTCAGTAATCTGTGGCACCAAATGGGAGCCTGCCTATATAAAGAACACTTTGGAAACAAATATTTTGAGTGTCATCAGATTCAAGTAAAAATTCCTGATTTCTTGGCCAATAGTAAGTAGAAACTAAGCTGTGTCTTTGATTTAGGGCAGGCTAGTTTATATGCTATTTAGTATATCTTTATGAAACATACTATCATTCATCTTTTAGAAATAAGAGAATGGAGCTGATGAGCAGGACAGCCTGCGTTCATATCCCATATCTACTACTTAATAACAATGTGAACTAAACAAGATGTTTAAGAAACACCACTATTCACTTTCCTGCACATAAAATGGGGACAATGACAACAACCATGATGACGATGATGATGATGATGATATAATTAACATATTAATAGTTACTATCAATACAGTGGGCAGTAGAGATTCCCATCTCCAAATATGGTAACTATTCTCCTTGTAAGTGATTACTTCAGGAACTGTCATAGGTTCCAAGTCACCTGATCTAGGAGAATATTGTTATTACTTTTTAGAAAACATTTCCTTTATCCAAGTGAAGGCCACAGGAAAATATATTTTTTCTTTACCTCCCGATGTTTTCTCATGGGATTGTGACCTATGGACCCTCCGCAGGTACCTTGCCACCAGCCTGAGGACAAACTAATACTGAAGATGGCAGGGCAGGGAAGAATAAAGGACCAGTAACATCCAGAAAATTGTGAAGCTGCTACATCAGCTGGCTTTCAAAACTACCATATCGCTGCATTCCCTGTTCCATGAGATGACACATCCCCTTTTTGCATTAGCTTGTTGAAGATGGCATATTGCGTATAGCAGGGTTTTTCAAACTTAGCACTACTGACATTTTGAGCCAGATGACCCTTTGCTGTGGAGGGGCTCCCTGGGCACTGTGGGATGTTTAGCTGTAGTCTTGGCTTCTGCCCATTAGGTGCCAGTACTCCTTCCAAATGTGTACAGATATTTCCATGTGCTCCCCAAGGGGCAAAATCTCCCCCAGGTGGGAACCACTGGTCGAAAGCATCCTCACCAATATGGCGATAGTGATGGTGGTAACAGAACTACTAATAGTAACATATAAATAGCAATGAGCATATATTCAGCCGTACTATGCACTAGGCACTAGGTCTATACCTCCATTCAGATTCTCATTGAGTCCTCATAACAACACTATAAACCAGATTACCATCCTCGTTCTACAGATGAGGTCTAGAGAGATGAAGACATTTGCTCACAGTCGCCAAGCTAGTAAGCAATTAATTTATGATCCAAATCCAGCTCAGTGATGATTCTTCTCACCCAGCACTATCGGGAGAATTAAATGACAGAATCCATGAGAAATTTCTCACCGTTGTGCCTGGCACACGGTAACTGCTCTGTGGAAGTGAGTGGTGACTTCCTCTGAACAGCCATACAACAGGGTCATCTTGAAGAAATGCAAGATGGTGTGGGCAATGCCACCTTACGAATGTTGTAGTTCACTCCTCTCATGCTTCATATTGGGCTGAGTGTTCCAGCCAACACCACATTACCTCAAACTAACAAAGATGACAAGATCACCACTGTCCATGGTAACCAGAACTGATCACAACCTCCTTTTCTCTAACTTGGAGAGTAAGTGCAAGTCCTGAGTGTGGGTGGTCATTGGCAAAAAGTGGTCACCAGCTTTGCTCACTCACTAATGGATGGTAAATTGGGAGACACATGCAAGCTTCATACTGCTGCTGGGTGGAACAGTAAGAAGTCATGACATGTCCATTTAGGACTTGTGCAGACGAGGGAAAATAAAAATATTTTTGAGAACATACTCTATGCCAAGCCTGAGACATGACCTTTAACTACAGAGAATCCTACAAGGCAGTTGTAGTGCTATTCCCATTTTACAGATAAGGAAAACTGAGGCTCAGAGGAAAACAAGTAAATTTTCAAAGCTTACAAACTTAAGCTCAAGACTTTGGTTTTAAATCTTTAACAGTCTGATATCCCCAGAACCTCTGTTTATGTATAGGGAATCAAAGGCCAATTAAAAAAACACTCTGTCAATTTTCTAAAGTTCCACTAAAAATCATTTTGTAAGAACAAAGGCTGCTTTAAATAGCTCCATCTAAAGTCAACCACGAAGGTTAAAAATGAGACTTATCAAGGGGGAAAAAAGTTGCGAGTCAATGAGGTGTAAATAGTTAATGAATTTATAATCAGAACACACATAGTTTTGCCTTAATGTACTAACACCTCAGGGGGGGAAATGTTCCCTGTATTAGCAGCACAGAGTATTGACAATCGATTTCCTTCAAATGCACTTAACTTTATTTTAAGTCCTAGTCTTTTTATTACAAATGGATAAGTAAAGATATTTAAGCCATTTAGGATGAAATATGCAACCTTACAAAGAAGAGTATGCATTTGCAGTGGTTACTGGTGGGTTATAGATGCTCCAAGCAGTAAAATACCTGTAAATTATGGTCAAAGTGTGCATTACTCTGCTTCCACTTGTACATTTATTATTTCTATTTATTCCTTATGCTTCGATTAAGACACACGAACCACTAAAGAAAAAAAATCACAATCCCTGGGAATATCTTTAAGGACTATGCAGTAGATAATATGAGGGCAATATAAATAAATGGCTAAAACTTAGGATTCTGGAAGCTGAACATAAACATCTAATGGATACTGTTTGGGCATTTAGTCAAAAGTGAACGCCCTTCCACGAAGTATGTTTCCATCCACTTCAGCCTTCTCTGATAGGGTTCTTCTACACCATTGCTTTAGCGGTGGCTCAACAAGCTCTGCTCATTAATCAGCAGATGCTCTTTTTGCTTCCTCCAGAAGCCGACCATGAGACAAGCATTTGAATGTAAGTATTGAACTGGGAAAGTGAATCCAGGAAATGGCCCAATGGTCAGGAGTGGGGAAGTAAATGGACAACAGACAGAAGCCAACAAAAAGTGTGTCATCAAGCCAGTTACCACTGTGGGTACCTGGAAATTATTCCCAATAAAGAATTCTTAGAGCTGGTATAGAACATACTCCCCAGAGTTATCACCCAACCCTTGCCGCCGGGGCAAGGGAGCTGGAATATACATTCACCGGTTTCCATCACTCATTGGTAAGGGTTGGTTATCCTGGGGAGGGGAGGTGTTAATCCCATACCACTTCCAGCCTTCCTTGGGCATGGGTTGAGCAGAATTCAGCAACCAAAGAGAGTTGTCAGATGCTGGGATTTGGAAGTCCAGCCTGCATGCATGTTCATGGAAAACACCTGGGGACAGGAGGTGTGGGGGCAACACAGCAATCTCAGTATTCTCAATGTCCCCAGGAAGAAAGAAGGGAAACTGTTAGCTTTACAGCAGCAGCCATGTACCTGATAGGAAAGAAAAACCCCAGTATCTCTCCTCACCTATGGAGCTCCACTGACGGAATGTCAAAATGTCCCGTGGCTGGGCAACTGCAGCGTGTGTAAGAACCATCTGTAATGCTTAACAAAATCCAGATCCCGGGCTTCACGCTGGAGATTCTGATTCAGGAAGTACAGGATGAGAACAGAAATCTGAATTTTCAAATCCCCCTACACACACACACACACACACACACACACACACACACACACACGCTGCCCCATGTCATAGATATTCCAAATACCTGATAAGGAGTATCAGTGCGTTTTGTCCAACAACAGAGTAACTGTGGATACGGTTGGAGGTGGGGGGAGGAGGGACTTAACGTGATTGTAAGATCTGAGGGCTTTGTGCATGGATATTTCCCTTCTCTTTGAAAACATGATTGCTTGCTGTGCTCTCAGACTCTCAGAAAGGAGGTAATTGTTAGCAGGGCTCTTTCTGAAGCACTGATTATGCACCATGAATATATTAAAATCTACAGGTATTTTGCAGGGAACCCATAGGAACACTCAGGAAGTGCCATTTCTAAGTCCCTGGAGCCACAACTAGGACTAAGAAACAGTGATGTCATGTCTTAGGAAGAATAAACAAATTAGGCATCAGAAATTCTTGTCCCAGACTGGCAACTGGAGGCAGTCAAGCCCTGTGGAACCGGCTTCTTTGCATCAAAGCCCTACTTGACTCACAGGTGTGAGAGCAAAGTGCAACCAGGCGAAAATGAGTTGGCAGTTTGAGGTGGTAGACAAATGGGATGAGGTACCATCATGGCTTTTTGGTAGGTCTTTTTTAGAGAGCATGAAATGGCAGTCATCCTGGACCTGGAATCACTGTTGAAGAATGTTGTGAACCTGACGTTTGCACAAGACGCTCTTTTACAATGGACAAGATGGAGAAGGAAAAAAAAGAAAAGTAAAAGACAAACCATATGCTTTATGATAGCAGGTAGAATTTTCTTGCATCCCTCTCTATTTTTAGTCGAAAAGGCATTTCACAGATGTCAGCAGCCATTAATAGACCAATAAAAGAAGGGGTAGCCAACTTGAGAGGCTGTCAATGAGAAGGCCATCCGTCTATTTGATTTCTCTACCTCTTCCTGCTTTGATTCGTCTCTGTGTTCGAAAGCTCTAAGACGAGTTTGCTTGCCATTATTCCGTAAGGCAATTAAGCAACTTGGCAATAAAAGCAACCACATTTTTCCTGGAGTAGTTCGCGGAGAACAGAGAACAGCACAAGACAGATGTTGAACCAAAACGTAGGTACTTATCTGAACACACTTCTTTGTGCCAAGACAAAACGCTCTGCCAGGGTGCTGGCTCCCATCTTTCCATTCCTCCCCTGGGATCTCTTTTCCAACAGCTAATCCTTCCCTCTGCTCCATCTCCAAACTCCCCCTGGCTGTCAGGATATACACATGCTGAAGCTCTGGGATATGACTGCAGCTCCTTCAACTCATCCTCAACCTTAACCGCACTCTTGGTTTGGATGTGCCTCTAACCAGCAAGCTTTTTGAAAACGATAATCCACATTTATCACCTCCAGCGTCTCTAGCATCTGGTGACCCCCTGCCATTTCCCATTCACAGCACTCCACTGAAGCTACTGTCTTAGCATCTTCTTCATGGACGACCCCACCCCACTCCCCCACCATGACCATGTGCATTCCTGGATCCCAGCTGCTATTTTTTCATATAGGATGTATTAGCAATCTCCTGGCAGCTCTCTGTGGCTTCAGGAACACCACACTCCTGGCCACCTTCCTGCTTCTGAACTGCTCCATCCTTCTTGTCTCTTTATTCACTCTGCCTACACATTACCTCTTTTTTGGAGATAGTCTCACTACGCCACCCAGGCTCGAGTACAGTGGCACCATCTCAGCTCACTGTAACCTCTGCGTGTCAGGTGCAAGTGATCCTCCTGCTTTAGCCTCCTGAGTAGCTGAGACTACAGGTACATGCCACCATGCCTGGCTGATGTTTTGTGTTTTCAGTAGAGATGGGGTTTCACCAGTGACCTCAGTGATCTGGTCTTAAACTCCTGACCTCAAGTGATCTGCCCACATCCACCTCCTAAAGCGTTGGGATTACAGATGTGAGCCACTGCACCTGGCCCACACCACCTTTCTTAAATGATGCTCCTCTCCATCTCGTTCTCCACGAGTTCCCCTAAATCACTTCCTACAGATATCATCGATGTCCCCATGGCTGCTAGATATCAAAGCTCTGTGCACCCCTCACCTCTTGGCTAAGTTCCCATACCTATATCTCCAGCTCAAAACACATAATCACCTGGCTATCTGCCAGGCATCTGGGGCCGCTGTTTACAATCAACCTATTCACTCATCCCACAAGTATATATTGAGTGCCTACTATTTATGCAAACTAAAGTGGAAACAAAATATCCACTGTATTAGTTATCTCTTGCTAGTGGTAAGTGTTTACTCCAAAACTTAGCAGCTCGAAACAACAAACATCAACTCACAGTGCCTATGGGTCAGGATATAGCTTGGCTCTGCTGGGTACCTCTCATTCAAGGTCTCTGTCAAGGCTGGAATCAACACATCAACTGTGGCTGCAGTTTCATCCCAAGACCTGACTGAAGACGGATCCAGCTTCCCGCTCACTCGTGTGACTGCTGGCAGGATTTAGTTCCTCGGGGGCTTCAGGCTACTGGTCACCCTCAGTGCCCTGTCACATTAGGCTCTTCAGCGGGCAGCTCAGGATGTAGTAGCTGGATCCCCTTAGAGCAGGAGAGCAAGCACCCAAGAAAGAAACTGACTTCTTCTTACGACTCAGTCCTGGAAGTGATATCTCATCATTTCTGTCCGATTCCACTGATTGGAAGCGAATCAATACATTTAGGCCAAGTTGAAAGGCAGGTGACACAGACTATGGATACCAGGAGAGAGGAATCATCTAGTGCCATCTTAGAGGGTGACTGTCATATCCTCATTCCCAGAAAGCTTGGTTCCAGTGAGATATAATGCTACACGGATAGCAGACATATGGGAGGAATATATGGGGAGAGAGGGTGGACCTATGTGATGGAAGAGCTTGTGTGCAGAGCATGCAACTCAACATGTGTCCAATAAAACTCTCATTCCCTCCTACAGTCCTCCTGGGTTCCCCTCATTTCCACTCACTGCATCCTATCGCCTCTTGTCTGGCCTTGAACAACAGCTTTAGCTAGTATTATGAAAACCCACTCTCCACATATCCAAGACCAATATCTTAAAACACTCCATTTGTCAGGTCTCTCTCTTCCCCTTCTGAGTGACAGAAACTCAACTCAAACTAGTTGAAGCTGAAAATGGGATTTATTGACACATAGGTGTAATAATTCTAAGGAACACTTGCTTTAGGCAATGCTGGAGCCAAACGCTTCATCAGTGAGGACCTTTTTGGCTCCATCTCTTTCTTTCTGCTTTCTTCTGTGTCGTGGTCCACATTGGCAGATTCTTTAGTTACTACATCAAAATGCCCTCCAATAGGCACAGACTGACATGTAATATTCTACCAACTACTAACTCCAGCACAATGAGAACTTTTTTTGTTTTTTCTTTTTCCTAAAGTAAGGCTCAAACAAATCCTTGTGTGTGCACTAAGTGGTCCAGACAGGATCACGTGCCCGGGGCTGAACCATCATTGTGACGTGGTGGATGCAGCACTCTGACCGGCCACATCTGTGGAACCAGAGTACAGATTCAACCCCACCTAAACTATCTGGTCTGAGAATGGGGGAGAGGTGATTTCCCCATAGGAAACCAGGGTGTGATTACCAGTAAAGTTATCCAAATGCTAAACAGCCAAGTAATTAGACAGGCAATACAACACAAATGTTAACACACCACTTATCTAATGAATAACCTCATCGCCTCTCAACCTCTCCACCACCTATAAGATCAAGTTCTAACATCTTTGCTTACCATACAAGACTCTCCATGAATTGGTCCAAGCCTGCCTTCCTAGCCTTGTCTGCTATACAGTCTGATTTCACCCACAAAGAACAACACGTTCGTCTCTAAATATTCTCTTCTGTCATCCCACTGTACCCATTTGCCTAGCGTGCTGAACTTCCACTTCATCACCTGTTGAGCCATATACATGACACAAGACCCAGCTCAAACGCCATTAGCCTTTTTTTAAAAATCCACCCAACTCCTCCTGGCTGAATCAGCTGCTCTTTTCCTAAGAAATTGTGTAAATGTCTCTACTGAACAGTCTTTCTCAACAGGGGCAGTGTTGTTCCCCCAGGGGCATTTGGCAATGTCTAGACATTTTTGGTTGTCATGACTGGAGAAGGGACGCTTGTGGTATCCAATGGGTAGACGCCAGGGAGGCTGTTTAATATCCTACAACACACAGGCAGTGCCCCACGGCAAAGAATGACCCAGCTCAGAATGTCAACACTGCCAAAGTCTAAAACCCTTGTATCAGGTAACACTTCAAGCCTTGTATTACAACAATCAATTCCATGTCTTCCCAACGAGAGCATGAGCTCCTTGGGGGCAGGGACACTGCTGCATTTGTCAATGTGCTCCCAGCTCTAGCAGGTGCCTGGCCCATAGCAGATGCTCAACAAACATTGGCAGAATGACTGCATAACGGAATGAGTGTCCAGATGGGCTTATGAAACATTATCCAAGAAATGGAGTTCCTGGAAGGCGTGATCATTCCTTAAATGGCTATTGTATTAGAAAATTTCAGCTGCAGGGTGTTTTCCCCCTCTTTCCACAAATAAATTTGAACAAAATGTAAACTTCTGCGTTTGAAGTCATGTGACTTTCTCAGCAAATATATTACTGTCTGTGCGTCTCATGCTCCTGGTATTAAGAAATGGACTCTTGGCTTTTTATAATTTCTGAAGACAGAGGAAATATTTACATTCCCATTACAATACACTCCTTTCTTAGAGTTCCCCCAAGTTTTTTTTGTTTTTCTTTTTTGTTTTTGTTTTTGTTTTTTACAACAAAACAAAATTTCATGACCCTTTCCCTCATCCAATTTGGCTTAAGACGAGGCTGTGCATGTGACATCTTCATCTAACACATTGCACGCTTGACTAAGAAATGCACACATCACCCGCAGCTCAGTATTCCACGTAAGGTCTAACACGTTTCTCAGAAAGGACATTCAAATGTCAGATGGAATGATTTACACTGCATGTCAATAAAAAGTACTCCAAGGTTCACCAAGTCAATAAAGCTTATTAGAACAATCTTAGGGCCGAGTATCAATATACTCTGATGAGGACCTCTAAAGTCAGACACTATCTCAAGGCAAGTGGCATTAAATAGACCATTCTGGAGAGAGAAATAAAATTAAAGGCTTCCATTATTTTGAGAGTGCATGTTAACTGAATAGCATATCAGAAGCTGGAGAAATCTGTGTTTATATTTCCATCGTTAAAACCTTCTGGACACTCATTCTTTGAGTGTCCATATATTGAAAGTCTCTGATATGCCAAGTGTTGCATCAGGCATATCACACTGACCCATTTATTAAGTTAACAAACCCTTCAGTAATGCTTTCTATGTACAATTTCCTAAGTATTTACAAATATTAACTATGGAAACCCTCATTGTGACTCTACACAACGGATAAAACATTATCCCCATTTTGCAGATAAGAAGACTGCGGCTTAGAGAAGCAAAGTGAAATGTCCGAGGTCACCCAGGTAGTAAGCAGCAGAGCCTGCAAGCAAAGCCAGGTAGTCAGGCTCTAGAGCAGGTATTCTTTTTTATTTTCTTTTAAAATTTTTTTATTGTATCTTAAGTTCCAGGATACATGTGTAGGATGTGCAGGTTTGTTACACAGGCAAACGTGTGCTACGGTGGTTTGCCGCACCTATTGACCCATCACCTTGGTATTAAGCCCCACATGTATTAGCTATTTATCCTAGAGCAGATATTCTTAACCACCGTGCAACACGACCTGGTTGGCATTGCCTTCTAGTCCTCTCAATAAACCGAAAGTTTGGCCTGCTCGATATTTCCAAAATCAGCATTTCAAAGTCAGGACACTTCATAGAAAAGACAGATTTGTGGACTCTCAACAAATCAAAACATCTGGCCCCCTAGGCCTGCTCTCTTGAAGGCCTTTGACAAGAGGCCTCAGCTGGGGCACAGACCCTCCTCCCTCATTTGACCACTTGTGTGGTTCCTGAGGCATTTGAGATTGAGACCCTGGCTTAGCTGTTTTGCAGACGAAGGTATTGAACCCAAGAGATGCTAAAGAACTTGGCCAAGGCCCCAGAGCTAGGGACTAGCAGAGGCTAGATTTGTACTTGGCAAGATCCCAATAGAAAAGAAAAGACCTGGCACACACCAGTGTAGGTGATTAGGAAGCTGCCACTATATTTAAAAAGGCGCTAGTTACAAAGGTGCAGCAGGGGTGGAGTAATGACCCTAGACTCCTGTCAATGAACTCATCCTTGTGCCTAGGGCTCAAAGAATAGCGGGGGGATGGGTGGGGGGGGGGTAGGGGTGGGGAGTAGGGGTGGGGGGGGGGGGGGGGGGGGCGGTGGTGAGAAGTAGTCACCGAAATGCAGGAGGAGACACTGTTTGGAGCAGGTGCATTGAGAGGAGGAAGAGCTACCTTCAGGCAAGGAGCACAGGAGATCTTCCAAGGAGGGAACCAGGGAAACAAACCTCTTGATCTTATTTTTCTCTTTCCCTCCCATTTCTTCCCCCCCCCCCCCCCGCCCCCCACCGCTTTGAGACAGAGTCTCGGTCTCTGTTACCCAGGCTGGAGAGAAGTGGGGCGATCTCGGCTCACTGCTAACTCCACCTCCCAGGTTCTCTCCATTCTCCTGTCTCAACCTCCCTAGTAGCTGGGACTACAGGCGCCCACGACCACGCCCTGACTTTTTGTATTTTTAGTAGAGACGGGGTTTCACCGTGTGAGCCAGGATGGTCTCGATCTCCTGACCTCGTGATCTGCCTGCCTCAGCCTCCCAAAGTGCTGGGATTACAGGTGTGAGCCATCACGCCTGGTCTTCCCTCCCATTTCTTGTGTCCCCCAACATGGAAAATTGAAATGGCTGTCAGAGGATCCACAACCTTGTTGATGAAGGGTGGAGAACAGGATGGAGGGCTGTGTAGAGTGCATATCTCAGATACCACAGAGGATATTTAACATACAACCCCTATGGGAGTCCACAAACCATGCTCTTCCCACTTCATTTGCTCTAACTCAATCAATGTATTATTGTAATCATATTGAAGTAATTAGCAAACATAAATACAGTGCTTAAAATGTGTCAGCCACTATTTTAAGAACTTAATATTGATTTATTCACTTTTCCAAGTGCCCATCATGTGCTAGAAACTGTGTCGTTTCTGGAAACACAGAGGGTAGGAGAAGAAATAGTGACAGAGATCTTAGCAATTCTCTTCTCTCAAGTATAGGGCAAGATCATGCTATCTATCACATCTCCACCTACTTCAACCTTTCATTCAAACTTGTGGGCAAATAAT
This sequence comes from Papio anubis, assembly GCF_008728515.1. NCBI lineage: Eukaryota > Metazoa > Chordata > Mammalia > Primates > Cercopithecidae > Papio > Papio anubis. Next base: position 67,955,182 of record NC_044993.1, read on the forward strand.
ATTTCCTGTTTTATACAAAACGGTACCAACATGAGTTCAAAATGCAAAGGTGCATGCCATGTGGACAGTGAGTCTTGTCAACCAGTACACACAGCCAGAGCTGCTACTTCCTCTGGGTCTCCATGTCAAAACTCTATTTCCTCTGTACCACTCCCTCAGTTCTCGAGAGTGAATTAGCCTGTTAATCTAGGACAAAAGAGACACAATCGTAGGTTGAACATGGTAGCCAGAAACGGTGGCTCATGCCTATAAAACAAGCATGTTGGAAGGCTGGGGCAGGAGGATCATTTGAGTCCAGGAGTTTCAGACCAGCCTGGGCAACACAGCAAGACCTCATTTCTATAAAAAAATTTTCTTTTAATTAGCTGGGCATGGTGGTGCAAGCCTGTAGTTCCAGCTATCAGGGAGGCTGAGGCGGGACAATCGCTTGAGCCCAAGAGTTTGAAGATTTCAGCCCAGGGGCTGAAATCATGCCACGGCACTCCAGCCTGGGTGACAGAGCAAGACTCAGTCTCAAAAAAACAAAAACAAACAAACAACAACAAAAAAAATGGCTTAAGAGCTATAGATTATTCACACTTGAAGGGAAAATTTCTAGCCCTACAATAATCACGGGAGTAAAGAATAGGGGAAGAAGACGGAACGAGGAGGGTCTCAGAGAGTTCTGAGTCCCATTGGATATTCCAATTTGGCTTACTGTAGCGTTTCCCAAGCTTTAGTCATTTGTGCACCACCCTCATGGCTTTTATCATATATTTGTACCAGCTGCAGTCTTATACAGTTGATATTTTTTCTTAAAATTATTTCTTTAATGTATTTTGAAATGAAAACATTAATACCTAATTAAAAACTAGCAATGTTACTACGTATTTAAGCAAATACATAAGCACTAAGATTAATAATCTTGTCACTGTAGTATCTAAAATCCATCTTGTATATTTTTAATAACACACTTATCTCGGGAAAACATTGTTAAAAGCACGGACTCTGGAGTTAGCCATGATGAGGTTCAACTCCCAATTCCGCTGCTCCAGAGGATGTGCCTTCTGTAATTTGCGGCAAGTCCTTCCCACTATGTGTGGCCCATGGAAGGCACTTGCAATATACACCATGGAATACTATGCAGCCATGAAAAAGGATGAGTTCATGTCCTTTGTAGGGACGTGGATGCAGCTGGAAACCATCTTTCTCAGCAAACTATCGCAAGAATAGAAAACCAAATACCGCATGTTCTCACTCATAGGTGGGAATTGAACAATAAGATCACTTGGACACAGGAAGGGGAGCATCACACACCGGGTCCTATTGTGTGGAGCGGGTAAGGAGGAGGGATAGCATTAGGAGATACACCTAATGTAAATGACGAGTTAATGGGTGCAGCACACCAACAAGGCACATGTATACGTATGTAACAAACCTGCACGTTGTGCACATGTACCCTAGAACTTAAAGTATAATAAAAATATATATATATATTACATTGCAGAGCTCCACAAGCCACACACCATTGGTGGTTTCTTTATTGGCATAAAGACACTTGATCCTGGTGTCTTTATGCCAATAACTCTTACATAAATCCTACAAGTGAAAATCTAGAGAAAATCATCTCATTGGAAATTATCAGAATCCCAGGACCAACTCAGCCACTGGAGAGCTCCAGGCTAATATGTGGCAGAGCATGCTGTGCAAAGATGATTGTCCAGTTGGTCAAATATTGTTGCCACTAGCTAACAACTTACCAGTAATTTTGAAGAAGTGGGCAGAGGCTAAGATATTTTAATTAATTTTAATTTAAATAACTATCCATCTGTCCATCTACCTACCCATTACCTATCAACCCAC